>NC_047108.1:76469515-77083681 GCF_902500255.1 Thalassophryne amazonica
CAAGCTGCTTGTCTATTGTCCCGTAGTCCATTCCAGCCTGTGCAGGTCTACAGTTTTGTCCCTGATGTCCTTAGACAGCTCTTGGTCTTGGCCATGGTGAATACGTTGGACTGTGATTGATTGTGTGTGAACAGGTGTCTTTTATACAGGTAACAAGTTCAAACAGGTGCAATTAATACAGGTAAAGAGTGCAGAATAAGAGGGCTTCTTAAAGAAAAATTAACAGGTCTGTCAGAGCCGAATTCTTGCTGGTTGGTAGGGGTCAAATACTTATTTGCAGCAGTAACATACAAATAAATTATTAAAAAAAATCCATACATTCTGATTTCCGGATTTTATTTTTTTTATTATGTCTCTCACAGTGGACATGCACCTAAGATGAAAATTTCAGACCCCTCAATGATTTCTAAGTGGGAGAACTTGCAAAATTGCAGGGTGTTCAAATATTATTAATATTATTTTCCTCACTGTATATTCTTAAAAGCAAGACCTGAAAGTTCAGTTTCAATTTGCCAGAAGGTACATCTGGACATGAAAGCCTAGATTTGATGTTTTGGGGGAAAGAAAATCCTCCTCTATACCACTTCTTCATGAAGCTCTATAACTGGAGATATAAAATGCAAAACATTCACTATGCACAATTTCTCCAATCACAGCCAGAGAAGCTTACAATGTCTTCTGGGTTGTCTTGGTGTCATGGTGGCTTTCCTCACTCTTCTCCTTCTTGCACAGTCACTCAGTTTTTGAGAACTATCTACTCCACACAGGACTTACCATAGAGTGCCATACTGTTTTGTATTTCTTCATAATTGATGTAAATACAATCCAAGCATATTCAGTGACTTGGAAATGTTCATGTATCCCTGAGTTGTCTGAAGAAAACTAGAAATAAACTGATTATTTACAGGAATTATACCAAAGTGTTCAATTACTTATCTAATCCATCTTCTTGGCTCTTATATTTGAATTTATTTATTTCAAGTTGTAGAAAATTTGCTTTCAGTTTAAGGAACATATTTAAAAATATCTATATATTCTTTGTATTTTAAACGGCATAAACAAATTAAAATGTGTGAAATATCAAGTGTTATGTTTGGAGGGAATTGTGTGTGTGTGTGTGTGTGTGTGTGTGTGTGTATATATATATATATATATATATATATAATAGCCAAGTGGCCTCTGTTTGTGTGTGTGTGTGTGGGTATATGACTAACCGGGGAGAGCTCACATTTGCTCCTTGGCATGCTTATGTATTTTGAGACAAGGATCAATGCTGTGAAAACGGAAAGTTGATAGGACAAATATTTTTGACTAAAATTAGGAGTTGTATCTAACCAATAAACAATGGATACTGTGTTGCAATGCACCATAGAAGTTTGGGTTTCTGAGGTTTTAAATGTTATTGTGTTTATGTTAGTTTAACAGTGTTAGTGTTATGATTATTGTGTTTTTGTAGCCCAATTAGTATAGTAAGTTTAGATACGTTTCATGTTGCGAGTGACTTAAGTTTCATGTTGGTACCATGAGTGAACTGTTTAACCACCTGCTTACAGCAGCTGTGCATGTGTGTGTGCTTGTGTGCATGTTAGTAATGTTAGTAAAATTACCAAAATGTGAATCAGCTGCAAATCATGAATTATCCGCAACCCGTTATTTGCAAAACTGAAAAAATATCTCCCAAAACGTGAACGCAGGTCTCACAAACATGAACGCAGGTCTTGCAAAACGTAAATGTCATTCATAAGGGCCCCATCATACACAACATGATTGAGGCAGAATGGTGCACAAAGGAGGCGTCAAATGCCACTCATGAAAAATCGGAGCTGCAACAACCATTCGTGCACACCAGCAGCCAAAAGACCTTTTAAAACATTAAATTTATTTCACGTGGTCTCCTGCAATTTACTGTGTAAATACTCAAGTACTCCAATTTTAAATATATAGTAAGTCCCTTCGGCTGCTCCCTTGTTTTGTACTCGGGGTCGCCACAGCAAATCCAAGGTGGATCTGCATGTTGAATTGGCACAAGTTTTATGTCGGATGTCCTTCCTGACGCAACTCCACATTACATGGAGAAATGTGGTAGGGGTGGGATTCGAACCGGGAACCTTCCGCACTGAAACCAAGTGCATTAACCACTTGGCCACCACCCCTACTCCAATTATATAACAAAAGAAACTCTTGAAAGTGATGTGAAAACAAAGAGCCACATTTGATCCCTTTTTTTTGCATGAACATCTGTTTTTTTTCTTTTTTTTTGCAACTTAAAAATCTCTTGAGCTTCATTTTTCTGATTCCTGCTAAATGCCTTAATGGCACTGTCTTGAAAATTCTTAACATAATGGAATCTTTTCATTTTTCACACTCTTCACCTTTTTCCACAAGTTTGTGCCCTTCTTGTAACAAATTTGCACCCCTCCCCACCCTTACTCTGTCTAGTAAATACAGTATCTCCAGTAAATAAGCCCCTAGTTTAGTGTGATGCAGTTGACATTATTATCCGGTGAGCTCAAACAGAATCTTAAAAGCTTAAGAGGTCAGCGAGTTTTCGCAGACCTGATGAGTTAAGCAGTTTTCACGCACCAGCACAAAGTTTTGATTCGTTGGAAAGCTTTCCAAGAAACTTGTTTCAAAGAAACTAAATGTAATCTTCTGCAGGCTCACAGATCTTGTAGCACAGCTGTTCTATGTATTTTTTCAGTTTCTTGTTTGCCTCTTTTATGAAAGATCTATTTTAGTTCTCAGTGTGCATTTTAGTCACACTAACTAGATTTAAAAGCATGACTAATTGTCTAATTTTGAAGTGGAAATGATTATGCGTTACATTTTTTTTTCTACATTCATTTCAAATTAATCATATTTGTTAGCACATTTGAAGATAAAAAATATGGTTGTACTTTATGCGATACAATGAAGGATTTCTGTTTGAGTGTGCACATGTTGAATTGATACGATATACGAGGTCTGTCAATAAAGTAACGGTCCTTTTTATTTTTTTCAAAAACTATATGGATTTCATTCATATGTTTTTACGTCAGACATGCTTGAACCCTCGTGCGCATGCGTGAGTTTTTCCACGCCTGTCGGTGACGTCATTCGCCTGTGAGCACTCCTTGTGGGAGGAGTCGTCCAGCCCCTCGTCGGAATTCCTTTGTCTGAGAAGTTGCTGAGAGACTGGCGCGTTGTTTGATCAAAATTTTTTCTAAACCTGTGAGACACATCGAAGTGGACATGGTTCGAAAAATTAAGCTGGTTTTCAGTGAAAATTTTAACGACTGATGAGAGATTTTGAGGTGATTCTGTCGCTTTAAGGACTTCCCACGGTGCGAGACGTCGCTCAGCGCTCTCAGCCGCCGTCGTCAGCCTGTTTCAAGCTGAAAACCTCCACATTTCAGGCTCTATTGATCCAGGACGTCGTGAGAGAACAGAGAAGTTTCAGAAGTAGTCGGTTTCAGCATTTTATCCGGATATTCCACTGTTAAAGGAGATTTTTTAAATGAAAGACGTGCGGACTGATCCGCGCATCGGGACGCAGCCAACGCGGTGCGGCGTCACAGGAAAACACCTCCGTGTTGATAACCATTTGTAAAATCAGGCGGCTTTGATGGCTTTCAGTGGAGTGAGTATATGAGAAATTGTTTAACAGGCAGGACATGTTCCAACTTGTCCTTAAGGCTTTCAACAGAGGTGTTTTTCCTGTGGCAGAGCGTCGCGGCGGCTGCGTCCCGACGCACGGACCCGTCCGCAAGTCTTTCATTAAAAAATCTCCTTTAACAGTGGAATATCCGGATAAAATGCTGAAACCGACTTCTTCTGAAACTTCTCTGTTCTCTCACGACGTCCTGGATCAATAGAGCCTGAAATGTGGAGGTTTTCAGCTTGAACAGGCTGACGACGGCGGCTGAGAGCGCTGAGCGACGTCTCGCACCGTGGGAAGTCCTTAAAGCGACAGAATCACCTCAAAATCTCTCATCAGTCGTTAAAATTTTCACTGAAAACCAGCTTAATTTTTCGAACCATGTCCACTTCGATGTGTCTCACAGGTTTAGAAAAAATTTTGATCAAACAACGCGCCAGTCTCTCAGCAACTTCTCAGACAAAGGAATTCCGACGAGGGGCTGGACGACTCCTCCCACAAGGAGTGCTCACAGGCGAATGACGTCACCGACAGGCGTGGAAAAACTCACGCATGCGCACGAGGGTTCAAGCATGTCTGACGTAAAAACATATGAATGAAATCCATATAGTTTTTGAAAAAAATAAAAAGGACCGTTACTTTATTGACAGCCCTCGTATGTAGAAATATGTTTTATTTACTTTTCCGTCTTGGTTTGCAAAAATGTTGTATTCATATAATCTTATTGTATGTAATGTTGGGGAAAAAAACAAAAATAACCTTTTCTTAAAACATAGAAAATCTGAGGTTTCCCCTTGTGAGTCTGTGGGCAGTGCGAGATAGAATACACAAACAACATTAATTTGAATTCAGGTTCATCCTACCAGGTTTATTGAAACAGCGGAGCAGATCAGTCATCAAAAATCATTCATTTTTGCGCAAAAATTTATTCAGAATGCATACAAATCTTTAATAACACCACAAAACCGATACCCACAGTATGTGCAGCAAAAAGAACCAACAAGTTTTTAAATTTGCAGTTCAGAAATCTGTCCGGGTGCGGCTCCCAGTCCCACACATCCTCAGTCTGAGCACAAACGTAATAATCTAACTCCATGGTAAGAAAAACTCCATAAGGCAGGCATTGTTGTTAATCCTTAATCGTCCAACGTTGTGATGGAAACTGATTTGATAATCGCCCTGGGTGCAGAGGTCTGCCAGCACATACACCCCCACTTACCTTTGCAGTAAGTGTAACTAATTACATAATGTAGAATAGTGTTAAAGAATCACTATTTTCTTGTTTTCAGCTCCGTATGAGAACAGGTCCATCTGTTCAGTTCAGTTCATAAATAAAATAAAACCAGCTGGTACCTGTGGGACCACATCGTGCCACTTATGGGGAATAAAAAAAATACATGAATAAAATAAAACCAGCTGGTACCTGTGGGACCACATCGTGCCGCTTATGTGGAATAAAACAAATAAATAAAATAAAAACCAGCTGGTACCTGTGGGACCACATTGCGCCGCTTATGTGGAATTAAAAAAAAAACAGCTGGTACCTGTGGGACCACATCGTGCCGCTTATGTGGAATTAAAAAAAAAAACAGCTGGTACCTGTGGGACCACATCGCGCCGCTTATGTGGAATAAAAAAAAAAAACAGCTGGTACCTGTGGGACCACATCGCGCCGCTTATGTGGAATTAAAAAAAAAAAACAGCTGGTACCTGTGGGACCACATCGCGCCGCTTATGTGGAATAAAAAAAAAAAACAGCTGGTACCTGTGGGACCACATCGCGCCGCTTATGTGGAATAAAAAAAAAAAAACAGCTGGTACCTGTGGGACCACATCGCGCCGCTTATGTGGAATAAAAAAAAAAAAACAGCTGGTACCTGTGGGACCACATCGCGCCGCTTATGGGGAATAAAAAAAACAAAAAAACAGCTGGTACCTGTGGGACCACATCGCGCCACTTATGTGGAATAAAAAAAAACAAAACAAAAACAGCTGGTACCTGTGGGACCACATCGTGCCACTTATGGGGAATAAAAAAAATACATAAATAAAATAAAACCAGCTGGTACCTGTGGGACCACATCGTGCCACTTATGGGGAATAAAAAAAATACATAAATAAAATAAAACCAGCTGGTACCTGTGGGACCACATCGTGCCACTTATGGGGAATAAAAAAAATAAATAAATAAATAAAAAAACCAGCTGGTACCTGTGGGACCACATCGTGCCACTTATGGGGAATAAAAAAAATACATAAATAAAATAAAACCAGCTGGTACCTGTGGGACCACATCGTGCCACTTATGGGGAATAAAAAAAATACATGAATAAAATAAAACCAGCTGGTACCTGTGGGACCACATCGTGCCGCTTATGTGGAATAAAAACAAATAAATAAAATAAAAACCAGCTGGTACCTGTGGGACCACATTGCGCCGCTTATGTGGAATTAAAAAAAAAACAGCTGGTACCTGTGGGACCACATCGTGCCGCTTATGTGGAATTAAAAAAAAAAACAGCTGGTACCTGTGGGACCACATCGCGCCGCTTATGTGGAATTAAAAAAAAAAACAGCTGGTACCTGTGGGACCACATCGTGCCACTTATGTGGAATAAAATAAATAAATGAATAAAATAAAAACCAGCTGGTACCTGTGGGACCACATCACGCAGCTTATGTGGGGAAAAAAAAACAAAAAACAGCTGGTACCTGTGGGACCACATCGCGTCGCTTATGTGGAATTTAAAAAAAAAATAACAGCTGGTACCTGTGGGACCACATCGCGTCGCTTATGTGGAATTAAAAAAAAAAAAACAGCTGGTACCTGTGGGACCACATCGCGCCGCTTATGTGGAATAAAAAAAAAAACCAGCTGGTACCTGTGGGACCACATCGCGCCGCTTATGTGGAATTAAAAAAAAAACAGCTGGTACCTGTGGGACCACATCGCGCCGCTTATGTGGAATTAAAAAAAAAAAAACAGCTGGTACCTGTGGGACCACAATGCGCCGCTTATGTGGAATAAAAAAAACAAAACAGCTGGTACCTGTGGGACCACATCGCGCCGCTTATGTGGAATTAAAAAAAAAAAACAGCTGGTACCTGTGGGACCACATCGCGCCGCTTATGTGGAATAAAAAAAAAAAAAACAGCTGGTACCTGTGGGACCACATCGCGCCGCTTATGGGGAATAAAAAAAAACAAAAAAACAGCTGGTACCTGTGGGACCACATCGCGCCACTTATGTGGAATAAAAAAAAACAAACAACAACAAAAAACAGCTGGTACCTGTGGGACCACATCGTGCCACTTATGGGGAATAAAAAAAATACATAAATAAAATAAAACCAGCTGGTACCTGTGGGACCACATCGTGCCACTTATGGGGAATAAAAAAATACATAAATAAAATAAAACCAGCTGGTACCTGTGGGACCACATCGTGCCACTTATGGGGAATAAAAAAAATACATAAATAAAATAAAACCAGCTGGTACCTGTGGGACCACATCGTGCCACTTATGGGGAATAAAAAAAATACATAAATAAAATAAAACCAGCTGGTACCTGTGGGACCACATCGTGCCACTTATGGGGAATAAAAAAATACATGAATAAAATAAAACCAGCTGGTACCTGTGGGACCACATCGTGCCGCTTATGTGGAATAAAAACAAATAAATAAAATAAAAACCAGCTGGTACCTGTGGGACCACATTGCGCAGCTTATGTGGAATTAAAAAAAAAAACAGCTGGTACCTGTGGGACCACATCGTGCCGCTTATGTGGAATTAAAAAAAAAACAGCTGGTACCTGTGGGACCACATCGCGCCGCTTATGTGGAATTAAAAAAAAAAACCAGCTGGTACCTGTGGGACCACATCGTGCCACTTATGTGGAATAAAATAAATAAATGAATAAAATAAAAACCAGCTGGTACCTGTGGGACTACATCACGCCGCTTATGTGGGGAAAAAAAAAACAAAAAACAGCTGGTACCTGTGGGACCACATCGCGTCGCTTATGTGGAATTTAAAAAAAAAAATAACAGCTGGTACCTGTGGGACCACATCGCGTCGCTTATGTGGAATAAAAAAAAAAAAAACAGCTGGTACCTGTGGGACCACATCGCGCCGCTTATGTGGAATAAAAAAAAAAAAAACAGCTGGTACCTGTGGGACCACATCGCGTCGCTTATGTGGAATAAAAAAAAAAAAAACAGCTGGTACCTGTGGGACCACATCGCGTCGCTTATGTGGAATTTAAAAAAAAAAAAACAGCTGGTACCTGTGGGACCACATCGCGTCGCTTATGTGGAATAAAAAAAAAAAAAACAGCTGGTACCTGTGGGACCACATCGCGCCGCTTATGTGGAATAAAAAAAAAAAACAGCTGGTACCTGTGGGACCACATCGCGCCGCTTATGTGGAATTAAAAAAAAAACAGCTGGTACCTGTGGGACCACATCGCGCCGCTTATGTGGAATTAAAAAAAAAAAACAGCTGGTACCTGTGGGACCACATCGCGCCGCTTATGTGGAATTAAAAAAAAAAAACAGCTGGTACCTGTGGGACCACATCGTGCCACTTATGTGGAATAAAATAAATAAATAAATAAAATAAAACCAGCTGGTACCTGTGGGACCACATCGTGCCGCTTATGTGGAATAAAAAAACAAAAAAAAAACAGCTGGTACCTGTGGAACCACATCGTGCCGCTTATGTGGGGGGAAAAAAAAAAGAAAAGAAAAAAACAGTGGGTACCCGTGGGACCACATCATGCCGCTTATGAGGAATAAAAAAAAAAAAAAAAAAAAAACCAGCTGGTACCTGTGGGACCACATCGTGCCGCTTATGTGGAATAAAAAAAAAAAAAAAAAAAAACAGCTGGTACCTGTGGACAAACATCGTGCCGCTTATGTGGAATAAAAAAATAAAAAAAACAGCTGGTTCCTGTGGGACCACATCGTGCTGCTTATGTGGAATAAAAAAAAAAAAAAAAAAAACAGCTGGTACCTGTGGGACCACATCGTGCCACTTATGTGGAATAAAATAAATAAATAAATAAAATAAAAACCAGCTGGTACCTGTGGGACCACATCACGCCGCTTATGTGGGAAAAAAAAAACAAAAAACAGCTGGTACCTGTGGGACCACATCGCGCCGCTTATGTGGAATTAAAAAAAAAAAAACAGCTGGTACCTGTGGGACCACATCGCGCCGCTTATGTGGAATAAAAAAAAAAAAAACAGCTTGTACCTGTGGGACCACATCGCGCCGCTTATGTGGAATAAAAAAAAAAAACCAGCTGGTACCTGTGGGACCACATCGTGCCGCTTATGTGGGGGAAAAAAAAACAAAAAAAAAAACAGCTGGTACCTGTGGGACCACATCGTGCCGCTTATGTGGGGGAAAAAAAAAACAAAAAAAAAACAGCTGGTACCTGTGGGACCACATTGCGCCGCTTATGTGGAATAAAAAAAATAAATAAACACCTGGTACCTGTGGGACCACATCGTGCCACTTATGTGGAATTAAAAAAAAAAACAGCTGGTACCTGTGGGAGCACATCGTGCCACTTATGTGGAATTAAAAAAAAACAAAAAACAGCTGGTACCTGTGGGACCACATCGTGCCACTTATGGGGAATAAAAAAATAAAAAAATAAAATAAAAACCAGCTGGTACCTGTGGGACCACATTGCGCCGCTTATGTGGAATAAAAAAAACAACAACAAAAAAACAGCTGTTACCTGTGGGACCACATTGCGCCACTTATGTGGAATAAAAAACAAACAAACAACAACAACAAAAAACAGCTGGTACCTGTGGGACCACATCGCGCCACTTATGTGGAATTAAAAATAAAAAAAAACAGCTGGTTCCTGTGGGACCACATCATGCTGCTTATGTGGAATAAAAAAAACAAAAAAAAAACAGCTGGTACCTGTGGGACCACATCGTGCCGCTTATGTGGAATAAAAAAACAAAAAAAAAACAGCTGGTACCTGTGGAACCACATCGTGCCGCTTATGTGGGGGGAAAAAAAAGAAAAGAAAAAAACAGTGGGTACCCGTGGGACCACATCATGCCGCTTATGTGGAATAAAAAAATAAATAAAAAAAAAACAGCTGGTACCTGTGGGACCACATCGTGCCACTTATGTGGAATTAAAAAAAAAACAAAAAAAAAAAACAGCTGGTACCTGTGGACAAACATCGTGCCGCTTATGTGGAATAAAAAAAAAAAAAAAACAGCTGGTTCCTGTGGGACCACATCGTGCTGCTTATGTGGAATAAAAAAAAAAATAAAACAGCTGGTTCCTGTGGGACCACATCGTGCCGCTTATGTGGAATAAAAAAAAAAAAAAAACAGCTGGTTCCTGTGGGACCACATCGTGCCGCTTATGTGGAATAAAAAAATTAAAAAAAACAGCTGGTTCCTGTGGGACCACATCGTGCTGCTTATGTGGAATAAAAAAAACAAACAAAAAAAACAGCTGGTTCCTGTGGGACCACATCGTGCCGCTTATGTGGAATAAAAAAAAAACAAAAAACCAGCTGGTACCTGTGGGACCACATCGTGCCGCTTATGTGGAATTAAAATAAATAAATAAATAAAAACCAGCTGGTACCTGTGGGACCACATCACGGCGCTTATGTGGATGGAAAACAAAATAAAATAAAAACCATCTGGTACCTGTGGGACCACATTGTGCCGCTTATGTGGAATAAAAAAAATATAATAATAACCAGCTGGTACCTGTGGGACCACATCGCGCCGCTTATGTGGAATAATAATAATAACAAAAAAAAAACAGCTGTTACCTGTGGGACCACATCGCCGTTTATGTGGAATAATAATAATAATAATAATAATAATAATAATAATAATAAAACAGCTGTTACCTGTGGGACCACATCACGCCGCTTATGTGGGGGGGGAAAAAAAACAAAACAGCTGGCACCTGTTGGACCACATCACGCAGCTTATGTGGAAAAAAAAAACAAAAAGAAACAACAACAACAAAAAACAGCTGGTACCAGTGGGACCACATTGCGCCGCTTATGTGGAATTAAAAAAAACAAAACAAACAACAACAACAAAAAACAGCTGGTACCTGTGGGACCACATCGCGCCACTTATGTGGAATAAAAAAATAAAAAACAGCTGGTACCTGTGGGACCACATCGCGCCGCTTATGTGGAATTAAATAAAAAAAAACAGCTGGTACCTGTGGGACCACATCGCGCCGCTTATGTGGAATTAAATAAAAAAAAACAGCTGGTACCTGTGGGACCACATCGCGCCGCTTATGTGAGGGAAAAAAAAAAACAGCTGGTACCTGTGGGACCACATCGCGCCGCTTATGTGAGGGAAAAAAAAAACAGCTGGTACCTGTGGGACCACATCGTGCCGCTTATGTGAGGGAAAAAAAAAAACAGCTGGTACCTGTGGGACCACATCGTGCCACTTATGTGGGGAAAAAAAAACAAAAAAACAGCAGGTACCTGTGGGACCACATCGCGCCGCTTATGTGGGGGAAAAAAACAAACAAACAAAAAAACAGCTGGTACCTGTGGGACCACATTGCGCCGCTTATGTGGAATTAAAAAAAAAAAAACAGCTGGTACCTGTGGGACCACATTGCGCCGTTTATGTGGAATTAACAAAAAAAAAAAAACAGCTGGTACCTGTGGGACCACATCGTGCCACTTATGTTATGTGTCGACGCGGGTTGAGGAGCGGACCTGCGTCAGACAGAACCCAGCGCTAAAAATAACCAGAAAGCGGTTCCAACAACAGAAACAATTTATTTTTCACCTGTGCATAATAATGTGTACAAAAGTGAAACAATGTCCTTCTGGTGGAGTGACTGTTGGCACGCTCTTAAGCGCCCAAAAGGATAGAAGCCCGGCGTTCCTGGACCCCCAACCACCAGACAAACACCCCCCAGGTGGACATGACAAACTGACTCTCTGTGAAGCAAAGAAGAGGTGAGGTAAGTCAGCAGTTACAACAATATCTTTCAAAAGACACACGCTATCAGCAACAAATTCAGGTCTGTATCTTTTTTAATGCAAATGAGCAGCTTCTCACAACAGGTGGAGGATCACTTATCCGCGCGCCACAGCAGTGAGAAGCAAGCTGCACAACTCTCATCACAATTCAAGTATACTGTGCAACAAAACACCAAGTTACTATCAACAATTAATCAAACACTTAATTACCTTTAACGTGTGCTGACAGCATGTGTCCTCACCCTTCCTTGCTTCGCGGGCTCGATGTGTCAAACCCAGGCGCGGTCCTCAGCGTCTCACAAACGAACATCACAAGGTCACGTTCCCGGCAGTTCTGCTTGAATCACACATGCCTTAAATGCAGAACGCCATCCAATTATCTGCTTCAGCTGAAAGTCTTCAAGGTTGCATGTGAGCACCAGTCACAGGTGCTACACATGATGTTGATGAGGGTGAGGACTCTTCAGCCAGCACCTTCTCCACAGACAAATCAGTTTCCATGCCACCTGAAGAGCAAAGAAAAGAAAAGAACACCAAAATATCCAGCCACACCCCCCAACACACAACAGTACCCCCCCATCAACGGGAAGCCTCCCGGCGACCGAACAGACCATGCCCGAGAACAGCACCTCCCTGCGGGGTCCACGTCAGGAAGCAGACAGCACCACGCTCCCAAGGTCCATTACAGACAGCAGGACAGGCACCGCAGCTGGAAGGCCGGCTGGCATCAACAAAAGCCCCAAAACATTCCCCAGAACAATTCAACACACAGAAAAAAACATAAAACCCACCCAAAACCTCCCCAGGGGACCGTCCCATCAAACCCCGGGAAGAAAAGAAAAACTCCCAAACGCAAAAACCCAACACAGCCCCACAAACACAATACAAATGTAAATGCATAAAAGAAAAATAACAAACAACCCCCCCAGAATGACCTGCAGAGCCCAACCCCCCCAGAAGGCCTTCATCGCCAGTTCCAGGAGGAACAGCCAGAACCATAATCCCACAAAGGTCCCCAGGTGTACATGGAGCAAAACGGCGCCCCCCAGGGGACCGTACCATCAACCCCAGGAGGTACCCTCCCCACAACCCCGGAACCCCAGACCCGGTCACACTTGGCTAGTTGGCCCCAAGCCAATTCCCCCCCAGAGGACTGTCCCATCAACCCTGGAGGTGGAACCCGGAAGGAAACAGAACAAAAATCAAAAATCAACCCCCGAAGGACTACCAAAACAACCCCAGGGGGATATAAAACGACCATAAACCCTGTTACCCTCCCCGGCACCCCGAAAGACCCCGGGTCCCTCCCAGAGCCCCTCGGCGGCTCAACTTTGGTGAACGGCTCAAAACATTGAGCCGGAGAAGGGAACAGGAAAAAACTAACCCAGCTCCAACCCCAAGGCGCAGCGGAGAACCGGAAATACGTCTGGTGCCCCAACTCGACCATACCCCAGCCTCTCGGGAGGGGTGGAACTACCGAAATGGCGAACGGCAACAGATCGGCCCACCCCTCCGACTGAGGTAAGTCTCCGCTGCACCACACCCCGGCAACACCAATGACGAACGGTACAAAGGCTCACCGAGGCTGGAGTGGAACCGGGCCCTAACCAAACCAAGAAAAACGGCTCTACCACCCCCCCCCCCCCCCCCTAGGTGCAGAGGTCTTCTGAGAATGCTCAGCGTGACCAACCTGCACCACCCAGCAACCCACAAGACAAACGGTCTTGGGGCAAGTGAGGTTGGGGTTAGGGATGTAGAGAAATAAAAAACAACAAAATAAAACGACCCCAACAACCCAAACAGAAAATACCTAAAAACACATAAAAATTAACAAAGACGTGAGCCCAGGCGGACTTCTAACCGCCTAACAGTCACTCCACCAGATACGCCTCTGACTCCCCATACAATTATAACCCCTATTTAAAGAAAACAAAACATTTACTCGTGCTAGATTTTTTTTACATTTTTTTTTTTATGTGTGTTATTTTGCCTGTCCCAGAACACTTGGAGATACATCACCATTATTTCTCTTGACGCTTACATGTCGGGGCAATACAGTAATCTCTGCTGGTCCGAGCTGCATGGGCTCGTCAACAGGAGGAGCCAGAGGTCCCGTCGGAGGAGCTTCAGTGGGGCGAAGAAGAGGCGGCCCAGATCTGTGTCGGGGAAAGCCCCGAGATGAAAAAACCCGCTCTGATGGGCGTCCTCTCTTGCGTCCACGCTCCTTCATCCGATCATCTAGACGAATCACCAACGATATTAGCTCATCTAAATCGTTTGGCTCGTCACGGACTGCCGGCTCGTCTTTTAATGACTCATTTAACCCATCTACAAACATTCCTCGTAAAGCTGCGGCACTCCAACCTGACTGAGCAGAAACCAGAGAACATTGCATCACCGCACAAGGCTCCGGACGACAAACAATCGGTTCGGACGCCGAATCTCTGGGTGACGGAGTTATCTGCACTAGTATCGATGATGCCGCAGCTGGAGCAGCAGGAAGCAGAACGGCTTGCGCTGCAAGCTCCGTAACACGGGCGTATGTTTGTTTAATTTGGTTTGCGAGATGCTGTAATTGCTCCCATATTTTCTCCAAGTGTTCTTGAACTTTTTCAGCAAAAGGAACCGCTTCTGCCGCTGGGTCCATTATGGAATGGCCGGGAACTACTGTTATGTGTCGACGCGGGTTGAGGAGCGGACCTGCGTCAGACAGAACCCAGCGCTAAAAATAACCAGAAAGCGGTTCCAACAACAGAAACAATTTATTTTTCACCTGTGCATAATAAAGTGTACAAAACTGAAACAATGTCCTTCTGGTGGAGTGACTGTTGGCACGCTCTTAAGCGCCCAAAAGGATAGAAGCCCGGCGTTCCTGGACCCACTACCACCAGACAAACACCTCCCAGGTGGACACGACAAACTGACTCTCTGTGAAGCAAAGAAGAGGTGAGGTAAGTCAGCAGTTACAACAATATCTTTCAAAAGACACACGCTATCAGCAACACATTCAGGTCTGTATCTTTTTTAACTTTATGCAAATGAGCAGCTTCTCACAACAGGTGGAGGATCACTTATCCGCGCGCCACAGCAGTGAGAAGCAAGCTGCACAACTCTCATCACAATTCAAGTATACTGTGCAACAAAACACCAAGTTACTATCAACAATTAGTCAAACACTTAATTACCTTTAACGTGTGCTGACAGCATGTGTCCTCACCCTTCCTTGCTTCACGGGCTCGATGTGTCAAACCCAGGCGCGGTCCTCAGCGTCTCACAAACGAACATCACAAGGTCGCGTTCCCGGCAGTTCTGCTTGAATCACACATGCCTTAAATGCAGAACGCCATCCAATTATCTGCTTCAGCTGAAAGTCTTCAAGGTTGCATGTGAGCACCAGTCACAGGTGCTACACATGATGTTGATGAAGGTGAGGATGTTGTGAAAGTGTAGGAACACGGACCCACAACAGGGGGCGCAAATGAACGGACAATGGAGAAGGTGACTAACAAGGTTTTACTGTTGTGAAACGTGCACAACTAATACAACAATTGACAATGTGGGGGTAAGCCGAATTCCACTGGTGTCGTGTGGGCAGGCTCGAAGGTAGGAGACGTCCGTCCAAGTCGAACCGGAACCACCCGGGTTTCCTCTGCCACCGAACCCTGGAAGTACTGGAACCGCCAAGTCCCGAATTCCCAGGTGGCCACTGCCTCCGCTCGTCGGATCCGGTACTGCTGGCAAGAAAACAGTAGACACACAGGTGTGGGTGCGGCTGCACCCAGTAACACAGAGGAGGAGAGAAGTCGCCTCCACCTCACGTCACAATGCTGCAGGAAGGTGAGTACTTATCTGAAGCTACGGCTTCTTGTAAACAGCTGTCCTGCAATGCTTAACAAGAAAGACAATATAATAATGTACGAAGTACAGCAGAGAATGTTACCTTTATCTTAAGGCGATATCTCGGCACCGAGGTGGAGACGCCGTCCTACTGATATACCTCCGTGCTGAGTGGAACAGCTGTGTCCAGTGATGGGTGACAGCTGTCACCCAGGCTGCTCCCATAAGGTGGCAGCGCCCTCTGGTGCCTGGAGCCCGCACTCCAGGCAGGGCGCCCTCTGGTGGTGGTGGGCCAGCAGTACCTCCTCTTCAGCGGCCCACACAACAGAGGACTCTTCAGCCAGCACCTTCTCCACAGACAAATCAGTTTCCATGCCACCTGAAGAGCAAAGAAAAGAAAAGAACACCAAAATATCCAGCCACACCCCCCAACACACAACAACTTATGTGGAATAAAAAAAAAAAAAAAACAGCTGGTACCTGTGGGACCACATCGTGCCACTTATGTGGAATAAATTAAAAAAAACAGCTGGTACCTGTGGGACCACTTTGCGCCACTTATGTGGGGGAAAAAAAAAAACAGCTGGTACCTGTGGGACCACATCGTGCCGCTTATGTGGGGAAAAAAAAACAAAAAAACAGCGGGTACCTGTGGGACCACATCGTGCCGCTTATGTGGGGAAAAAAAAACCAAAACAAACAGCGGGTACCTGTGGGACCACATCGTGCCGCTTATGTGGGGAAAAAAAAAAAAAAAAAAAAAAAAAAAAAAAAAACAGCTGGTACCTGTGGGACCACATCGTGCCGCTTATGTGGAATAAAATAAATAAAAACCAGCTGGTACCTGTGGGACCACATCGTGCCGCTTATGTGGAATAAAAAAATAAAAAAAAACAGCTGGTTCCTGTGGGACCACATCGTGCCGCTTATGTGGAATAAAAAAAAACAAAAAAAAAACAGCTGGTACCTGTGGGACCACATCGTGCCGCTTATGTGGAATAAAAAATAAATAAATAAATAACCAGCTGGTACCTGTGGGACCACATCGTGCCGCTTATGTGGAATTAAAATAAATAAATAAATAAAAACCAGCTGGTACCTGTGGGACCACATCGTGCCGCTTATGTGGAATTAAAATAAATAAATAAATAAAAACCAGCTGGTACCTGTGGGACCACATTGTGCCGCTTATGTGGAATTAAAAAAATATAATAATAACCAGCTGGTACCTGTGGGACCACATTGTGCCGCTTATGTGGAATAAAAAAAATATAATAATAACCAGCTGGTACCTGTGGGACCACATTGTGCCGCTTATGTGGAATAAAAAAAATATAATAATAACCAGCTGGTACCTGTGGGACCACATCGTGCCACTTATGTGGAATAAAAAAAAAAAATAAATAAAAACCAGCTGGTACCTGTGGGACCACATCGCGCCGCTTATGTGGAATAATAATAATAATAATAAAAAAAAAACAGCTGTTACCTGTGGGACCACATCGCCGTTTATGTGGAATAATAATAATAATAATAATAATAAAAAACAGCTGTTACCTGTGGGACCACATCACGCCGCTTATGTGGGGGGAAAAAAAACAAAAAACAGCTGGCACCTGTGGGACCACATCACGCAGCTTATGTGGAAAAAAAACAAAAAAACAAACAACAAAAAAAAAAAACAGCTGGTACCAGTGGGACCACATTGCGCCGCTTATGTGGAATTAAAAACAAAAACAAACAACAACAACAAAAAACAGCTGGTACCTGTGGGACCACATCGTGCCGCTTATGTGGAATAAAATAAGTAAAAACCAGCTGGTACCTGTGGGACCACATCATGCCGCTTATGTGGAATAAAAAAATAATTAAAAAAAAAAACCAGCTGGTACCTGTGGGACCACATCGTGCCGCTTATGTGGAATAAAAAAAAAAACAAAAACAAAAAAACAGCTGGTTCCTGTTGGACCACATCATGCCGCTTATGTGGAATAAAAAAAAAAACATAAAAAAAAAACAGCTGGTACCTGTGGGACCACATCGTGCCGCTTATGTGGAATAAAAAAAAAAAAATAATAACCAGCTGGTACCTGTGGGACCACATCGTGCTGCTTATGTGGAATTAAAATAAATAAATAAATAAAAACCAGCTGGTACCTGTGGGACCACATCACGGCGCTTATGTGGATGGAAAACAAAATAAAATAAAAACCATCTGGTACCTGTGGGACCACATTGTGCCGCTTATGTGGAATAAAAAAAATATAATAATAACCAGCTGGTACCTGTGGGACCACATTGTGCCGCTTATGTGGAATAAAAAAAATATAATAATAACCAGCTGGTACCTGTGGGACCACATTGTGCCACTTATGTGGAATAAAAAAAATATAATAATAACCAGCTGGTACCTCTGGGACCACATCGTGCCACTTATGTGGAATAAAAAAAAAAATAAATAAATAAAAACCAGCTGGTACCTGTGGGACCACATCGCGCCACTTATGTGAAATAATAATAATAATAAAAAAAAAAACAGCTGTTACCTGTGGGACCACATCGCCGTTTATGTGGAATAATAATAATAATAATAATAAAAAAAACAGCTGTTACCTGTGGGACCACATCACGCCGCTCATGTGGGGGGAAAAAAAAAAAAAAACAGCTGGCACCTGTGGGACCACATCACGCAGCTTATGTGGAAAAAAAACAAAAAAAACAAACAACAACAAAAAAAAAACAGCTGGTACCAGTGGGACCACATTGCGCTGCTTATGTGGAATTAAAAACAAAAACAAACAACAACAACAAAAAACAGCTGGTACCTGTGGGACCACATCGTGCTGCTTATGTGGGGAAAAAAAAACAAAAAAAAAAACAGCTGGTACCTGTGGGACCACATCGTGCCGCTTATGTGGAATAAAATAAATAAAAACCAGCTGGTACCTGTGGGACCACATCGTGCCGCTTATGTGGAATAAAATAAATAAAAACCAGCTGGTACCTGTGGGACCACATCGTGCCGCTTATGTGGAATTAAAATAAATAAAAACCAGCTGGTACCTGTGGGACCACATCGTGCCGCTTATGTGGAATTAAAATAAATAAATAAAATAAAAACCAGCTGGTACCTGTGGGACCACATTGTGCCACTTATGTGGAATAAAAAAAATATAATAACCAGCTGGTGTGGGACCACATCGTGCCACGTATGTGGAATAAAAAATAAAAAAATAAAAAAATAAATAAATAAATAACCAGCTGGTACCTGTGGGACCACATTGCGCCGCTTATGTGGAATTAACAAAAAAAAAAAACAGCTGGTACCTGTGGGACCACATCGTGCCACTTATGTTATGTGTCGACGCGGGTTGAGGAGCGGACCTGCGTCAGACAGAACCCAGCGCTAAAAATAACCAGAAAGCGGTTCCAACAACAGAAACAATTTATTTTTCACCTGTGCATAATAATGTGTACAAAAGTGAAACAATGTCCTTCTGGTGGAGTGACTGTTGGCACGCTCTTAAGCGCCCAAAAGGATAGAAGCCCGGCGTTCCTGGACCCCCAACCACCAGACAAACACCCCCCAGGTGGACATGACAAACTGACTCTCTGTGAAGCAAAGAAGAGGTGAGGTAAGTCAGCAGTTACAACAATATCTTTCAAAAGACACACGCTATCAGCAACAAATTCAGGTCTGTATCTTTTTTAATGCAAATGAGCAGCTTCTCACAACAGGTGGAGGATCACTTATCCGCGCGCCACAGCAGTGAGAAGCAAGCTGCACAACTCTCATCACAATTCAAGTATACTGTGCAACAAAACACCAAGTTACTATCAACAATTAATCAAACAATTACCTTTAACGTGTGCTGACAGCATGTGTCCTCACCCTTCCTTGCTTCGCGGGCTCGATGTGTCAAACCCAGGCGCGGTCCTCAGCGTCTCACAAACGAACATCACAAGGTCACGTTCCCGGCAGTTCTGCTTGAATCACACATGCCTTAAATGCAGAACGCCATCCAATTATCTGCTTCAGCTGAAAGTCTTCAAGGTTGCATGTGAGCACCAGTCACAGGTGCTACACATGATGTTGATGAGGGTGAGGACTCTTCAGCCAGCACCTTCTCCACAGACAAATCAGTTTCCATGCCACCTGAAGAGCAAAGAAAAGAAAAGAACACCAAAATATCCAGCCACACCCCCCAACACACAACAGTACCCCCCCATCAACGGGAAGCCTCCCGGCGACCGAACAGACCATGCCCGAGAACAGCACCTCCCTGCGGGGTCCACGTCAGGAAGCAGACAGCACCACGCTCCCAAGGTCCATTACAGACAGCAGGACAGGCACCGCAGCTGGAAGGCCGGCTGGCATCAACAAAAGCCCCAAAACATTCCCCAGAACAATTCAACACACAGAAAAAAACATAAAACCCACCCAAAACCTCCCCAGGGGACCGTCCCATCAAACCCCGGGAAGAAAAGAAAAACTCCCAAACGCAAAAACCCAACACAGCCCCACAAACACAATACAAATGTAAATGCATAAAAGAAAAATAACAAACAACCCCCCCAGAATGACCTGCAGAGCCCAACCCCCCCAGAAGGCCTTCATCGCCAGTTCCAGGAGGAACAGCCAGAACCATAATCCCACAAAGGTCCCCAGGTGTACATGGAGCAAAACGGCGCCCCCCAGGGGACCGTACCATCAACCCCAGGAGGTACCCTCCCCACAACCCCGGAACCCCAGACCCGGTCACACTTGGCTAGTTGGCCCCAAGCCAATTCCCCCCCAGAGGACTGTCCCATCAACCCTGGAGGTGGAACCCGGAAGGAAACAGAACAAAAATCAAAAATCAACCCCCGAAGGACTACCAAAAACAACCCCAGGGGGATATAAAACGACCATAAACCCTGTTACCCTCCCCGGCACCCCGAAAGACCCCGGGTCCCTCCCAGAGCCCCTCGGCGGCTCAACTTTGGTGAACGGCTCAAAACATTGAGCCGGAGAAGGGAACAGGAAAAAACTAACCCAGCTCCAACCCCAAGGCGCAGCGGAGAACCGGAAATACGTCTGGTGCCCCAACTCGACCATACCCCAGCCTCTCGGGAGGGGTGGAACTACCGAAATGGCGAACGGCAACAGATCGGCCCACCCCTCCGACTGAGGTAAGTCTCCGCTGCACCACACCCCGGCAACACCAATGACGAACGGTACAAAGGCTCACCGAGGCTGGAGTGGAACCGGGCCCTAACCAAACCAAGAAAAACGGCTCTAACACCCCCCCCCCCCCCCCCCCTAGGTGCAGAGGTCTTCTGAGAATGCTCAGCGTGACCAACCTGCACCACCCAGCAACCCACAAGACAAACGGTCTTGGGGCAAGTGAGGTTGGGGTTAGGGATGTAGAGAAATAAAAAACAACAAAATAAAACGACCCAACAACCCAAACAGAAAATACCTAAAAACACATAAAAATTAACAAAGACGTGAGCCCAGGCGGACTTCTAACCGCCTAACAGTCACTCCACCAGATACGCCTCTGACTCCCCATACAATTATAACCCCTATTTAAAGAAAACAAAACATTTACTCGTGCTAGATTTTTTTTACATTTTTTTTTTTATGTGTGTTATTTTGCCTGTCCCAGAACACTTGGAGATACATCACCATTATTTCTCTTGACGCTTACATGTCGGGGCAATACAGTAATCTCTGCTGGTCCGAGCTGCATGGGCTCGTCAACAGGAGGAGCCAGAGGTCCCGTCGGAGGAGCTTCAGTGGGGCGAAGAAGAGGCGGCCCAGATCTGTGTCGGGGAAAGCCCCGAGATGAAAAAACCCGCTCTGATGGGCGTCCTCTCTTGCGTCCACGCTCCTTCATCCGATCATCTAGACGAATCACCAACGATATTAGCTCATCTAAATCGTTTGGCTCGTCACGGACTGCCGGCTCGTCTTTTAATGACTCATTTAACCCATCTACAAACATTCCTCGTAAAGCTGCGGCACTCCAACCTGACTGAGCAGAAACCAGAGAACATTGCATCACCGCACAAGGCTCCGGACGACAAACAATCGGTTCGGACGCCGAATCTCTGGGTGACGGAGTTATCTGCACTAGTATCGATGATGCCGCAGCTGGAGCAGCAGGAAGCAGAACGGCTTGCGCTGCAAGCTCCGTAACACGGGCGTATGTTTGTTTAATTTGGTTTGCGAGATGCTGTAATTGCTCCCATATTTTCTCCAAGTGTTCTTGAACTTTTTCAGCAAAAGGAACCGCTTCTGCCGCTGGGTCCATTATGGAATGGCCGGGAACTACTGTTATGTGTCGACGCGGGTTGAGGAGCGGACCTGCGTCAGACAGAACCCAGCGCTAAAAATAACCAGAAAGCGGTTCCAACAACAGAAACAATTTATTTTTCACCTGTGCATAATAAAGTGTACAAAACTGAAACAATGTCCTTCTGGTGGAGTGACTGTTGGCACGCTCTTAAGCGCCCAAAAGGATAGAAGCCCGGCGTTCCTGGACCCACTACCACCAGACAAACACCCCCCAGGTGGACACGACAAACTGACTCTCTGTGAAGCAAAGAAGAGGTGAGGTAAGTCAGCAGTTACAACAATATCTTTCAAAAGACACACGCTATCAGCAACACATTCAGGTCTGTATCTTTTTTAACTTTATGCAAATGAGCAGCTTCTCACAACAGGTGGAGGATCACTTATCCGCGCGCCACAGCAGTGAGAAGCAAGCTGCACAACTCTCATCACAATTCAAGTATACTGTGCAACAAAACACCAAGTTACTATCAACAATTAGTCAAACACTTAATTACCTTTAACGTGTGCTGACAGCATGTGTCCTCACCCTTCCTTGCTTCACGGGCTCGATGTGTCAAACCCAGGCGCGGTCCTCAGCGTCTCACAAACGAACATCACAAGGTCGCGTTCCCGGCAGTTCTGCTTGAATCACACATGCCTTAAATGCAGAACGCCATCCAATTATCTGCTTCAGCTGAAAGTCTTCAAGGTTGCATGTGAGCACCAGTCACAGGTGCTACACATGATGTTGATGAAGGTGAGGATGTTGTGAAAGTGTAGGAACACGGACCCACAACAGGGGGCGCAAATGAACGGACAATGGAGAAGGTGACTAACAAGGTTTTACTGTTGTGAAACGTGCACAACTAATACAACAATTGACAATGTGGGGGTAAGCCGAATTCCACTGGTGTCGTGTGGGCAGGCTCGAAGGTAGGAGACGTCCGTCCAAGTCGAACCGGAACCACCCGGGTTTCCTCTGCCACCGAACCCTGGAAGTACTGGAACCGCCAAGTCCCGAATTCCCAGGTGGCCACTGCCTCCGCTCGTCGGATCCGGTACTGCTGGCAAGAAAACAGTAGACACACAGGTGTGGGTGCGGCTGCACCCAGTAACACAGAGGAGGAGAGAAGTCGCCTCCACCTCACGTCACAATGCTGCAGGAAGGTGAGTACTTATCTGAAGCTACGGCTTCTTGTAAACAGCTGTCCTGCAATGCTTAACAAGAAAGACAATATAATAATGTACGAAGTACAGCAGAGAATGTTACCTTTATCTTAAGGCGATATCTCGGCACCGAGGTGGAGACGCCGTCCTACTGATATACCTCCGTGCTGAGTGGAACAGCTGTGTCCAGTGATGGGTGACAGCTGTCACCCAGGCTGCTCCCATAAGGTGGCAGCGCCCTCTGGTGCCTGGAGCCCGCACTCCAGGCAGGGCGCCCTCTGGTGGTGGTGGGCCAGCAGTACCTCCTCTTCAGCGGCCCACACAACAGAGGACTCTTCAGCCAGCACCTTCTCCACAGACAAATCAGTTTCCATGCCACCTGAAGAGCAAAGAAAAGAAAAGAACACCAAAATATCCAGCCACACCCCCCAACACACAACAACTTATGTGGAATAAAAAAAAAAAAAAAACAGCTGGTACCTGTGGGACCACATCGTGCCACTTATGTGGAATAAATTAAAAAAAAACAGCTGGTACCTGTGGGACCACTTTGCGCCACTTATGTGGGGGAAAAAAAAAAACAGCTGGTACCTGTGGGACCACATCGTGCCGCTTATGTGGGGAAAAAAAAACAAAAAAACAGCGGGTACCTGTGGGACCACATCGTGCCGCTTATGTGGGGAAAAAAAACCCAAAACAAACAGCGGGTACCTGTGGGACCACATCGTGCCGCTTATGTGGGGAAAAAAAAAAAAAAAAAAAAAAAAAAAAAAAAACAGCTGGTACCTGTGGGACCACATCGTGCCGCTTATGTGGAATAAAATAAATAAAAACCAGCTGGTACCTGTGGGACCACATCGTGCCGCTTATGTGGAATAAAAAAATAAAAAAAAACAGCTGGTTCCTGTGGGACCACATCGTGCCGCTTATGTGGAATAAAAAAAAACAAAAAAAAAACAGCTGGTACCTGTGGGACCACATCGTGCCGCTTATGTGGAATAAAAAATAAATAAATAAATAACCAGCTGGTACCTGTGGGACCACATCGTGCCGCTTATGTGGAATTAAAATAAATAAATAAATAAAAACCAGCTGGTACCTGTGGGACCACATCGTGCCGCTTATGTGGAATTAAAATAAATAAATAAATAAAAACCAGCTGGTACCTGTGGGACCACATTGTGCCGCTTATGTGGAATTAAAAAAATATAATAATAACCAGCTGGTACCTGTGGGACCACATTGTGCCGCTTATGTGGAATAAAAAAAACAGATCGGCCCACCCCTCCGACTGAGGTAAGTCTCCGCTGCACCACACCCCGGCAACACCAATGACGAACGGTACAAAGGCTCACCGAGGCTGGAGTGGAACCGGGCCCTAACCAAACCAAGAAAAACGGCTCTAACACCCCCCCCCCCCCCCCCCCCCCCCCCTAGGTGCAGAGGTCTTCTGAGAATGCTCAGCGTGACCAACCTGCACCACCCAGCAACCCACAAGACAAACGGTCTTGGGGCAAGTGAGGTTGGGGTTAGGGATGTAGAGAAATAAAAAACAACAAAATAAAACGACCCAACAACCCAAACAGAAAATACCTAAAAACACATAAAAATTAACAAAGACGTGAGCCCAGGCGGACTTCTAACCGCCTAACAGTCACTCCACCAGATACGCCTCTGACTCCCCATACAATTATAACCCCTATTTAAAGAAAACAAAACATTTACTCGTGCTAGATTTTTTTTACATTTTTTTTTTTATGTGTGTTATTTTGCCTGTCCCAGAACACTTGGAGATACATCACCATTATTTCTCTTGACGCTTACATGTCGGGGCAATACAGTAATCTCTGCTGGTCCGAGCTGCATGGGCTCGTCAACAGGAGGAGCCAGAGGTCCCGTCGGAGGAGCTTCAGTGGGGCGAAGAAGAGGCGGCCCAGATCTGTGTCGGGGAAAGCCCCGAGATGAAAAAACCCGCTCTGATGGGCGTCCTCTCTTGCGTCCACGCTCCTTCATCCGATCATCTAGACGAATCACCAACGATATTAGCTCATCTAAATCGTTTGGCTCGTCACGGACTGCCGGCTCGTCTTTTAATGACTCATTTAACCCATCTACAAACATTCCTCGTAAAGCTGCGGCACTCCAACCTGACTGAGCAGAAACCAGAGAACATTGCATCACCGCACAAGGCTCCGGACGACAAACAATCGGTTCGGACGCCGAATCTCTGGGTGACGGAGTTATCTGCACTAGTATCGATGATGCCGCAGCTGGAGCAGCAGGAAGCAGAACGGCTTGCGCTGCAAGCTCCGTAACACGGGCGTATGTTTGTTTAATTTGGTTTGCGAGATGCTGTAATTGCTCCCATATTTTCTCCAAGTGTTCTTGAACTTTTTCAGCAAAAGGAACCGCTTCTGCCGCTGGGTCCATTATGGAATGGCCGGGAACTACTGTTATGTGTCGACGCGGGTTGAGGAGCGGACCTGCGTCAGACAGAACCCAGCGCTAAAAATAACCAGAAAGCGGTTCCAACAACAGAAACAATTTATTTTTCACCTGTGCATAATAAAGTGTACAAAACTGAAACAATGTCCTTCTGGTGGAGTGACTGTTGGCACGCTCTTAAGCGCCCAAAAGGATAGAAGCCCGGCGTTCCTGGACCCACTACCACCAGACAAACACCCCCCAGGTGGACACGACAAACTGACTCTCTGTGAAGCAAAGAAGAGGTGAGGTAAGTCAGCAGTTACAACAATATCTTTCAAAAGACACACGCTATCAGCAACACATTCAGGTCTGTATCTTTTTTAACTTTATGCAAATGAGCAGCTTCTCACAACAGGTGGAGGATCACTTATCCGCGCGCCACAGCAGTGAGAAGCAAGCTGCACAACTCTCATCACAATTCAAGTATACTGTGCAACAAAACACCAAGTTACTATCAACAATTAGTCAAACACTTAATTACCTTTAACGTGTGCTGACAGCATGTGTCCTCACCCTTCCTTGCTTCACGGGCTCGATGTGTCAAACCCAGGCGCGGTCCTCAGCGTCTCACAAACGAACATCACAAGGTCGCGTTCCCGGCAGTTCTGCTTGAATCACACATGCCTTAAATGCAGAACGCCATCCAATTATCTGCTTCAGCTGAAAGTCTTCAAGGTTGCATGTGAGCACCAGTCACAGGTGCTACACATGATGTTGATGAAGGTGAGGATGTTGTGAAAGTGTAGGAACACGGACCCACAACAGGGGGCGCAAATGAACGGACAATGGAGAAGGTGACTAACAAGGTTTTACTGTTGTGAAACGTGCACAACTAATACAACAATTGACAATGTGGGGGTAAGCCGAATTCCACTGGTGTCGTGTGGGCAGGCTCGAAGGTAGGAGACGTCCGTCCAAGTCGAACCGGAACCACCCGGGTTTCCTCTGCCACCGAACCCTGGAAGTACTGGAACCGCCAAGTCCCGAATTCCCAGGTGGCCACTGCCTCCGCTCGTCGGATCCGGTACTGCTGGCAAGAAAACAGTAGACACACAGGTGTGGGTGCGGCTGCACCCAGTAACACAGAGGAGGAGAGAAGTCGCCTCCACCTCACGTCACAATGCTGCAGGAAGGTGAGTACTTATCTGAAGCTACGGCTTCTTGTAAACAGCTGTCCTGCAATGCTTAACAAGAAAGACAATATAATAATGTACGAAGTACAGCAGAGAATGTTACCTTTATCTTAAGGCGATATCTCGGCACCGAGGTGGAGACGCCGTCCTACTGATATACCTCCGTGCTGAGTGGAACAGCTGTGTCCAGTGATGGGTGACAGCTGTCACCCAGGCTGCTCCCATAAGGTGGCAGCGCCCTCTGGTGCCTGGAGCCCGCACTCCAGGCAGGGCGCCCTCTGGTGGTGGTGGGCCAGCAGTACCTCCTCTTCAGCGGCCCACACAACAGAGGACTCTTCAGCCAGCACCTTCTCCACAGACAAATCAGTTTCCATGCCACCTGAAGAGCAAAGAAAAGAAAAGAACACCAAAATATCCAGCCACACCCCCCAACACACAACAACTTATGTGGAATAAAAAAAAAAAAAAAACAGCTGGTACCTGTGGGACCACATCGTGCCACTTATGTGGAATAAATTAAAAAAAAACAGCTGGTACCTGTGGGACCACTTTGCGCCACTTATGTGGGGGAAAAAAAAAAACAGCTGGTACCTGTGGGACCACATCGTGCCGCTTATGTGGGGAAAAAAAAACAAAAAAACAGCGGGTACCTGTGGGACCACATCGTGCCGCTTATGTGGGGAAAAAAAACCCAAAACAAACAGCGGGTACCTGTGGGACCACATCGTGCCGCTTATGTGGGGAAAAAAAAAAAAAAAAAAAAAAAAAAAAAAAACAGCTGGTACCTGTGGGACCACATCGTGCCGCTTATGTGGAATAAAATAAATAAAAACCAGCTGGTACCTGTGGGACCACATCGTGCCTCTTATGTGGAATAAAAAAATAAAAAAAAACAGCTGGTTCCTGTGGGACCACATCGTGCCGCTTATGTGGAATAAAAAAAAACAAAAAAAAAAACAGCTGGTACCTGTGGGACCACATCGTGCCGCTTATGTGGAATAAAAAATAAATAAATAAATAACCAGCTGGTACCTGTGGGACCACATCGTGCCGCTTATGTGGAATTAAAATAAATAAATAAATAAAAACCAGCTGGTACCTGTGGGACCACATCGTGCCGCTTATGTGGAATTAAAATAAATAAATAAATAAAAACCAGCTGGTACCTGTGGGACCACATTGTGCCGCTTATGTGGAATTAAAAAAATATAATAATAACCAGCTGGTACCTGTGGGACCACATTGTGCCGCTTATGTGGAATAAAAAAAATATAATAATAACCAGCTGGTACCTGTGGGACCACATTGTGCCGCTTATGTGGAATAAAAAAAATATAATAATAACCAGCTGGTACCTGTGGGACCACATCGTGCCACTTATGTGGAATAAAAAAAATAAATAAATAAAATAAAAACCAGCTGGTACCTGTGGGACCACATCGCGCCGCTTATGTGGAATAATAATAATAATAATAAAAAAAAAACAGCTGTTACCTGTGGGACCACATCGCCGTTTATGTGGAATAATAATAATAATAATAATAATAAAAAACAGCTGTTACCTGTGGGACCACATCACGCCGCTTATGTGGGGGGAAAAAAAACAAAAAACAGCTGGCACCTGTGGGACCACATCACGCAGCTTATGTGGAAAAAAAACAAAAAAAACAAACAACAAAAAAAAAAAACAGCTGGTACCAGTGGGACCACATTGCGCCGCTTATGTGGAATTAAAAACAAAAACAAACAACAACAACAAAAAACAGCTGGTACCTGTGGGACCACATCGTGCCGCTTATGTGGAATAAAATAAGTAAAAACCAGCTGGTACCTGTGGGACCACATCATGCCGCTTATGTGGAATAAAAAAATAATTAAAAAAAAAAACCAGCTGGTACCTGTGGGACCACATCGTGCCGCTTATGTGGAATAAAAAAAAAAACAAAAACAAAAAAACAGCTGGTTCCTGTTGGACCACATCATGCCGCTTATGTGGAATAAAAAAAAAAACATAAAAAAAAAACAGCTGGTACCTGTGGGACCACATCGTGCCGCTTATGTGGAATAAAAAAAAATAAATAAATAACCAGCTGGTACCTGTGGGACCACATCGTGCTGCTTATGTGGAATTAAAATAAATAAATAAATAAAAACCAGCTGGTACCTGTGGGACCACATCACGGCGCTTATGTGGATGGAAAACAAAATAAAATAAAAACCATCTGGTACCTGTGGGACCACATTGTGCCGCTTATGTGGAATAAAAAAAATATAATAATAACCAGCTGGTACCTGTGGGACCACATTGTGCCGCTTATGTGGAATAAAAAAAATATAATAATAACCAGCTGGTACCTGTGGGACCACATTGTGCCACTTATGTGGAATAAAAAAAAATAATAATAACCAGCTGGTACCTCTGGGACCACATCGTGCCACTTATGTGGAATAAAAAAAAAAATAAATAAATAAAAACCAGCTGGTACCTGTGGGACCACATCGCGCCACTTATGTGAAATAATAATAATAATAAAAAAAAAAACAGCTGTTACCTGTGGGACCACATCGCCGTTTATGTGGAATAATAATAATAATAATAAAAAAAAAACAGCTGTTACCTGTGGGACCACATCACGCCGCTCATGTGGGGGGAAAAAAAAAAAAAAACAGCTGGCACCTGTGGGACCACATCACGCAGCTTATGTGGAAAAAAAACAAAAAAAACAAACAACAACAAAAAAAAAACAGCTGGTACCAGTGGGACCACATTGCGCTGCTTATGTGGAATTAAAAACAAAAACAAACAACAACAACAAAAAACAGCTGGTACCTGTGGGACCACATCGTGCTGCTTATGTGGGGAAAAAAAAACAAAAAAAAAACAGCTGGTACCTGTGGGACCACATCGTGCCGCTTATGTGGAATAAAATAAATAAAAACCAGCTGGTACCTGTGGGACCACATCGTGCCGCTTATGTGGAATAAAATAAATAAAAACCAGCTGGTACCTGTGGGACCACATCGTGCCGCTTATGTGGAATTAAAATAAATAAAAACCAGCTGGTACCTGTGGGACCACATCGTGCCGCTTATGTGGAATTAAAATAAATAAATAAAATAAAAACCAGCTGGTACCTGTGGGACCACATTGTGCCACTTATGTGGAATAAAAAAAATATAATAACCAGCTGGTGTGGGACCACATCGTGCCACGTATGTGGAATAAAAAATAAAAAAATAAATAAATAAATAACCAGCTGGTACCTGTGGGACCACATTGTGCCACTTATGTGGAATAAAATAAATAAATAAATAAAATAAAAACCAGCTGGTACCTGTGGGACCATATCACGCCGCTTATGTGGGGGGAAAAAAAAAAAAACAGCTGGTACCTGTGGGACCACATCGCGATGCTTATGTGGAATAAAAAAAAAAAAAAAACAGCTGGTACCTGTGGGACCACATCGTGCCGCTTATGTGGAATAAAAAAAAAAAAAAAAAAAAAACAGCTGGTACCTGTGGGACCACATCGTGCCGCTTATGTGGAATTAAAATAAATAAATAAATAAAAACCAGCTGGTACCTGTGGGACCACATCACGGCGCTTATGTGGATGGAAAACAAAATAAAATAAAAACCATCTGGTACCTGTGGGACCACATTGTGCCGCTTATGTGGAATAAAAAAAATATAATAATAACCAGCTGGTACCTGTGGGACCACATTGTGCCGCTTATGTGGAATAAAAAAAATATAATAATAACCAGCTGGTACCTGTGGGACCACATCGTGCCACTTATGTGGAATAAAAAAAATAAAAAATTAAAATAAAAACCAGCTGGTACCTGTGGGACCACATCGCACCGCTTATGTGGAATAATAATAATAATAAAAAAAACAGCTTTTACCTGTGGGACCACATCGCCGTTTATGTGGAATAATAATAATAATAATAATAAAAAAAACAGCTGTTACCTGTGGGACCACATCACGCCGCTTATGTGGGGGGAAAAAAAAACAAAAAACAGCTGGCACCTGTGGGACCACATCACGCAGCTTATGTGGAAAAAAAAACAAAAAAAAAACAACAACAAAAAACAGCTGGTACCTGTGGGACCACATCGTGCCGCTTATGTGGGGAAAAAAAAACAAAAAAAAAACAGCCGGTACCTGTGGGACCACATCGTGCCGCTTATGTGGAATAAAATAAATAAAAACCAGCTGGTACCTGTGGGACCACATCGTGCCGCTTATGTGGAATAAAATAAATAAAAACCAGCTGGTACCTGTGGGACCATATCACGCCGCTTATGTGGAATAAAAAAAAAAAAAACAGCTGGTACCTGTGGGACCACATCGTGACGCTTATGTGGAATTAAAAAAAAAACAGCTGGTACCTGTGGGACCACATCGTGCTGCTTATGTGGAATAAAAAAAACAAAAAAAACAGCGAGGCATTCGAGTCAGTGACGATTTTACATGTTTTGCACACGATTTCTGCTTCATGCGCACTTCAACCAAACTTCGCACTATGTTTGAAGGGGCCCTAAGATTTGACCTGATTCATTTGTTGTCATCACCTAATGGTACCCGACTACACAACTGATGATTTTTATTCATTGGCCCAACCCTACTGAAAATGCTCTCACCTGCTGTATTTTTTTTCCTAACTTTTAGGACACACAGCAGGCCATCCCCTCCTGACCACAGTGTACATCCCAGCACAGAAGGCTGAACCATATAAATTGGAACAGAACTATTCAAAAATCTGCCCTCAGATGAAGAGGCAGATATTACATGGATTGGTTTATTTGTAAAATATTTAATTTTGCATTGCAGTATTTCTGTTTTAAATGTCCCTTAGGGAAATTCTGTTTTTTTTTTTTCATTTTTTATTTTTGTAGTCACAACCCAGAATGTTTCTGCCTTTCTCCTCTTTTTAACTCATCCCACTCTTGTTTCCTGCTCCGTAGATGACTTGGTGAGTGAGTTAACGTGTTGGGGGATATGAGTTGGTGCTATTCCCCTGCAGCTTGCAGCGGAGGGCTGAGGTGCTCCAATGTAACAGTGTGTCAGTGATAGGGGAGACTGCTTCAGATTAGATTTACAGTAGCTTTGGGAAAATTGAATAGCTGTCAGTTTTGATGCAGCACGGCTGTAAATGAGGTGCGTGCATGGAGGCGGGGGATATAGGTTTGTACAGATGACTGACCCCCTCTTCCTTTTACCTCCACTTACCCTCTTCACTTGCTTCACACTCCCTCTTGGTCCCAGGTGCTCACTACAGCCAAGCTCTCTCTGTCGCTGGTATGGCGGGATCGACGGAGTTAGAAATGCTTGAGAGACGGAGGGAGGGAAGAAGGAGGAACACAATGTCAGGGAGTTAATTACAGCGCTAGCAGGTGGGACTGCCGCCCATGCTGCTGTCCTTTCATGTGCTAGCAGGCTTGCTTGAGCCACTTGCTTGTGCTGTAATTAGAGCTTTGTTGTGAGAAAAGCCAGTATGAATCAAACCACTTAGAAAAGTCACCCTTTACTGCAGAGTGCTCAGGAGCGGGGATCGAAACCCTTTGCTGCCAGATTACATAACTTAAAGAGCTGTCAAGGCTTCGTTTGTGGACTTAGAAAGCTGAAAGTATTGTGGTGACTTGTGGGGGAATTTTCCTCTTTGGTTTATCCCTGTACTCTCATCCCAAATTTTTGCAAAAACCTGATGGATTTGAATCACGTGTGCTTGCATGAGCCAACCTTGAATCTTCGTGCGCATGCGTGAATTTTTTCACACCTGTCCATTGCGTCAGTTGCTGGCAAGCAGCCTTTGTGTGAGGATGTGTGTAGTGCTCTCAGCAGATTTTCATTGCAAGGAAAATGACGGAACAACTGGAGCAGCGCTACTGCATCAAATTTTGCCAGAAACTGGGTAACAGCCAGGTGGAAACCATTCGGAAGATTCAGACAGCTTTCGGTGGCTTTTCAGTCATGTGACTATCCGAGAAATTGTGGAAGAGGTGGGCATCATCAGTCCAGCATGTCCTGTGAGACCTCAACACGAAGGTGCTTTTGCTCCACCGTCAGCAGCTTCAGCAGGAATTTCACCGCCACTCTTTTCATGGCCAAATCTTCTGTCACAGAGGAATGTGCCAAAAAAGTGCTGATGTCCACCTCTTCCGCAATTTCTCGGATAGTCACACGACGGTCCCGCATCACCACAGCGTTCACTTTGGAAATGATCTGGTCATTTCAGCATGTTGATGGCCGACCGGAGCGTGGCTCGCTCTCCACCGTTGTGCGGACATCTTTAAACCGGTTGTACCACTCCTTAATCTATGTGATGCCCATAGGATCATCACCGAAAGCCGTCTGAATCTTCTGAATGGTTTCCACCTGGCTATCGCCCAGTTTCTGGCAAAATTTGATGCAGTAGCACTGCTCCAGTCATTCCGTCTTTTTCCTTGTAATGAAAATCCGATGAGAGCACAACACACGTCCTCACACAAAGGCTGCTTGCCAGCAAATGACGCAATCGACAGGCGTGAAAAAATTCACGCATGTGCACGAAGGTTCAAGGTTGGCTCATGCAAGCACGCTTGATTCAAATCCATCAGGTTTTTGAAAAAAAAAAAAGGTCGGATACTATTCTAACAGACATCATAATTTCTTATTTATTTTGCTTCTTTTTGGTGCATATGAATCTGTGTCTTGGTCAGCATTGAATTTTACCATCTTCCAGTTTATTTTATACAAATAATGAATGTTTGAGTTCAATGGTATGAATGTTTCATGACGTGAAAGATGGAACCTTCCAGCTTTCACCGATTTAAATATTCATTCCATTGAAAGAATGTAAAAATATTAATTTGTTTTATATGACATCTAAAATAGATCCTTGTCATTTGATATTATGTCATTTTATAAACAACAGAAAAGAGACTTAGATTTTGGTGTTCATCACTGGTGCTTTGACATTAACAGTTCAACATGAACTTTAAATAGGAGTCCAAAATTGTTCTCAGTCAACTTGGAAAAACAGATGTACTCCATGATACTTCCAAAAAACTTGTGTGAAGACTTGTGTGTACTTCCTCAGTCCAGTGAAAATTTGCATCAGAAATGTGTCCAGTTTTTCATCCTAACAGTTCTTCACGCCTCCAGACAGCTTACAGCCTTGTGTGTGTGTGTGTGTGTGTTCAAAAAATTTGAAACTGTCAGTTAGCTCATTCAAATCGTTGTCCATCAGCAAAACAAACTCCATCATGTTTAGCTAAACTCCGCCCTCACTGGTGTGTGCATGGGTGGGGTTTACATCGTGCAATGGTACAAAATGTATGGAACCAAATTTGCATGGTAAATGGAACCATATTTGCACGCTAAATGCAACACAAATGGGATGAATAATCCATGTCACGTGACATATAAAGCATATAAATATTGTTACTTAAATCCTGTGGCTCAAATTCGACTTTTGGACCAGTCACAGAAAATTTCTCCAATGCATGCTGTGACTCACCTTTCTGGTCTCATCCAAAATGGAATGGCTGGATTTGCACTCTTCTTTTCCTTTCCTGTTGGCAGTGATGATGTTTTCAAAGACTGCAGTTGTTCATTTGTTGAAGTAGAAGTGTTGCATGACAAAATGAGCATTGCTGCACGATTGGTGTGAAAGGCCATTCAGTCGATGGTGCAGGTTAAAACATGCAGAATGCAGGAATACTGATGACAGTGCCTTCAGCACCATGGACAGCTCCTCTGACAGAAGGAAGTTACTTTTATCCTTCCATTCCTGAGGTTTTTGCTGAAGATGCACATCCAGTTTTGGATACACTGTGCATCCACAATGTTTAGATGATAAATGTGAACACCGAAGATAAATATCCTCTGCCAATTGTTATTGGCTGCACAGGTTTGCTTCTGCTAGTCTGTAGATAAAGGGTGTCTTGCTGTGGCTAGACGGGACATGAATGGACACACACACTTCTGTAATTATGATGGATTGTTCATCAGCTGGTCTTTGGACTTGATTGTGTTGAGAGTGTAAACATCAGCCAACTTGGCGAAGGGGCGGGACTAGCGTCATTAAGCACATTAACATATGCAGCATTGTGTGAAGGACTGTCTGTGACTTGGTGCTCTCGCCATGAATCATCCTGCAGTTGTTTGGGTTCATCCCGTGTGCTGCAGGTAAAGACGGCACTTATGAAACAATATACTGAAAAGAAGAAAGAACATAAGCCACATTACGGCCACACCATCAATGACATGTAGGGCTGGACAACATGAATAAAAAATTTATTCTAATGTGGGAGTCTGTGTTGAAATCCCGCCACAGTGTTCACTTCATAATTTGACAACTGTTTGATGGAGCTGATGTTCAATGTGAACATGTCAAACCTTCACGGGTAATAGCTTTGACAATCGTGAGTTATGCCATTTGGTCTTTACAAAGCCCCTACAGTGCAGCTACTACAGTGCGGCTTATTGGAAAATATACCATTGACAGGTATTTTTCAATGAGACTTCACTCCTTGCTGATGTAATGGTCAGTGAGGCTAGTCCTCATGTTGGCATCACATGACCTGTGCCAGCTGATCCTTTCAGTCCTCCGAACACTTTGTACCCACTAGGGGCAGCACAGTGCTGTAAATGAATCCAGGAACATCCCTGACAAGGTTGATCACTTTCATTAGATTTTTTTTTAAACTTGCCCTTTGCTGAAAAGGAATCATTTATTGCTTTGAAGTAACTGAAGCAACTGGATTGCTTGGCACTTACTTGTGTGCTAACGACGACATTATGATTGTCACTGAAGGTTAGTAGTCATCCAGATAACTATTTCAATTTCAATTTATTTTCCTTTATATAGTGCCAAATCAGAACAGAGTTGCCTCAAGGCGCTTCACACAGGTAAGGTCTAACCTTACCAACCCCCAGAGCAACAGTGGTAAGGAAAAACTCCCTCTGAGGAAGAAACCTCAAGCAGACCAGACTCAAAGGGGTGATCCTCTGCTTGGCCACGCTACAAACATAAATTACAGAAATAATTCACAGAACAATTCACAGACGAATATACAAGAATTGCTGTTGGTGCACAGGACAGGAGGGTCGCCAACACAAACACAACTCCTATCTCTGGATGGAGCTGCACCTTAAACAGAGAAAAAACAGAATCAGGCATCAGAAAGACAAAAAAATACTGTATAATTTGCCAGAATTAATCAACAAGAAAAACAGAAGAAATACTAAGGTGATCGCCGGCCGCTTGCCCTAAGCTTCTCTAAAAGACCCAGAATTTAGGTGAAGTTGAGGCAGCGGCCCACTCCAATTACTAATAACATGAATTAAAAGAGTAAAAACCGTAAAACAAAACTGTACCAGTATGCTAGCCATATGAAAGGGAAAATAAGTGCGTCTTAAGTCTGGACTTGAGAGTCTCCACAGAATCTGATTGTTTTATTGATGCAGGGAGACCATTCCACAGAACAGGGGCACGATAAGACAAAGCTCTGTGACCCGCAGACTTCTTATTCACCCTAGGGACATAAAGTAGTCCTGCACCCTGAGAACGTAAAGCCCGGGCCGGTACGTAAGGTTTAATTAGGTCAGCAAGGTAGGGAGGTGCCAGTCCATGAATAATTTTATAGGTTAGTAGCAGAACCTTAAAATCTGATCTCACTGGGACAGGAAGCGAGTGAAGAGACGCCGAAATGGGTGTAATGTGGTCGAACTTTCTGCTTCATGTCAAAAGTCTGGCTGCAGCATTTTGAACCAACTGGAGATCCCTAATGCTAGACTGCGGTAAACCAGAAAATAGAACATTGCATTAGTCCAATCTAGAAGAGATGAACGCATGGATCAGGGTCTCAGCATCAGCCATAGACAGGATGGGACGAATCTTTGCTATATTTCGCAGGTGGAAGAAATCAGTCCTTGTAATATTTCTAATATGGAGGCCAAAGGACAACAAAGGATCAAAAATTACCCCAAGGTTCCTCACTTTGTCAGTGTGATGTATGACACACGAGCCTAGGCTGAGTGTTAACTGGTCAAATTGATGCCGATGTCTCACTGGACCAAGAACCATCATTTCAGTCTTTTCAGAGTTTAAAAGTAGGAAGTTTCTAGACATCCAACTTCTCACTGTTGCAAGGCAATCTTCTAAGGATTTTATGTGAACGAGATTACCAGCAGTTATCGGCATATATAACTGAGTATCATCTGCATAGCAGTGAAAGGTAATCCCAAAATGCTGCAATATGTGCCCAAGGGGTGCTATATAAAGGGAGAAAAGCAGGGGGCCTAAGACAGACCCCTGAGGAACCCCAAATTTCATGTCACTAAGGTTAGAGGTAGTGTTACTGCACAAAACAAAGTGAGAACGACTGGTCAAGTATGACGTCAGCCATGCAAGTGCACTCTCGGTAATCCCAAAATGATTTTCCAGCCTATCAAGTAGAATATGATGATCCACTGTATCAAACGCAGCACTGAGATCTAACAGCAGCAGAACCGTAGTGGTGTCCGAGTCCATTGTAAGCAGATGATCATTCACCACTTTAGTGAGAGCCGTCTCTGTGGAATTATATTTTCTAAAAGCAGACTGCAGTGGCTCAAAGAGATTATTCTCAGTAAGATAGTCTACGAGCTGTCGTGACACCACTTTTTCCAGAATTTTAGAGCAAAATGATAGATTTGATATCGGCCGATATTTTTTCAATATACTAGGGTCAAGATTAGGTTTCTTAAGTAATGGTTTAATCACTGCAGATTTGAAACATTTAGGAACAGATCCAGAAGTTAAAGAAAGATTAATAATTTCCAGCACAGTCGGCCCAAGAGTGGGCCACAGGTCCTTAAACAGTTTTGTTGGTATAGGATCAAATAAACAGGTTGTGCTTTTTGTTGACATTACAGGTTTCATCAGCATGTCTAGAGAGATACTATCAAATTCGTTAAATCTAGGTAATACCTCAGTAGTGGCGCCCACCTCAATAGCAGGGTGTAGTGGCTGGGTTAAGGCATGCTGGGATATGTTCAACCTAATGTCATCTATTTTCTTAAAGTAATCTAGGAAATCTTGTGCTGCAAAAGGAGAGCGAGCTACAGGTGGTTGTCCATGAATAAGTGTTGCTACTGTGTTGAACAAGAACTTTGAGTTATGCTTGTTTTTGTTGATCAATTCAGAGTAATAGGTCCTCTTTGTAGCCAGTAATGCATGCTTATAGTCTAAGTTAGCATCATACCACGCAAGGTGGAATACTTCTAATTTTGTACGATGCCACTTCCGTTCTAGACCTCTTGCTTTATGCTTGAGTTCCCGCAGGTAATCATTGAACCAAGGTGACTGCGATTTGGGGGAGCGCGGTTTCAATACAGGTGGTGCAATCATGTCGAGTGTCATTTTGAGCACTGAGTTTAAACTATCCACAAGTCTGTCTACTGACTGGGTATTTGTCAAAAGGGAGGCTATGACATCAGGCAGTCTAGCTTTTAGTTCAGTCTTAGTTGAGGAGTTGATGCATCGCTGCAGTCATAAATAAGGCTGTTGTTCCACTGAACACGGCAGCGAAGCTGTAAACTTAATAAGTGAGTGATCAGAGACCACTGATGTAAGAGGCATGATGTCAATATTTGTGACAGCAATACCACGTGCGAGAACCAAATCCAGGATATTTCCACTAATGTGTGTCGAATCCCGAATGCACTGCCAAAATCCTAATGCATCCACAATTTCCATAAATGATTTGCAGAGGAGAACAGAAGGCTTATTTATATGAACGTTAAAGTCACCAATGATCAGAATGTTATCTGCACTAGTTGACAAGTTAGAGATGAACGCACCAAATTCATCTAAGAATTCAGAATATGGGCCAGGAGGCCTATATACAGTGACAAAGTAATACGGCTGATTTTTATTCTTCTGACCTTGGCAATGCGTAATATCCTGAGCGGAGCGGAGAATCAGATGCTCAAACGAGTTATATTTGTGACCCCCAACAGCTAATAAGCTAAATTTATAGATTTATAGATTTATAAATAAGAGCAACACCCCCACCTTGCTTCGCATCACGAGGGACGTGACTAAATGTATATGCTGGTGGGCAGGCTTCATTTAAGGGGAGGACAGCTGTAGGTTTAAGCCAGGTTTCACATAATCCAATCATATCTAAGTGATGATCAATAATTAAATCATTAATCAACAATGATTTTGAGGACAGTGATCGTATGTTAATGAGACCCAGTCTAAGGATCTCAGTGGGGTTGACAGTTGAACTGTTTGGGTTTAGGGGTGGTTCCAGAGTAGCATATATAAGATGCCTAGAAGTAGGTTTAGGTTTGAGACATTCCACGCGTGTTGTAGGTAGCAAACACGAAATCTTTGCTATTACTGGAACAACCACTGGGCCATCCTCAATTTCAACATGATCCAATATAGTAATGGGTATTAAGTTTGCAAAGCATATCCCTCTATGATTTTTATGGACACATCTACGGGAGCAGGCCACTGTCTCAACTTGTTGAATTTCCCTCCCTGGCAGTTAAACTGCACTATCACCATAGTGGATTTTCTGCACTAATTTCCCCGCTAAGCTAATGGATTCCACACCCACATTTGTCATAAGCCTTTGCAGGGTCTCTAATCACCTGCTCCGTGGCCTGCTGTAGATTCCTAATGTTACACTCTCTATAGTGATCTATCTATGTTCGCAGACAAGATGGTAGTGCCTTCCCCAGTAGGGTGGAGGCTGTCTGGCATCAGCAGGCCATGGCGGCCCCAGAACAAAGGCCAGTTATCAATAAAGCTAAAGCCTTGCTGTTTACAAAACTGCGCCAGCCACCTGTTTAATGATGTCAGCCTGCCAAATGCCTCATCAGTACCCCGGGAGGGGAGGGGACCAAAGACTATTAATCAATGCCGACACATCTTTCTGGCAAGGTCACAAGTCCTCTCTATGTCCATTTTTGTGACCTCTGAGTGCTTCATCCTGATATCATTGGTGCAGACGTGAATAACTATGTGACTATATCTCATGTCATGTTCCTTCATCTGTCTTCCCTTCTGCAGCGTCAGCACCCTAAGATGGGATGCAATGTCAGGAGCTCTGGCCCCAGGAATACATTTAACGTCAGCCGGCATCTGTAACCTGACTTTGCAGTGATAGAATCCCCTATCACTAATGTCCGGTGTTTCGGCATGGAGATAGGAGTGTAAGTCACTTGTGGGTTCAGAGAATCACATCAGGTAAATCCAAGGGGGAGAACCGATTCAGAGTTTGCAGTGGCGAGTGTGATCGGGGTGCCACAACAGGGCACCAAGACCTACGGGGCTTCCTCCGCCTCGCCACAGTCCGAAAACTGTCCTCCACAGCCGACGTTTCTAGGCTGATGCTAATGGAATCGCTAGCCGGCCCAGCACTAACCTCATCTGGAGTGCCCGTAACATCTAACTCCACTGCGCAAAGAAGCTGCTCTAACTTACGGACACGGCTCTCTAAGAGAGCCACCCTATCTTCCAACATCACGTAGGAATTTATGGAGGGTGTAAAGTAGGTAAAGTAGTGTACGAGGTCTGTTAGAAAACTATCCAACCTTTTTATTTTTTGCAAAAACTATATGGATTTGAATCATGTGCGCTTGCATCAGCCAAGCTTGAACCTTCGTGCGCATGCGTGAGTTTTTTCACGCCTGTCGGTTGCATCATTCGCCTGTGAGAATGCTTTGAGTGAGGAGTCGTCCACCCCCCTCGTCGGATTTTTATTGTGAGGAAAATGTCTGAACGATTTGGAGCTTTGCCGCATCAAATTTTTCGAGAAACTGTGAGAGGCAGCCAGGTGGAAACCATTCGCAAGATTCAGACGGCTTTCAGTGCCGATTCTATGGCGATCACACAGAATAAGGAGTGTTACAACCGGTTTAAAGATGGCGCACAATGGCGGAGGGCGCGCCGCGCTCCGAGCGTGCTCGACAGGCTGAAACAACCAGATCATTTCCAAACTGAACGCTGTGTTGATCCGGGACATCATCTGACTACTCCAGAAATGGCAGAAGAGGTGGACATACCACTTTTTCGGCACATTCCAGTGTTACAGGAGTTTGTGTCATGAAAAGACGTGCGCAGGAATTTGCGTGTTGGGACGGAGCCGCTAATGGCGTGGGACAAAAAGCAACACCTTGATGAAGCCTCACAGGACATGTTGTGGCATGTCCAGCTCGTCCACAATTTCTCGGATAGTCACACGACTGAAAAGCCACCAAAAGCCGTCTGAATCTTCCGAATGGTGCAAGAGCTGGGCATGTTACAACATGTCCTGTGAGACCAACACGGAGGTGCTTTTGTCCCGTGCCATTAGCGGCTCCGTGGCGAATTCCTCCGCTCCTCTTTCCATGACAAAACTCCTGTAACAGTGGAATGTGCCGAAAAAGTGGTATGTCCACCTCTTTTGCCATTTCTGTAGTAGTCAGACGACGTCCCGGATCAACACAGCATTCAGTTTGGAAATGATCTGGTCGTTTCAGCCTGTTGATCACCGCTCAGAGCGCGGCGCGCCCTCCGCCATTGTGCGCCATCTTTAAACCGGTTGTAACACTCCTTAATCTGTGTGATCCCCATAGAATCGTCCCTGAAAGCCATCTGAATCTTCCGAATGGTTTCCACCTGGCTGTCTCTCACAGTTTCTGGAAAAATTTGATGCAGCAAAGCTCCAAATAATTCAGACATTTTCCTCACAATAAAAATCCAACGAGGGGGGTGGACCACTGCTCACTCAAAGCATGCTCACAGGCAAATGACGCAACCGACAGGTGTGAAAAAACTCATGCATGCGCATGAACGTTCAAGCTTGGCTGATGTAAGCGCACATGATTCAAATCCATATAGTTTTTGCAAAAAATAAAAAGGTTGGATAGTTTTCTAATAGACCTCGTACTTTGTGCACTAGGAAATTCAAGAGTATAGCCAAGCAAGCACAAGCTAACCAATAATGGATAAGCTAACCACTCCTAAGGCTCACACAGATGCAAATAAATGAATTAAAGTTCACAGCAGTTACACTGAAAGAGTAGCAGAAGTATTAGAAATGTAGGAACAGTAAATATATATATATACCACTCCTAAGATTAACACAAGAGTAAAGTACTAAGCTAAAGTTCACAACAGTTACACTAACAGTTAACTAACAGAAGTACATAAAAAAAAGAAATGGAAAATGAGTGTCCAAAGTCGCTAACGCAAGCTAACCGCTAGCGAAAATGTTAGCCGCTCCTAAGATTTACACAGGAGTAAAATAATTACTTAAAATTCACAGCAGTTCGACTGAAAAACTAACAGAAGTATTAACCAGGTAAAAAGAACCAGCTATAAAAATAACTACGGGTGGGAAGGAGGAGTCGACCTAGCTAACGAAAGCTAAACGCTAGCGAATGCTAACTGCTAGCGAATGCTAACTGCTAGCGAATTACAACAGGACTATTAAATAACGTTCAGAGTAGATACTATTAATAACCAGAAGAGTGCTAAACAGAAATAAAAGAAACGTATACAACCGTGTGAAATTCAGAATAGCGTCACAACAACAAACAATCCATCGGAAATAAGTTGCCAGATCTGTGAGCCAGCGTCCTAGAAATTTAAGCTTCAAGAAGTGGACTTTTTGTGGACTTTTAAATGCCTTGAAGACCAAAAAGTCCAATAGCTGTAAACATTTAGACATGTTGTGATTGCTGTTCAAGATGATGCTTCTCCTGAAGATAATTTGTTCCAAACAGTTCTGTCACTCTGTTATAATTTTACAAAAAAAGTTGACTTGACTTATGACACTCACTCACTCACTCACTTGAACTTCTTCAACTGCTTAGTCCAATTAAGGATTGCGGGGGCTGGAGCATATCCCAGCAGTCATAGAGCGCGAGGCATAGAGCACGAGGCATAGAGCGCGAGGCATAGAGCGCGAGGCGGGGTACACCCTGACCAGGGCGCCAGTCTGTCACAGTGACTTATGACATTGTTTTGAAAAGACTAATCACAGAATAATCAGCATTGTGCCAGTCTTGAATCATGATTTAATCTGCAAAATAGAATAGAATAGAATAATAGAATAATTCTTTATTGTCCACCGATGTGGAAAATTGTCTTCGGCTCACCAGCACAAAAAAGACAAAAAAACAGTCATAAAACATTCATACAAACACACGAATAAAACAAAAATAAGATACATAAAATACATGGAAGTAAAAGAAGAAACAGAATAAGACCTAGTAAGATAAATAAAACGTACAGTAAGATCTAATAAAATCAAATAAAACAGAAGTAAAGCAGTTCAGGTTTAATTTGTGGAGTGGTCACTTTTTTGAGTTCATTATGGTGACGGCATTTGGTATAAAAGATTTTTTAAAAGAACCTTTGGCCAGAGGAGCTCTGTAACGCCTCCCAGACTTCAAGAGCTCAAACTGACAGGACAGAGGATGAGAGTCTGCCAGGACTCTCTCAGCTTTCCTCCTCATCCTGTCAGTGTAAATGTGGGCCAGAGTCTTCTGGGGTTTTCCCACAATTTTCCCCACCATTTTTACAATTCTATTTAATTTGTCCTTACATTTACAACTCAAGTGACCAAATCAAACACAAAGATGAAATGTTAAAATACTCTCAATATGTGCAGAATACACAAGCTCTAAAATCTGCGGATTAACACCAAGACAACTCAATCTTCTGAGAAGACTGAGTCGCTGTGAACATTTCTTAAAGATAAAATCAGTGTTTTCAAAGAAGCTCAAGTGACTATCAAGAACTGTACCAAGATATTTAAACATTTCAACGTTTCAACAAGCTGGCCATCGAGTGAAACTGGCTGCATGGTCAGTTCTTGCTTTGTGTGAAAAACAAGCTCCTTTGTCTTAGACACATTGATTTCCAGCTGGCTGTCGAGACACCAAGCTTCAAGAGCCTTAATGTGAGCGAGATAGGAGGCTTCGCCAGAGGAGTCACACTTCTGTAGCAGGCCGACTAGGGCCATGTCATCCGCATATTTAATCAGTTTAAAGTTTGTGTCATTAACTGCAAATTCGTTTGTAAAAAGAGAGAAGGGCAGAGGTGAAAGAACGCTACCCTGTGGGCAGCCAGTGCTTATGATGAGCTCTCCTGACAGAATGTTGTTAGCACAAACTCTTTGAGGGCGACAAGACAGAAAGTCTCTGATCCAGAGCATCAGGCCCTTTTCAACATTTAAATCAGCCAGCCTTTTCAGAAGAATATGTAATTTCATAGAAAAGCTGCACTGAAGTCTACACACAAAACCCGAGCATATGCTTTAGCAAGTGAAAGCTGCTTTGAGATCATGTCCAGCAAGATCAATCCGGCATCATCAGTACCTCTGTCCCTCTTACAGGCAAACTGCAGAGGGTCTAGTTCACTGACCACTGTGGTGGTCAGGACGTCAACTAAAACTCTCTCCATAGTTTTACATAATATGGAGGTTATGGCAATGGGCTGAAAATCTTCAGGTTTGCTTGCCCCTGGCTTTTTTGGTATAGGCCTTATTATGGAGAATTTCCAAGATTTGGGCACTCCTGTGACAAGAAGGGAATTAAACAATCTGGAAAAGACTCCTTTTAATTGAGGAGCACAGTCTTTGAGTAGACGGGCTTCAGGCCATCTGGGCCAGTGGCCTTGTTTGGCTTCAGTTTAGAAAGACTTTTAGCCACGGCATCCTCAGTGATAGCTGTGGGAGCTCCTGCTGGAAGATTTTTACAGATCTCATCACATTCCTGTTTATCATCCACTTTATCAAATCTACAGAAGAAACGGTTTAACTCATCAACAAAACATTGATTAATGGTTGTAAGAGCATCACATTTCTTACTGGATTTGCCCATCAGTGTATTTAAACCTTCCCAGGCTTGTTTTATATTGCCACTGAAAAATTTACTTTCTACTTTATTCTTGTACTCAATTTTTGCCTTAAATATATTCCCTCTCAGCTGTCTCCTTTTTTCCTGCATTAATTGCACATTACCAGAGCAGAAGGCTGCCTTCTTTTCATTAAGACAGATTTTCAATTGTTTGGACACCCAGGGTTTGTTATTTGGGAATATTTTCACAGTTTTAGTCTCTGACACGTTATCCTCACAGAACTTAATATAAGATGTGATGGTGTCAGTGAGTTCATCTCCATCCAGACAGGATTCAAAGAAAATGTCCCAGTTTGTTTCATCAAAACAGTCTCTGAGTTGCTCTTTGCGTTCCTCGGACCACACCTGTACCTGCTTATTAACTGTTTTAATTCTTTTGACCACAGCTTTGTATTTAGGCAAAAGATGAATCACATTGTGGTCAGATTTTCCAAGAGGCGGTCTGCATACCACTTTATAAGCCTCTGGGATGTTGCCATAGCAACGGTCAAGCGTCCGATGCAGACGTGTAGGACAGTCTACATATTGCTGTAGAGTGGGCAGGTGGTCAGACAGACTGCAGGAGTTAAAGTCACCCGGAATGAAAACGGGCTGGTCAGCAGAGCGGGTGAGTGCATTATTATAGCTCTCTGCTATTCTCTCTCCTGCTGCGTCATCATCTGGACCGGACACGTATACAAGAATGACAGTGATCTGTCCAAACTCCCGCGGAAGATAAAAGGGTCTAAAAGATACAGTCAGTATCTCATAGTCAGGTTTGCATACTTGCTGTTGTGAAAGTGTTGGAACACGGACCCACAACAGGGGGCGCAATGAACGGACAATGGAGGAAGATAAATAACAAGGTTTACTATTGTGAAACAAGCACAATAAGTACAACAATCACAATTTGGGGTCGAATTTGCTGGTGTCGTGTGGGCAGGCTCGAAGGTAGGAGACGCCCGTCTCAGTCGAACCGGAACCACCCCGATCTCCTCTGCCACCGAACCCTGGAAATACTGGAACCGCCAAGTCCCGAATTCCCAGGTGGCCACTGCCTCCGCTCGTCGGATCCGGTACTGCTGGCAGGAGAGAGCAACAACACACAGGTGTGATGCGACAGCACCCAGTAACGAAGAGGGGAGAAGCCGCCTCCACCTCTTGTCAATGCACAACAGGAAGGTGAGTACTTATCCAAGCAATATAGCTTTTAGCAGTCAACAATCCTGAAAAGGTTTAACAAATGATTAGCTGGTTAATCAGAATAAGAATGCAGAGATACTACCTCAGTCTTAGGCGATATCTCGGCACTGAGGTGGAGACGCCGTCCTCCTGATATACCTTGGTGCCGAGTAGAAACAGCTGTGTCCAATAATGGGTGACAGCTGTCACCCTGGCTGCTCATCTCAGGTGGCGACGCCCTCTGGTGCCTGGAGCCCGCACTCCAGGCAGGGCGCCCTCTGGTGGTGGTGGGCCAGCAGTACCTCCTCTTCAGCGGCCCACACAACACTTGCTCTCGTATGCTGTATTGAGTGGCCCAGCTGTTATCCACAAACAAACACAGACCCCCTCCGATGGATTTGTGCGCAGTGCGCGTGTCCCTGTCCGCTCTTACAGCGGTGTAGCCTGACAGGCTCGGTGTATCGTGATGATCTTTAAGCTATGTTTCCGTCAAACACACAAGATTACTCTGTCTAAATTCACTGTCATGCTCGGCTCTCAGCACAAGTTCATCGAGTTTATTGCTTACGAAGCGGACGTTAGACAGAGTGATGACAGGCAGCGGGAATCTGCTGCGGCGTCTCCAGAGTCGGTGCCTCACGCCTCCCCTGGAGCCACACTTTTTCCTCTTCCCCAGACATTTAAGAGGCCATCAGATTTCCTGACAGTCCGCAGGTAGACAAACTGAAGGAACCCCACCAGGTGAGCGAAGTGACAAAAGATGCTATCTGGTGTAAGTAAGGAAGCTTTGCCGGCTTGTGAGGCAGCTCCCGTGCGCAAACGCTGATAGGCAGAAAATGATCCACAGCAGTGCGATTTTCATTGCGACGAGTGCAGTGAAGTTCTGAAAGGTCACATCCACATTAAACCAATGAACTGCTTACAGAAAATACGTTAAAACAAATTTAATAATGCTAACCGACAAACAGTGAAACAAACAGTGAAACAAACAGTGAGCGCAGGGTCAGCAGCAGGCCGCGCCCCCGGAAGTAAACAGTATTAATAATAAACAAATAATAATAATTATAATAATAATAATGATGATAATAATGATAACAAGAGCAATCAGCGATTTCTGACATCAACCGATCCGGATCACCTCCAAAATTCAGTGGAGTCTTTCATGGCCGAATATCTATCTGTGCTGCAAATTTGGTGAAAATCCGTGAAGAAGTTTTGATGTAATCCTTCAAAGCATATGTAAAGTGACATCTTGATCCAGAAAACGGATTCGGATCCAGATCACCTCCAAAATTTAATGGAGTCTTTCATTGCCTAATATCTATCTGTGGTGAAACTTTGGTGAGAATCTGTGAAGTAGTTGTGACATCCTTCAAAGCATATGTAAAGTGACATCTTGATCCAGAAAATGGATTCGGATCCAGATCACCTCCAAAATTTAATGGAGTCTTTCATTGCCTAATATCTATCTGTGGTGAAACTTTGGTGAGAATCCGTGAAGTAGTTTTGACATAATCCTTCAAAGCGTATATAAAGTGAAATTTTGATGCAGAATCTGGATTCGGATCCAGATCACTTCCAAAATTTAATGGAGTCTTACGTGGCCTAATATCTATCTGTGGTGCAAATGTGGTGAAAATCCGTAGCACAGTTTTGACCTAATCCTTCAAAGTCTATATAAAGGGAAATCTTGATCCAGATCACCTCCAAAATTCAGTGGAGTCTTCCATGGCCTAATATGTATCAGTGCTCCAAATTTGTTGAGAATCTGTGAAGTAGTTTTGATGTAATCCTTCACAGCCTATATAAAGTGAAATCTTGATCCAGAATCTGGTTTCAGTTCCAGATCACCTCCAAAATTCAGTGGGGTCTTTCATTGCCTAATATCTATCTGTGGTGAAAATTTGATGAGAATCTGTGAAGTAGTTTTGACATAATCCTTCAAAGCGTATATAAAGTGAAATTTTGATGCAGAATCTGGATTTGGATCCAGATCACTTCCAAAATTTAATGGAGTCTTATGTGGCCTAATATCTATCTGTGGTGCAAATGTGGTGAAAATCCGTAGCACAGTTTTGACCTAATCCTTCAAAGTCTATATAAAGGGAAATCTTGATCCAGAATCTGGATTCAGATCCAGATCACCTCCAAAATTCAGTGGAGTCTTCCATGGCCTAATATGTATCAGTGCTCCAAATTTGTTGAGAATCTGTGAAGTAGTTTTGATGTAATCCTTCACAGCCTATATAAAGTGAAATCTTGATCCAGAATCTGGTTTCAGTTCCAGATCACCTCCAAAATTCAGTGGGGTCTTTCATGGCCTAATATCTATCTGTGGTGCAAATTTGGTGAGAATCTGTGAAGTAGTTTTGACGTAATCCTGCTAACAGTAATCCTTCACAGCCTATATAAAGTGAAACATGATCCAGAAATCAGATCTGGATCAACTTCAAAATTTAATGGGTTCTTCCATGGCCTAATATCTATCTGTGCTGAAAATTTCATCAAAATCCGTGCATTCATTTTGATGTAATCCTGCTAACAGACAGACAAATAAACAAACACTGGACGTAGCATATGAATGTAGCAAACACCCTTCTGCCGCACATGCCCTTTTGTCCTGAGTATTGTATCCTAAAAGGGGCTGTTCAGTCCTGGATGCGGGTGCTGAAGACCTCTCTTCTTTCAAAATTAAAAATCTAGTTCATGCATACCGGGTCTGAACTGGGAACCTTCAGTTTATATTTGGTGCCACATTAATTTAGATGTGCATGGTTTCAGTTTCTTGTAATTTAATTGTGTTTGGCTTAATGTGGAAGATGGACATGCTAAGATACAACTGCGTTTGAGTTGCTACACTTTTGCTCTGTTTGGCTATTTTGATGGAACTTATAAGTCAGAATGAATACAATTACTGGATAGAGACACCCTAGTCAGCCCAAAGGCTGTTGCCGTAGGGATATTGTATCAATGTGGAAAGTATATTCTGCTTTGTTATAGCATCCTGAGTTTGACTTTGAATATGTTCAGGGTCAAATTAGAAGTTACATATTTTAAGACCGCATATGACTTCATATCCATGTGTAATTATAACCAAAGACCTATCTGGCACAATATAGCGACTATACACAATTTAAGCTTGCGTGACCTTGATTGTTATTCAAATTTATTCAAGGTCAAGTACAATGATACAAGTATAGTCTGAAAGCCCACGTGACGTCCGATTCGTATCTAATACTATGGGTGTGTCTGCCACCACCTAGCCACTATATGCGTTCAAAATTTCAGTGAGCTTGAATGTGACATTCAAGCTCACTCAAGGTGAAATGTGACGGTGTACTATATGTGGTTTCCAAAACATGTCTAATAGTCACTGTCACATGTGTGCTTCTTCTAGGGGTTGGTAAGGATCGAACTTATTCGTGTCAAGTGCCTCAAGGCAGCTTTGTTGTGATTCGAGGCTATATAAATGAAATAAATTGAACTGAATTTATTGTGGGTCTATTGGCTCCGACTGAGTAACAAGCATGAGAAACATTTTCCCCATCTATTTGCATTTGGCAAGGATTTTGACCTAGCAGTGTGGCCTTGGCCTTTGACCCCTGAACCTTGAAAGTTAATGGGTTCATCTTTAGGCCAGATTTAACTAATCTATCTGTAAAGCAAGATGTGTCTGTGTATATGTGACTGTTTGTTTGTTATATCAGACTCAGCTTTCGGATATGGCTTGCACATGGCACGATGATGTTCCTTCCTTTATTATGAAAATTTTTAGGATTAATTTTCAAAAGCTTTATTTTGACATTGTAACATTAGCACTTCCAAGATGACGCCTGCTGTGAAGTCTCATGACTGTAAGCTATTTTCTGACCAAGAGCTGAAAATTCAGTGTTATTGTTAGATCTTAGCGCTGTGTTTGATACGATGGATGACCGTATTCTCCTTGATAGGCTGGAAAATAATTTTGGGATTACTGGGAATGTCCTTGCATGGTTGACATCATACCTAACCAGTCATTCTCATTGTGTCTTGCACAACACTACCTCTAACCTTAGTGATATGAAATATGGGGTTCCACAGGGGTCTATCTTAGGCCCCCTGCTTTTCTCCCTTTATATTGCACCCCTTGGGCACATATTGCAGCGTTTTGGGATCACTGTTCATTGCTATGCTGATCATACTCAGTTGTACATGCCGCTAACTGCTGGTAATATACACACAAAGTCCTTAGAGGATTGGCTTGCATGAGTGAAAAACTGGATGTCCAGCAATTTCTTACTTTTAAACTCGAACAAGACTGAGATGATGGTTCCTGGTCCAGCAAGACATCAACATCAATTTGACCAGCTAATGCTTAAAGGCTTGTGTTTCATACACCACAGTGACAAAGTGAGGAACCTTGGGGTGATTTTTGATCCCACATTGTCCTTTGACTTCAATATTAGAGATATTATGAGGAATGCTTTCTTTCACTTGCAAAACATAGCGAAGATTTGTTCCATCCAGCCTATGGCTGATGCTGAGACCCTGATTCATGCATTTGTCTCTTCTAGACTGTACTAGTGGAATTTTCTGGTTTACCACAGTCCAGCATTAGGGGTCTCCAATTGGTTCAAAATGCTGCTGCCAGACTCTTGACAAGGAAGCAGAATGTTTGATCATATGACATCCATTTTAACATCTCTTCACTGCCTTCCTGTCTCTGTGAGGTTGGATTTTAAGGTTCTGCGATTAACCTAGAAAATAATTCACTAACTAGAGTCTCCTTACTTAGCTGACCGAATCAAACCCTATGTACCGGCCCAGGCTCTGCGTTCTCAGGGCACAGGACTACTTTGTGTCCATAGGTTGAATAAAAAGTCTGTGGGCCACAGAGCTTCCCCTTATCATGCACCTGTTTTATGGAATGATCTCACTATGGTGATAAAACAGTCAGATTGTGTAGAGACATTCAAGTCTAGAGTTACGATGCATTTATTCTCCCTTTCGTATGGGTAGTATACTGGCATAGCATGGAACTATGCTTCCTGTCCTTTCAAATTTCAAAAAGGTCCACAACACTGGCATTGCTCGATTCCATAGAAGACATCAATAAACATGTGGACCAAAGGGTAATAGTTGCAGGTTATTTATTGACTTAAGAAAGGCTTTTGACACAATTGATCACAATATATTATTTCAAAAGTTGGAACTGTATGGGATCAGAGGAGTTGCACTGAGTTGGATTAAAAGCTACTTACAAAACCAAAAGCAGTTTGTTAAACTCGGGGAATACTGTTCTTCATATCTGGACATCATTTGTGGGCAACCACAAGGTTCTGTGTTGGGCCCAAAATTATTTTATACATTAATGATTTATGTAAAGTCTCAGATATGGTTAAAACTGTGCTCTTTGCAGATGACACAAACCTGTTTTGCTCAGGGGAAAATCTGCAACAATTATCTGATTTAGGAACAGAAATGATAAATTTAAAGAGATGGTTTGATATTAACAAATTATCATTAAATTTGTCTAAAACTAAATTGATGTTATTTGGAAATTATAAAAAAGACATACAAATTCAGTTAAATATACATGGGGTAAACATAGAACGTGTCAAAGAGAATAAGTTTTTAGGTGTCATTATTGATGGAAAATTAAATGGAAAGCTCCTATTCAGCATATTCAAATGAAGGTATCAAAAAGTATTGCAGTATTAAATAAAGTAAAGCATGTTCTTGATTGCAGAGCACTACATACTCTCTATTGTTCATTGGTTGTACTCTGCTTGACTTATTGTGCTGAGGTTTGGGGCAACACTTACAAAACTACATTGCAACCATTATTCATTCTTCAAAAAAGAGCATTAAGGACAATTCATAATGCAGGTTATCGAGACCACACCAACCCACTGTTCATTAAATCTCAAATATTAAAACTTAATGATATGATTTTGTTCAAGACTGTTCAATTAATGCACAAAGTGAAAAATAAAGAAGTGCCATTTAGAATTCAAGAATATTTTACTGAGAGAGAAGGAAAATATAATTTACGGGGCTTGTATCACTTTAAAATTGCTGGCGCTCAGACGACCAGGAAAGGTTTCTGTGTCTCCATGTGTGGCCCTAGATTATGGAATAACCTGACAGATGAACTCAAATGATGTCCAAATATCAATCAGTTTAAAAATCAATATTAAAAAAATGATGTTTTCAAGATATGTATCTCATGAAGTACGATGAGTTTTGTGTTGTCAGTTGTAATTGTGAACTTGTTCAGTAACATTCATTTGTGTATGTGTGTGTGTGTGTATATATATATATATATATATATATATATATTAGGGCTGGACAATGTTAACGCGCTAACGTTGCGTTAATTATTGAGGTCATTATCGCCGACAATTTTGTTCTTCCCCTTAACGCTGCGGGGTGTTTTTTTTTTTTTTTTTTTAGCCTTTTATGACTGTTGTTTGTTGCCTTTTATTTTGAAAGCATCAGTCGGGAGCGAGCTTATGTTGCTGCTTCCTGTTAGCTGAGTTCACACAGAAAACGACACAAGGATCGAGAAAAGTACAGGCTATGCAATGCGCAACAAAACAAAATCCAGAAAGACGCCGAACTTTTGAATGGACATTTTCGGTACAAAGTTCTACAGGATCAGGCCCGGATCCAGACCGGTTTGGACCGATGCAGCTGCATCAGTCAAATTTTTTTTTTACGCATCGTTCGTCATCAGTAAAAAAAAAAATCTTGAATAATCCCGTATAGTGCCGAATGTGTCCCCGCGGTGAACACAGCTTTTCGGTGGTTTTCATGTCAACCTATAGTCCGTAAATTATACGGATTTTTCTGAGTTTCAGAGTCATAAGACGTACAAATAAAGTCGGATATTCAGGGATTGGTCTATGTAATCAACCGTTTCTGCAGCGCGGCTCCACTTTGAAACCATGAACCATTGAAGCAATGCTTCGATCCAGTAGCTCGTTTCTTTGATTCACTGCTCTTCAGAAATGGCAAATCCGCTTCTTAACTCCTCTCAAAGCCATTAAAATATTGTCAGTCACTGTGGATTAAAGTCACTAACTGGGACTCTTGTCTTGTTGCTGTCAAGAAACGAGAATCGTCCTCCGTTCCATTCACACAACTCGAAACGCTGCGCAGCCGAGACAGAGTCCGGTTGGAATTAATAACGTCAAAATGAATCGGTGCTTTAAATAAGATGACACCTCTTTCCAAACGTTGTAATACAGACAAACTACAATCGACCAAAACGTTTTTCCCCCCAAAATGAAACGCGCTGTATTTTCTTTTCAGATTACATTCTGAAGTGAAGCACAGCAGCTGTAAGAGCTCAGCTCAGATATATGGAAACATGCCAATAATGCCTGAAAGGAAATGCTTTTGACAAAAACTACAGATTTTGTTTATTCCTATTTATGTCCAGAAATCAAGGATTCACCATGTAGAGTTTATTATGTCCAAAGTTTAAGGATCCAGTGACCAATTTCATATTTATTTACTTTAAGACTCAATAAAATGTTAAATTTCAATTCAATTTAATCGGCTTACAAATCACAACAAAATCTAAATATACTAAAAAAAAATACATCACAATTGTACACATATCACAGTTGTGATATGTGTACAATTGTGACGTATTTGTTTTAGTATGTTGTTTTTTTAGGACATCATATTTATACAAATAAGTGTTCACTATGGTCCATGAAGTATAATAAATATATTAAAAGAAGTGTGACAGTGTATGTTGCACACGAATAAAAGAATGAGGATTATTGAATAACAAGACGTGTATGATTTTTATTTTATCATTGGGCAAAAATGCATCTGTCAGATTTTCACTCTGGATCCAGCCCTGAGGATGGCGCATTGGAGAAAAGCAATCTGTAATCATTGCAAAGCAGAATTTGCGTTTCACCGAAGCTGTACAAGTCTCAGGTACCACCTCAATGGTTACTGTTTTTTTTATTTATTTATTTTTACAGATTCTCATTTTGATATGAAACAGGATAACAAATGACCTGCCAGTGGTTTTATATTTGACATTTGAGTGTTTCAGTTGAAATTTACATTTTCAAATATATGCAACGTTCATTTACATTTTCAAATAAAACTGTGCTTTTAAGAGGCTTTTGAATTCATTTTTGGGTTTCACATATACCATGCAATTATTCATGATTAATCACAGAAAGTCATTGAGTTAATGCGATTAACATTTTTTATGTTTGCCCACCCCTAATATATATATATATATATATATATATATATATATATATATATATATATATACAAGGTCTGTCAATAAAGTAACAGTCCTTTTTATTTTTTTCAAAAACTATATGGATTTCATTCATATGTTTTTACGTCAGACAAGCTTGAACCCTCGTGCGCATGCATGAGTTTTTCCACGCCTGTCGGTGACGTCATTTGCCTGTGAGCACGCCTTGTGGAAGGAGTGGTCCCGCCCCCTCGTCGGATTTTCATTGTCTGGAAATGGCGGAATGATTTGGACTTTTTTCCATCAGACTTTTTTCAGAAGCTGTTAGAGACTGGCACCTGGAAACCATTTGAAAAATTTATCTGGCTTTCTGTGAAAATTTTACGGGCTTCACAGAGAATAAGGACTGTTACTACAGCTTTAAGGACGGCTTTAAGGATGCTCGGCGCGCCGCGCTCCGAGCTGCGACGACGAGGCAGAAAACGCCAGATCATTTCTAAACGGGTGGCTCTGTGGATACGAGACCGTCGTGTGCACTTTCTCTGGTTATGACAAGAGCTGGACATCAGCCATTTTCCGGCAGATTTCACTTTTAAAAAGAGATTTTGTCATGGAAAGCCGCGCGGAGGCTTCGTGCGTAACGACCGATTCGCTGTTTGAGCGAGACAAAGAACACCTCCGTTTCGACGTGTCACCGAGTGTCCTTAAAGCCGTCCTTAAAGCTGTAGTAACAGTCCTTATTCTCTGTGAAGCCCGTAAAATTTTCACCAAAAGCCAGATACATTTTTCAAATGGTTTCCAGGTGCCAGTCTCATCATTTCGCCATTTCCAGACAATGAAAATCTGATGAGGGGGCGGGACCACTCCTTCCACAAGGCGTGCTCACAGGCGAATGACATCACTGACAGGTGTGGAAAAACTCACGCATCCGCACGAGGGTTCAAGCTTGTCTGACGTAAAAACATATGAATCAAATCCATATAGTTTAAAAAAAATAAAAAGGACCGTTACTTTATTGACAGACCTCGTATGTATATGTATATATGTATGTATGTGTGTGTGTGTGTGTGTGTGTGTGTATGTATGTATACTCAACAAAAATATAAACGCAACACTTTTGGTTTTGCTCCCACATACACACACACACACACACACACACACACACACACATATATATATATATATATATATATATATACTCAACAAAAATATACAAGCAACACTTTTGGTTTTGCTCCCATTTTGTATGAGATGAACTCAAAGATCTAAAAGTTTTTCCACATACACAATATCACCATTTTCCTCAAATATTGTTCACAAACTAGTCTAAATCTGTGATAGTGAGCACTTCTCCTTTGCTGAGATAATCCATCCCACCTCACAGGTGTGCCATACCAAGATGCTGATTAGACACCATGATTAGTGCACAGGTGTGCCTTAGACTGCCCACAATAAAAGGCCACTCTGAAAGGTGCAGTTTTGTTTTATTGGGGGGGGGGGGGGGGGGGGGATACCAGTCAGTATCTGGTGTGACCACCATTTGCCTCATGCAGTGCAACACATCTCCTTCGCATAGAGTTGATCAGGTTGTCAATTGTGGTCCACTCCTCTTCAATGGCTGTGCGAAGTTGCTGGATATTGGCAGGAACTGATACACGCTGTCATATACGCTGGTCCAGAGCATCCCAAACATGCTCAATGGGTGACATGTCCGGTGAGTATGCCGGCCATGCAAGAACTGGGACATTTTCAGCTTCCAAGAATTGTGTACAGATCCTTGCAACATGGGGCCGTGCATTATCCTGCTGCAACATGAGGTGATGTTCTTGGATGTATGGCACAACAATGGGCCTCAGGATCTCGTCACGGTATCTCTGTGCATTCAAAATGCCATCAATAAAATGCACCTGTGTTCTTCATCCGTAACAGACGCCTGCCCATATCATAACCCCACCGCCACCATGGGCCACTCGATCCACAACACTGACATCAGAAAACCGCTCACCCACACGATGCCACACACGCTGTCTGCCATCTGCCCTGGACAGTGTGAACCGGGATTCATCTGTGAAGAGAACACCTCTCCAATGTGCCAAATGCCAGCGAATGTGAGCATTTGCCCACTCAAGTCGGTTACGACGACGAACTGGAGTCAGGTCGAGACCCTGATGAGGACGACGAGCATGCAGATGAGCTTCCCTGAGACGGTTTCTGACAGTTTGTGCAGAAATTCTTTGGTTATGCAAACTGATTGTTTCAGCAACTGTCCGAGTGGCTGGTCTCAGACGATCTTGGAGGTGACCACGCTGGATGTGGAGGTCCTGGGCTGGTGTGGTTACACGTGGTCTGCGGTTGTGAGGCTGGTTGGATGTACTGCCAAATTCTCTGAAACGCTTTTGGAGACGGCTTATGGTAGAGAAATGAACATTCAATACACGAGCAACAGCTCTGGTTGACATTCCTGCTGTCAACATGCCAATTGCACGCTCCCTCAAATCTTGCAACATCTGTGGCATTGTGCTGTGTGATAAAACTGCACCTTTCAGAGTGGCCTTTTATTGTGGGCAGTCTAAGGCACCTGTGCACTAATCATGGTGTCTAATCAGCATCTTGGTATGGCACACCTGTGAGGTGGGATGGATTATCTAAGCAAAGGAGAAGTGCTCACTATCACAGATTTAGACTGGTTTGTGAACAATATTTGAGGGAAATGGTGATATTGTGTATGTGGAAAAAGTTTTAGATCTTTGAGTTCATCTCATACAAAATGGGAGCAAAACCAAAAGTGTTGCGTTTATATTTTTGAGTATATATATGTATATGTATATGTGTATATGTATGTATGTATATATGTATATGTGTGTGTGTGTGTGTGTGTGTGTGTGTATGTATGTGTGTACGAGGTCTGTCAATAAAGTAATGGTCCTTTTTATTTTTTTCAAAAACTATATGGATTTCATTCATATGTTTTTACGTCAGACAAGCTTGAACCCTCGTGCGCATGCGTGAGTTTTTCCATGCCTGTCGGTGATGTCATTCGCCTGTGAGCACGCCTTGTGGAAGGAGTGGTCCCGCCCCCTCGTCAGATTTTCATTGGCTGGAAATGGCGGAATGATTTGGACTTTTTTCCATCAGAATTTTTTCAGAGGCTGTTAGAGACTGGCACCTGGAAACCATTTGAAAAATTTATCTGGCTTTCGGTGAAAATTTTATGGGCTTCACAGAGAATAAGGACTGTTACTACGGCTTTAAGGATGCTCGGCGCGCCGTGCTCCGAGCTGCGACGACGAGGCAGAAAACGTCAGATCATTTCTAAGCTGATGGCTCTGTGGATACGAGACCGTCGTGTGCACTTTCTCTGGTTATCACAAGAGCTGGACATCAGCCATTTTCCGGCAGATTTCACTTTTAACAAGAGATTTTGTCATGGAAAGCCGCGCGGAGGCTTTGTGCGTAACGACCGATTCGCTGTTTGAGCGAATCGGTCATATGTGTGTGTGTGTATGTGTATATGTGTGTGTGTGTGTGTGTATATATATGTGTGTGTGTATATATGTGTGTGTGTGTGTGTGTATGTAGATGAAGACACGATGTTTACTTTCTAAGTTTATGATAATGGGATTTGAGTTTGTGTTGTTAAATGTTTGTAGCATGGCCCAAGCAGAAGGTCACCCCTTAAAGTCTGGTCTGCTTGAGGTTTCTTCCTCAATACATCAGAGGGAGATTTTCCTTACCACTGTTGCCTGTGTGCTTGCTCTGGTGGTTGGTAATGTGCATATATGTATGTATGTATGTGGGGTGGGTGTTTATAAGCTTTGCTTCTGCTCACCCCCTTTTTGGTCACACGTCACTGTGGAATTGTCTTGTATATCAGTTTTTGTTATTGACGAGTTGTGTGCCAAATAAATAAGTTCAAAGTTCAAATTCAATTCATTAGTCATGGGACAGGTGTCTGCCTCAACTTTTCTCAATTTGGGGTCTGTTAATGAAGCTTAGGGCTAGCAGTTAGTGATCACCTTCGTATTTTCTCTGCTTTCCTGTTGATTTAATATTAATGATTATACCTTAGGTGTGGTTTTTCCAGCCAACTGATTCTGCTTTTTTTTTTCTCTCTGAGGTGTGGAGAGAAATATGCGGGAGTGGCATCTGTGGACAGCGGGGTGCTGGACTGACTGTGGGATCCCATGCCTGAAATTATTGCAGCTGATGTTTTGTTTTTTCTAAACTTTATAAAACTTTGTAAAAACCTTGTAACTGTTAGAATGGCCTAAGCTTTGAGTCATCACTTTGAGTCTGGTCTGCTCGAGGTTTCTTCCTCAATATCATCAGAGCGAGTTTGTCCTTATCATTATCGCCTGTGTGCTTGCTGTAGGGCTTGGTAAGGTTAGACCTTACTTGTGTGAAGCGCCTTGAGGCAGCTTTGTTATGATTTGACACTGTATAAATATAAAACTAGAGACATTCGGCACAAAATGCCCCGCGCGCAGTACTATTTTCCATGCAAAGTGCAGTAATATGTACATGTGTGGGGTAGGTATTTGGTTGAACCCTCATGTGTTTGATGTAAACTGGGATAAACAGTAGAAAAATTGGAGATTGACATTATATTTATTTAGAGGATGTGGCCAACAGTGACCATAAAAAGTCGGTAGCCTTCGAACAAATGCAACTATTGGTACTTTTTTAAAAGTAAGTCAAGGTCACTGGCCTTTGAACCTATGCGAAATACTCCTCCAAGGCATGTACCCACCAAATATGAAGTTTTTGCAAGCAATAGGTGCCGAGGTACATTGTGACAAACACATTTCAGGTGAAGGATTTGACAGTTGTGACCATTGCTGACCTTGAAAAGTAGGTCAAGGCCACTGACCTTCGAACCCATGTGAAGTACTCCTCCAAGGCATGTACCCATCAAATATGAAGTTTCTGTGAGCAATAGGTGCTGAGCTACGTTGCGGCAAAGGATTTGGCAGTTGTGACCATTGGTGACCTTGGAAAGTAGGTCAAGGTCACCAGCTTTCAAACCCATGCGAAGTACTCCACCAAGGCAACTACCCACCAAATATAAAGTTTCTGTGAGCAAAAGGTGCCGAGCTACGTTGCGGCAAAGGATACGAGAGTTGTGACCGCTGGTGACCTTCAAAAGTAGGTCAAGGGCACTGGCTTTCGAACCCATGTGAAGTACTCCTCCAAGGCATGTACCTACCAAGTATGAAGTTTCTGCAAGCAATAGGTGCAAAGCTACGTTGCAGCGAAGGATTTGACAGTTGTGACCACTGGTGACCTTGAAAAGTAGGTCAAGGTCACCGGCCTTCAAACCCATGTGAAGTACTCCTCCAAGGCATGTACCCACCAAATATGAAGTTTTTGTGAGCAATTGGTGCTGAGCTACGTTGCGGCGAACAAATTGCGGCCGGACGGATGGACAAATCCTCAGGTAGGGTATTGAGGATTTGCTGTTTAAAATATTCAAAATGTTCTGTTTAATTTTGTCCAAGTCTTTTCCAATAACCTGTTTCATAGGAATCTTTTTATTTTCATACAACCCCAATTCCAATGAAGTTGGGACGTTGTGTAAAATGTAAATAAAAACAGAATACAATGATTTGCAAATCCTCTTCAACCTATATTCAATTGAATACACCCCAAAGACAAGATATTTAATGTTCAAACTGATAAACTTTATTGTTTTTGAGTAAATATTTGCTCATTTTGGAATGGATGCCCGCAACACGTTTCAAAAAAGCTGGGACAGTGGTATGTTTACCACTGTGTTACATCACCTTTCCTTCTAACACTCAATAAGCGTTTCGGATCTGAGGACACTAACTGTTGAAGGTTTGTAGGTGGAATTCTTTCCCATTCTTGTTTGATGTACGACTTCAGTTTTTCAACAGTCCAGGGTCTCCGTTGTCATATTTTACGCTTCTTAATCGCCACACATTTTCAATGGGCAACAGATCTGGACTGCAGGCGGGCTAGTCTAGTACCCGCACTTTTTTACTATGAAGCCACGCTGTTGTAACACGTGCAGAATGTGGCTTGGCATTGTCTTGCTGAAATAAACAGGGACGTCCCTGAAAAAGACGTTGCTTGGATGGCAGCATGTGTTGCTCCAAAATTTCAGCATTGATTGTGCCATCACAGATATGTAAGTTGCTCATGCCATGGGCACTAACACACCCCCATACCATCACAGATGCTGGCTTTTGAACTTTGCGCTGGTAACAATCTGGATGGTCTTTTTCCTCTTTTGTCCAGAGGACATGACATTCATGATTTCCAAACACAATTTGAAATGTGAACTCATCAGACCACAGCACACTTTTCCACTCTGCGTCTGTCCATTTCAAATGAGCTCGGGGCCAGAGAAGGCGGTGGCGTTTCTGGATGTTGTTGATGTATGGCTTTCACTTTGCATGGTAGAGTTTTAACTTGCACTTGTAGATGTAGCGATGAACTGTGTTAACTGACAGTGGTTTTCTGAAGTGTTCCTGAGCCCACACGGTAAGATCCTTTACACAATGTCAGTTTTTAATGCAGTGCCGCCTGAGGGATCAAAGGTCAGACATTCATTGTTGGTTTGTTGTTGGCTATGTTCTTGATGGCTGGGAGAAATGGTATCTTGTGTGCTTGGACCACTCTCTGTGGATGATGTCAAAGATTTATTTATATTTGGTTTTATCGTGGGAGTGCTGGTACTTATTAGTTTATGTACTGCCCTGACCTACCGGAGAATTGGCAAGATGGCTGCTACCAGAACCACGACCCCTCAACTGTCCGTCATGATAGAGTTGGACAAGGCGATACATTCTCAGACTGCGTTAACCCTTGAACTCAGATGTAAGTTGGATCACATCTTAGAGCAAATGTACGCCTTGCAAAGGAAGATGTCGGAGACCAGGGAATACTCATAAATTGGATTTGGCTGGTCAGAGGAACTGCAAATTTGTTTTCACGCACATGTGTGTGTGTGTGTGTGTGTGTGTGTATGTGTGTGTTTTAAAGGCCTCCAGAGACTGTCAGGGGACTTAAAAATGGAATGTGGTGCTTTGCATTCAGCTGTATGTGATGCTACTGGCATTCTACAACTAATCTAATCAATGTGATCAATAGAAAATCATGCACAAAGAGTTGAGATAGGCAGATCATGGGCTGGTTAAAAAAAAAACCAAAAAAAAAACATACAAAAAACCCCAAAGAAACATTAAAATAAAGCCTCCTAATGATTTATTCCATGCTAAAAATAGTTCTTTCTTTCTTTCTGCAGTCTGTCTTTTGTTCTTGTCTATGTGTCCCATATTACCACCTCATACATTTCACCCCCTTATTTTCATCGCTTTCTTTCATTTAGTTTTCTCTTTTAATCTCTCTCTGTATCCCTCACTTTACTTCAATAATGGATGGGATGCAGTGCTAGCACTAAAGAATACATGGGAGGGGAACTTGGGACATGCAAATGTTTGGAATAATGTTGGTGTACACTCCCTCCAAAATATAGTTCTGCTGGCCCAGCACAAAGTCCTACTCTCTGCATACTTGCTATGTGTCCCGGGTTACCCCTTTATCAATTCTGCCAACAACACACAAGCATGCACATGCATAGACACTAGGGATGAGCGAGTACACCACTATCTGTATCTGTTCAGCCATCTAAATTATCTGTATCTTAGTGGACGGGGCCTAAACCAGAAGTGGGCATGGTTTAACCAAAAATGGCTGGGGCTGAAATCAGTACATTATTTTAAGTCTGAAATTGATATGGATTGATCAGAAGTTGCTATATTTATTGTTTATTTGAAAACTATTTACAGAACAGCCTCTAAATTGAGATTCAAATCAATGTTTTTGATCACAAAAGTAAAAGAACTATTTACAGAACAAGTTTTTTATCAACTCAGAACATGAATATTCTTAATTGTATGAGTGAATAACAGAACAGCCTCAGAATTGACATTCAGTGTAGTAGGAAATTATGAACTACTAATTATGCATGAACAAGAGTTGTCATACTCAACACAACTTTCTTTTTTTAAAATTTTATGATCAAACTGATTTTTTTTTTTCCAATTAGTTATTTTTACTACCTAATGTTCTTGGCATTTTTTTCCACACAAAGTTAAACAATATTGATTAAGGTGTGTGTGTGTCTGTGCATGCATGTGTGTCTGTGCGTGCATGTGTGTGTGTGACTGTGTGAGAGGGAGAGAGAGAGAGGTTGTTTGACCGACCAGTTTATTTTTATGAACTGCAGTGAGAAAGTGTCAGATACTGCATGCAGCCATATTCAATAAAAACATATTAATATAGGCTACTTTGTGTGTTCAGCTACATGTGTTTAAGTGGTCTGTAAGACTGTTTATTTTTTAATGATCTGTATGAACTTGGTGATTCATGCAAACATCCAGTGATGGCAAACAGGGAAATATGTCAGCCTTGTTCACTGTATTCTTCTCAAAAGCACCGCGTTCAGTAGGAGCAAAGTTTTCCAACTGACTTTATATCGCCAACAAAACGAAGAGCAAACAAACGGTTAAAATAAATAAATAAATAAATAAAAAACCAGACCATAGTGGAGATAGTGACTGACGCGACAGGAGCTGTTTTCAGCTCTGTCTTGTCAAAAGCACCGCGTAAGATAAAAAACAAGTTCACCAAGTAATTTTAAATATCTGATAAACCAAAAAGAGGCAAGCTGAAGAAAACTTAGCATACTGACAGAGCAACGTGAGGCAGAATCTAGCCAAGCACAAAGAGAAATCCTGTCGGTGTGTGTGTGAGAAGCTGCAGTGAGATGTGTCTGTGTAGGGAGGGGCCGGTGCTGTGTGTGACTGGCCAGTCACAGAGCGTGAAGACAGTCAGTTACCCAATGAGAATTTTCCTTCAGCACGAGCACAGATATTGATGAGTTTTATTCGGATCACGCTCGTGCTCGTCAAAAATGCTTTATCTGTACCGGATACTCGTCTGAAACAAGTATCCAGCTCAGTGCTAAAAATTACGTGGATTGGGGATAATTGTTTATTAGGGGATATATTTTACACCAATGATAAAGATAAATTTGTGTATTTTTTTGTTTGTTTTTTTTTTAGTTGTTGCTGCTGCAGACAGAGAGAGATGGAAGACAAGTCCCATTTGCGCACATCCGGCGTGACACACACACACAAGCACAGCCATGTGGGGTCTGTGGTTTGTCATCAAACCCATGTAGGCTTTGTGACTTTGATTGGTTAGCTCATGATTTTTCCACCAATAATAAAATAGGAGTCATGTTTCTTGACAACCCTGTCTCTCCTGCAACAGATGAGGAAATGATTCATTTTTGCTGTGGCTGTCTGCAAAAATGCGCGGCAAATGTGAGCATATTATCCAGGAAAAAATACTGTGGAAATTATTAATCATAATTCAAGTTATACATGGTCTACTAACAAAATTTTAAAATTGGTATACAGATTGAAGTCCACATGTTCAACACTCATTCAAACAGAGACTCAGAGTGGAGTGGATTGTGTCCTACGTCTAATTAATTAGGTCATGTGAGGTTACGTTGACACGTAATTGCGTCATACAACTCCTGGGGTTAAGGTGAAGGACTGTGTTATCAGATGACTTGGTGTCAGGCTCCAATAGTCCCCACCTTTTCACACTGTGACCAGTCTTCCAAACATTTCCTGGCTAAATTTATGATGCCTCAACAAACTTCAACAAACAGTCCTGATGGATCAAAGTCCCTTGTTGAAATGGTGCCAGGACATATCAATACCCAAGTACTCTGTAATCAATTTATTAGCATCAGACATCTCCAGAAAGGGCCCTCGAATCATTTTTGTTCATGACTTATTGCTAAAACAGATCAGCTCAACCAGTCAGAAGATAAAAGCTCAAAGGTCATAAAAATGATCAACACTGGGATGGCACCACAGGGCCACTTTGAGGAAGGACACAGACCCTTCAATACACAAATATTATTTCTTTTAACAAAAGAGAGAAATTGTAATTTTGTGTTGTTATATTTAACCAAAGACAAATTTTATATTCCACTTTAATCTGTTAAACGTTTCTCTAATGTGATGTTATGAATCTTCCTTTTATAACCTGGTGCATGTTTTTTTTAGTTATTTGTTGAATTATTAATGAATTGTCATGGTGAAACAGTTTCTGTTAATCACTTCCCTGCTTCTAAGATGGTTTAGAAGATGACTCAGTCACCTTATATTTTTTAGTTAAAGAAGACAGAAGTTATATGTATGTATCTGATGTGTGTTTCAAATAACTTTCTTTTGGGGCAAAACCTGATGTGAAGTGGGCGGAGCTTATGACCATTTACATAGCCTCTTTAAAATGACCCTTGAACAAAGAAACTAGCTCTTCCACTCTCTTCCACCTCTCTTTAACTTTTCCACTCTTCAACACTCTCTAAATCCTTAGTCTTAGCTCATGGCTTTTGTTGCATTGTGTTTCGTTTTCGTCTGTAATGTTTGTTGTTTGATGCGCCAGTTTTGAACAACTTTTAAGGCATGAGTCAAGTGATCTGTATTTTGAAGACACATTTTGAGCCGAGTTTTTCAAATTAAGAGGAAATTTGCAACTCTCCAAAGTCTTCATTTATCGCTCAATGCTAAGTGTTTTTGTTAACTTAAAATTTTCTCCACAACTTTCTTTGCAATGCCTTGAACTTTTTCAAATTTTTGACAAAGACTTTAAATTGAACTTCCACAAGGTTTGGAAGGTGTTGGATCATTTTGATAGCAAACACCAAAAGCTTCATCCTGGGTTGGTCAGTGAACCAAGCTTCTATGGAACCACCGAACTGTCACGTTTGATCCTGCAGGGAAAAAGAACTGAATCCAAACCTGTAGTCATCTGAGAGACCCGGTGGGTTTACCTCGATGCAGGTCAATTAAAAAAGGCCAGCAAATAGCCGATCAGGACTGGACCTCGTCAATCCACCTGATCCAAAGGTAAGTTAATCTTCAGCTGTTCTGATGGTGTTTGCTGTCCTTAATTTTCTTAACAATAATAACAATAAATTGTGAACCCAAGAGACAAAGTCTGCATCGAAAGCAAGTTATCTTTTAAATCAAAGCTTCAACTAACCTTTCTTTGTGCTTCATCACCTCCACCAAAGATGTCACATTTTCACTTTTTCTTTTTGTTCACAGGATCACTGACAAGGTTTATAGCATCTTCACAAAGCTTTTTGTAATAGCCTATCTAGTTAATGTAGTTGGATATGATTCCTGGTTGATATTGATATTGGAACACAATAATAAATGAATAGAATAGAAACTTTATTGTCATAGCACAAACATACAATGAAACTTATCCTCTGCATTTAACCCATCCTAATTACAGTTGGACACAATTCAAACACTAGGAGCAGTGGGCAGCCACAGTCCGGTGCCCAGGAACCAACTCCAGATGTTGAGATGCTACCTTGTTCAGGGGCAGAGAAAGGAGCAGATGCTAAATAAGCATGTTTTTGATTATGGGAGGAAACCAGAGTGCCACAGTGCTAACCTACCATACTAAGCTACCATGCCACCCAATGTTCAATGCATTTTGCATTTTTAACCTCAGATAGTGACCCTGGTGAGTGCCCTCGTGAAGCAGATGGAAAAGCACTATATAAATGCAATTAATTTCCCATATTATATGCATAACATTCAGAAACCAGCATTAAGCTGTTTTGCCCTACTGGCAACAATTGTTGCTGAAGTGTATCACTGTCATTTTCTACTCAAAAAAAAAAAAAATCTCAAAGGTACTAATGTAACGTTTTCCACTTAAAAAAAATCTGGGCATAAACAGGTTAATATCAGGGTTAGAATAACAGCAGAAATACTTATAGACTCTCTTACTGACAAACACACCTGCTCCTAATGCAACATCCTGTGTATGTGCATGTAACATGCATGTAACAGGTTACTGACATAAATATAAAATATGACTTAACCAAAACAAATTTACTTCTTCGATTTATCTGGTTCACAAGATTTTAATCAATTAGTCCTCATTATATGCACTTTTAATTTGAAAAGATACAAGATGACACAATTTACTGGTGTTGAGTTACAGTATATTGTTAAAGTGATAGGACTGCACTCATTCACTCACTGTATTTTGCAAAGTGTATGCCTAGAAGACTCATTCAAAATATGAAAGTGCAACCCCAATTCCAATGAAGTTGGGACATTGTGTAAAATGTAAATAAAAACAAAATACAATGATTTGCAAATCCTCTTCTTCCTATAGTCAATTGAATACACCACAAAGACAAGATATTTAATGTTCAAACTGATAAACTTTATTGTTTTGGGGCAAATATTTGCTCATTTTGAAATGAATGCTTGCAACACATTTCAAAAATGTTGGGACGGGGCAACAAATGACTATATGGGACAACAAATGGGAAAGTTGATGAATGCTCAAAGAACACCAATTTGGAAATGCATGAGTGTCATGATTGGGTATAAAAGGACCATCCCCAAAAGTCTCAGACATTCACAAGCAAAGATGGAGCGAGGATCACCACTTTGTGAATAACTGCATGAAAAAATAGTCCAACAGTTTAAGAACAATGTTTCTCAACATTCAATTGCAAGGAATTTAGGGATTCCATCATTTACAGTCCATAACATAATCAGAAGTTTCAGAGAATCTGGAGAACTTTCTACACATAAGTGGAAAGGCCGAAAGCCAGCATTGAATGCTCATGACCCTTGATCCCTCAGGTGGCACTGCATTAAAAGCCAACATCATTGTGTAAAGGATCTTACCACGTGGGCTCAGGAACACTTCAGAAAACCACTGTCAGTTAACACAGTTCGTCACTAGATCTACAAGTGCAAGTTACAACTCTACCATGCAAAGTGAAAGCCATACATCAACAACATCCAGAAACGCTGCCGCCTTCTCTGGGCCCGAGCTCATTTGAAACAGACAGACGCAAAGTGAAAAAGTGTGCTGTGGTCTGATGAGTCTACATTTCAAATTGTTTTTGGAAATCATGGACATCGTGTCCTCCGGACAAAAGAAAAAGACCATCCATATTGCTACCAGCGCAAAGTTCAAAAGCCAGCGTCTGTGATGGTATGGGGGTGTGTTAGTGGTCATAGCATGGGCAACTCAGACATCTGTGATGGCATCAACAATTCTGCAAGGTACATCCAGGTTTTGGAGCAACACATGCTGCCATCCAAGCAACGTCTTTTTCAGGGATGTCCCTGCTTATTTCAGCAAGACAGTGCCAAGCCACATTCTGCACATGTTACAATAGCATGGCTTCGTAGTAAAAGAGTGCAGGTACTAAACTGGTCTGCCTGCAGTCCAGACCTGTTGCCCATTGAAAATGTGTGGCGCATTATTTATACATATTTTCATTAGTTACTTCATCCAAACCATCAACATGTTTATTAGACCCCATTCCTACCAGGCTGCTCAAGGAAGCCCTACCAATATTTAATGCTTTGATCTTAAATATGATCAATCTATCTTTGTTAGTTGGCTATGTACCACAGGCTTTTAAGGTGGCAGTAATTAAACCATTACTTAAAAAGCCATCACTTGACCCAGCTATCTTAGCTAATTATAGGCCAATCTCCAACCTTCCTTTTCTCTCAAAAATTCTTGAAAGGGTAGTTGTAAAACAGCTAACTGATCATCTGCAGAGGAATGGTCTATTTGAAGAGTTTCAGTCAGGTTTTAGAATTCATCATAGTACAGAAACAGCATTAGTGAAGGTTACAAATGATCTTCTTATGCCCTCGGACAGTGGGCTCATCTCTGTGCTTGTTCTGTTAGACCTCAGTGCTGCTTTTGATACTGTTGACCATAAAATTTTATTACAGAGATTAGAGCATGCCATAGGTATTAAAGGCACTGCACTGCTGTGGTTTGAATCATATTTGTCTAATAGATTACAATTTGTTCATGTAAATGGGGAATCTTCTTCACAGACTAAAGTTAATTATGGAGTTCCTCAAGGTTCTATGCTAGGACCAATTTTATTCACTTTATACATGCTTCCCTTAGGCAGTATTATTAGACGGTATTGCTTAAATTTTCATTGTTACGCAGATGATACCCAGCTTTATCTATCCATGAAGCCAGAGGACACACACCAATTAGCTAAACTGCAGGATTGTCTTACAGACATAAAGACATGGATGACCTCTAATTTCCTGCTTTTAAACTCAGATAAAACTGAAGTTATTGTACTTGGCCCCACAAATCTTAGAAACATGGTGTCTAACCAGATCCTTACTCTGGATGGCATTACCCTGACCTGTAGTAATACTGTGAGAAATCTTGGAGTCATTTTTGATCAGGATATGTCATTCAAAGCGCATATTAAACAAATATGTAGGACTGCTTTTTTGCATTTACGCAATATCTCTAAAATCAGAAAGGTCTTGTCTCAGAGTGATGCTGAAAAACTAATTCATGCATTTATTTCCTCTAGGCTGGACTATTGTAATTCATTATTATCAGGTTGTCCTAAAAGTTCCCTAAAAAGCCTTCAGTTAATTCAAAATGCTGCAGCTAGAGTACTGATGGGGACTAGAAGGAGAGAGCATATCTCACCCATATTGGCCTCTCTTCATTGGCTTCCTGTTAATTCTAGAATAGAATTTAAAATTCTTCTTCTTACTTATAAGGTTTTGAATAATCAGGTCCCATCTTATCTTAGGGACCTCGTAGTACCATATCACCCCAATAGAGCGCTTCGCTCTCAGACTGCAGGCTTACTTGTAGTTCCTAGGGTTTGTAAGAGTAGAATGGGAGGCAGAGCCTTCAGCTTTCAGGCTCCTCTCCTGTGGAACCAGCTTCCAATTCAGATCAGGGAGACAGACACCCTCTCTACTTTTAAGATTAGGCTTAAAACTTTCCTTTTTGCTAAAGCTTATAGTTAGGGCTGGATCAGGTGACCCTGAACCATCCCTTAGTTATGCTGCTATAGACATAGACTGCTGGGGGGTTCCCATGATGCACTGTTTCTTTCTCTTTTTGCTCTGTATGCACCACTCTGCATTTAATCATTAGTGATCGATCTCTGCTCCCCTCCACAGCATGTCTTTTTCCTGGTTCTCTCCCTCAACCCCAACCAGTCCCAGCAGAAGACTGCCCCTCCCTGAGCCTGGTTCTGCTGGAGGTTTCTTCCTGTTAAAAGGGAGTTTTTCCTTCCCACTGTAGCCAAGTGCTTGCTCACAGGGGGTCGTTTTGACCGTTGGGGTTTTACATGATTATTGTATGGCCTTGCCTTACAATATAAAGCGCCTTGGGGCAACTGTTTGTTGTGATTTGGCGCTATATAAAAAAATTGATTGATTGATTGATTATGAAGCACAAAATGTGACAACGGAGACTCTGGACTGTTGAACAACTAAAGTCGTACATCAAGCAAGAATGGGAAAGAATTCCACCTACAAAGCTTCAACAATGAGTGTCCTCAGTTCCCAAACACTTATTGAGTGTTGTTAGAAGGAAAGGTGATGTAACACAGTGGTAAACATACCACTGTTCCAGCTTTTTTGAAACATGTTGCAGGCATCCATTTCATTATGAGCAAATATTTGCAGAAAAACAATATAGTTTATCAGTTTGAACATTAAATATCTTGTCTTTGTGGTGTATTCAATTGACTATAGATTGAAGAAGATTTGCAAATCATTGTATTCTGTTTTTATTTACATTTTTCACAATGCCCCAATTTCACTGGAATTGGGGTTGTACTAAATGAACCCATATAGTTCCTTAATCTCATCTCAATAAATGTGAGTGAATGTGACTCATAAAATGTATCACCAGGTCTTCAGGATTAGTGTGTGGAGACATTATGATTTTTGGAAAACATCTGGTGTCAACCCGCTTTGACCTGGTATCATAAAAAAGGGCTATATGGTTTATTAGTTCACTACATGCTCTGAATTATTCTAAAACCATGACACTGTCAAATCCACAGACCTATCAATGACAAACCTAGACTGAGAGGTGAAGCAATCACAAATGTATACAAAACACACATACACATATATATGCTTTTCTTTGGTATGTTGATTTACATTGTTTCTTTGTGAGGCTTGAAACCGCAATGAAGCCGCAGCCCAAAAGTGTAACTTCACACAATAAATCTGCACTTGCAAGGATGACTGTTGCTTTTATGCAGCCACCGCAATGTTTTGCTCTTTCGCTCTCTCCACTTTCACGCTGGCTGCTGCTGGAATCAATTTTAACTCTGAGAATGTATGGAGTGGAATAGGGAAGCAGCAGGCCACATTGTGCGTTCTGCTAAGCATGAAAAATGTTTTCCACTCTTCTGCTGAAACCAACTGAATGCAGGCAACTAAAGATAGACTGTGGACTATTAATCATTTCCATGTGAACAGATTATACCTGCTCTCGGTGCCATTATGTTTTTGCTGCAGTGAATTACTGCTGCTGAAGTGCAGGTGGAGCGGTGTCTGTAAGGAAGGTTTTTCCTGTATCTGTTGCCATTCGTTCTTGGAGATGTTTTTGGCTTTGGTAGAGTCTGTGGTTTGCATTATGCCGTAGATTTTGTTAGCCTCAGGACTCTGGGGGCTTCTGTGTGTGTATGTGGGGGGTGCTGTATGATGGTTTGGCATGTGAGGACAATGAAAGATGGCAGTCATTACGGAAAACAGGGATTTGGCACCCACTCTGAGGGGCAATGATGTTTCCCCAACAGACAAAGTTCACCCTGGTATATGCATCTTGCATCACTACTGGCTATGCCATAAGGCTTCATATATGTGTGTGTGTGTGTGTGTGTGTGTGTGTGTGTGTGTGTGTGTGTGTGTGTGTGTGTGTGTGTGTGTGTGTGCGTGCGTGCGTGCGTGCGCACACTGAGTTGGGCTGTTCTTCCTCTCAATAGCCCCCAGGCAGCATTTAAACTCTGTATCACTTCAAACGTGCACGCTGTGAGGAAGCAGAGGGTATCTGAGTTGTGTTGAGGAGCTAAATGTGAATGTGTAATGCATTTCTCTGCATTTGAGATTTGATGAGAGATGTGCCGTGCCATCCCTGCTCTCTAAAATGAATGAAAACTTTGATCCCTTCTACATTTTCACATTTTATGGCTGCTGTCTGACATGTTTTCATCCCAAATTGTGATTTATGTTCATGCTTAATGTCGTAAAAATTAAAAAAAAAAAAAAAAATGACTGTAGTGGATATCTCACTTATGTTTGCCCCATGTGAAAGTCTAGTGGGAAACCCTTGAAGGACTGATACTATATTCTGCGCAAGGTTGAATCTGTGATGGCAGATTATTTTATTGTGAAGATAAAAACAGCTGATAGTAAAGTTTTGCTCTTTAAGCACAGCCATTCACATTTTATAAAACAATTCATACTAATGTTATATATTGTGTAGTATTGCTGGATGGTATACGAGGTCTGTTAGAAAAGTATCCGACCTTTTTATTTTTTTCAAAAACCATATGGACTTGAATCACGTGTGATTGCATCAGCCAAGCGTGAACCTTCGTGCGCATGCGTGAGTTTTTTCACGGTCGGTTGCGTCATTCGCCTGTGAACAGGCTTTGTGTGAGCAGTGGTCCACCCCTCTTGTCAGATTTTTATTGCGAATAAATGTCTGAACGATTTGGAGCTTTGCTGCATCAGTTTTTTCCAGAAACTGTGAGAGACCTCCAGGTGGACACAATTTGGAAAATTCAGATGGCTCTCAGCGACGATTTTATGGGGATTACACAGATTAAGGAGTGCTCCAGCTGGTTTAAAGACCACCCACAGCTGCTGAGAGCGCAGTGCGCTCCGAGTGCCGATCGACCGGCTGAATCAACCAGATCATTTCCAACGCGAAGGTTTTGTTGATCCGGGACGTCGTCTGACTTACACAAAAATGTCAGGAGACGTGGACATCAGTACTTTTTCGGCACATTCCACTGTTACAGGAGTTTTTTTCATGGAAAGAGAAGCGGAGGGATGCGCCACGGAGCCGTTCATGGCGCGGCACAAAACGACCTCCGTGTTGGTCTCACAGGACGGCTTTCGGTGGTTTTCAGACGGCTTTTGGTGGTTTTTCAGTCGTGTGACTATCCAAGAAATTATGGATGAGCCTGGACATGCCAGAACAGGGGTGGGCAACCTGTTCCAGAAAGGGCCAAGAGGGTGCAGGTTTTCTTTGCAGCCACTGACTCCACCAGGTGATTTCAGTGATTAAATGATTCCATCTGCTCAAAGTGATATTAATCAGTGAAATCACCTGGTGGAGTCAGTGGCTGCAAAGAAAACCTGCACCGTCTTGGCCCTTTCTGGAACAGGTTTCCCACCCCTGTGCCAGAACATGTCCTGTGAGGCTTCATCATGGCGTTGCCTTGCACCATGCGGCACCGCCGCGACGCGCGGAATTCCTCTGCTGCGCTTTCCATGACAAAAACTCCTGTAACAGTGGAATGTGCCATTCATTTCCAAACTGGGCACTGTGTTTTATCCGGGACGTCGTCTGACTAGCACAGGAATTGTGGAAGACGTGGACATCAGCACTTTTTCGGCACATTGAGACAGACGTGTGGAGGAATTCCGCGCGTCGCGGGGGTGCCGCAAGGTGCAAAGCAATGCCATGATGAAGCCTCACAGGACAAGTTCTGGCATGTCCAGGCTCATCCACAATTTCTCGGATAGTCACACGACTGAAAAACCACCGAAAGCCGTCTGAAAGCCATCTCAATGCCGTCCTGTCAGACATACACGGAGGTGGTTTTGAGCCGCGTAATGAACGGCTCTGTGGCGCATCCCTCTGCTTCTCTTTCCATGAAAAAAACTCCTGTAACAGTGGAATGTGACGAAAAAGTACTGATGTCCACGTCTCCTGCCATTTTTGTGTAAGTCAGCCGATGTCCCAGATCAACAAAGCCTTCACGTTGGAAATGATCTGGTTGATTCAGCCTGTCGATCGGCGCTCGGAGCGCGGCGTGCTCTCAGCAGCTGTGGGCGGTCTTTAAACCAGCTGGAGCACTCCTTAATCTGTGTAATCCCCATAAAATCGTCCCTGAAAGCCATATGAATTTTCCGAATGGTTACCACCTGGAGGTCTCTCACAGTTTCTGGAAAAAATTGATGCTGCAAAGCTCCAAATTGTTCAGACATTTATTCGCAATAAAAATCCGACGAGAGGGGTGGACCACTGCTCACACAAAGCCTGCTCACAGGCGAATGACGCAACCGACAGGCGTGAAAAAACTCACACATGCGCACGAAGGTTCAAGCTTGGCTGATGCAATCACACGTGATTCAAATCCATATGGTTTTTGAAAAAAATAAAAAGGTCGGATACTTTTCTAACAGACCTCGTATCATATCAGCTTATAGCTTGAATCATGAATAGCTGCAGTATATATCAAGATATATTAATTTTTCTTAGATAGAATTTCAAAATAAGTGCTTCTCAGGTGGTAAGGCATTGTTATAGAAACTCCACAAAACTGCATTCAGTGGAATAAAACATTACAAAACCTTTCCTCAAGTAATTTTTGTCTCTCAAAAAGGAATTTGATTACTTGCCGATTTATCAGACATTTATGGTGGCCGTATTATTTTGTATTCCTCATACTCCACAATGTGTTTTGATTTGAAGTGAGAGAATTCGGTTCTTTAATGTTTCCCATAATGCACTGCGGCTTCCAGCAGAGTTCTGGCATCTCACAGCGCATATAAACAATGGCTAACAAGGACATGGACGGTGGCAATCCAGCAAATTCACGGGCGATTATGATGACACGTTCTCCCAAGTTGAGAGGGTTATCCAGAGGAGGTGTAGCACCTGTGATGAACTTCTGCCATGGCCCGATGTTGTGTTGTTGTCCATACTTCACGACATTTGTTTACATTGTGCCCTCAACTGGAACTCTGCTGAAACTGATCACTCGTGAGTCACCGACCGCAAGACAGCGTGAGATTCACAGCTGTGAAAGAGCGAATAGACTGGAACCACTGTAAACCAAGAGTTTGCAAATGATTATTTTCTGCTCACTGTCTGACTTCTTAAATCTAAACCATGTCCACATAACAGACATTCCACCAGTCTTACGTCATGTACACGGTGTTGGGAAGGTGTCATGACACGGACCCACAACAGGGGGCGTTAATGAAGGGACAATGGAATAGCCAAAAAGTAACAATTTAATGTTGTGAAGTGCACAACGAAGTACAGACAAATACAAATATTGCGGAATATCAATCAGACACAAGGTGACGTGCGGCAGGCTCGAAGATAGGAGACGTCTGGTGCGAGAAGAGCCGGATCCCACACAGCTTCCACCACCAACGGATCTGAAGAACACCGGAGTCGCCAAGCCCTGCGCCCCAGGTGGCCACTGTCTTCAGCAGTCAGACCCGGTACTGCTGGCAGAGAACAGAAACAGTTCTTGGATGAGTGTGAGTTCGCACACTCAGTAATCCCACAGTCTGTATACAGTTAGGAGGGAGAACCTCCACCTCCAATAACACACTCAGACAGCTCCTGAGACAACCACTTATCTGGGTGGGGTGGGAGGCGAAGCCGTCGCAGTCCACACCGAACGCCAACTCAGCAGACAAGGAATCAGTCCCAGGAAAACGGCTGCAAGAGAGATCAGACTAATGCTCGATTAAGGTTCAGCAGAGAATTACCTGTATGGTAGAAGATTTCTCGGCGAGGAGGTGGAGTTGCAGTCCGGCCTTTGTAGTGGTGGTGATGAGTGACAGCTGGTGTTGATAGGTGACAGCTGTCACTTCCAGCGGCTCCGACGCCCTCTCGTGCTTGGAGCCCGCACTCCAAGCAGGGCGCCATCTGGTGGTGGTGGGCCAGCAGTACCTCCTCTTCAGCGGCCCACACAACACACGGCTTCCTTGCATTTTTATCACTGAAAAACAGCAGCATGAATGATCACATTTTCCAGATGATTTGTGAGTACAATCTGATGTTTTATATATATATATATATATATAAAATCCTGCAGGAGCTCTTCTTTTTCTTCACCAGTTTTTGAATGAAATTACTTTTTCATTCTTTCCCTTTGCTTTGCCAGTTCTTTCTTTTATTCAGCTGATGACATTTCTCTCCTTTTAGAGCTCCACAAACTTCCCTTTGATTTTCATATCAATGTACATTTCCTTGTCATTTTGAAGGTCTGACATGAAGTACAAAAAAAGGGGGGGGGGGACATGTAACATGAAATGCATTGGTTTTAATACATTAAAATGGAATGGGCTTTTAGAATTGGTAGAAAAGTAATTTTGAATTGATTTGAATTTTGATTTGAATTTTCTGATATAATATGTAACATAGGACACATTTTTATAGTGTAACACTTTTTAAAGGAAATCATAATTCTTAGCTAATAACAGGACTTCATCAGTTACAGCATCAAACTCACAACCACTCAGGCACTCATCATATCTTTTTTCTGTATCAGTAAACAGACTATAAAATTTAAATGGGATGGAATCATGAAAAAAAATGATGTGGAAGAGTGTAGTGTGGGTACGTAAGTAGAGAGCATTACGTTAGGGAGAGCATTGTGTATAAGTTGGGGAGAGTATAGAACTTAAAATGCTGCTTAATTTGAAAATGGTGAGTGATGGTAGGGGGGAAAAAAAACATGCCATTGGCTTATTTTCAAAAACTTTTGTATATTTTTGTTTGTGCATTGCTTAAGTGCTGAAGTGAAGTGCAATACCGTTGCTCTGTTTTCCTTTTTATTTTCTTTTGTCCCTCCCTTCTCTCTCTTTTTTGGTCTATGTTTTCCAAAAGAAATGGTCTATGTTCTTTCCAAAGGGGAAAAAAAAGTCAAGTCAGTGGAATGTAACAGGAAATTTCTGCTAAGGGTAGAGAACCAAGGAACTTACCTCAGTATAGTCATCCTTTTTTTTCGCTCTCCTCCTTCTCGATGAATTCCTGGGTTCTTTCTGTTTTCTTTTTTTAAATCAAATCCGTTGAATTTATTTATATACAGTATTATGCTTGTTAGTGCATATTATGAAGACTAGGAAGCCATTTTGCTCTTTGTTTGAGCATTATGGGTAGTGTAGTTTTATAACTCCAAACAACACAATTTGTCCCTTATATATATATATATATATATATATATATATATATATATATATATATATATATATATATATATATATATAAAAACTCAAACAACTTTTCTTTTTTTTTTACAACTCATTTTCTCATTTAGCCTTTTAGGAGTTCAAACATTCCTTTTTGGCCTGCTAGGCGTTTTCGCTGCCATTTCTATTGAACTGATACCGCCGGCTACAACAGGATTCTGTACTAGTTCCGCAGCCAGGTCATTTGTGGTGTCCATGTTCTGAAGTGTATTGTCAGGTTGTTGCACAGAACACTGGCTTGACACTTGTGACTTGATATCAACACAGTTTCTTCTCAGCAATGTTCCATAGTCTGTCTGGATCTGATACGAATGTGGTGTTATTTCTCTTTCCACTGATCCTTGGATGTTCCAGATGCCAGTCACACAATCTCGAATTCTGACAGGTTCTCCTGGCTTTAGTGTGTGCAGTTGTTTAGCTCTCATGTCGTGTCACTGTTTTTGTTTCCATTTTTATCTGATTTTATCAGTTTGGACTTTGTGTGCTCCTTTTGGTGTCAACAGGTGCTCCTGTATTGGCAGGTTTGTGCGTGTGCGTCATCCCATCTGCATCTGGCCTGGTGACAGGCCATTCTGTAGTGGTGCACTTCAATACATCATTAAACTCTGATGAAAATCTGCCTTTCCATCATGTGCTTTCTTCATGAGACCTTTGATAACCTTCACTGAGCTCTCTGTGAAGCCATTTGATCTTGGATAATGTGGGCTGGATATTGTATATTGTAACCCCCATTCACTGGCAAAGTCAGCAAATTTTATACTTGCAAGCTGTGGACCATTGGTACACCATGTCTTGCAAAGACTGTTTTCAGGAATGCAGTGATTGTTTTGCTAGACGTCTAGAGTGTTGGAACTTCAGGACAGTTTGAAAAGTAATCTATTGCTATGATGTGGTTTTTACCATTGCAGTCAAACAGATCTGTTACCACAGTTTCAAATGGTCTATTTGGCACGGAGTATGTCATAAGTGGCTCTGCTTGCTGTTGAGGTCAATACATGAAACATATTTCACACGAGGCTTCAGTCTGGCTAATGTCTTGGTTAATTCGAGGCCAAAACATAACCTCGCATGCACTGCGTTTGCATTTTTCTTTCCCCAAGTGCCTTTTGTGTATCTTTTTGAGCATGTCTTTGCACATTAAGGTTGGAATTATGAATCTGTTGCCTTTAAACACGTCATCAACAACTGACAGCTCTGTTTTGTACATCCATTAGTCTTACACTGTAGCAGACAGTCATTTTTGTGTTCAGGCCATCCTCTTGATTATCATTTTGAGCTCTCTCATTGTCTCATGCTTTTCAGTCTCTTTTTTAATCTGTTCTATACTTTCATTTGATACAGGAAGTGATGACATTATCATGTCAACATATTCTTCAATATCAGCACAGTTTTCATCATCAAGTCTCTCTTGCTTGTCCACTGCTCTGGACAGAGTATCTACAGCATACATATACTTTCCAGGTGTGTATGTCATCTTCACATCATATTTCTGTAGCCTTGTCAGCATGAGCTGTATCCTCATTGGACAATCGGCCAATGCCTTGGACATGATGGTGACCAAGGATTTGTGGCAAGTTTCCACTTCAACTGCTTGACCATAAAAATATTGGTGGAAGCATTCAAATGTGTAGGTTGTGGCTAGTAGTTCTTTCTCAGTCTGCGCATAGTTGACCTCTGCCCTTGTCAAGGCCCTGGATGCATAGGCCACTGGTTGTCATGTCACCTCATACCTTTGCAGAAGAACAGCTCCTAAGGGCCCTGTCCCACTGGCGTTTAGGAGGATTTGCGTATGGATTGCGCACAAAATTGGCTCATATTCGCTTAACATCCGCAATATGCGTGAAACATGCTTGTATGAGTCGGCCGACACCTGCACACGTCCCCAATTATCCACAGAGGCACGTTTTTCCATTTCCAGGATTTTTGAGCTGCACAAAATTTTGGCTGTGGATGACATCTGCCTTACATACTCCATACATACTCAATCTATGCACTGTATATTCACCGTCATCTGCTGATATCCGCAACTGACAGGGATTTGCTGCTTGGCAGCGGACTGGGACAGTGTGTAAAACGGATATTTTGTGTGCCCATCATGTCCACATCACGAACAGATTGGCCACGAATAAAGCGTTCTTATTACGTCTGCTTTGCATCTGATTTGCGGCGGATGCAAATCAGATACGCTGTTCTTTGTTCTACTGGCTGCCACGCGCTCTGCGCTGGATGCTGCCTATATAAAATAATTATTTTGTGACAGATTAATCATTTTATTCTGCAAATTGCCTGTTGAAAACAGCTCTAATCACCTATTGAATCACAGAGGACGCTGCAGCTGGGCCCAGCTGCAGAAAGCATTTTGAACCATCTAAAAAGGTAATTATTTGACTTGTTTACATTGCCAAGGCTTGATAAAACAGTTGCATGTTTTTTTCCTTCTTGTCTGCAGCTGTGCAGTATTTATTTCTGTGTTTATAACAGATTTAACTTCTTGTTATAATCATTGAGGCGAGCTGCGCTCTGATGCAATCCGCTGATGTCACCACTCGCCCTGTTCACTGCTTGTTTACTCCAATCAACTCATCCGAGTCCAGCTATTGCTCCAGAGGCTGTATTGTTGGTGTTAATAGTGATGCAGATGGCTGAATGCGCTTCTTTCACGACCGCAATGCAGATGCCGTGCAAGTGCAACACATGCATGATGCATTCATAATACACCCTTAATGCCGTGATAACTGCAATGCGTCAGATCTGTTTCCTCACTACATGCTTTATACAACCGTGATTGTTCATCATATATTCGCTATATATTATTAATATATCCGTAATTCATACTGGGACATTTGTTATTTTTGGCCATTTTTGTTGCGGACGACAACGAACACCTGTAATTTGTATACTCAATTCATGCGCAATTAATGCTCTCCCCAGTGGGACAGGGCCCTAAGCCATTTAGTGAAGCATCTGCGGAGATTCTTGTTTCTCTTTGGGTCATAGAACCTAAATACTGGCTCTGCTGTGAGTATGTATTTCAGTGTTTGAAAGCAGTTCTCTTGCTCATGTTGCCACATCCACTCATCATTTTGCTCCAGAAGCATGCTAAGTGGTGTTGTTATTGTGAACAAACTTGGGATGAACTTTGCAAGATAGGGCACCATCCCCAAGAGGTGTCTCAGCTCCTCTTTTTTCTGAGATCTCTCAATATTCAGTATGGTTGACATTTGTCTTGGGTCAGAACTCACCCCAACTTCAGATACATCTCCAACAAAAGTAAGTGACTTGACAGCAAACACATTTGTCGTTTAGTTTCAGGTTCACTTTTAGTGTCTGATTAAGCACTTGTCTCAGCCATACATCATGTTCGTTCTTTGTTGATCCCAAGATGATAATATCATCCGTCATCATTGTAACGCCAGATATGTTTTCCAATATTATGTATTTTGTCTTGTGGAAGAAAGCAAAGAAATCGGTATCTCGTCTCAGGTGTGTTAAAGGTGCACAGTCTCGAACTAGCATCATCAAGCTTGATTTACCAGAACCCTGAGGATGCATCAAGTTTACTGAACCACTTGGCACTGGCAAACTGGGACATTATCTCCTCATGTGTGGGGAGCTTAAAGTTCTCTCTGTTCACTGCTTTGTTGAGATTGCTGGGATCCAAGCACATTCACAATGCTCTTTTTTTTTTTGGCACTACCACTAGTGAGCCCAACCAGTCAGTTGGTTTGTCAGTTTTATTTATGACATTTACCCTTTCCATGCAAGCTAGTTTGTGTTTGAGTCTTTCTCTAAATGCAAATGGAACCTCTCTGCATGCATGCAGTACTGGTGTGACAGTCTCATCAATATGTATTTTGTGTTCACCTGGTAGACAGCCAAGTCCCTCAAAACCATCTTTATACTCTGTCATTTGTGCATCTTGATCATTTCTGGGCTCTGAGGCAACAACAAATGCTCTTTTGACAAGACTGAGTTTTCACATGCAGATTAACTGAAGATTGGTTGCACTCTCTCTTCCACAATTAGCAATTGTGCCTTTAAGGTCTGTGAAAGGTGGTGATACAGCTGCCTTTAACTAGCACACTTTCTTGAGTGTATCCCATCACCTTTATTTTCACAGGGTGAATCTTGCTTTTCACTTTGAGTGTACTGGAATCAGCTACTGACTACAGGTTCACACAAGTAAGATCTAACTTTAAGAACCCTCCCAGAGCAAGCACACAGGCCAAAGTAGTAAGGAAAAATTCCCTCTGATATTGAGAAAGAAACCTCAAGCAGACCAGACTCAGAGGGGTGACCCACTGCTATTCTAACAGGTACAAGGTTTTTACAAAAAGTTACCAAGCTGAAGAAACGGGAAACAGAACAAACATAATAGCATCAAAAACATCAGAGTCAGCTTCAGCAAAGGCATCTCATGGTCAGTCCAGCACTATGGGGTGGATAGCCGTCATCTGCAGGAGATTTCATTGGTGCCTTGGACCGAGAGAAAAAGAGCAGAATCAGTTGGCTGGAAATAACTGCACCTAAGGTGCAGTTCACCAACAGTAAATGGACAGGAAAGCACAGATAATACTAACGTGATCACCGGCAGCTATAACTGAGCATCAGTAACAGACCCACATATTAGATGAAGTGAGGTTGAGACCTGTTCCATTGCTAATAAGATGAATTAAAGGGATAGGAAGTATAGTTCCATACTGCCAGTATGCTAGCAGTATGCGAAGGAGAACTGATTCATATTTAGCCTGGACTTAAATGTCTCACTGTTTTATCTCTGCAGGGAGATCATTCCACCAAACAGGGGCATGATAAGAGAATGCTCTGTGGCCTGCTGACTTTTTATTAACCTTTGGGACACAAAGTAGTCCTGCACCCTGAGAGCGCACAGCCCAGGCGGTACGTAGGGTGAAATTAAGTCATCTAAGTAGGGAGGTGCTAGTCCTCGAATAATTTTATAGGTTAGTAACAGAACTTTAAAATCAGACCTCAAAGAGACAGGAATCCAATGAAAGGAGGCCAAAATCAGTGTAATTTGCTCAAACTTTCTGCTTCTTGTCAAAATTCTGGCAGCAGCATTTTGAACCAATTGGAGACCACTAATGCTGGAAAGCAGAAAACCAGAGAATAGAACATTGCAGTAGTCCAGTCTTAACAAGACAAATGCATGGATCAGAGTCTCTGCATCAGCCATAGACAGGATGGGACAAATCTTGCTATGTTACAAAGGTGGAGGAAAGCAGTCCTTGTGATATCAAATCAAATCAAATCAATTTTATTTATATATGCGCCAAATCACAACAAACAGTTGCCCCAAGGTGCTTTATATTGTAAGGCAAAGCCATACAATAATTACGGAAAAACCCCAACGGTAAAAACGACCCCCTGTGAGCAAGCACTTGGCAACAGTGGGAAGGAAAAACTCCCTTTTAACAGGAAGAAACCTCCAGCAGAACCAGGCTCAGGGAGGGGCAGTCTTCTGCTGGGACTGGTTGGGGCTGAGGGAGAGAACCGGGAAAAGGACATGCTGTGGAGGGGAGCAGAGATCAATCACTAATGATTAAATGCAGAGTGGTGCATACAAAGCAAAAAGAGAAAGAAACACTCAATGCATTATGGGAACCCCCCAGCAGTCTAAGTGTATAGCAGCATAATTAAGGGATGGTTCAGGGTCATCCGATCCAGCCCTAACTATAAGCTTTAGCAAAAAGGAAAGTTTTAAGCCTAATCTTAAAAGTAGAGAGGGTGTCTGTCTCCCTGATCCGAATTGGGAGCTGGTTCCACAGGAGAGGAGCCTGAAAGCTGAAGGCTCTGCCTCCCATTCTACTCTTACAAACCCTAGGAACTACAAGTAAGCCTGCAGTCTGAGAGCGAAGCGCTCTATTGGGGTGATATGGTACTATGGGGTCCCTAAGATAAGAAGGGACCTGACTATTCAAAACCTTATAAGTAAGAAGAAGAATTTTAAATTCTATTCTAGAATTAACAGGAAGCCAATGAAGAGAGGCCAATATGAATTACAATAGTCCAGCCTAGAGGAAATAAATGCATGAATTAGTTTTTCAGCATCACTCTGAGACAAGACCTTTCTAATTTTAGAGATATTGCGTAAATGCAAAAAAGCAGTCTTACATATTTGTTTAATATGCGCTTTGAATGACATATCCTGATCAAAAATGACTCCAAGATTTCTCACAGTATTACTACAGGTCAGGGTAATGCCATCCAGAGTAAGGATCTGGTTAGACACCATGTTTCTAAGATTTGTGGGGCCAAGTACAATAACTTCAGTTTTATCTGAGTTTAAAAGCAGGAAATTAGAAGTCATCCATGTCCTTATGTCTGTAAGACAATCCTGCAGTTTAGCTAATTGGTGTGTGTCCTCTGGCTTCATGGATAGATAAAGCTGGGTATCATCTGCGTAACAATGAAAATTTAAGCAATGCCGTCTAATAATACTGCCTAAGGGAAGCATGTATAAAGTGAATAAAATTGTTCCTAGCACAGAACCTTGTGGAACTCCATAATTAACCTTAGTCTGTGAAGAAGATTCCCCATTTACATGAACAAATTGTAATCTATTAGATAAATATGATTCAAACCACCGCAGCGCAGTGCCTTTAATACCTATGGCATGCTCTAATCTCTGTAATAAAATTTTATGGTCAACAGTATCAAAAGCAGCACTGAGGTCTAACAGAACAAGCACAGAGATGAGTCCACTGTCTGAGGCCATAAGAAGATCATTTGTAACCTTCACTAATGCTGTTTCTGTACTATGATGAATTCTAAAACCTGACTGAAACTCTTCAAATAGACCATTCCTCTGCAGATGATTAGTTAGCTGTTTAACAACTACCCTTTCAAGAATTTTTGAGAGAAAAGGAAGGTTGGAGATTGGCCTATAATTAGCTAAGATAGCTGGGTCAAGTGATGGCTTTTTAAGTAATGGTTTAATTACTGCCACCTTAAAAGCCTGTGGTACATAGCCAACTAATAAAGATAGATTGATCATATTTAAGATCGAAGCATTAAATAATGGTAGGGCTTCCTTGAGCAGCCTGGTAGGAATGGGGTCTAATAGACATGTTGATGGTTTGGATGAAGTAACTAATGAAAATAACTCAGACAGAACAATCTGAGAGAAAGAGTCTAACCAAATACCGGCATCACTGAAAGCAGCCAAAGATAACGATATGTCTTTGGGATGGTTATGAGTAATTTTTTCTCTAATAGTTAAAATTTTATTAGCAAAGAAAGTCATGAAGTCATTACTAGCTAAAGTTAAAGGAATAGTCGGCTCAATAGAGCTCAGACTCTTTGTCAGCCTGGCTACAGTGCTGAAAAGAAACCTAGGGTTGTTCTTATTTTCTTCAATTAGTGATGAGTAGTAAGATGTCCTAGCTTTACGGAGGGCTTTTTTATAGAGCAACAGACTCTTTTTCCAGGCTAAGTGAAGATCTTCTAAATTAGTGAGACGCCATTTCCTCTCCAACTTACGGGTTATCTGCTTTAAGCTGCGAGTTTGTGAGTTATACCACGGAGTCATGTACTTCTGATTTAAAGCTCTCTTTTTCAGAGGAGCTACAGCATCCAAAGTTGTCTTCAATGAGGATGTAAAACTATTGACGAGATACTCTATCTCACTTACAGAGTTTAGGTAGCTACTCTGCACTGTGTTGGTATATGGCATTAGGGAACATAAAGAAGGAAACATATCCTTAAACCTAGTTACAGCGCTTTCTGAAAGACTTCTAGTGTAATGAAACTTATTCCCCACTGCTGGGTAGTCCATCAGAGTAAATGTAAATGTTATTAAGAAATGATCAGACAGAAGGGAGTTTTCAGGGAATACTGTTAAGTCTTCAATTTCCATACCATAAGTTAGAACAAGATCTAAGATATGATTAAAGTGGTGGGTGGACTCATTTACATTTTGACCAAAGCCAATTGAGTCTAATAATAGATTAAATGCAGTGTTGAGGCTGTCATTCTCAGCATCTGTGTGGATGTTAAACTCGCCCACTATAATTATCTTATCTGAGCTAAGCACTAAGTCAGACAAAAGTTCTGAAAATTCACAGAGAAACTCACAGTAACGGCCAGGAGGACGATAGATAACAACAAATAAAACTGTTTTTTGGGACTTCAAAATTTGGATGGACAAGACTAAGAGTCAAGCTTTCAAATGAATTAAAGCTCTGTCTGGGTTTTTGATTAATTAATAAGCTGGATTGGAAGATTGCTGCTAATCCTCCGCCTCGGCCCGTGCTACGAGCGTTCTGGCAGTTAGTGTGACTCGGGGGTGTTGACTCATTTAAACTAACATAATCATCCTGCTGTAACCAGGTTTCTGTAAGGCAGAATAAATCAATATGTTGATCAATTATTATATCATTTACTAACAGGGACTTAGAAGAGAGAGACCTAATGTTTAATAGACCACATTTAACTGTTTTAGTCTGTGGTGCAGTTGAAGGTGCTATATTATTTTTTCTTTTTGAATTTTTATGCTTAAATAGATTTTTGCTGGTTATTGGTGGTCTGGGAGCAGGCACCGTCTCTGCGGGGATGGGGTAATGAGGGGATGGCAGGGGGAGAGAAGCTGCAGAGAGGTGTGTAAGACTACAACTATGCTTCCTGGTCCCAACCCTGGATAGTCACGGTTTGGAGGATTTAAGAAAATTGGCCAGATTTCTAGAAATGAGAGCTGCTCCATCCAAAGTGGGATGGATGCCGTCTCTCCTAACAAGACCAGGTTTTCCCCAGAAGCTTTGCCAATTATCAATGAAGCCCACCTCATTTTTTGGACACCACTCAGACAGCCAGCAATTCAAGGAGAACATGCGGCTAAACATGTCACTCCCGGTCCGATTGGGGAGGGGCCCAGAGAAAACTACAGAGTCTGACATTGTTTTTGCAAAGTTACACACCGATTCAATGTTAATTTTAGTGACCTCCGATTGGCGTAACCGGGTGTCATTACTGCCGACGTGAATTACAATCTTACCAAATTTACGCTTAGCCTTAGCCAGCAGTTTCAAATTTCCTTCAATGTCGCCTGCTCTGGCCCCCGGAAGACAATTGACTATGGTTGCTGGTGTCGCTAACTTCACATTTCTCAAAACAGAGTCGCCAATAACCAGAGTTTGATCCTCGGCGGGTGTGTCGCCGAGTGGGGAAAAACGGTTAGAAATGTGAATGGGCTGGCGGTGTACACGGGGCTTCTGTTTAGGACTACGCTTCCTCCTCACAGTCACCCAGTCGGCCTGCTTTCCCGGCTGCTCGGGATCTGCCAGAGGGTAACTAACGGCGGCTAAGCTACCTTGATGCCACCACTGCTACCACTGATGTGTAAGTCAAAGGACAGTGTGGGATGAAAAATCACTCCAGGTTTCCTCACTTTGTCAGTGTGATGTATGATGCACAAGCCTAGGTTAAGTATTAGCTGGTCAAACTGAAGATGTGTCACTATACCAAGGACCATCATTTCAGTATTTTTCAAGTTCAAAAGTAATAAATTACTTGACATACAGCTTTTTACAGAAGAAAGACAATCCTCTAAAGTCTTGATGCAAATAAGATTACCAGCAGTTATTGACACATACAACTGAGTATCATCAGCATAACCAATTGCCCAAGTACAGTGAAGAAAATAAGTATTTGAACACCCTGCGATTTTGCAAGTCCTCCCACTTAGAAATCATGGAGGGGTCTGAAATTTTCATCTTAGGTGCATGTCCACTGTGAGAGACATGATTAAAAAAAAAAAATCAGGAAATTACAATGTATGATTTTTTTTTTTTAAATAATTTATTTGTATGTTACTGGTGCAAATAAGTATTTCAATACCTGCCAATCAGCAGAAATTCTGGCCCTCAAAGACTTGTTAGTCTGCATCTAAAAAGTCCACCTCCACTCCACTTATTATTCCAAATTAGAAGCACCTATTTGAGGTCGTTAGCTGCATAAAGACACCTGTCCACTCCACACAATCAGTAAGACTCCAACTACGAACATGGCTTGTTCCCCCCTTTTTAATATTATTATATTTAAGTAAATATGGGAGAAGTGTGATACAATTAGTTATACCTAACAGCTAACGTTAGCTTATCTAGCCGGCCTTAGCAACGTTCATCGTAGCTTACAAAATAGTTGGTTCCTTTGTGTTTGAAAACAATCTTCTCCTGTGATGTCTTATCCTTCTTATGTCTTATTACTTATTATATTATATATACCTTTTTCTTGAGCTGCTTGGGTGGGTAGGGAGAGTTCCCATGGGATAAAAAAGCTTTTTAACCTACCATCCCTGGTTCTCAAGACCAGGCACCTAAGTGGCTCTACTCTACTCTTTTCTACTCTCCTATTTTACTCTTCCTTTTTAGATATTTAGATATACCTTTGTATGCTGGCATAGTTCCACCTTAGAATTGGAATATAATATATAAGATATACCTTACTGAATTTTCATGCACCTAAGATGAAAATTTCATACCCCTCCACGATTTCTAAGTGGGAGAACTTGCAAAATCGCAGGGTGTTCAAATACTTATTTTCCTCACTGTATATGAAGGGGTGCTATATAAATGGAAAAAAGCAGGGAGCCTAAGATAGACCTCTGAAGAACCCTGAATTTCAGAGAGATGTGGCAATTTCAAGTGATAGTCAGATCAAGAAGTACCAGAGGCTAAAAGAAGAATGAGAATAGTTGTGGAAGGTAAAGGCCACAGTGGTTTCAGTGTTAATAGGAACCCTTGGGGCTGTGACCCCAAAAGTGGGAGAGTGACTCCAGCAGATTCCAAGTGCAACATCTGAAGTGTATGTCCAGAAGACTGGAGTTGAAGGAACATCTAAGATGCTGTGTCGGACCCTCAAACTCCCCTCACAGGCCTATTCACAGGATATGTTTCTGAGGTGCGTGACTATGGTCCTAATACAATGTTAAATCAAGACCGTCAAGACTCATTTAAGATTGATCAATTTGATTTAACCCTCTGGGGCCGACGCCATCATATACGACAGCTGAGACCAAGTTTTCCTAATTATAAATAACTTTTTAATTATATGAGATAGAAACGTACTTTTTTTTTGCTCAAAAATTAACTCCACGGACTTTCGAGTCAGCCATCCACCATCTTTGTACTCCTCATAGAAGCTGTGTGATGTTGTGCGCAATGTGAGTGTCCAATCAGAATTGGTTCACCGTCACATGGCTTTCCAAAATCCAATCGTAGGGCAGATTTACCTCACGTGATAAACCAAAGATTGTTTTTAGGAGTGATGTGTTACTAGTTGGCCCGTTTGAATAGCTCCCTGGCTGCTGGTTCCAATGTGCCCTGCGCCATTACACACAGCGATCAGTGAAAGTGAGCAGACGGAGCAGATGGAGGGCCTCTCATACAATCTGACATGCTCAAACAAAGAGTGTGCGAGTATCAGGATTGCTCCACTAGATTGCCTGTGAATGTTATTGGATAAGCCTGTGGCAAGCTCTCTCACTCTGGCGTAAAGCACCATTTACCATATCAATGGAGCGAGCGGGGGTTTGCCCCTCAGAGTGCAAATGGGCCTCACAGTGTGAAAGTTGCTTTCAGAGCAGGAGAGAACAAACACACAGTCAGCTTCAGAGAAGAAGTTTGTGATGTGACCTTTGTGTAATAGCAGACAGAAACTGCTTTGAGATGAAGACAAACAAAACACATGGACAATTTTGTATATATTGTTCAAAATGTGCATTTGTGTTTATTGTTTGAACCTTTTTGTTGTACAGTCTTTCACACAAGACCTCAAATTACCTTTATAAAGTGTTAAAACAGTTTAGTATAGTTTGCTGTGTGGGTTGAATAAATGTGTGTGGAAAATTATTTTCCGCTTTACTTTTTCCTATCTTATTTCTGATTGTAAACCTTTATTATACTTATAAAACATCACTATAGCATATATATTCTGAAAGTACAGGTTGTCCTGAAAAAGAGAGACATAAAACTTGATTGTGGGATGCAGGGAGAGCTGTTAACAGCAATAATAAAACATTTATGCCAGGCGAGTGAACTGTCCAAAAAATGCCCTCGGACCCCACAGGGTTAATACCTAGATTGATTTGAAGTAGAACCATATCTACTCACTTCAGTCAGTTTTACTTTGCAAAATTTACTACATAGAGGACATAAATGTGTTCATGCAATTGATCTAAAAGCAGCTTTCTGGTGTGTGTTTAAAAAAAAAGAGTCTATTTGTGGAAATAATTTTCAAATGTGGTCTAGACATAAATCATTTTCAGTAAGAAAATAAGAATTGTTAGTTATTGTAGCTATTGTTGTTTATAAAAGTGTTATTGATGCTATTGAGCACAGCACAAAGCAGTGTTTCATCTTAAATTTTTTTTAAATTTCATTGTTTCAGTAATTTAATGTTCCATGACACCATGGAAAAATGAGGAAGAAGAAATGTGAACTGGTGCAGAAGAAACCCGGGCCCCTGTCTGGAGCCTGGCCCAGATGGAGGGCCCGTTAGCGAGTGCCTGGTGGCCGGGCTTGCCAGGGAGCTGGATTGGGCACAGCCCAGAAAGGCAACGTGGCCTTTCCATCTCCACCCTATGGGCTCACCATCCTGCGTGCAGGGGGAACTGCTGGGTTGAGGTGCACCGTTACATGGGTAGCAGTGAAAGTCAAGGGTCTTGACGGACCAGACCCGGGGAGCAATGGCTAGCTCTGGGGCCTGGAATGTCACCTCACTGTAGGGGAAGGAGCTGAAGCTTGTGAGGGATGTGGAGCACTACCAGTTAGATCTGGTGGTCCCTACCTCCACACACAGCCTCGGCTCTGGCACCACTGTCCTTGATAGTGGTTTGACCTTATTCTTCGTTGGCGTTGCCCAGGGTGTGAGGTGCTGGGCATGTATGGGGATACTCACGAGTCCCTGGAAGTTTTCCCCAGAAGATGATAGGGTCGCCTCTCTGTGCTTTTGGGTGGTTGGGGGGAATACTCCGACTGTTGTTTGGGCGCATGCACTGAACAGCAGTTCAGCATATTCGGCCTTCTTGGAGTCTCTTAATGGAGTCCTGTATGAGGCTCCAGTGAGGGACTCCGTTGTTCTGCTGGTGGACTTCAACACACATGTGGGCAATGACAGAGATACCTGGAGAGGTGTGATTGGGAGGAACAGCTTCCCTGATCTAAACCCAAGCACTTGTTTGTTATTGGACTTCCGTGCTAGTCATGGGCTGTCCATAACGAACACCATGTGCTCTGGCATAGCTTTTCTTGCATCCCTGTGCAGGTTGGGGGCATTGAACCAGAATGGACAATGTTCAAAGCTTCCATTGCTGATGCTGCAGCAGGTAGCTGTGGCCTGAAGGTCTTAGGTGACTCAAGAAGTGGCAACCCACAAACACTCTGGTGGAAGAAGAAGGAATCCTTCTGGGATATGGTATCGTGGAGGATTTCGGAAGCAGTTGCATGGTACCAACAGGCCCGAAGGGTTGCAGCCTATGCTGTGAGGCAGGCAAAGCAGCGGGTGTGGGAGGAGTTCAGAGTGACCATGGAGAAGGGCTTTCAGTTGGCACCAAGATGCTTCTCGCGGACCATGAGGCACCTCAGGAGAGGAAAACGGGGAACCATCCAAGCTGTCTACAGTAAGGATGGGACTCCGTTGACCTCAGCTGAGGAAGTAATTGTACACTGGAAGGAACACTTTGAGGAACTCCTGCATTAGACTGGAGCACCTTCTATAGTAGGGGCAGGGCTGGAAGCTGATGGGGGATCATCATCAATTTCCCTGGTGGAAGCCACTGAGGTAGTCTAATAACTCCGCATTGATGAGATCTGTATAGCAATGCTGAAGGCTCTGGGTGTGGAGGGACTGTCTTGGATGAGACATTGCATTGAGGTCTAGGACAGTGCCTAAGGAGTGGCAAACTGGGGTGGTGGTCCCCATATGTTAAAACGGGACCAGAGAGTATGTGTCAATTACAGGGACATCACACTACTCAGCCTCCCTGGTAAAGTCTACTCCAGGGTGCTGGAAAGGAGGGTTCATCCAATAGTAGATCGTGAGATTGCAGAGGAACAGTGTGGTTTCTGTCCTGGCCGTGGAACAACCGACCAACTCTTTACTCTCACAAGGATCCTGGAGGGTGGCTAGGAGTATGCCCATCCAGTCTACATGTGTTTTGTGGACTTGGAGAAGGTGTATGAACGGGTACCCCGTGAGATACCGTGGGAGGAGCTGTGGGAGTATACAGTGAGGGGGTCCATTCTCAGAGCCATCTAATCTCTGCACTCACAAAGCGAGAGCTGTGCTCGGCAGTAAGTCAGACTCGTTTCTGGTGGAGGGTTGGCCTCTGCCAGGGCTGTACCTTGTCATCAATCCTGTTTGTGATATTCACGGACAGGATACTGAGATGTAGTTGGAGGGCAGAAGGTCTTCAGGTTAGTGGGCCCAGGGTCTCATCACTGCTTTTTGGAGATGATGTGGTCCTGTTGGCTTCATCGGCCTTTGACCTCCAACACTCGCTGGATTGGATCGCAGTCAAATGTGAAGCAGCTGGGATGAGGATCAGCACCTCTAAATCTGAGGCCATGGTTCTCAGCAGGAAACTAATGAATTGTCTACTCTGGGTAGGGAATCAGTTCTTGCCCCAAGTGACGGAGTTTATTTATGTACCTCAGGGTCTTGTTTGAGTCAGGAAACAATGGAATGTGAGATTGGCCGGAGAATTGGCGCAGCAGGTGTGGTGTTGCATTCGCTCTACTGTGGTGAGGAAAAGGGAGCTGAGCCAAAAGGCAAGCCTCTCCATCTACTGGTCAGTCTTTGTTCCTACTTTCACCTATCGTCATAATGGATGGGTCATTACCGAAAGAACTAGATCACAGGTACAAGCGGCAGAAATGGGTTTCCTCAGGAGGGTGGCTGGTGTCTCCCTTAGAGAGAGGGTGAGAAGCTCAGTGTCTGTGAGGAGCTTGGAGTAGAGACACTGCTCTTTCACATAGAACGGAGCCAGCTGAGGTGGTTTTGGCATTTGGTAAGGATGACCCCTGGGCACCTCCCTAGGGAGGTGTTCCAGACATGTCCATCTGGGAGGAGACCCCGGGGAAGACCCAGGACTAGGTGGAGAGATTATATCTCTACACTGGCCTGGAATGCCTTGGTATCCCCCAGTCAAAGGTGGTTGATGTGGCCCAGGAAAGGCAAACTGTTCTTGTGCACGTCTTGCAGCACTCTGTTTTGTGTGAGGAGGTGCCTTCTTCTCACTATCTGAGTGAATAATCTGACACAGCGGTCCTGTATGTGCACGTGCACTCACATTCCCTTTTTTGTCAGCGCAGTGATGTGACTTGATGATGTCACCACATTGATGCATCCTGACAGATTGTATTACGGTGATAAAGGTGTGGCCAGTCAGACAAGAAGAGTTAATTAAGACAAAGCTTTATATTTTAAATCTTTAACATACACATCATTGTTTTATGTATGTGTGATTAGGACTAACATGCATTGTCTCATTTAAATGTAGTGTCTGCTTTACAATCTGTGCTGAGTGTTTCTGTGGCACCAGATACGGTACTCAGACCAGCACGCTTTTCAGGCAGGGAGGACAAGCGTGAAATTAATTGTTCCACTTCATCTCCAGCCACCGCTCTTCTTTTGAGGGGACAATTTGTCGGCTGGCATACAAGGGAGGGCATGAAAGGAGGCCGGCACAGCCCCAGTGCGGTGTTCCTGGGAGATCCTGTGGTCTACGAGTGATTTCCAGCTGTGGATTTGGGATGATGTCCCTGTCCCCTCTTAATGACAGACCCAGACGGTTTCACAGGATTCACAGTACAAAATAAAATATCAGTCAAAGTGTAACTGTTGTAGCCTCTCACTCTTTCTTTTTCCCTGCTGTTTTGCACGCATGCATGCACACAGAGTCAGTCTGAGACTGTTGTGGCCCAGTGACACAATGGCAGAAAACTGAATTAAAATCAGTTCTGTGATGCCTCGGGTGTTACCTCCTTTGTCCATACCTCTATCCGTTTTTTCTCCATCCCTGCTGCCTTCCTCTTCCGTGCATGTCAGCTGTAATTATGAACACAGCTTTTGGGGAGGCAGCGATCCTTGTATGAACATGGACACTGACACATTTGCTCTTCTGAACATGTTGTTTGGAAGAGCTCAGGCATTCAGGAACAAGACTGTGAACTCTGATGAACACCAGCTCAGGACAGAAACCTCCTTTTGTGTTATACAGTAGTGTTCAGAATAATAGTAGTGCTATGTGACTAAAAAGATTAATCCAGGTTTTGAGTATATTTCTTATTGTTATATGGGAAACAAGGTGCCAGTAGATACAGTAGATTCTCACAAATCCAACAAGACCAAGCATTCATGATATGCACACTCTTAAGGCTATGAAATTGGGCTATTAGTAAAAAAAGAAGTAGAAAAGGGGGTGTTCACAATAACAGTAGTGTGGCATTCAGTCAGTGAGTTTGTCAATTTTGTGGAACAAAGAGGTGTGAATCAGGTGTCTCCTATTTAAGGATGAAGCCAGCACCTGTTGAACATGCTTTTTTCTTTGAAAGCCTGAGGAAAATGGGACGTTCAAGACATTGTTCAGAAGAACAGCGTAGTTTGATTAAAAAGTTGATTGGAGAGGGGAAAACTTATACGCAGGTACAGAAAATTATAGGCAGTTTATCTACATGATCTCCAATGCTTTAAAATGGACAAAAAAAATCCAGAGACGCGTGGAAGAAAATGGAAAACAACCATCAAAATGGATAGAATAACCAGAATGGCAAAGGCTCACCCATTGATCAGCTCCATTATGATCAAAGACAGTCTGTAGTTACCTGTAAGTGCTGTGACAGTTAGAAGATGCCTGTGTGAAGCTAATTTATTTACAAGAATCCCCCACAAAGTCCCTCTGTTAAATAAAAGACATGCAGAAGAGGTTACAATTTGCCAAAGAACACATCAACTGGCCTAAAGAGAAATGGAGGAATATTTTGTGGACTGATGAGAGTAACATTGTTCTTTTTGGGTCAAAGGGCCGCCGACAGTTTGTGTGACGACCCCAAACTCTGAATTCAAGCCACAGTTCACAGTGAAGACAGTGAAGCATGGTGGTGCAAGCATCATGATATGGGCATGTTTCTCCTACTATGGTGTTGGGCCTATATATATCATACTAGGTATCATGGATCAGTTTGGATATGTCAAAATACTTGAACAGGTCATGTTGCCTTATGCTGAAGAGGACATGCCCTTGAAATGGGTGTTTCAACAAGACAATGACCCCAAGCACACTAGTAAATGAGCAAAATCTTGGTTCCAAACCAACAAAATTAATGTTTTGGAGTGGCCTGCCCAGTCCCTGGACCTAAATCCAATTGAGAACTTGTGGGGTGACATCAAAAAAGCTGTTTCTGAAGCAAAACCAAGAAATGTGAATGAATTGTGGAATGTTGTTAAAGAATCTTGGAGTGGAATAACAGCTGAAAGGTGCCACAAGTTGGTTGACTCCATGCCTCGCAGATGTGAAGAAATCATGAGAAACTGTGGTTATACAACTAAATACTAGTTTAGTGATTCACAAGATTGCTAAAAAAGCCTTTTAAACATAATAGTTTTGAGTTTGTAGCGTCAACAGCAGATGCTACTATTATTGTGAACACCCGCTTTTCTACTTTTTTTTTTTTTTACTAATAGCCCAATTTCATAGCCTTAAGGGTATGCATATCATGAATGCTTGGTCTTGTTGGATTTGTGAGAATCTACTGGTACCTTGTTTCCCATGTAACAAGAAATATACTCAAAACCTGGATTAATCTTTTTAGTCACATAGCACTACTATTATTCTGAACACTACTGTAAGTACAACCCAATGTCACAAAAGTTGGGATGGTTTGGAAAATGCCAACAAAACAAAAAACAAACAAAAACTCTTTCTCAGTGATTCTTACATTTGCTTTGACCTTTATCTTTGACTGTTTTATATTTCAAGTTTTGTCTGGTCAACTTCATTTAATGTTAATATGCAACCAGTCCTGTGTTTAAGGCCTGGAATACATTCGAAAAAAAAAAAAAAAGTTGGGAAGCTGAAGCATTTATCACTTTGTAATGATGACATTCATTCTCGCAACTTTCTCATAACGCAGAATTACAATTACGATTTTCAGTTATTATTTTTCCCATTCTCTCTGCAAACACATCTTAAGATGTGCAGCAGTACAGGATGACCACTGTTGCATTTATTTTTTTGTTTCTAAATTCTCCACACATTCTCCATTGGACAGGTTAGTACTGCAGGCAGGCTCATCCGGTACCTAGACCTGTTCTTCCACAGACATACAGGAAAATAAGTATTTAAACACCCTGCGATTTTGCAAGTTCTCCCACTTAGAAATCATGGAGGGGTCTGAAATTTTCATCTTAGGTGCATGAGAGACATAAGCTGTGAGAGACATAAGCTAAAAAAAAAAAAAAAATCCAGAAATAGGTAGAAGCAAAGCTTATATACACCTACCCCTTTTACCTCAGCAACTTTTACTTATCACAGCAAAACCAAACAAAAGAAAACAAAGTGAGCAGAACAGCAAACACAGACATCTTAAAATAATCAATAAATTCACACTCTATGATTACCTCTTGTATAACTGAATTTGTGTCTTTATTGTAATTCCCAAATAACATTAATTTGGTTTTAGACAAATTTAGTGATAATTTATTAATATCAAACCATCTGTTTAACTTAATCATTCCAATATGTAAATCAGACAGTAATTGCTGCAGATTTTCTCCTGAACAAAACAGCTTGGTATCATCTGCAAACAGAACTGCCAGAGCCGAAACTTTACATAACTCATTAATGCACACAAAAAAATATTTTGGTCCCAACACAGAACCCTGAGGTAGCCCACAAACGATGTCCAGATAAGAAGAGCAGCAATCCCCAAGTTTAGCAAACTGTTTCCAGTTTTGTAAGTAATTTTTAATCCAGTTCAAAGCCACCCCTCTGATCCCATATAGCTCCATCTTTTGAAATATGTTGTGATCTATTGTATCCAAAGCCTTTCTCAGATCAATAAATAAACCTATTACTATTTCCCTTTGGTCCATATGACTACTGATCTCTTTTACTGAACCGAGAAGAGACAGTGCAGTGGACCTACCTGCTCTAAAACCATATTGACTTTCATCCAGCAAGTTATGTCATTCTATAAATTTATCCAATCTGCACTTGTAACTTGTAGCTTTTCCAATATCTTAGAAAATTGTGACAATAGAGACACAGGCCTGTAATTTGTGAAAAGATGTTTACTACCAGATTTAAATAAAGGTATCACTTTGCCACTTTCATACTGTTTGGAACAATTCCAGTTTGAAATGATTTATTAAAAATATATGCTAATGGTTTTGCAATTTCAGTAGTTATTTGCTTTACTAAAGAGATATGTACATCATTATGATCCCTTGACTTTTAACTTTTACAATGTACTAACTACTTTAATAATTTCCCTTTCCTCTACTGAACCAAGAAACATTGTGTGTGGATTCCTGTCGATTAATTGCTGATTTTCCCATGGACTGTGTGGAATTTCCGCTGCCAGAGCTGGCCAAACATTAGCAAAAAATGTATTAAAACTATCCACTACTTGACTCATGTCATATTCATGTTTGTTCTTATATGTAAAATACACTCAACAAAAATATAAACGCAACACTTTTGGTTTTGCTCCCATTTTGTATGAGATGAACTCAAAGATCTAAAACTTTTTCCACATACACAATATCACCATTTCCCTCAAATATTGTTCACAAACCAGTCTAAATCTGTGATAGTGAGCACTTCTACTTTGCTGAGATAATTCATCCCACCTCACAGGTGTGCCATATCAAGATGCTGATTAGACACCATGATTAGTGCACAGGTGTGCCTTAGACTGCCCATAATAAAAGGCCACTCTGAAAGGTGCAGTTTTGTTTTATTGGGGGGGATACCAGTCAGTATCTGGTGTGACCACCATTTGCCTCATGCAGTGCAACACATCTCCTTTGCATAGAGTTGATCTGTTTGTCAATTCTGGCCTGTGGAATGTTGGTCCACTCGTCTTCAATGGCTGTGCGAAGTTGCTGGATATTGGCAGGAACTGGTACACGCTGTCGTATACGCCGGTCCAGAGCATCCCAAACATGCTCAATGGGTGACATGTCCGGTGAGTATGCCGGCCATGCAAGAACTGGGACATTTTCAGCTTCCAAGAATTGTGTACAGATCCTTGCAACATGGGGCCGTGCATTATGCTGCTGCAACATGAGGTGATGTTCTTGGATGTATGGCGCAACAATGAGCCTCAGGATCTCGTCACGGTATCTCTGTGTATTCAAAATGCCATCAATAAAATGCACCTGTGTTCTTCATCCATAACAGACGCCTGCCCATACCATAACCCCACCGCCACCATGGGCCACTCGATCCACAGCATTGACATCAGTAAACCGCTCACCCACACGACGCCACACATGCTGTCTGCCATCTGCCCTGAACAGTGTGAACCGGGATTTATCCGTGAAGAGAACACCTCTCCAGCGTGCCAAATGCCAGCGAATGTGAGCATTTGCCCACTCAAGTCGGTTACGACGACGAACTGGAGTCAGGTCGAGACCCCGATGAGGACGACGAGCATGCAGATGAGCTTCCCTGAGAAGGTTTCTGACAGTTTGTGCAGAAATTCTTTGGTTATGCAAACCGATTGTTTCAGCAGCTGTCCGAGTGGCTGGTCTCAGACGATCTTGGAGGTGAACATGCTGGATGTGGAGGTCCTGGGCTGGTTTGGTTACACGTGGTCTGCGGTTGTGAGGCTGGTTGGATGTACTGCCAGATTCTCTGAAACGACTTTGGAGACGGCTTATGGTAGAGAAATGAACATTCAATACACGAGCAACAGCTCTGGTTGACATTCCTGCTGTCAGCATGCCAATTGCACGCTCCCTCAAATCTTGCGACATCTGTGGCATTGTGCTGTGTGATAAAACTGCACCTTTCAGAGTGGCCTTTTATTGTGGGCAGTCTAAGGCACACCTGTGCACTAATCATGGTGTCTAATCAGCATCTTTATGGCACACCTGTGAGGTGGGATGGATTATCTCGGCAAAGGAGAAGTGCTCACTATCACAAATTTAGACTGGTTTGTGAACAATATTTGAGGGAAATGGTGATATTGTATATGTGGAAAAAGTTTTAGATCTTTGAGTTCATCTCATACAAAATGGGAGCAAAACCAAAAGTGTTGCGTTTATATTTTTGTTGAGTGTATGTTGGATAGTTATTTGATTTGGATTTATTTGATATAATAGTATTCATTATTTTCCATGTTTCCTTTATGTTGTTTTTATTATCATTTAGTATTTTTCTAAAGTATGTTTTTTTTTTTTTTTTTTTACAATTCCGCATTATAGTTGTTAATTTATTTTTTATAGTCCTTATATTTAATCTCTGCCTCTCTTGATTTAGTTTTAATGAATTCTCTGTATAGCGGTTTTTTTTCTTTCTTGCAAGCGTTTTGAAGACCTTTTAGTTATCCATGGATGAGCTTTATATTTATTCTTATTACTATACTGTATAACTGGACAATTTTTGTTGTGTATATATTGAGAATTATGTTTTCGAATTCTGAATATGCCAAGTTAGCATCCTGTTTTGTGTAAATGGGATTCCAATTCTGTAAAAGTTCCTGTTTTAAGGCAGTGATAGCTTCTTCAGATTCCAAACGCTTACAATGTTGTATTTTCTCAGTACATTTGCTATTTAAGTTTAGATCAATTACTGTAAAAATTGATAAATGGTCACGGATATCATTAATTAATAAGCCACTTAGTGTTTTGGTATCAATATCATTTGTAAATATTTTATCAATGAGAGTAGCTGAATTTTAAGTTATTCTTGAAGGCCTTGTGATTTTTGGATATAAATTAAACTGTGAATAGTATAAATGAAATCCTCTGTCACTTTACGCTGATGTGGATTTAAAAGATCAATATTTATATCTCCACAAACAAATACTCGTTTGTTATACATCTGTGAAAAAGTATTTCTCAATCCATTTTTGAAACTCTTTAATTGCAGAACCTGCAGTTCTCTATATGCAACTAATGATATTTTTACCTTTTTCCATGCATATTTCAATTTTCATACATTCCAACACGTTTTCCACGGCCATTGTCAAATGATCTTTAATTTTGTATTTAAGCCTTTTTTCAACATATAATGCTACTCCTCCTCTATTTTGCGTCTTCAAATGATTGAATTCATAACCTTCCAATTCATAATTCCTATGATCAACCTCTGCAAGCCAAGTTTCCGATATGGCAATTATACCAAAAAGATGACAATTGTTTTAAATAATTCTTGACATTCCCCAAACTTTTGTACATACTCCTATTGTTAAAGTGGATTATTGATAATTTCCCGTCATTTGAAATGCGGTTGTTGTATTGTTCTTCTATGTAATACTGACAGTTACTATTTCTAAAGGAATAGAAATTATTTTCTAGATCTATCTCATATTCCATATCCTGTATATGGTGCTCAGTATACTGAAAAGATTGTAATTCCTGCACAGAAGTAAAATCAAAGGAATCAGCTGTCATCATATAATGAAAAGAAAAGTCCACAAACCAAACCCCACCCAAAAAAAGCAGTCAAATTAGCTCTCACTCCATAGTGTAAACACACACATAATATGAATGTCATTTTCCAGAATTGTTTGTACACAAGTTTCTTTGACGGCACAAACATAACCCAACATAAACGAATAACAATACCCATCACTTAAATTTTTCCAAGTCCGCAAGCTCTCTTACCACTATGTTTTTAGCTTCCGCCGGAGATCTGTTTAACTTAATCATCACTTTACAGTTCCTCATCCAAGTCGCTTGTATTTTTTATTGTTTCCAGAGGATTCTGGCTTCTCTAGCTATATCTGCATTTATTTATTTATAATTATTTTTATATTTATTTATTTATATTTATAGGTGTTCGTTAACATTTACATCAGTTCCTCTCAGCTTTTTAGACTTTCTCAATTCATTCTTAACTTTTCTGTTCACAAACCGAATAATAATGGCTGGCTTGGACTTGATGTCTTTCCTTGGAAGTAAATGACAGTGTGCAATGTCACTGCTGTTAATATGGATGTTATTTGAAGAAATAAAGCTGCTGACCTGCTGCTTCATTGAGTGGGTTTCTCCCAGTGTTTCCTCCATATCACCCGTGCTGCTGGCTGCTACCCTGGCATATGACCGATGTCTAATATTCAGTCCCGTTACAATTACATCATCCAATCTGGTATATTTCTCTAAATCCTCCACCCGTTTTTCCAGAAGTCTGATTTTATCTTTTTCCTGCATCATTCTCCTTCAGCTCACACACCTCCTTCAGCACTCCAAGTAACTCAGTCTGATTTTTAACCACTCCACTAAGTTCTTCAGACATAAAATTCAGTGACTGCTTAATCTCCTCCAGTTCCTCACCAGTTATTGCCTTCTTTGGTGGCATAGTAATAGCTTATGCCGTTTCAGCGGGCAAGCTAGTTTAGCTACAGCGGGCTAGGTAGCTTAGCCAGCTAACAATTAGCCTGGCCCTGGTTTGATGGCTTCCTGCTTTGTAACTGTAGCCATGAAATAGCTGCCCCTGTAGCGATGGTAGCTGCCGCTATGGACTCTTGCCGCAAGCTGGGTAGGCCACCGGCTCCGTCGTAGGGTTGTACTGGGCCTCCAACTCCACCGGGGCTGGGTTGGGCCTTCGATTCAGCAACAAGTTGAGGGGCCGCATGCGAGGTGGTCTGCTACACCGCTGCGGACCGAGATGTATCTGCGACTCTACCGTGAGGCCAAGCTGGGCCTCTGACACGTGCGGGGCTGCTGTTGGCTGCCGCGGGTGGGATGTATCTGTTTTGCTGCTGCCGCAAACTGGGTCTCCGACGATGTCATGGCTACCGCGGGCTGGGTTGCTGTTTCGCCAGCCACAGAGAGACCACGGGCTGGGATGTGCCTGCGCTGGGATGTGCCTGTGACTCCGACACGTATTGTTGACACTGCTGCCAACAATAACTTGCTCACTGCTCCACTCACTGTTCGCTGCTCCACTCACTGTTCTCTGACGTGTAGAATGTTTTCCAAGATTATCTGACTCTTCTGATTATATTATGGACTGTAGATGATGGAATCCCTAAATTCCTTGCAACTGAATGTTGAGAAACATTGTTCTTAAACTGTTGGACTATTTTTTTCACACAGTTGTTCACAAAGTGGTGATCCTCGCCCCATCTTTGCTTGTGAATGGCTGAGCCTTTTGGGGATGTTCCTTTTATATCCAGTCATGACACTCACAATTAGTGTCCTCAGTTCCTAAATGGTTATTGAGTGTTGTTAGAAGGAAAGTTGATGTAACACTTTGGTAAACATACCACTGTCCCAGCTTTTATGAAATGTGTTGCAGGCATCTATTTCAAAATGAGCAAATATTTGCAGAAAAACAATAAAGTTTATCAGTTTGAACATTAAATACCTTGTCTTTCTGCTGCATTCAACTGAATATAGGTTGAAGAGGATTTGCAAATCATTGTATTCTGTTTTTATTTACCTTTCACACAGCGTCCCAACTTCAGTGGAATTGGGTTGTATTGTGAGTCCATGCTGTCTGTATTCAAATGTCTGTCAAAGTAAGTGTGAAAATTACTTCAGGTCATTTTTCAATTTGATTTTCTCTGTTGTTTAAACTTTTTCTGATTTAAGGTTGTACTTCTGTTGTCTTGCGGAGCTTTGCAAAGCCTTGCCGTGTTAACGTTTGTTGTCTGAATTTGCAGAAGACATGGTATCAAATTAAACTATTGAAGATGATGCAGGTTACATCTGTTTACATTTTTTTATTTGCAAGTATTTTTTGCATTTTTTCCAAGCACCAAGAATTTTTATCATGCTGCTTCCTGTTGTAGATTTACATTTTTTTATATTTGTGTTTTTTTTTTTTTTTTTCCATTTGTTAGTGTTGTCTTAATTTGGAAGTGTTGTGGCCTCTGTTGACTACATTTATTCATTTAACAGCACGAAGCACTCTCCATGTGGGAAAATTCAGACCTCTGTTGGTTTGATTTATTTGAAATGGGACAGTGCATATTAATGGACATAGTTACATGTAAATATGACAGATTATAGCAAGATGCTAATTTACATCCATAGTCCCAGTAACATAAAAACAGACTAAGGCCACACAACATACAAAGTAAATTAATCATAACAGAAAAACAGTTAAAAGAAAATACACATACAGATATTTACAATTCAAAGTAACAATAATTAAGAGATAATAAGTGGCCGACAGGTGGAGGAACCAAAAGAGTTTCGTGATGGGTGCTGAGGTGCAAAGTACTGTATTAAAGTGACAAGTGCTAAGTGCAAAAGTGCTTCAGTGCTTGGCTGTAATTGCACATTACAGTACTAGGTTGTATTGCATGATGCCCAATACACTCATTTGCACATGCTCAAGTGTAAATATTGCACAGGGTGTCATACACAAGTTTATTATGTAAAGACTACTAAACCAGGTAGTAAAATAAAATACACAAGGGTATTGTGTACTTATAACTGAAACTGCTGATTTTTGTTTTTCCATGTTCTTGGTCAGAGGCCTTTTCCATGTTTCAAAAATTGCTACTTTCCATCATCTTTGCATACAAAATTCTGCTTGAACACTCACTAGTGTCTCTTTGCAAACATGGGTTGCGTCAAAGGTGTCCTAGGGTGGCGCTCACGTGCATTAAATCCCTTACACCATGTTCACCCACGTTTATTCAGCCAAACAGACAGAAGCAAAGGAAACAAGCAGCTATTTATTGAATTAAAATCAAGTGCAGCTTGAATGAGAGTGGATAATGTATTACACACACTGACAGACTTACAACAGTATTCTGCTTGGATTCTTGGCACACTTTCTCAAATTCTCCCACTGTTTTTTTTTTTTTTTGGCTTTGAATCGTTGGCTTCCTTTAGCGATGACATGAATGAAAACCTGAGAGGCAACAAACATCTCAGCAACAACTAAACAGCATCAGTAACAGTGCTGTGTTTCTGTGGCGGCTTTTAGTCATGTACCGCATCTCTCATTAGTTTAAATGGTTAATTTCCAATTTGCCTTAACAATGTAATTCACAAGCACTAAAATAATCCATTATTAATAAATAATGAACCAGTGGAAAGTAGTCTCTAGTGATGCATACAATTAGATGGGATTTGGGGGATTGGGATTTTGTTTCTGTGAAATTAAGTTTTCTTCATCGCTAAGCACTTTTTTGTCAAACCACAAGAAAATCACACACTCACATTTACAGTTTTATGTCATACACTGTGGAAGAATACTTCCAGTATCTGGGCTTTATGTGCAAAAAAACAGGTTAATGTGTGTGCTGAAGTGTAGCTCGGACAGAGAGAGTCTTCCCTGTGATTGTTGTCCCAAAGTGTGTGGGAGAGAGATTAGCAGCATCAGCTCATTCGTACGATGCGGCACAGAGGTAAGGTGAGGGAGGAGAAGAGAGATGAACGGCATGTCCACAGGCCACCGTGCACATGTTGCCATCAGTTGATACTCTTGAGGAATTCTTACTTATTCTGAAACACAGCCAAACAGTGTGCTTGTTCCTGCACCTGCCCTTTTCTCTTGAAAACAGGCGATTCACCATTCAGTTGTCATTATATTAAATAAATTATAATAAGTCGGACACTCATAGTCTCAAAAAGTACCTTTCCATCTTAGCTGTTAGTGGATTAGTAGAACTGTGCCCACCACTGCCAATCACCCATCTTTGATCCTTATCTGTGATCTTGGAGGGCAAACATAGGCGCTGATTTCTAGCCCGTGATTGATATTTGATCCTGATCATTTATCTTTGACCTTGATCTTTGATCCAGAAAGGTAAGTGCAGCCTATTTGCTGATTGCTTTGATCCAGTGATCAGGATCAATCCCTTTATCCTAATTTGTGATTGCAATTGATTGCTCATTGTGTTGAGCCTGTAATCAAGATCAGTGCAGTCAGGATTAAAGACAGCTATTGACGCTTAAAGATCAAAGACGATATCTGCTCCTTGGTCTGGATCTTTACTGAAATTTAGGTTGTTCCTTGTTCCATGGCCTACCTTTTCATATTTAATTTAAACTGTTGATGTCATTTTGTGCTATCCTGTTGTGAATAACTAACTAAACAAACAAAAATTAAATAAGTAAATAAATAAATCGGACACAAACAGACACAAAGAGAGGGGCAGAGTCTGCCAGATAAATAAAACAAACATAACCGTAATGAGGGAACAGTAGTCAAATTCAAGTTTCATTATACAATCATTTATAACTTACACCCTCTAATCTTTAAAGGTGAAAACAACAAAGTTATTTTGATTAAAGCCCCCTCCTCCCCCACAAAAAACTAAATTCCCCCCCCCCCCCCCACAAAAAACCTAAATATGCAGTTGTGTAACTGCTCTCTTTCAGCAAGCCAGAATTTACAGAATTAGATGAGAAACAGAGGCACAGTCTGCCAAATACTGACAAAGCAAACACAACCGTAAGTAAGGATTAAACAACGAGAAGCCGTGCACAATACAGTTTGAATGCTGGACACGGAGTCTAAAACACCACGACGCGAAGCGGAGTGCATTCTTATACCATGGTCCCACACAGTGAGCTAACACACAAATATTTAAGTTAACAGAACTTGATAAAAATGTGTGAGTATTTGGGACTATTTTATGTTTTGTCTCCGATGCGCCTACCGAGTCTGAGGGCTTGCACCGCAGTGGGCCACTCACACCGCCCCCCTCTCTGCTGTGTGGAGCTGTGGCAAACTCTGGTAACAAGTCCAGAAACTACGCTCGCTGTTTTGATGCAGAGCGCTCAGAAGCCCACAAGGATACAACTGTTCTCTTCTTTCCCGTCTTCAATCTTGTCCAGTTCGTCCGATGTTAAATCTTTACACCGTTGCTTTTGCTGTTCTTCTCGTTTGCTCTCCTCCTCTTTCCATTCCTCAAACGTTTTATTTTGGCCAAAAATATTAAAATTCACTTGAAAATCCATGTTTTATCGCGTTTCTGTCATTCACCTGTCAAAACACAGCTGATCTGCGCCAACTGATTTGCGCATTGCTATGGATACGACCAGAGCGGAGTGATTATAACAGTGACTTAACTTGCCGAACTACGTGTGGATATACATGAAAATAATGCACGCCAGTTACACATGGAATTCTCACTGACCATGGTATAATGAGGGAATAATAGTCAACTGTCATTCTAATCCAATTACATTTTTTTTTTCTGCAAATCTTCTTGGTTAATCGTGGGAGATTTCAGACCATAATATATTGCGTGGAGGGTGGCAAAATATTAAAACAGTTTCACATTTAATGTGTTACTCTGCTCCGTGGCTGTGCACCCTGCTACGCAGATGTAAATAATGGCACTGTCAGCTGAGAGCGAGAGAAAGTGGTGCAGCAACGACGATGGCAAAAAGCGTCTATTCTTTATAATGTCTGTTTGCCTACTGTTGGCTTTGTGAAAGAATCACTATGATAACTGCTGCAAAATGGCAGCAGCATTTCTTGCGCCAGAGCAACCAATGCGGCATCTACTCTTCTTTATATCTATGTTCATCTACCTTGTGGGTTTTTCCCCACTGCAGAGATTTTTTTTGTGCCATTTCCGGTTTGTGCCTCCGTCTACCACAGAGCAAGCCTCGCTCCACTGCTTGGCACTCCGCTCGTATTATCTGGGGTTTTAGACATTGTTATTGTTGTTGTGGGCTGGGGTGTTTGGCTGGCTTGGTTTTTGTTTTCTGTTTCTCCCACCAGGTGGTATGCATTCAGGACTGAGTGGCTGAGCATCAGGACCTCACCCTGAACACCTGAGGCTTGTTATCACGTGCAGGTCATCAGGACTCACAGCTGTGGTGTATTTCGTCTTAATCAGAGATTGCTGCATTTAAACCTTGAATGCACAGTGTGTGATTGCCAGAGACTCGACCTTGTGAGCAGACGTGTGAGATCGACGTCAGGAGAACAATCTCACCATCACGGACGCAGAGACCGCTCCAGGTTTGACGCCACAGTCTGTGAAGGAGGATTGGGTGAGGTCTCACGCTCTTCAGCACACTTCCTGAGGTAATTTGGTTTTGGTGACTTTTATGAAGTAATGACAGTGGATTGGGTGTCCCTCACACCTTGTGTTGGTGAGCTGTCACGATATGCTAATTGTCTAATCAGCTTCTGCTGCAGTGGAGATTTGAACTGTGTTGTTCCGTGCCTGCAGGGTAAGAAGCTGATGTATAGATTTAAGCCAGGAAGTGTTTGCTGATTGCGTGCACCTTTGAGTTGTGTCTCTCTGTGTGGAGTTGGACTCACCTGATGTTTTCTTTCTTCACAGACTCGGTTTGTTGCGGCCACCTGGGGGGTGTCGGCGGGGTCCCTGGGTCCGAACTGCTGTGGCTCCGGACCGTTTGCGCTGCTGAGAGCGCGCCGTGTTTTCACCTCACCAGACCGCGGACTGTTTAGTTGTTTAATATCACTCACTGTTATGTTTATTAAATTCTGTTATCCTTTGAACCGTGTTCTGCTTATTTTATGCTGGGTCCTTCAAACGCTGGGTCGGTGTTCCGACCGCGTCCGAAACATAACAATTGTGTTTGTTTTATGTAAACGTGCGAGAAGCTCAGTTTGTTTCTCAATTATTTTCAGTGGGAATTACTGTGAGCCGCAATCACTTCCTATTCATGCTATTCTGTGGGAAAGTGAAGTTTGTTCTTTAACGTTCTGCTTATTGTCCTTTACAGCACTGTTTGTCCAGTTTGTTCCAGAGTAATATGTATATAAAATGTCTGAAATTCAGTTTGCATTTATAAAATTCCATGCAGGTTAAACGTAGCAGACACAGATTATTTGGAATATTTGTTTTAGCAAGTTTTCAAGGTCTCATGGAGCAGTAACTTATTAACCTGATGAAAAGTAGAAAAAAATTACATTTAGGTAGTATAATGTTCATTTGCAATTGTCGTCATGCGGTTTCTCTATGTTGTTTAGACTGCAGTGACTCTCTGGCATGCAAGCGATTGGCAGCACCCACTGTTTATTGAGGAGAAATACTACCCCAATTCCAGTGAAGTTGGGCATTGTGTAAAATGTAACTAAAAACAGAATACATTGATTTACAAATCCTCTTCAACCTATATTCAATTTAGTACACCACAAAGACAAGATATTTAATGTTCAAACTAATAAACTTTATTGTTTTTGTGCAAATATTTGCTCATTTTGAAATGGATGCCTGCAACATGTTTCAAAAAAGCTGGGACAGTGGTATGTTTATCACTGTGTTACACTTTTCCTTCTAACAACACTCAATAAGCGTTTGGGAACTGAGGACACTAATTGTTGAAGTTGTGTTGGTGGAATTCTTTCCCATTCTTGCTTGATGTACGACTTCAGTTGTTCAACAGTCCAGGGTCTCTGTTGTCGTATTTTGCGCTTCATAATGTGCCACACATTTTCAATGGGTGACAGGTCTGGACTGCAGGCAGGCCAGTCTTTTACCTGCACTCTTTTACTATGAAGCCACGCTGTTGTAACACGTGCAGAATGTGGCTTGGCATTGTCTTGCTGAAACAAGCAGGGACGTCCCTAAAAAAGTCGTTGCTTGGATGGCATCATGTGTTGCTCTAAAACCTGGATGTACCTTTCAGCATTGATGGTGCCATCACAGATGTGTAAGTTGCCCATGTCATGGACACTAACACACCCCCATACCATCACAGATGCTGACTTTTGAACTTTGCGCTGGTAACAATCTGGATGGTCTTTTTCCTTTTTTGTCCGGAGGACACAACATCTATGATTTCCAAAACCAATTTGAAATGTGGACTCATCAGACCACAGCACACTTTTACACTTTGCGTCTGTCCGTTTCAAATGAGCTCGGGCCCAGAGAAGACGGTGGCATTTCTGGATGTTGTTGACATTTGGCTTTCACTTTGCATGGTAGAGTTTTAACTTGTACTTGTAGATGTAGCGACCAACTGTGTTAACTGACAATGGTTTTCTGAAGTGTTCCTGAGCCCACGCGGTAAGATCCTTTACACAATGATGTTGGTTTTTAATGCAGTGCCGCCTGAGGGATCAAAGGTCATGGTCATTCATTGTTGGTTTTCGGCCTTGCCGCTTACGTATAGAAAGTTCTCCAGATTCTCTGAATCTTCTGATTATATTATGGACTGCAGATGATGGAATCCCTAAATCCCTTGCAATTGAACATTGAGAAACATTGTTCTTAAACTGTTTGACTATTTTTTCAAGCAGTTGTTCACAAAGTGGTGATACTCGCGCCATCTTTGCTTGTGAATGGCTGAGCCTTTTGGGGATGCTCCTTTTATACCCAATCATGAGTGTCCTCAGTTCACAAACACTTATTGAGTGTTGTTCAAAGGACAGGTGATGTAACACAGTGGTAAACATACCACTGTCCCAACTTTTTTGAAACATATTGCAGGCATCTATTTCAAAATGAGCAAATATTTGCACAAAAGAATAAAGTTTATCAGTTTGAACATTAAATATCTTGTCTTCGTGGTGTATTTAAATAAATATAGGCTGAAGAGGATTTGCAAATCATTGTATTCTGTTTTTAATTACATTTTACACAACGTCCCAACTTCATTGGAATTGGTGTTGTACGTGCTTTCACATCAGTCTCCAAAAGTGTCCAATAACACCACAAAAAGTCACTAGATTTCTCACTAATCATTTAAAAAAATGACTGGAGAGGTCTGAATAGGCAGAAAATCTAGTGTCCACGTAGTCTACTCCAGTTTTTTGTAGACGTCTTACAGTGCCACATATAAGCCTGACATATATACTACAGCATTTTCAAGTGGTTTTACTGGATCTGTGAGAACAGAGATATTTCATTACATTTGAAAATGACAAAGAAAAAGATAATAATTGGACCATCATTTTCCTGGAGGTGCTATTGGGGGACTGTGGCTAATCTAAGGAACTCTTGGGCCTCCAGCACTCCCGATGCTGCCCCTGCACACTGATTGTATATAAAACTGAAATGAAATGATGGACATTTGTGTTTCACTTTCAGAAATATAAAGAGTTTGAACGAGCTGTGCAGGTGGAAGAGATTGATGGACTGCAATTGGTAAAAAGACTGGCTGAAGACATGGAGGAGATGTTTCACAAGAAAGCTGAGGCCATGGAGGTAAGAAATCCCACCTATCATACTAAATATTCTTGAAAAACTCCATGCCCATTACTGCTCTATCCATCCCTTTAATTCCATGTACTTTGATAGGGTTCAAAGAGCACTTAAGATTATCCCAGCATGTGCAGTACTGGTTGCAGGCCTAGCATCAGTACAACATCAACGATGGGGATTTTTCAATTTTTATTTCTTCAAATATGGTGTCACTCCACCAGCTACATTTTGACCAGTCAAATGGTAAAGCTCAAAGGTCAAAGTAACCAACAGAAAGCACCCCAGCAGATGCACATAAAGTGAAACATCAAACTCTTGCCATCAGTAGAGTTAACGGTGTCTTGCTGTCATTAATATTTCACAGAAGAACATTCTGTCAAATGAGCCTTCTTTGGGTGTGGCATGTTTCTAAAATGGTCTGAGAAAATCTCCTGCAAAGCTAATTTCTCATACACTGATGTTTTGGCTTATTCAGTCAACAAGCAATTTGAATTAGATGTCAACACAGGCAGAAGTGTGCTAGCTGATTGTGAAGATTACAAAGCGCTGCTAGTGTTAATGGTTACATTAGCTTTTGATTAGTGTTAGCATCACTATTTCTGGACTTACTGCTGTCAGATCCATGGACATTTTGTCTGTGCCACTGTTTCTTTTACTAATTCATAATGTCTATTATGTCTTGTGTCCAGTGGTGGGCACACGTCCGATAATCCGATAATTATCGAAGATAAAGTTTTCATTATCGGATTATCTTTCAGATAACTTTGAAAACCATTATCGGACTAATTATCTTCCGATAACTTTTTGGTCCAATCATTTTTAGACCGATAACATGGTAAACAAAGGTGAACAGATGTGTAGCTGTACCCTCTGCAAACAAAGGAGAGCTGGTTCTTGAAGAAACCGCTCTGTCCTCTGCAGGCAAGGCAGAACTGGACACACACACACACACACACACACACACACACACACACACACACACACACACACACACACACACACACACACACACACACACACACACACACACACACACACACACACACACACACACACACACACACACACATTTCTTTTAACCCCATACTGATACGCGGCCAATATCACCCAAGTCATCCAGAGGCATACATTTTTAACTTATGGTTCAAATTTTAACCAAACTTATTTCGGGCAAGTTATTTAAATTAACGTCACTTATGAAGTTTTATAAAATGAAAATATCAGATATATGTTTTAGTTTTAAAGTAATGCGCTAATTTTTAAGGTTTTAGTGTGGGCATGCTATGCCCAGCAGTGCATTATGGGTAGGATAGAGTAATCTCAGTACATTCACGACAGGAGAATGCATTTGAGACACTCTGATCAGGACAACAGCATTAAACTCTAGTGCTGGGTTCACCAGACATACGGCCCGCAGGCCGACTCTGGCCCGCCACGCCCCCTTGACCGGGCTCCCCTGCCCCCCACCACCTGAACTGGCCCCATGAGGCAATCCCCCCCCCCCCCCCCCCCAAAAAAATTTAATTTTTTTTGGCCAATAGTAGCTCATCTGCATCTTGCATTTTGTTGATTTTATCAATTAAAATTGATATTTAGTCATAAAATTAGCTATTCATATTTTCCTAATTTACGTCATACTGTAGTCCTATGCACGCGATCAAACAGACAGCGTGTGAATAGAGAGAACTGTCAGTGTTGTTCAGGAGGACGGTAAAATGGCTAGCGGTAAGCGGAAAGTTGATAGAGAGTGCAGAGTTTTCAAAGAACAGTGGACCACAGATTACTTTTTCATTCAGTGTAAAGAGCGTGCAGTTTGTCTTATATGTAAAGAAAGTGTGTCGGTTTTCAAAGAATATAATCTGCGTCGTCACTACGAAACCCGCCACAAAGAGTATGCTAGCTTGCAAGGCCAAACAAGAGAAGACAGGATTCAGAGGATGAAAGGGGGACTGGCTGCACAATAAAATGTATTCCTTCACCAAACCCAGATCAACCAGGCAGCTCTCTGAGCTAGCTATAAGGTAACTCACCTACTAGCTACCCATGGAAAGCCGTTTACTGATGGAGACTTCGTTAAAGTATGCAAGGCTGCTGTGGACGAGGAAGTGTGTCCTGACAAGAAGGATGCGCTCAATGTGGTGTGTCTCTCTGCAACAAGTATGACCAGGCGAACTCAAGATTTGGGGGCAACGTGTATGACCAGCTAAATGAGAAAGCTTCAGAATTTGCGTTTTTTGCGTTGACCATGGATGAAAGCAATGACGTGCAGGACACAGCACAGCTGCTCATTTTTATTCGTGGGGTTAGCGCAAGATTTGAAGTCACTGAGGAGCTGGCATCTCTAAAAAGTCTCAAAGGTACTGCGGCAGGAGAGGATATTTTTGTCCAAGTTTGCAAAACGATGGAAGAGTTGGGTCTACAGTGGTCTAAATTGGCCAGCATCACTACGGATGGCACACCTAGCATGATTGGCAAAATGAAGGGGCTAGTAGGGCGCTTGAATAGGGAATTTGAGGAACGAGGTCTCAGCCCCCTACTACAAGTCCACTGTCTGATTCACCAGCAAGCGCTATGCTGCAAAGTTCTGAGGTGGGTGTCTGTCATGAAGGTGGTTGTGCACTGTGTTAACTACATCCGGAAAAATGCGCTGAAACACAGACAGTTCCAGGCCTTTCTCTCCGAGCTTGAGTCTGCTTATAGGGATGTACTGTATTACACAGAAATCCGATGGCTAAGTCGAGGCAGCGTGTTGCGCCGTTTTTATGACCTGCTACCCGAAATCAATACCTTCCTCCAATCTAAAGGTGAAATGGTACAAGAGCTGACCAAGCCAGAATGGAAATGGGACCTCGCATTTTTAACTGACGTGACTGAAATGTTGAACCACCTTAACGTGCAGCTCCAAGGCAAAGGGAAGCTAATCACTGACATGTATTCTCACATCAAAGCGTTCGAGGTCAAACTAGCGTTGCTTGCGCAACATATCCAAAAGCTGGACTTCACGCATCTCCCTGCCACCCAAAGCTACTGCACTGAGAAACCAGCCGTCCCGTTCCCAGTCAAAAAGTGCAAGGATGCACTGGAAATGTTGCAGGGAGAGTTCAGTGCGCGGTTCCGCAAGCTTCATGTCAACGGTAAAGGAATATGCTTGTTCCAGAACCCTTTTGCTGCCAACATTAATGATGTCCTTCCCTCTCTTCAGTTTGATCTAGCCGAGCTGCAGAATTGCGATATCCTGAAAGACGCGTTCAAGCCAGACTGTCTCATTGAGTTCTATGCTGCGCTCCCAGAGCAAACCTACCCAAACATCAAACAGCATGCAATGCAGATGTCAACAGTTTTTGGTAGCACCTATATCTGTGAGCAAACCTTTTCCCGCATGAAGCAAATCAAGAACCCAACAAGGAACAGACTCACAGATGAACACTTGCATCAGACCTTAAGACTGGCTACCATTAGACTGCAACCAGACATTGAACTTCTCACCAGCCAGAAGCAAGCATACAGTTCACACTGATATGGTAAGCACACTGACAATTAACAATTAATGATTTGATTTTAAAATAATGCATATGAAATATGAATGTTCTTTTAATTTGCTAAACATTATGTTACAGAGAAAAACAGACAGCAGCATGTCTTGTCATTTACTGAATATGGTGCTTCTTGTATTCAATCTGTCATTTCTCCATGGCAGGGCTCCAGAAGGCACCCTGAAGTGAAGAGAGGAGCCTGCTGCTGATGACCCCATCCAAAAGACAGCACAATTCATCAACAAGTACAAATCCAGCTCACCTACATATAGGCTACTACTGATTTTGATTCCCATTACTCTGTATTGTTGTGCTTTAGTTTGACCTGTAAATGGCCTACTGCTCATTTCATTTTCACATTGACCTAAAAAGTGTTTACTGAACATGCTGAAATGGACAGGCATAAGAGTTGGCTAGTTGATCTATTTCTCATATTATTATAATTTCACTGTTTTATGTATTTATTTTATAGGCCTATTTATTTGACCTATTGAGCCCCTATTATTAATAATATCAACAGGCCTAATTTATAATTTTTCAATCACCTTTGCCAGTGTCAATTACCTTAGCTTGGCAGATGTTTCTTACCTTGACAGCTTTGACGTTATCTTAATTAGAAAAATAAATAAATGAAATATCTGTGGTATTTCAAATTAAAACAAAGTGTGAAGACTTTATTACTACTTTTTTAAAACTCTAGTAAAGACAAATATGTGCCAGGAATCAAGTGTTGGTATAATAGTGGGGATGGCTGTGCCAGGCTAATATTCTCTACGACACAATAAGACCTGCTGGTGATCATTTTGTCTGGGCCATATGGCCGACCCGACCCCGGCCCCCCATCAAAGTCAGGACCGACAATGTGGCCCCCAGAGAAAAAAGTTTGGTGACCCCTGCTCTAGTGCCTAAAACTCTCGTGAATATATTCTTTGGGTTTATAGATGTTTTTGTGTTTGCTTTTATTAAATTCCACACATCTTAAACGTAGCAAGTAGCAACACAGATTATCTGGAATTTTGTTTGGGCAAGTTTTCAAGGCCTCTACTGCCGTCTACTGGCCAGTAGTGTTCCTGGCAGTGCTCAGACTGAAGCTGGGCAGACACTGTACCAGAGAACCGCACAGTGTAAAAGTTCAGAGCGCCAGTTTATGTTCTCACACACATAGTACGTTCAAAGACCACACGTTGGACTCATGTTTCCAGAAGCAAAATGTAAACAGAAGCTTTTTTTTCAAACTTAATTTACAAAAACTCTTGATGGGAGACATCAAAGTTTAAAAACAACAACAACAACAACAAAACATTACAGGTCTGCGGTGTTTGCACAGGCACAAGAGTATCAAACAGGTTTGATTTTCATCTGACCATATGATCGGTGATCAGGAGGTGGTCGTGAGATGTTAAACGCAGCTCATTACTCCATGTATACTAAACAATGCAGGACACGCGATTAACCTGAAACTCGGTGCGATCCAAAAAATTCTCACACAAATGAAAAATCAGCAGAAAAAGGGCCAAAACTCTCACTGGCACCAGTAGTTGGCAGTGTTCTATTTATTTTTGACACCGGTTACATCAGATGGTTATCTAATTACATCTTGGCTTCTTTTTTTTTTGAAAAAGCCTTTTTTTACAAATAAAAAATGGCATATTTTACAAACGCACATTTATCTGTAAACACCAACACATGACACACCTCACATTAACGTGTTGGTTTACATAGAATTAATCAACCAATCAGTGTAGCAGAGGCACATTTTAACCAGAATCCTTTGTGATCTGTCTGTGTTTGTTACAAAACTTCAAAATTAGTGCATTATTCAACATTAAAAGATATATGTTATATCTTAACTTTGCAGAAATTACAGAATTGACATTAATGGAGTTATTCAGTATCAGTATTATAGTATCAGTTTTCATTTTATTTATACACCAAACCATAACTCAGCATTGCTTTATTTTCCAAGACCTCGGCCTGATGGCAGCGCTGTGATTGAGTAGAGTTGAGCTTTTTAAAGCTCCTCTCAGTTGTGTCTGTGCTGGAAGCCATGTAGTAAACTGGGGCTTCCAGCAGGGGGCATGATGCTGAAAGACAAAAGTGCTGATTCATTGTTTGGGTCTTTTGTTGCTTCTGATGCTTCCAAAAGCGATCCCGGTGTTAAAACTTGAAATCAGCTTATTAGTTGCAGCTATACCTGAGACAATATTGGAATTTATCGGTTATCTGTCTTTCGATGCATTTTTGGGTGGTTTATCATTTTATCTTTATCAAAGATAACTTTTCAGTTATCTGACTATCTGCTATCGAAGTTAATTTTTTGGTTATCTGTGCCCACCACTGCTTGTGTCCAACTTTGAAATTTAACATTAAAGTAAAAGTTCCATCTTCTTTGCTAGCTAACTGACTTCTGTCATCATGGTGCCACCCGTGAACAGTGAAGAACTTCTTTCTTGGAAGGATTACTTTAATAATTTATCACATAATCACATAGGCCAGAAGAACTGCTTATTTTGTGAACATTATATCATTTTAGATATTTGTCATTAATATGTACAGTATATGTCGCAGACATGAAGTAGCCAAGCTCTTCAGCATCTCACCATGTCATTTAGGTCCTTCAGACTTTATTTTGAGAAAATGCTTCAGGGTAAAGGGGCTTTCACAGTGGCGCATTTGTACAGCTGCTCATTACAGCGTATCGTCTATGCTGTAATGAGCAGCTGTCCGCCCACTTCACGAGGAGTTTTTTTTCTCAATACGTAGCAGTATGTTGAGGGCTACGCGCGTAGGACGGAAGAAATTAAACCTGTTTAATTTTCTTCAGCGTACAGCACAGCATGGAGCCTCCACGGGAGTCCACGCAGTGCCATGCTACTGTCCGCTATTGTGAGCCCGCCCACGCGCTGCAACACGGACTGTGCGCAACTTCACATCTGCCTGTTGTTCTTCTGGAGCTATAAATACTGCGAGATCGTTGCTTCACTTTATCATACTGGACGAGGACTGTTTCAGTGTCACATCATTTCATAAAACTGCTGTCTCTCTCTCACACACACAGAGAGAGAGAGAGAGAGCGAGCACGCGCGCGCAAGACAGCGCTTTCAAATTCACTCAGATTCCTCTAAATAAAATCTCTCTCTCGCTCAGAGAGAGAGAGAGATTTTAAATAGTCACAGCTGTGATTATAGAGAGAGAGAGAGGTTTTCAGAGGAGTGAGTCTCCTTATAGCGCTCTCTCGTGCGCGCGCTCTCCCTCTCATAAATGCCACTCGCTGCATGTCGGTGCGCTCATCAAACGCCCTGATCGATCAGAGAAAAGAGATGACTCTAAAATAAACTCGCACTCGCTGCATTAAAAAAATAATAATAATGTTAAATGACTATCGCACCACACCATGCAGTAGAGAACGATTAGAGAGAGAGAGAGAGAGAGAGAGAGAGAGACAGAGAGACTGCTTAAAATAAAATAAAACCGATCTCTCTCGCATGCGCGCTCTCCCTCTCTCTCTCAGAGCGCACTTCACAGAGGTAGAAAATAGCACTGAACTGGTGCAAGATGGCACACGCGACTGTGTGCACACATGAACACACGTGAACACACACTCATGATAAAATCCCACTGATTTTCAAGCGCAGCCGTCTGGAGAGAACTGAAAAAAAAGGGGAAGTGGCTTTTTTGCGGCAAAAGAAACACGCTATACGAGCTATACGAACGGAATGAACACTCGAGATACGCGCACACTCCGGGCGTATTAAAATAGCCACACGCCGCAATACGCAGCTCTACTAACGGAATGCACAACGGAAAAAACCGAGCACGCGCGTATTTGGGGCGTATTTCAACTACTCACAACGCCGCAATGAGCAGCTGTACGAATACGCCACTGTGAAAGCCCCTTAAAATGCTTGTGCTTTTTTTTTTTTTTTTTGCCTTTCAGCTTCGGGGGGAGCTCCACCCCCAGACCCTCCTAATTACGGCCCTCTTAACCCCCTGCCACTTTAAACATTTTTTTTTAATATAGATGTAAATTAATATTCAGTTTTCAGCTAGTTGACAGTAGGGCTGCACAATATGGCCAAATTACCAAAGTCAATATTGTCATATAAATATGATATATGACATGACTATGATTTCACACAAAGTGCAGCAACAGTGAAATTTAAACATTCTTAAACAAAACATTAACCCTCTGGAGTCGACGCCATTGTATACGATGGCTAAGACCAAGCTTTACTAAATTATAAATAACTTTTGAATGATATGAGATAGAAGCTTACTTTTTTTTTTTTTGCTGAAAAGTTAACTCCGTGGACTTTCGAACCAGCCATCGGCCATCTTTGTACTCCTCATAGAAGCTGTGTGATGACGTGCGCAATGTGAGTGTCCAATCAGAATTGGTTCACCGTCACATGGTTTTCCAAAATCCAATCGTAGGGCAGATTTACCTCACGTGAAAAGCCAAAGATCGTTTTCAGGAGTGATATGTTACTAGTTGTCCGTTTGAATAGCTCCAATGAGTACATACATACATACATACATACTCAGTGCACCCTGCGCCATTATGCACAGCGATCAGTGAAAGCAGGAGCACACGGAGAGCCTCTGATGACAATCTCACGTGCTCAAAGAGTCTGTAACTATCAGGATTGCTTTTTGTTGTACAGACTTTCACACAAGACCTCAAATTACCTTTTATAAAGTGTCAAAACAGTTGTTTATTATAGTTTGCTGTGTTTTGAAAAAAATGTGTGTGGAAAATTATTTTTCGCTTTATTTTTTCCTTGCCTATTTTTGATTGTAAACCTTTATTACACTTATAAAACACAACAAAAACATATATATTCTCAAAGCACAGGTTGTCCTGAAAAAAAGAGACATAAAACTTGATTGTGGGATGCAGGGAGAGCTGTTAACAGCAGTAATAAAACATTTGTGCCAGGCAAGTGAACTGTCCAAAAAATGCCCTCGGACCCCAGAGGGTTAATAATACCACACTCATTTTGCACTCATCATAAGGTTAGGATACTGTGCCCTCCAAAAGCATTGGAACACTTGGTATTTCACATATTTTAATTTGTTTATGCCATTTCAAACACAAGAAATACAAGAAATATAAAGAATAAAAATTTCTAAAATTATTTTCCTCAAACTCAAACTGAAAGCAAATCTTTAAAACTTGATAAAACCTGTAAATAATAATCGTTTTTTTTTTTTTTTTTGGCCGGTTTTCTTCCAGCATGTCAGGGGATGGAAACATGAACATTTCCAAGTCACTGAATATGTCTTGGACTTTATTTACATCAATTTTGAAGAAATACAAAACTTTCTTTCACCAAAACATCAAATCTAGGCTTTCATCTCAGTTGCACTTTCTGGCAAATTGTAGCTGAAAATTCAGGTCTTATTTTTAAGAAAATCCTCCTCTACACCACTTCATCGGGAAGCTGGATTTTATATTTTTAATTAATTTATATCAAGTTGTAGAGATTTGCTTTCAGTTTGAGTTGAAGGAAGATAACTTAAGATTTATTTATCTAAAGTTGTGTCATTGGTGTGTCACTCAGACAGCAAAATTAAGAGGTTATTTAAAAATAAGTCCTTCAGAGAGCAAAATTAAGAGGTTTCACGGGTTTTATACAGAACAGAGGAGGAGTAAATGATTTGTATTTCTTTCAGCCTGAGTGTCTTCATGTTATATATCATATAAGCAAACAGAGCATGAATCAGCTGCTGCCTCATTTCATTAATTGAAACCACCAAAGAAGCAAACCCGAAATAGAGAAATGTCGCTTTTAACAACTTGGACCTCATTTGTGGCATAAAATATGGTCGGTTATTCACCGATATAACTCTGGTGTCATTCGGAGTCCACAGTTCAGACAATGTATTTAGGTTCAAATCTGGGTCAAAGATTGTTCTTCATCTGCTAAGGTGGATTAGAACTTCTTGTTTTACAAATCGCCAGCTACTGGACAGGGGGGACCTAGCAGTCAGTATGGGTCACCGATTTCAAAATGCAGCTCTTTTTTTTTGCATGTGCCATGACATGTCAGTCATCTGTGTCCAGTCATATTTTGGGGGAGTCCACCACAACCCTGGCCTCCGCTGTAGCTCCACCGATGCCAGGAAGTGTTCAACATTTGACATTTCCTGTTTCACTGTGGACTCAAAATTTGGCACTTCCTGTTTGGGACTCCCTGTACGATGAGTGAGCTTTGTTCCACTCTTATTAATGCAGTTCCTGTTTAAAATTGTGCAGTATTCATGACTTATTTGGTTGTTTGGTTAAATTATTTGAAAATCGTTGGGCTTGTCCTTGGGTTGCATTGGCACAGTTGACCAAAATAAAATTGCCTTGCATCATGGATGTCTAGCAACTTCCTACTTTTAAACTCTGATAAGACTGAAGTGATGGTTCTTGGTCCAGTGAGACATCGGCATCAATTTGACCAGCTAACGCTTAGCCTAGGCTTGTGTGTCATACATCACACAGTGAGGAACCTTGGGGTAATTTTTAATCCTACCTTGTCCTTTGACCTCCACATTAGAGATATTACGAGGACTGCTTTCTTTAGTCTGTGAAATATAGGAAAAATTCGTCCCATCCTGTCCATGGCTGATGCTGAGACCCTGATTCATGCATTAGTCTCTTCTAGATTGGACTACTGCAATGTTCTATTTTCTGATTTACCACAGTCCAGCATTAAGGGAGTCCACTTGGTTCAAAATGCTGCTGCCAGATTTTTGACAGGAAGCAGAGAGTTTGACTACATTACACCCATTTTGGCATATCTACTGGCTTCCTGTCCCTGTGAGATCAGATTTTAAGGTTCTGTTACTAACCTATAAAATTATTCACGGACTAGCACCTCCCTACTTAGCTGACCTAATTAAGCCCTACGTACCGGCCCAGTCTCTGCATTCTCAGGGTGTAGGACTACTTTGTGTCCCTAGGGTGAATAAAATAGTCTGCAGGTCACAGAGCTTTCTCTTTTCGTGCCCCTGTTCTGTGGAATGATCTCCCTGCATCAATAAAACAGATTTTGTAGAGACTTTCAAGTCCAGACTTAAGATGCACTTATTTTCCCTTTTGTATGGCTAGCACACAGCCATAGTATGTTACTAAGCTTTTTACCTTTTTAAATTAATTTTATTAGTAAAGAGAGCGGGCCAAGGCCTCAACTTTATCTAAAGTCTGTGTCTTTTAGTGAAGCTTAGGGCTAGTGGCTGGCGATCACCTTCGTATTTCTTCTGCTTTTCTTGTTGCTTAATGCTGACAAATTATACTGTATTTGTTGTCTTTCTGTTACATGATTCTGTTTTTTTTTTCTCTCTCTCTCTCTGTTTGAGGTGTGGCTCCATCCAGAGATGGGAATGGTGTCTTCTTCTGCAAGCCTCCCATCCTGTGCATCAGCATGGACTCCCAAAATTTCCTGTATATTTGTATTGTAAATTGTGTCAGTAGCATGGCCCAAACAGAGGGTCACCTCTTTAATCATTAACAATAACAGAATATTTTTTATGAGGGTTTTATATTTATAATCTTGTCATGAAGTATTTAATGGCTGCACCACCTCTGTCAACGCCACTGCCCATGAGTCAATACTTGACTCTTTACCACATTTGACCTTATCAGACACTTTCAAGAGTGGCCTCTTGTTGATACAGTAGTGTTCAGAATAATAGTAGTGCTATGTGACTAAAAAGATGAATCCAGGTTTTGAGTATATTTCTTATTGTTGGGAAACAAGGTACCAGTAGAATCAGTAGATTCTCACAAATCCAACAAGACCAAGCATTCATGATATGCACACTCTTAAGGCTATGAAATTGGGATATTTGTAAAAAAAAAAAAGTAGAAAAGGGGGTGTTCACAATAATAGTAGTGTGGCATTCGGTCAGTGAGTTCGTCAATTTTGTGGAACAAACAGGTATGAATCAGGTGTCCCCTATTTAAGGATGAAGCCAGCACCTGTTGAACATGCTTTTCTCTTTGAAAGCCTGAGGAAAATGGGACGTTCAAGAAATTGTTCAGAAGAACAGCGTAGTTTGATTAAAAAGTTGATTGGACATGGGGAAAACTTATACGCAGGTGCAAAAAATTATAGGCTGTTCATCTACAATGATCTCCAATGCTTTAAAATGGACAAAAAAAAAACAAAAAAAAAAACAGACGTGTGGAAGAAAACGGAAAACAACCATCAAAATGGATAGAAGAATAACCAGAATGGCAAAGGCTCACCCACTCACTGATCAGCTCCAGGATGATCAAAGACAGTCTGGAGTTACCTGTAAGTGCTGTGACAGTTAGAAGATCAACTTCAATCAATCAATCAACTTTTTTCTTATATAGCGCCAAATCACAACAAACAGTTGCCCCAAGGCGCTCCATATTGTAAGGCAAGGCCATACAATAATTATGAAAAACCCCAACGGTCAAAACGACCCCCTATGAGCAAGCACTTGGCAACAGTGGGAAGGAAAAACTCCCTTTTAACAGGAAGAAACCTCCAGCAGAACCAGGCTCAGGGAGGGGCAGTCTTCTGCTGAGACTGGTTGGGGCTGAGGGAAAAAAACAGGAAAAAGACATGCCGTGAAGGGGGGCAGAGATCGATCACTAATGATTAAATGCAGAGTGATGCATACGGAGCAAAAAGAGAAAGAAACAGTGCATCATGGGAACCCCCCACAATCTACGTCTAAAGCAGCATAACCAAGGGATGGTCCAGATGCCTGTGTGAAGCTAATTTATTTGCAAGAATCCCCCACAAAGTCCCTCTGTTAAATAAAAGACATGCAGAAGAGGTTACAATTTGCCAAAGAACACATCAACTGGCCTAAAGAGAAATGGAGGAATATTTTGTGGACTGATGAGAGTAAAACTGTTCTTTTTGGGTCCAAGGTCGCAGACAGTTTGTGAGACGACTCCCAAACTCTGAATTCAAGCCACAGGTCACAGTGAAGACAGTGAAGCATGGTGGTGCAAGCATCATGATATGGGGATGTTTCTCCTACTATGGTGTTGGGCCTATATATCGCATACCAGGTATCATGGATCACTTTGGATATGTCAAAATACTTGAAGAGGTCATGTTGCCTTATGCTGAAGAGGACAATGACCCCAAGCACACTTGTAAACGAGCAAAATCTTGGTTCCAAACCAACAAAATTAATGCCTCGCAGATGTGAAAGAAATCATGAAAAACTGTGGTTATACAACTAAATAGATTAGTGATTCACAGAATTGCTAAAAAAGCAGTTTGAACATAATAGTTTTGAGTTTGTAGTGTCAACAGCAGATGCTACTATTATTGTGAACACCCCCTTTTCTACTTTTTTTACTAATAGCCCGATTTCATAGCCTTAAGGGCCCTATCCCACTGGGGAGAGGATCAATTGCGCATGAATTGAGTACACAAATTACAGGCGTTCATTGCATCTGCAACAAAAATGGCCAAAAATGACAAATGTCCCAGTATGAATTATGGATATATTAATAATATATAGCGAATATATGATGAACAATCACAGTTATATAATGCATGTAGTGAGGAAACTGATCCGACACATTGAGATTATCACGGCAGTATTACAGGTGTATTATGAATGCATTGTGCACGTGTTGTGTGTGCACGGCATCTGCATTGCGGTCATAAAATAAGCGCAGTCGGGCCGTCTGCATCACTATTCACACCAACAATACAGGCTATGGAGCATTTGCTGGACTTGGACAAGTTGATCAGTTAATGTTCATTTTGTCATGCGAGGGTTAACTGTTCATGAGTTTGGGTAGCGGGAGGGGGGAAGCCGCTCGGGGTATGAGATGGTGTTTTTTTGTTGTTGTTGTTGGTTTTTGTTTTTTTGAGAGTGTCACAGAAAACAGACTTCAGCGTGAGTTGTGGCTAAACAGCAACTCTTCCTTTTGTTGGTGTTAAATAAAAGTCCTGGAGGAGACTCGATCGCAGCAGCTACGTCTTTGTGGATCTGCACAGCTGGACCGGCACTGACTGGCAGGTATGTCGCTTTCTGCCACATATAGTACTTTGGGTTTACGTGACGTGTTTGTTATGCATTCACAGATTGTCCACAAATCAGCTGCAAAGCAGATGTAATAAAAACGCGTTATTCGTGGCCAATTTGTATGCATTCGCTACAACATATTTTAGTTTGTGATGTGGACATGATGGGCACGCAATATATCTGTTTTACACACTGTCCCAGTCCGCTGCCAAGCCGCAAATCCCCATCAATTGCGGATATCAGCGGTTAATGGCAGATATACAGTGCACAGAGTATGTATTGTGTATGAATTGAGTATATATGGAGTATGTAAGGTGGATGTTATCCGCATCCAGATTTTTGAACAGTTCAAAAATCCTTGCTGCGGACATGCATTCCTCTGTGGATGATCACGGGCATGTTCGGATGACGGCCAACTCATATAGGCATGTTACACGAATATTGCGGATGTTTGGCGAATATGGGCCAATTTTGTGCACAATCCATACGCAAATCCCCCTAAATGCCAGTGGGACAGGGTCCTAAGAATGTGCATATCATGAATGCTTGGTCTTGTTGGATTTGTGAGAATCTACTGAATCTACTGGTACCTTGTTTCCCATGTAACATTAAGAAATATACTCAAAACCTAGATTAATCTTTTTAGTCACATAGCACTGCTATTATTCTGAACACTACTGTATTTCACTTAACATCCAGTCAATATGAAGTAGCTGTGGAAGTATGTTGGCAGTGAATGTTGCAACGTTTGTATTGCACCGTTTTTTTTTTTTTTTGATGTGGTGCAGAACCGTCTGGAGACATTCAAACTAGTCTTTGAATGCAGAATAATCCAAAATAATGTTTTTTTCTCTAAATCACCTGTTTCGCTTAGAGAACATTTTATCAATCAAAACTGGATTAACTATTGACACAGAGTTCTCTTTTAAAATTAATTTATCTCCAAATAAAGGGTGAAGCTAGGATTCCTTTGCAGAAACAAGTCAGGCTTCTCCTTAAGTGTTTGGAAGCTCCTGATAACTGCTGCCTTCTGCCCTTATTGGACTATGGTGATGTCGTATATAGATGTGCCTCAACCAGTTATCTGCAGTCCAGCTGTACCGTTGTGCCTTGAGATTCATCACTGGTTGTAGCCATCTCACCCGCCACTTTGAGTTGTCTGCCAAGCGTTATACACACTGGACGATTCTGGCTTACAAAACTCTTATTGGTCTGTTTCCGACATATTTATCCAGTTTATTTCAGAGATCTGAAAGCCGTTATACTCTGTGCTCGAATGACAGTTTATGCTTTCATGTACCTCATGTTTGCTCTGAAGCAGAAAAGAATGCCTTACATTTCTCAGCTCCCTCTGATTGGAACGTTTTCCAATCCAAACTGAAACTCCCAGACTGACCTCCTTGAATACCCTCTAGGCTATTTGACGAAATTGCTAATTCATTTGTGCATTGCCTTACTTTCTAAATCTGCTTGAGACGTTATATCATGTGCAATGTTATGACCAAGGCGATTGTATTTTATTTATCACCAACGTTCTCATGTTGATGCTTTTCTGTCCTTTATGGCATGTGCTGCTATCTTTGTTGGCCAGGTCATCCTTGTAAAAGATGTTTTGATCTTAATGGAATTTCTACCTGGTTAAATAAAGGTTGTTATTATTACAATACGAGGGCTGTCAATAAAGTATAGGTCCTTTTTATTTTTTTCAAAAACTATATGGATTTCATTCATATGTTTTTACGTCAGACATGCTTGAACCCTCGCGCGCATGCGTGAGTTTTTCCACGCCTGTCGGTGACATAATTCGCCTGTGAGCACTCCTTGTGGGAGGAGTCATCCAGCCCCTCGTCGGAATTCCTTTGTCTGAAAAGTTGCTGAGAGACTGGTGCTTTGTTTGATCAAAATTTTTTCTAAACCTGTGAGACACATCGAAGTGGACACGGTTCGAAAAATTAAGCTGGTTTTCAGTGAAAATTTTAATGGCTGATGAGAGATTTTGAGGTGATACTGTCGCTTTAAGGACTTCCCACGGTGCGAGACGTCGCGCAGCGCTCTCAGGCGCCGTCGTCAGCCTGTTTCAAGCTGAAAACCTCCACATTTCAGGCTCTATTGATCCAGGACGTCGTGAGAGAACAGAGAAGTTTCAGAAGAAGTCGGTTTCAGCATTTTATCCGGATATTCCACTGTTAAAGGAGATTTTTTTAATGAAAGACGTGCGGACGGGTCCGCGCGTCGGGACGCAGCCGACGCGGTGCGGCGGCACAGGAAAAACACCTCCGTGTTGATAACCATTCGTAAAATCCAGGCGGCTTTTGATGGCTTTCAGTGGAGTGAGTATATGAGAAATTGTTTAACAGCAGGACATGTTCCAACTTGTCCTTAAGGCTTCCAACAGAGGTGTTTTTCCTGTGGCGGAGCATCGCGGCGGCTGCGAGCTGACGCTGCAATCCGTCCGCACGTCTTTCATTAAAAAAATCTCCTTTAACAGTGGAATATCCGGATAAAATGCTGAAACTTCTCTGTTCTCTCACGACGTCCTGGATCAATAGAGCCTGAAATGTGGAGGTTTTCAGCTTGAAACAGGCCGACGACGGCGCCTGAGAGCGCTGCATGACGTCTCGCACCGTGGGAAGTCCAGCAGTGGTACTGCTGACCCTGCTGGTGGTGTGTGGAAATGCTGTTGTTTCACTTTGCCACAAAAAAACCTCATATCGTGTACCTCTTTTTAGTGTGTACATGTGAGAGAGTACATCAACAAAGAGGCGGCAGACAGAGAGAGGCGACGATCGACTTGTCAGTGCCTGTGTCGTGTTATCGATCTCCTGAGACCAGGCGTCACTATCTGAGAAGCCACTTAAGGACAAAGCTCAAAAGTAACATCCCATGAATAGTTTGTTTTTGGATTTGTAGATTTGCTCACTGTTTTGTACAAACTCACAGAGTAAAGCTCTGCACATTTGCCAATGACTTTTCTGCTACAGCACAAGCGTACCCATGTGCATTTGACACGCCCGTGTGTGTGTGTGTGTGTGTGTGTGTGTTGTAACAGGTGCTGTTTCAGACTTGTCCATGTTGTGCTGCCTCTCTGGCTGCAGCTCTAGCTCCAGGTGATAGATCCTATCAGGGCAACATGGTGCTGTTTACAGAAATTGGATTTCTCTCCGAGAGTGGCATCCAAGGATATGAGGTGAAAGGGAAAAGAGAGAGGGTTAGGGGGAGAGATAGATAGTGGAAAACCATTTCTATGCTTTAACTTTGTTTATGTTGTTATTCTTATGTATGATACAATTGGCATGACACATCATTATATTCCCTTTAAAATGTTTCACCTGTCCTCCTCTCCATATGCATAGTAATCACTGGTGGGTATGTAGAAAAGATGCAAAAACCAGTGAGGCATTTCAAAACTGTAACTCCTACTCAGAAAATGACAAAAGCAAGTCTCTTGTCAGATAATGGTTTTCTTTTCCAGTCAAAAATGTACTCCTTGTAGATTAATACAATTTGTTGGGTTTCTTGCATTTCCATTTTGTTTCTTGGCAGTGGTGTTTACAGCTAACTGAAAATGTAACTTTGATAGCTGCAGGTCCTCTAAAGGCACCTTGAAGCTTGCACGCATTTAACCCCTGCACTGCAGCACAATTTGTCTTGCCAGTGGGACCCGCTTTGTCCTGCTGGGTGCTGCACTTTGTAGCGGATTAATCATTTGCTCTCAGTACTTGGCTGATGAAACCACATATAATCGCTCCGGAAACACAGAAGAATTTTCTACAGCTGCAGCTGTTCTCCTGTGCTTCATGATGCGGAGAACGCATTTGGAATAGTCTCAAGGGTAATTGTTTATAATATTTATATGAGCGAAGCGCCGCACAGCAGCGCTAAGCTCGCTCATGGTACGGGGTGTCCTAAACAGGAAGTGCCAATTTTCAAATCCACAGTAAAACAGGAAATGTTCAAATGTCAAACACTTCCTGGATTGACAGACGAGATCCCATGGAATCTCACGGGAACTCAGTGGCAAGCTCACACTCAAACAGGAAGTGCCGAATTCTCAGTCACAGTGAAACAGGAAATGTTCAAATGTCAAACACTTCCTGGCATGGGTGGAGCTATAGCGGAGGCCGGGGTTTCACTTGACTCTCCTGAAATCTGATTGGACACAGATGATTGACATGTCACAGCAGCACACGTCTGGTTGAAAGAGCTGCATTTTCAAATCAGTGAGTCACAATAACTGCGAGGTTCCTCCTGTCCAGTAGTTTGTGCTTTGTACCACAAAAAGTGCTAATCCACCTTCGAAGAAGAAAAATGTTTGCTCCAGATTTGAACTGAGCATGTCGTTTGAAGTATGGACTTCTAATCACACCAAACTTATATTGGTGAGTAAACGACTGTATTTTATGACAGAAATGAGGTCCAGGTTGTTAAAAGCAGCATTTCTCCTTTAATTCAGGTGGCCTTATGTACACATTTTTAAACTAAGACAGCAGCTGCTTCATGTTGGCTTATTAGTGCAGCAGATAACTGAAACAATCCTTCAAATGGTGATACAAGCATCAAATTCAGCACAAATACAGCTGGAGCAAAATTAATGGAGCAACTTTAACTTTTGACCCATGTACAAACTGAAACTGACCTTTGTCACCATTCTTCCTGCTTTCACCTCATAACTCCATAACATCCAGTCACAGATTGTCCAAGCTGTACCTTTTTTGGAATCTTTATGATCAGGCAAATAATAACACAATAACATGTTTTTGGAGGGTGGTATGCATTTTCAGAGGCCCGACATCCACGCCCAGTTGCCCAAAATGACAGATATTTGCCCGAGTTAGACGAGGGCAAATAGCTGTCATTGCGGGCGACAGCATGGAAGGAGGGCCTCAGAAAATGCATACCGCACGACAAATGCATGTTATTTGCATTATTATCACTTATTGAGATACACAACACATAATGCGTACATAAAAATTCGGCAGTGCGTCCTCATCAAGCTGGCTGCTTTGGTTGCTGTTCATTGTCATACTATCCATGAGAAAATCATCCGGAATATCCATATTGGGACCAATACACACTTCTCGCCTTTTTGTCTTTTCCTCTGCGGACAGTTCTTGGGCTGTGCGCGTGCACTATGACGTCATTTGTACAACCCCTGGCAAAAATTATGGAATCACCGGCCTCGGAGGATGTTCATTCAGTTATTTAATTTTGTAGGAAAAAAGCAGATCACAGACATGACACAAAACTAAAGTCATTTCAAATGGCAACTTTCTGGCTTTAAGAAACACTATAAGAAATCAAGAAAAAAAGATTGTGGCAGTCAGTAACGGTTACTTTTTTAGACCAAGCAGAAAAAATATGGACTCACTCAATTCTGAAGAATAAATTATGGAATCACCCTGTAAATTTTCATCCCCAAAACTAACACCTGCATCAAATCACATCTGCTTGTTAGTCTGCATCTAAAAAGGAGTGATCACACCTTGGAGAGCTGTTGCACCAAGTGGACTGACATGAATCATGGCTCCAACACGAGAGATGTCGGTTGAAACAAAGGAGAGGATTATCAAACTCTTAAAAGAGGGTAAATCATCACGCAATGTTGCAAAAGATGTTGGTTGTTCACAGTCAGCTGTGTCTAAACTCTGGACCAAATACAAACAACATGGGAAGGTTGTTAAAGGCAAACATACTGGTAGACCAAGGAAGACATCAAAGCGTCAGGACAGAAAACTTAAATCAATATGTCTCAAAAATCGAAAATGCACAACAAAACAAATGAAGAACGAATGGGAGGAAACTGGAGTCAACGTCTGTGACCGAACTGTAAGAAACCGCCTAAAGGAAATGGGATTTACATACAGAAAAGCTAAACGAAATGTTGTGTGGGCCGCTGAAGAGGAGGTACTGCTGGCCCACCACCACCAGAGGGCACCCTGCCTGGAGTGCGGGCTCCAGGCACCAGAGGGCGCTGCCACCTCACAGGAGCAGCCGGGGTGACAGCTGTCACCTACGACAGCTGTTACCAATCATCTGATCCGCAGCGGTATATCTGCAAGACGTCATCTCCACTTCTTTGCCGAGATATCGCTCTACCAAGGAGGTAACATTCTCAGCTGACTGTGTTTATGACAGGAATATCTGTTGCTTGTGTGTGTTTGGACAGCAGATAATCTGTTTCTTTTTTCGACGAGAGGTGGAGGTGGTTTTCCCGCCATACGTGTTGCTGGGTGCACACGCACCCACATCTAACTGTTTTTGTTCCTCGCCAGCAGTACCAGATCCGACAAGCGGAGGCAGTGGCCACCTGGGTGTTCGGGACTTGGCGGCTCCAGTATTCCCGGGGTTCGGTGGCGGAGGAAATCGTGTGGCTCCGGTTCTGCTTTGGACGGACGTCTCTTATCTTCGAGCCTGCCCACATGACACATTTTTTGTGAATTGACTACTTATCTATAATTGTAACTCGCCGTGTTGGTTGTGCTTCTTCACAACAGTAAAGTGTTATTATTTGACTTCCTCCATTGTCCGTTCATTTGCGCCCCTGTTGTGGGTCCGTGTTCCTACACTTTCACAACACGAAAGCCATCATTAACACCTAAACAGAATAAAACAAGGTTACAATGGGCTAAAGAAAAGCAATCGTGGACTGTGGATGACTGGATGAAAGTCATATTCAGTGATGAATCTCGAATCTGCATTGGGCAAGGTGATGATGCTGGAACGTTTGTTTGGTGCCGTTCCAATGAGATTTATAAAGATGACTGCCTGAAGACAACATGTAAATTTCCACAGTCATTGATGATATGGGGCTGCATGTCATGTAAAGGCACTGGGGAGATGGCTGTCATTACATCATCAATAAATGCACAAGTTTACGTTGATATTTTGGACACTTTTCTGATGTTTAAGGATGATGAAATCATTTTTCAAGAAGATAATGCAACTTGCCATAGAGGAAAAACTGTGAAAACATTCCTTGCAAAAAGACACATAGGGTCAATTTCATGACATAGGGTTAATGTCAACGAGCAGATGTGATTTGATGCAGGTGTTAGTTTTGGGGATGGAAATTTACAGGGTGATTCCATAATTTATTCCTCAGAATTGAGTGATTCCATATTTTTTTCCTCTGCTTGGTCTAAAAAAGTAACCGTTACTGACTGTCACAATCTTTTTTTCTTGATTTCTTATAGTGTTTCTTAAAGCCAGAAAGTTGCCATTTGAAATGACTTTAGTTTTGTGTCACGTCTGTGATCTGCTTTTTTCTACAAAATTAAACAACAGAATGAACATCCTCCGAGGCCGGTGATTCCATAATTTTTGCCAGGGGTTGTATATGCACAGGGGGTGGATATAGCCAGGTAGTGTCAACGTAAATCTATGCTACCGGCCTAGCAACACCTCCGTAAAGTGATAATAATGTGGTGTAGTTTTCTATATGATTGGAGCATCTTTTAATTTAGACCAGGGGTGGGCAACTTGTTCCAGAAAGGGCCAAGAGGGTGCAGGTTTTCTTTGCAGCCACTGACTTCATCAGGTGATTTCACTGATTATCACTTTGAGCAGATGGAATCAGTTAATCAGTAAAATCACCTGGTGGAGTCAGTGGCTGCAAAGAAAACCTGCACCCTCTTGGCCCTTTCTGGAACAAGTTGCCCACCCCTGATTTTGACCCCTACCTGGCTGCCTACTGAAAATTCAAGTGGCCAATCAGTTTTATTTATTTATTTTTTTTAAGAGTTCATGTCTATGGATTATTTGTGCCAAATTTGATGTTTGTATCACCATTTGCAGGATTCCACTCTAAATATTCTCTTATCTGCTGGACTATATATAAAAAGTCAGATGCCGCTTCTCAGTGTTTCTCAGTTGCCCTCAAAAGTATTGGAACACTTGATATTTCATGCATTTTAATTTGTTTATTCTGTTTCAAATACATTTTTTTTCTAAAATTATCTTCCTTAACTCAAACTGAAAGCAAATCTCTACAACTCGATATAAATTAATTAAAAATTTAAAATCCAGCTTCCTGATGAAGTGATGCAGAGGAGGATTTTCTTAAAAAGACCTGAAAGTTCAGCTACAATTTGACAAAGTACATTTGAGATGAAAGCCTAGATTTGATGTTTTGAAGAAAGAAACTTTTGTATTTCTTCATAATTGATGTAAATAAAGTCCAAGACATGTTTCCATCCCCTGACTTGTCTAAAGAAAACTGGCAATAAAACTGATTATCATTTACAGGTTTTATCAAGTTTTAGAGATTTGCTTTCAGTTTGAGTTTGAGGAAGATAACTTTAGAAATTTATATTCTTTTTTGTATTTCTAGTATTTTAAATAGCATAAACAAATTAAAATGTGTGAAATTCCAAGTCTTCCAGTACTTTTGGTGGGCACAATATCCTAAACGTATGAGTGCAAAATGAGTGCGATATTATTACTGTTTAGTTTAAGAATGTTTAATTTTCACTGTTGCTGCACTTTGTGTCAAGTCAGCTCATATATCATACTGATATGAAAATTCAGTAAGGTATATCTTCTATTATACATTCCAAATCTAAAGTGGAACTCTACTAGTGTTTACTAAGGTACACATAAATATCTTTTTTTTTTTTTTTAAAGAAAAAAGAGAGTAGAGCCACTTTGGTGCCTGGTCTTGAGAACCAGGGATGGTAGGTTGAAAAGCTTTTTTATCTCATGGGAACTCTCCCTACCCACCTAAGCTGCTCAAGAATATGGACAGCATGTATATAAGTGACATTTACATGACAGTTTATATGACAGTATTGAGATACGATAATTTGGTATTGTACAGCCCTACTGTCAACTCGCTGAAAACTTTGAATATTAATTTACATCTACAATAAAAAAAAAAAAATGCTTAAAGTGGCAGGGGGTTAAGAGGGCTGTAATTGGGGGATTAGCTGAAAAGCAAAAAAGAAAAATGCTTAGAAAGGTGGGGAGTATAGGGGGCAGAGCCCCCCCAGAAGCTGAAAGGTTGTAGTCATGCTCATGCTCCCAAGAACAATTTTAATGAAAAAGTCTGAAGGACATGGTTAGGTTAGGAGCTTTTCCAGGCATGTGAGAGGCAAAGAAAGAAAAATGCTTAAAAAGGCGGGGAGTCTGGGGGGGTGCGCAGCTGAAAGGTTTTTGCCATGCTAATGCACTCTTGAAGCATTTACTCAAAATAAAGTCTGAAGGACTTAAATGACATGGTGAGATGCTGATGAGCTTCGCTCATTCATGTCCATGACATATGCATATTATTGTAATGGCTTGGCAAAAAAGTTGCATTTTCATTCCTTCTTATCAGTATCTGTAAAGTTACGTTTATTGTGGATTTAACATCTCATCATAATCATTCAGATGAGCTGCGCTGTGATGCACTGCGCTGATGCAATGACTCACAGTGACACACCGTGTTTTTGAATAGTTTGTGCAATGTTCATGTATAGTTCACAAAATTAATGCGTGCCAGAGATTTTGAACATTTAAAAAAATTTTTGCACACTTTCACATAGCCACGCACAGTTTGGAATCAGTTCACTGGATCAGTTCGCGGCTGGGATGAGGCGCAGCACCTTTAAATCTGAGGCCATGGTTCTCAGCAGGAAACCGATGGATTGTCTATTCCGGGTAGGGAATGCAGTCTTGCCCCAAGTGAAGGAGTTCAAGTACCTCTGGGTCTTGTTCACGAGTGAGGGGTCAGCAGGGGCGGTATTGGATTTGTTCTCCCGTACTGTTGTGACGAAAAAGGAGCTGAGCCAAAAGGCAAAGCTCTCGATCTACTGGTCAGTCTTCATTCTTACTCTCACCTATGGTCATGAAAGTTGGGTCATGACCGAAAGAACTAGATCGCGGGTACAAGCGGCCAAAATGGGCTTCCTTAGGAGGGTGGCTGGTGTCTCCCTTAGAGATAGGGTGAGAAGCTCGGTCATCCGTGGGGAGCTCGTAGTCGGGCCGCTGCTCCTTCGCGTTGAAAGGAGCCCGCTGAGGTGGTTTGAGTATCTAGTAAGGATGCCCCCTGGTCACCTCCCTAGGGAGGTGTCCCAGGCATGTCCATCTGGTAGGAGACCCCAGGGAAGACCCAGGACTAGGTGGATAAATTATATCTCCACACTGGCCTGGGAACGCCTTGGGATCCCCCAGTCAAAGGTGGTCAATGTGGCCTGGTAAAGAGAAGTTTGGAGTCCCCTGCTGGAGCTGTTGCCCCCTTATCCTGGATAAGCGGTTGAAGATGAGTGAAAGTTTTGTCTCATCTCACGAGAGATGAGATGAGATGAAACACTATTAGAACACTAACAGAACAACTTTTATTTTAACAGAACAACTGTTAAAATAAATAATACAGGATTTACTAAACTTTCAACATCATCAATTTGAAGCTTTCACTTTGACAAGCTAACGCTCTATGCTTTGATGAAAAGGTGCAGATAGGAAAGTTTCTTCTCATGAACCTGTCCAATAAAGTGACACATTAAGCTTGAATGTAGCATACGTGTTCTTCTTGCACCCAGTGCTTCTCACAGGGGGTGCTGTCTGCATGTTTACATTGTTTTCATGACATGTAATGGATGAATGTCAATGTGATTCTTATGAAGTACACACGATAAAGGGAAATTGCATTTCCCTGCATAATCATGTATATAAGCTCTGTGGGCCCAGCACAATGTTGCAATCACTGTTTACCAATGATTCTAACGTGAGAGACCAAACAGAACTTGCATAGGCTGTGAAAACAGAAATGTGCTTATTTTTGTGCAGAATAACTTTCCTCTGCTATTAAAAAGTACATATACATATATAATGGTGAAGATTAAATCAAATGTTTTGATTTGATTTAATAAGGCAATAAAATTACAAGATGAAATACATGTACATAATATTGCTGAGGAAAATACAATTCAGCATAAACAATTTTCCCATTGTGATTCTCAAAAATAAACAGTAAATCAGTATGATGACGAACACACATAAATTACAATTTAAATGGAAAAGAACAAAGGAAAAACAGGACTAAAACTAAGTTGTAAAAAACACAATATTACTTAAAACTTAACAATATTGAACCTGTTACAGATTAGTAAGTGAAAGAAGAATAATGCATAAAATCAGCTGGGCTGTTTCATAAAGTTACATTATAAAGACATTCAGTTCCTGGAATATTTTTTAAATTTGTTTTAATGGGCAGGAGAAAGCTAGCAGATCTTGTCAAGGATACCAGAATGTCTAGAAAAAGGGCCCTGTGGGAACTACAGTAAAAGATGATAATTATTTAATGTTGCGGGAATTTCATTGTGTGTTTCCTGCTGATACTTCATGTGCACACTTTGACTCAGCCATGATGCTCCTACTTTTTGTAAGTAGTGCGTCTCATGCATGCAGTGTGCACTGTGTGAGCTGCTAATGTGGCCGTCAAAATGAATAGCAATACACTCTGCAGATATCACACACACATGGTGTGCTTTCTAGTCCACATCTTGCTGGATTCAGAACGGTATGCGACTCTCAAACTGCAAAAGTCTGTGGAGACACTGGTCAGGGTCTGGTCAGGCCAATAATATGTTATCAAGTTGTTCACCAATGAATATGGCTTTATACACCCTGAAGAAAACCAAACACCATGAGGCTGAAGGCCAAAGGGTGTATGGTTAAATGTTATATATGGTTAAATGTTACATATTAAATGGGATCATTAAAAATGAGACAAGAAGCACTTATCCAAAATATTGGATAATGAAATGAATATAAAAAGATATGAATACAGTAGCCAATGGATTCAATGACTTCTTTATAAATGTTGGACCAAACCTGGGAAAAGCCATAAAAACTCATGGGGCAAAAATGGATGTCCCACATTATGTTGTAAGAAAGTATAGCTCCATGTTTCTAAAATCAGTGGAACAAAGTGAAATTCATGACATTGTCAGTGGCTTCAAGAACAAAACCAGTACAGATTGTGATGTTGTTGACATCCTAACCGTGTGATCTGTTGTATAGTAAAACCATTAATGCATGTCTGCAACTTGTCTTTTCAAAATGGGGTCTTTCCGTGCAGGATGAATGTAGATAAAGTTGTTCCCTTTTACAAATCAGGAGACAAGCACCATTACACTAATTACAGGCCCATTTCAGTACTTACCCAGTTCTCTAAAAATTTGAAAAACTTTTCATGAATCGATTTGAGTTTTATTGTGAAACATCAGTTGCTGACTGAAAGTCAGTATAGATTTAGAAACAGCAGATCGACATCTTTGGCGCTGATTGATCTGGTAGAAAAAAATAACTGACACTATTGATACAAATTTTATTCAGTATACTATTATTGATTAAAATATGATTTTACAATGAAGTGATTAATATAAAAGTTCAAACCTCAGTAGAAAAAAATAGAACATCTTCCTATGAATAATTATGATGGCTTTTAGAAATAACAAATTTAATTTTAATGATCAACCTACGAGGTTGGACACGTAAGAAATTATTAACAGTGACTCACCAGTATTTCACAGTTCCTCTGACCCCCTTCTTCGTCGTGGCCCTGCTCCGATGTCCAGATTGGCTCATTATTCGGGTGGTATGAAAAATATTACCCATCCATGAAAAGGGTGTATTTATTCTTTAGTGTTTTATCCAATCATATTGGCGTATCATTTATAGGTATATGATAACCTGTGAGATCCAAAATGTTGAGGGTTTTATTTATAATTTTTCCCTCTGTACCTAACATCTGAGTTCTGATACTTGAGTTGTTACATTAGTGAGGAGGTGAAGCTTCTGCCAGCAGTTTAAAATGCAGCATGTTTTTGGTTGTTTGTGTTTCTACATTGTAAAGAAATTTTAATCTCAAAAACAGTTTCAGATACAGACTTAATTTTTGCGGTTCAAAGAATTCTGCCAAATGTAAATTTTTATTATCCGAGGCCAACATATGGCCATTGGGTATCGCGAAGACCTGGCACCTGTCCGCCCGTCTGTCTGTCTGTGTTCAGCTGTCTGTGTCCAGTTCTATTACTGTCATAGTCTTCAAATTCACAAGGAACATTCTTAGGACACAAACCTTGGACAAGTTGGAAGATGACTAACCTTGACATGAAGAGGTATTTGAAGAGTTTAAAATGTCACATTCTGTTTGAATCTGTTCTGCTTTGTTTTTGAGTGGTGGGAGATGACAGCCAATCAAAGCAGAGCTGCATCATGACATCAGTAGCTGGTCTCTTCAAAACTGCTTTGCTTTGTGTTTATATACATGTCTCTCGCATATTACGTAAAAGCTAGTGAGAAATAAACACATCTAAAACTTAAAACACCAATTTGTGGAACCTAATAACACCTCTGAACTTATTTCGCGGATGTTAGCATGGTGACGTCACAGGCTGGGAGCTAGCTGCAAAACTCCATTTCATTTGTGTGTAAATATATCCTCTTTGTCATATATTATGTAGCTAGCAAGAAATAAACACTTCTAAAACTGGAAACGCAATTTTTGTAACCTGATAACACCTCTCAAGTTATTTAAAAGACATCTCGCAGATGTCAGCATGCACACGGACATAGAGACCTGGAATGGACGTGTGCGCCTCAATCTATTAGCGTCGCTCAGGACAGGAAGGTGCCATTACTAAGGGTGGAGATGTGCAGATCATCAATAATAAACTGACTGCTTTTTTTGCACTAGCGTCGCTATTTCTTAATGGATTTTAATGAATGTAGGCTTGTTTTAAAGCCCTTTGAAAGCTTTTCCAATGAACCTATGCATGTGTGGGTGAAAAAAAAAAACTTTTATGTAAAATGCAGAAATTTGGGGAAGTTATGACAAACTGTGCTGCTTTTCTTGCTCTATTGTCGCTATTTGTTAACAGATTTTAATAAAAGTAGGCTTGTTTTAAAGCCCTTTAACTGCTTTTTCTAATGAACCCATACATGCCTGGGTAGAAAAAAAAATGTTTTATGTAAAGTGTGGAAATTTGGGGGAAAATATGCCATTCTGTTAATTTACTGTGATGTTTTTTTCCTGTCATCATAATTCTCGATGGATTTTTATAAATGAGGCCTTGTAAGTTGTATTCAAGCTGATTAAAAGCTCTAATGAACCCATACATGCCTGGATAAAAAATCCTTATGTATTAAAATGTAAATCTGAAGTATGCCTTGCCATTGTGGTCATTTACCTTGCTGGTTTTTCCACTGTAATGTTATTGCTAGTCTTTTAATGACAACAACATATATATATATATGATTTTTACTAACATTTTATTCCAAGTCAATATAAAGCCATTCAGAGTTTGACTTTTGACCCTCAGTAAAAAGTACCTTCTCCATCCCCCCAACCACACTGTTAAAATTTAAATGCCGCCTATGACCACCATGTACATATCATATTAAACAACACTGCAAGTATAGTTACATAAATATATTTAAACATTTTTGTGTCCGTATTTGTATGCATGTGAACACAGCTTAATGAAAAGAACTTATGACGTTGAGATATAGTCTCAGTATATCGATATTAAATTGCGACATAACGGCTTTAAAATAGACATTTGTTTTACATAATTACACTAAGGCTCTTGTACTGTTTATTTTAGTATTGGAGAATTTGTTTTTGTAGTTGGTGCAGTTGATGGTGAAGCACTGGCTGCCTTTTTTCCCCCCCTCATTTCGCTTCTATTTAACAGATGCCTTAACTGGCTCAAGGCGCTCTCTCCACACTTAGTAATGGCCGCCGTGCAGCACGCTGCTAGTCACGTGACGTCCATTCCAGGTCTCTATTTCCATGAGCATGGATGCTAGCTTCTGCTAACTTTATTTATTCTGCAGCATCAATATAAACATACAGAGGTGCATGTGTTAATAATGCAATACAATAAAGCATAAATGCTTATTTCCATTGTAGTCCTTGTGAAATGATCACAAAATAGTGGGGCTTGTGTGAACATGTACAAATTGTAAGGATCTTAATAATTACTTTGCACTGGGATACCAATTAAGCAACTGTAAATTATAAACAACACAATGTTCATACGGCTGAAGGTATTTTAGCACTGCATTATTTTTGTTAGGGGAGACAAATGGTTTTCGCAACACAGTACAACAAGATTTCTCTTTTCTTCCTTTTTTAAAGACAAAGTTTATCACAAAATACCAACACAGCATGTACCAACATGTAATCACTGTTGAATTATACTGAACAGTTTGAGTCTTTGGTATACGATTTTGTTATTTAAATTGCAAAAATGTTTTTCTTTTTTTTTCTTCCACCCATTGTGGTGTGTGATGTTTGTGGTTCTTAGTTTTACTGTACAATTACTAGGTGGTGACAAGTGAGTACTGGTCATGTATAGTGCCTGTAAAAATGTTCAGTCCCTTGGACTTTTACATATTTTAATTTCTTTATGCCATTTCAAGTGCAAAAAAGAAATGCACGCTTCTCTGTTAAAATTTCTAAAATTATGCTCCTTAAACTCAAACTGAAAGATAATCTCGGCAACTTGATATACATCAAATAAAAATATGTCAGCCAAAATACCCTGTGATCAGTGTTGCCACAGTTACTTTGAAAAAGTAATCCAATTACTGATTACTGATTACTCCTTGAAAAAGTAACTTAGTTACTTTACTGATTACTCAATTGTATAAGTAACTAAGTTAGATTACTAGTTACTTTTTTAGTTACTTTCCCCAGCTGCCGACAACAACCCACGTCAACATGACAATGATACCTGTTTTGCCAAAACTCACTTTATAGTCACCCTTTCTTGACTTCAATGAAAACAAATACTTGTTTTATAAAAAGTAAAATAAAGACCTCTTTCTTGACCTCATATTTAACTGTTGACAGCACTGTAACAGTAAAACTTGCAATTTCAAACCTGCATTGTTTATAAATGTAACTATTAAATTCTAACATTTTTCTGACATTTAAATTCTCTAAACATTTTACTTGTCGAAATTATTATTATTTTAAGCAGTATTAGTAGTTGTAGTACAAAACGGCTTCAAAACTGGACCTTTAATCTAGGGGTGTTGTGGGGGAGGGGGGCACATCCTTGCCCCACGCCCCCATTCCATCTGGATTCGCCCCTGCTTTGGCGTTTGAGCACAAAGAATGGATAACATTTATTTATGCAGAAAACAGGACCAGATTTACAGGTAAGAAAGTTTTATTGCATTTTCACATCATGTGGTCCTCAGAAAGAGAGTTTAGGTGCATTTGAGTGGAAAACAGTGTTAGTTGTTGACGCGTCGCGGAGGATCAGCTGTTTTTAACGACCAGATACAGAGCGGCTCAGCTCAGAATTCTAAATAAAGGAGGGAAAAAGGTATAAAAATGTCTTTGTAAAGCTCAGCGCAGGTGTGCTGATCACCGCGCTTTAAGAGGTGAGGACGAGTCGAGCAGCTGCAAAAAAACGTGGATGAAAAAAAAGCTCACAGCTCACTTAAAGTGGGCAGTTCAGTCGAACCCCGACCTCCTGCCCACAGACCAAGTTTAATGCTGCTATTGACCCACAAAGAAAAATAATAGTAACGCACAGTGACATGAAGAAGTAACTTTAATCTGATTACTGATTTGGAAAGATTAATGCGTTAGATTACTCATTACTAAAAAAAGTGGTCAGATTAGAGTAACGCGTTACTAAGTAACGCGTTACCGGCATCACTGCCTGTGATAGACTGGCGTCCTGTCAAGGGTGTAACCCTACCTTGACCCTTAATTGGAGTAAGCAAGTATAGAAAATGAATGACTGAATAAGCAAAAAATTATGGATTACAATGAATAATGGCACCCTGTGGTAAATCAAAAGTAAATTGGTTAATTAAATTCTTATAACAAACCTCAGTTGTCACACTGTCTTATATTTGTAGATATCCTTCACAACTGTCACATACTTCTCTGCCACTCCAAACCTCCTTATGCAATATCACAGTTCTTCTCTCTTTCTCTGAATCTACAAACACACATCGGCAACTATTCTGGCCTTCTCTATGCTTCTCCATCAGCACTCTCAGAGCAAACATTACATCTGTAGTACTGTTGCTCAGTATGAAACCATCACCTACCATACGTGGGGAGGTGATGGTCTCGTGGTTAAGCGTTGGGCTTGAGACCAGAAGATCCTCTGTTCAAATCCCAGCCTGACTGGAAAATCACTAAGGGCTCTTGGGCAAGGTCCTTAATCCCGTAGTTGCTCCTGGTGTGTCGTGAGCACCTTGCATGGCAGACTCTGATATCAGTGTGTGAATCTGTGAATGTGAGGCATAATTGTAAAGTGCTTTGAGCATCTGATGCAGATGGGAAAGTGCTATATAAATGCAGACCATTTACCATATTGCTGCTGATCTTCACTTCTATGCTCAGTCTATCTCCCACAAGTCTTTCTCATAATGTTATGCTGGGACTGATCAACTTTATGCCCCTACATCCACCAGTATTCTTCAAAATTGGTACTAGTACACTTTTCTTGTACTCCTCAAACATCCTCTCACATCCATGATTTGTATTGACCAATTTAGATAAAACCTCCACTACCATCTCTCCTAAACATACATTATGTCACCTGGACCACACTAGTACAGTTAGTGTTACCACAGTTACTTTGAAAAAGTCATCCAATTACTGATTACTCTTTGAATAAGTCACTTTGTTACTTTACTGATTACTCAATTTTAAAGTGACTATGTTAGATTACTAGTTACTTTATTAGTTACTTTCAGCTGCTGCAGACAACCACCACTCTGCCACCTCAACATGGAAATGATAACCAGTTTTGCCAGTGCTCACTTTATAGTCACTCTTTCGTGATTTCAATGAACATAAATACTTGTTTTATAAAAATAAAATAAACACATCTTTATTGACCTCATATTTAACTGTTGACAGCACTGTAACGTAAAACCTACAATTTCTAATATACATTGTTTATAAATGTAACTATTAAATTCTTTTTAACATTTTTCTAACATTTAAAATCTTTCTAAACATTTTAGTTGTTGAAATTATTATTATTATAAGTATTATTAGTAGTAGTATGAAAAATTGTATTCAAAAGTGGACCTTTAATCTAGGAGTATTGGGGGGCGAACCCCCCATGCCCCCTTTCCTTCTGGATTCACCCCTGATTTGCCTTCTGAGCAGGAAGAATGAATAACGAATATTTATGCAGAAAACACAACCAGATTGACAGGTAAGAAAGTTTCAGTGTTTTTTGCATCATGTCCTCCTCAGAAAGAGACTTTAAGTGCTTTTGGGCGGGAGAAAAGGCATTAGTATTTATTAATGTGTTGCGGATCAGCTGTTTTTAGCGAGGGCACTCGCAGAGCAGCTCAGAGTTTTAAATTTTAAAAGCATAAAAATGTCTTTGTAAAGCTCAGTGCAGGTGTGCTGTCATCACCGTGCTTTGAGAAATGACAACTGTTTTTTCAACTTGGAGCTGCTGCACAAAACAGTGGATGAAAACCTCGCAGCTCACTGAAAATAAGCAAAGTGGGCAGTTTAACTGAACCCCGACTTCCCCATCTTCATGGGAGTTTAATGCTATGATCGACCTGCAATACACAAATAATAGTAACGCACAGTGACTTGGAGAAGTAACTTTAATCTGATTACTGATTTGGCAAGATTAACACGTGAGATTACTCATTACTGAAAAAAGTGGTCAGATTAGAGCAGTTCTTCTCAAACAGTCCTTCTCATTATGGGGTGCTGTGAGTATAAATTTGAAGGGGAAAAAAAAACAACTCTATTTTGGAATAAGGCTGTAAATTAAAATGTGAAAAAAGTGAAGTGTTGTCAGTACTTTCTGGATGCACTGTATTTCACCTGAAATACTCATTACTTCACTGGAAGGCTTTCAGATCTCTGCAGCTATGTGATGAACTTGTAGATGATTAGTTTTCAGTGAGCTGTGAGATTAGTTGAGCAACATAGTTGTCTGTATGTTCTTGTTTCTCCTCAACAGTGTGTTAAAGCTGTGGAGGTACAGACTGATTCAGCTAATAGTTACTCTAAAAGCCACCTGTCTGGATGCTACAGTACATGTGAGATAACTATATATCTTAAAGTTTTGAATGTACTCACATGTGGAGAAAAGTTTATCGGGGTTGATGCCAAGGTAAGGCATAATCCTGATCTCTTAGGTGATGTACATTTTAGCAGTAACAATAAAAGACATGGGAGAAAATGAAGAATAAAAGTTGTCAGAAAATGATTTAAATAAAAAGTTGAAAAAGGAAATGCGAGACCAGCAACTGTGGACTGATCGCAAGTGTCCACAGACAAATGAACCCTGCCGGTGTTATTATTCCGGCTCACCTCAGTGTTTTGCATTTTCACACCAACAGTTGGACCCAGTGAATTGTTCGTCATGCACGCACAATTGAAGCATTTGTGAATCTTTCCCTTCTTCTCCACCTTTCTCCCATTTATCTCATGCTTTTATTACAAGAACTCTGATCTGTCTGGTCCAGTGTGCACAGCTGCAGGACATCTTTTGTCTGTCTCTTCATTCTTTACTCTGCCGCTGCCTGAGTCTATGTGGTGCTCCAGCGATTCAATTTCCGTACAGATGCTTTCCCCTGTCCGTTAACATGCTGTTATCTCTCCGTCTCCACGTTGAATCCTCCTCTTTATCGCTCGCTGCCACCTGCTGAGAGACATCAGCCTGCGCTGCTGTAAAAGGGTGCACTTGTAAGTGTGTGCGCATGTGGAAGTTGTCACTCTTTTAGGAGTAAGAGAAGGTTTAACATTAATTCTTGTATATTTGTGACCTGGATTTAGAGAGAGACAGATGATATGTAAGCGAAAGTGTCAGAGGCTTAATTCACACAATTTAAGACTTCCCCTGCAGTTCTGAGAGAGCAAACGGATGTATAAGCAACTTGATGTTGAATTAACATTTATGTTCTTGTCTGTTTTTCCTCCCTTATCAGCTGTACGTTATAGTGTCAAGCACAAGCTGTATGTTGGTTGCTTGAGGCAATTTCATTGGAGCTTTCCTGTTGCAGACACGGAACTTATGTGGTAGAATGAAGTATGAAATTTAAAAACAGTGTGTTTCAACATGGGTGGGAGAAAATCATATGGAACATTTCAAAATATTTGTTTAAAATCAACTGGTGACATATTGGTGACATACTGGTGACATATTACTTTCACTTGTGATGCTTCTTACCCTGTGTGCTGTTACACAATGCTGCTGGAATCTCATTTTGCCTGAGTGAGTCTTCCCAAGGGATCAGCAAATTTCTGTCTAATCTAATCTAATTAAGGCCTCATGTAGCACAACATATGTTGCCTTCCTTTTGATTCTGATTCTAGAACAATGTTTTAAATGGGTTTGATAACATTCCAAAGCAGCGTTTGAGTTGGCCATCAGTAATTTGTAGTACAGATATCAAGGGAGATATATATATATATATATATATATATATATATATATATGTGTATATATATATATGTGTATATATACATATATATGTATATATATATATGTATATATATATATGTATATGTATATATACATATACATATATATACGAGGACTCTTAGATAATAAACCGACCCTTTTATTATTTTTTTAACTATATGGATTTGAATGACATGCGATTACACCAATCATGCTTGAACCCTCGTGCGCATGCGTGAGTTTTTTCACGCGTGTCGGTGACGTCATTTCCCTGTGGGCAGGCCTTGAGTGAGATGTGGTCCCGCCCTCTCGGCTGAATTCCTTTGTTTCACACGCTGCTCGAGACGGCGCGCGTTGCTTTATCAACATTTTTTCTGGACCTGTGAGGAATATCCGAGTGGACACTATTCGAGAAATTAAGCTGGTTTTCTGTGAAAAGTTTAACGGCTGATGAGAGATTATGGGGTGTTTCTGTCGGTGTAAGGACTTCCCACGGAGCGGGACGTCCTGCAGCGCTTCCAGGCGCTGTCGTCGGCCTGTTTCGAGCTGAAAACATCCTAATTTAAGGCTTAATTCACCCAGGACATCGTGAGAGAACAGAGAAGATTCAGAAGAGGCCGGCATGAGGAATTTATGCAGACATTCCACTGTTTAAGGACATTTTTTAATGAAAGACGTACGCGCAAATTCGCCGAGTCGTTTCCGTGACGACTCGGCAAATCTGTGTACGCCGCGACAGGAAAAACACCTCCGTGTTGAAAACCATTTGTAGAATTAAGGCGACTTTTAATGGCTTTCAACAAGTGAGTAACTGAGAAATTGTTTAACAGCTTGGGCATGTTCCAACTTGCCCGTTAAGATTTCCAACGGAGGTGTTTTTCCTGCCGCGACCCCCCGCGGTCGGGTCCAGCCCGACATGCGACTCTGCCCGCACGTTCTTTCATTACAAAATGACCGTTAACAATGGAATGTCCGAATAAACTCCTCATGCCGACTTCTTCTGAAAGTTCTCTGTTCTCTGACGACTTACTGCGTCAACAGAGCCTGAAATGTGGAAGTTTTCAACTTGAAACGGCGAGACGCTGCCGCCTCGAAGTGCAGATCGCCGTCAGGCGCCGTGGACCGTCCTTAAAGCGACACTACCAGATCAAAATCTCTCATCAGCCGTTAAAATTTTTACCGAAAACCAGCTGAATTTATTGAATGGTGTCCACTCAGTTGTGCCTTACAGTTTTGAAAAAAATTTTATCAAACAAAGCAACAGTCTCTGAGCCATTCCTAAACAATGAACAAAATCGACGAGCGGGTGGACGACTCCTCACTCAAAGACTGCCCACAGGCGAATGACGTAACCGACAGGCGTGAAAAAACTCTCGCATACCCACGAGGGTTCAAGCATGTCTGATGTAATCACACGTGATTCAAATCCATATGGTTTTTGGAAAAAATAATAAGGTCGGATACTTTTCTAATAGACCTCGTATATATATATATATATATATATATATATATATATATATATATATGTATATATATATATATATCTATATATATATATATATGTATATATATGTATATATGTATGTATATACATATATATGTATATATATGTGTGCGTGTGTGTGTGTATACAAAACGTATATACAAATGTTGAGATTTTGATTTGTGTGTTTGGATCATCTAGAATCAATTGGTGTAAAATTTTGTTTTCTGTCTTCAGATGATTCAGAATGTGGTTGCTCAAATTTACAAAAATTGATTATATTACACTAGTGTTGGCTTTGTTACACTGGCTGCAATGTAGACGCGCACATCCAAACACGTAAAAAGGTGTGGCAGGACCCAAGAAAAATATACCAAAGATAGAAACCAATGATCCGCACAGCCACAGACCCTCTGCTCTGACGAAGGGCTGGTCGCCCAAAACGTTACTTTCATGTTTTGTTAAATAAAGTCCTTTTTGTATTGGAGCACTGTGGCTGTGCGGATCATTTGGTTTCTATCTTTGTTACACTGGCTGCTTTTTCATAAGAGGGAGGATTTTAATGTTCTCTTGTTAACTTATAAGATCCTGAATAGATTTGCACCCTCTTTTCTGCCTGAGCTGGTGCAGCCGTATATATTGGCATGTACACGGCATTCTCAGGAGTGGGGGTGGTGGCCAAGTGGTTAATGCACTTGGTTTCAGTGCAGATGGTTCCAGGTGCAAATCCCACCCCTACCACATTTCTCCATGTAATGTGGAGTTTGCATCAGAGGGCATCGGCGTAAAACCTGTGCCAAGTCAACATGCAGATTTACCTTGGATTGCTGTGGCGAGCCCCCGAGTGCAAAACAAGGGAGCACGCAGAAGGACTTACTTTACACGGCGATCTCAGGAGGCTGGCCTCTTGTGTGTTCCTTGGGTTAATAAGAATTAGCAGGAGGTAAAGCATTTGCATATATGCAGTAACTTTGTGGAACAGTCTACCAGCTGAAATTAAACAGTCAAGTTCTGTGAGTACCTTTCAGTCTAAACTCAAGATTGATTTATTTTGTACTGCCTTCAGTTAATGAGGATACAGTATATTGTTGTACAAGGGTGCCTGAGGGTTTGGTTTTTATTGACTTTTGTTTGAGATTTTTCTCAGTTTGATTCATTTTATGTGTGCATTGTTGTATTGCAGTTTTAGTTTTGGGGTTTATCTTGTTCAGTGCTTTGATTTATCTAAAGTGCTACATAAATAAAGTTGTCCACACCCCAAAGAAAGAGCCCTATTGTAATAATTATCATAATCATCATCATCATTGTTTACACAACCTGGCTGGGACAGACTAACTCTCTTACCCACTCATCTAGTATGTTTTTGCTGCGGACATTCTCGATTTTGATGGGATGAACTTCCAATCAACAATCAATATTTCTTGACATCGCCCTTTACAACAGCCAAAAGGTGACCAAAGTGTTTTACAGTAAAATCAAGGAATAAATTTCATGAGAATAAAGGAAACATACAATGGAATTAAAAAGGCACATAAAAACATGTCACAGCACCACTTGTATTAAAAGCCATTTTGAGATTGACCGAAAAGTCTAGCTGTTCTATATCCCTCTTTTTTTCACCGTTTCTGAAACCTACTTCCTTCAGGGATGGCTGTATAAAGCTTTAGCAGCGGGGCACGTTGTCAGTTGTGTACTTCAGCATCATTGGGTGTTTCGGCCAATTATCACAAGACACCCTCTGCTGAGCCAGGCCCACCACAGGTTGATCAAGCCTGGGTGTGTGTCCCACACCACATTTTAGCAGCCCAGATGGTGTCATTCCTCTTTAGCCACAGCCAATGGCTTGTCCTGTCAGCAGTATCAGCCAGCTCTTTAATGGCCTGTCTGTGAGCCTGCCCCCTGACTCCAATCTCCATGAGGAACTTTGATGTTGTGCTGGCCACGAAGCCTGTGCACCCCACCTGTACTGGGCACAACTTTATCCTCCAGCCTCTGTATTCGGCCTCGGCTGCTAAGTCAGAGTATCACAACATCTTCCGCTCATAAGCTTCCTCAATGGCGTCCTCCCAGGGAACTGTTAGTTTGATGATGTAGGCAAGCCAGCAAGACTCAGACCAGAGTACAAGGTCTGGTCACAAGGTGGTTGTAGTGATCTCAGTGGGGAAAATAAGTTTCTGATCCAGCTTGACTCGCATCTGCCAGTCTCTGGCTGCCTGCAGTGGACCCAGGTCAGGTGTTGAGGAGCCAGCAAGCGGCTTGTCCTCCCATACAAACAATTGTAGCCAGCAGTGGGCATCCTGTTTGTGGCAGGGTTGAGTGTTAATGGCTACCCGCTTGCACTCAGTCTTCTCTGCTAAACACCCAAGGACCTGGTTGTGTCACCATGTATACCTGCCCTGAGTGAGACTGGTCATACAGCCAACCAGAATGTGCTTAAGGTTTGCTGGGGTAGCACACAGGTGTCAGGATGGGTCTTTTCCGAGCTATAGATGCAGATTTGCAGGAGAGGGCAACATGTCGTAGGTGGCTCGAACAATAAATCTCAGCCTGTTGGTTTCCATGCACCAAAGTTGAGCCCATTTAAGTTTCTTCTTTTCGACCCCCTCCCACCTTGTCCATTGGCCCTGTTTGGCTTGTGCTATGGCCTTGGACCACCTCGTTACTTCCTCCTCTCAGCGCACCTCCTCTACCAGCAAGATTTGACGTTCTGCTGGAGATGCCTTTCCCCAGAGAGGTGTAGTGCATGGCCTCGATTCACCCTAATTAAATACATACATTAATGCTGTCTCAACAAAAACCTGGGTTTTGAACTGCAGACAAAGATTGTGTTTTCCCTCTCAGTTGAGAAATTCCTAAGTCATCTGTTGATCTGAAGATAATCTTGGAGACATCCCCTTTGGGCCCCCACACTGTGGCCCAGAGAAAAACAGAATTGTAACTCAAAGTTCTTCAAAAGGAGGTCATTATGAATTACATGACATTATAATTGCTTCATGTCAGAATCTGAAATTGTCCAGGCCCGAATAACCCACTTTTATGGCCTCAAGCCAAGGACAGAACCTCTCCTCACTGCCAGAGGACCTTCCCCCCCATGATAACACGTGGTCATAAAACTTTGTCTTGACAAGCAGCTATTATATTTAGGTCTAAGTGAAAAACAAGACATTCTTTTAAAATAAAAGGAATTAGGTCAGCATTCTTATTCATATATATCTAAAGACTTCTAATGCTGTTTGTATTGATTAATCAAACACAATGCTTTGCATATAAGCATTCCTTTTTATTGACATATGCTCCTTGTAACTGATGTGTTTAAGTGTGATCTTTCTGCATTATCAATATGTTTATGAAGTTTTCTCTTTATCCAAAGGATGTGTTTAAGTGATGATTAATAATCATTCGAGTGTCTTAGAACAATAGTATAACAAAATAGTTAATGTGTTTAAATAGTTGAATGGGTTGAATGGACAGAAGTTTTCTGTGAAGATTACACACACTAAATGGGTGGAGTTTGGTGACGTCAGTCCCCCTTTAAAAGGTTAGAACAGAGTGCTCTTCGCTCTCTTCTCTTTTGGCTCTTCCAGCTTCCTCTTCTCTCTTCCTTTCTTAAATGCTTAATTTTTATTTTTGGGTCAACAAGGCCACATGCTAAGCTAGCTAAAGCTACCATGTGGCTTCATTCATTCATCCTTTATTCTTCGAAAAACTTAGTTTTAACCGGACGCTTTAAGGTGCGTCAAGTCTTTTGAATTTTTAAGAGAAGGTTCGAGCTGAACTTTTCAAAATAATAGTGAAATTACAGGAAAGCGACTTTTCCTTTTTTAAATTTTCCAACATTATTAAAGTTTTAACTTTTTCATAAATTCACAAAGACTTTTAATTTGGCTCCAACAAACTTTTTAAAAGCTACCAGAAACTATTTTCAACAAACACCTTCCACCTCTGGGTTCCTGCAAGCTGACAATGGTGCTGATTTCAAACCATCAGCCATCCTGTCGATAAAGCCAGCCACAACCTTTGGGATCGCTTGGGGAGACTGCTGAGTTAACCCCTTGACCCAAGTGAGCACGATGGATGGACTGACAGACGGATCCCTCTGAAGCACCTCTTCAACGTGTCAGCTAAGTGACCCAGTTAAAGGTTCCAGGAAAAGGGTTTGCTGTCAATGGATACAAAGTGGCTTCCTTTTAAGCATATTCATGTTTGTTTAACATTTTTCTTAATAATTGGCTTCAAATTTCATCTCTAAATTCTAATCAGATTTATTTGCTTAGTCTTTAAGCTCTATGTCTCCCTCTCTTCCAACGTCTCATGAGTGAGTAAGAAAATTGTTTCCATGAATTAACTTATTTAATCACTGTCCACAAAAATGCCAGTAAACTGTTCATTTCTTGTATACTTGTAAATAAATTATAAATATTTCTGCTGTGGTTCCCATTACCAAAAAGTAGTACATGCAAGTATGTTTCAAGTATACTTCCAGTTTACTTTTGATATACTTATCAGTACTGTTTTTTGGTAAGGGTCATTTTGTGTTCAGAAGGAAACCTTTGGTTAATCGCATTGTAGAATTCAGACTTTCAGATCAGAGACTGATTAATTCAATTGAGACTAATAAATTAATGAATGTTTAAATTAAAGTATGGATGCTTCAAATAGGTGGTGCCCCAAGTAATAATTAAATAATAAGTATTAAACCCTAAATTGTTAATTATTTTGGTGACTCATCAGATGGGGCCTAGTCCAATCTAATTCAATTTGGGAGTTTAACTGCTTATTCACTACATTCTTATGGCTCTCCGGTGTGAGCCAATCTAGAATTGACCAATTTGGTTACATCTTTATGGTTCCCGTGTGAGGCACCATTCATTCCAAATAATTAATTTAATGTAAATTTGTTACATTATATTGGTCCCCCGTTGCGAGATGTGTACAAGGTCTATTAGAAAAGTATCCGACCTTATTATTTTTTTTCAAAAACCATATGGATTTGAATCACGTGTGATTGCGTCAGACAAGCTTGAACCCTCGTGCGCATGCGTGAGTTTTTCCACGCCTGTCGGTTGCGTCATTCGCCTGTGAGCAGGCTTTGAGTGAGGAGTGGTCCAGCCCCCTCGTCGTTGTTTCATTACCAGGAAATGGAATGATTTGGGCTTTTTTTCCATCGGAATTTTTTCAGAAGCTGTTAGAGACAGGCAGCTGGAAACCATTAGAAAAATTGATCTGGCTTTCGGTGAAAATGTTACGGGCTTGGTAGAGAATGAGTGTTACTGTCGCTTTAAGGACGGCCCCCAGCGGCTGTGGGGCACGCCGCGCTCCAAAGCCGCCATCGACAGGCTGAACTACCATTTCATTTCTAAACGGATGGCTGTCTGGATCTGTGACCATTGTGTGCCATTTCTCTGGTTATCACAAGAGCTGGACATCAACCATTTTCCGGCAGATTTCACTTTTAACAAGAGATTTTGTCATGGAAAGCCGAACGGAGGCTTCGCGTGTCACGATGGATTCGCTACTGGAGCGAGACAAAACCACCTCAGTTTTGGTCTCACAGGACGGCTTTGAGATGGCGTTCAGACAGCTGTCGGTGGTTTTTCCATCGAGTGATTATCCGAGAAATTGTGGATGTGCCTGGACATGCCAGAATATGTCCCGTGAGGCTTCATCACGGCGTTGCTTTGCGCCAATGCGGCAACTAGAAACTGCGAGGTGCTATATTTTCCAGTATTTCTTTTTCTTTCTTTTTTATTTTTATTTTTGATAACTCTCATATCTGAGGGAGTGAGGTTGATGACATGAGGGGGCGTTGCCCCCAAACGCCCCCTCGTGGCGCCGGATCCGCATGCGCACAATTAAACCCTACTGCATCGCATTTAGTTTGATTGCTGACACCAAGTCCGCTAAAAGTCTAATTTCAGTTCTCTTCAGCGCGCTCCTGCAGGTGTTCCACCTGCTGCATGTGCCTGATGCTGCATGAAGCCACACATCTGGCTCTGTCCGTCTCCTCCTCCTCTCTGCACCACTCCATGGCACAGAGCCCAACTACGCATGCAGTCACAAAGTTCTTCTGAAAAACTGGAGCGATCTGAATTTGGTTGGATGAATATGGGTGTGTGTGGAGACAATTCACCTCGTTCACAACGTGACGGAGCTTAACGATGCGCTGTTACGCTCAATAGCGCGCAACAACATGGAACACTATTCTTGACCGTGCGTAATGGTTCCTGATAATTCTCCAGCAACACGTGCCATTAATCGTAATGCGTTGTAACAGGTTGCAGCAGTTCCTGAGGACACCTGACGCCTCTGCCCCGAGTCATCACATTCGTGATCAGCGGCCAAGAATGTGTACTTCGTGGCATTCGTGACTTGTTGTCGTTATGTGTAAACACAGTGCGTCTCCTGCATGCTGTCAGAAGAAAAATAAGAATAAAGCAACACATTATATACAAAGTCAATTGGATGGGAAATGTTTGTGTCATACCTAGTTGAGAGGTCATTGTAGTACCTGCTCTGCTTTGGCCTGTAGGCCTGCTTTGTTATAGAGTGCACCTCTGTACAGAGTGCAAACCACCAACAAATGTGTAACTCTTAACAGGATGATCGAAAGTCATTGTATGGATGAATTCATTCTGTCACAGAGTTGAGCGCATGGAAATGGAAAAAGACAGTTGCATCTACAAGCCTGGTAATGTTTTTTTTTTTTTTCTTTTTTTTGCTGTAGTTGTTTCTTTTCAGGTGTGATGCTTGACTATTTGAGTCGCTACCAATCGCTCTCATTTCAGTCATTTATACCAAGGTTTCTAATTCCAAGCAAATCTAACATACATATTAAAGATGTCCTGTAGTTCCCACACTCTAAAAAATGAGCCACTGTCTCAAAGTGATGTTACAATTTTCATAGATTTTTTTTTTGTTATTTCATCTTAACTAGAGAAGTCTTGTGGCATCAAGTCAGTTGACAGTTGAAATAACTCGAGACAGCAGTTCCGTTTTTGAGTGCATATACAACAAATTTGATCCAAATAGGCCTTGAACCCAATGTTGTCACCAGACAATAAAACTTTGTCATGTTTGATGTATATTTTTAATGCATTGATATGTAAATGTGTGCTTATTACTGGTCTCAGCATTTGTCTACAATCATTACCTTCTAATTAACATTAATTTGATCACTTGCTGAATTGTTTTGTATGTTATTGTCACTGAACAGACAGCAACTTGTCCTCTGAAAAAGCATAAAATTGTGGCAACAGCAGACAATTAAAGAAACAGTGACTATGGTGTTATCAAAGTTGAAAAGCGTGCAGCTTTTGTAATGCAACCTTTGAAGTCAAGCACGGTTGTGTTTTCATGTGACAATTGCACTTCAAAGCTGAGTGCTGCTAGGACCGTTTTTCCTGTAATGGCATTCAGGTTCTGCTTTGTACCTGCTGATATCTTTCACCTGTGGCAGCTGCTGTATGTCTCTGTAGTCTTTAACACGATTATCAGAACAAACTAGCTGAAGTGGAATGCTGACTGGCCACTTTTTTTCAAAGCTTTGTCCGACCCGAGTCTGCACAGCTCATTACTGCACCTGGCCGTGTGTCTGTAATTTGACCTGAATCTCTTGCAAAGCCACAGTCGCTTCTTAATGCAACGGCTGTGATTTGGTTTGTGTTCCCTTTTGATGTTGTATACTTCTGCACAATGATATGCAGCTTTGAGTTAAATATCCAGTCAGGTATTTCAGTGACTGTTCTCTTGCTTCTCTGCCAGCACTTTCAGTTGTTCCTCAAACATGGTTGTGCCTATTTTATGCTCATACTGTACTCTTCCAGAACTTTTTGAATTGACTTTTTGATAATGCCTTTCATGCATCTTCCCTTAGGTTTTAGAACTTCTAACATCCTGCATCAAGCCGCTATCAAGTGTCATTGTGCATTTCCACCCAGTGTGCACACATTCTTTAAATAGCAGGTCTACATGGGTTGTAAGGGGTACTGAAAAGGAGAGAACAACGAGAAGGCTTCTAGGTGTCCATGATTGACAGGGGCCCAGAGAGGCCCCTAATACAATTATAATACTGACAAAATATGTGCGTGGCCCAGAAAAAGTTCTTTTCATGCGTCCCAAAATCCCTGGTGGGTTGTATATCCAGGGGTGTGTTCATTTGAAAATGAGGTGTGGTCAGTCTGTCTGGTCTTTTGACATTTAGAACTTGCACCAATTACAGTTGTATGCAAAGGTTTGGGCACCCGTGATAAATTTTGTGATTTTCCTTTATAAATCATTGGTTGTCTGGATCAGAAATTTCAGTTAAACATATCATACAGCAGATGAACACACTGATATTTGAGAAGTGAAATGAAGTTTCTAGTATTTACAGAAAGTGTGCAATAATTATTTAAACAACATTACGGCAGGTGTATAAATTTGGGCACCTCACTTTATTGATCTGAATACTTTTAGCACTAATTATTGGAACACAAAATTGGTTTGGTAAGCTCATTGACCCTTGATCTCCTTACACAGGTGCATCCAATCATGAGAAACGGTATTTAAGGTGGCCATTTGCAAATGTTTCCCCTCTTTGCATCTCTTCTAATGAGTGGCAACATGTGTGCTTCTAAACAACTCTCAAATGACCTGAAAACAAAGATTGTTCAACATCATGGTTTAGGGGAAGGATACAAAAAGCTATCTCAGAGATTTCAACTGTCAGTTTCCACTGTGAGGAACATAGTGAGGAAATGGAAGACCGCAGGCAAAGTACTAGTTAAGGCCCGAAGTGGCAGGCCAAGAAAAATCTCAGATAAGCTATAGCGAAGGAGGAAGCATTTAGAGGCTATTATTTCTGCAAAAGGAGGATCTACTAAATACTGTTTTTTTTTTTTTTTTCTGTTGGGGTGCCCAAATTTATGCACATGCCTATTTTTGTTTAAAGGAGACCTGCATTGAAAAAAATGCAGTCAGATTTTTTGAACAAAAAATGACTTACATTTACACATGAGATCCTTCTGAATGTAGTAAAGTAAATCTGCAAGCCCAGATCTGTCATTCAACGGAGAAATCTTCATTTGAAAATGACAAATTTACAGCTAACATTTAGCCCTCCGCAAATTGTCCCTCTCATCATGGACGCTGCCGAGACGTCATGGACAAGACCCTCTCCCAGCATGCATTGCGCCAATTGTAATTTATGGGTTTACGTCAGTTTGCATCTGCACCTTTTTCTTGTCTTATACGGAAGGATCTACTTTTTTAAAACTTCATATCATCTTGCGGCACGTTTGGCGAGTACACTTTTCTTTTATTTGTGCTTGAAAATTATTTTGGGGGAATTTTTCATACGCCTGTTTGATTGAGTGGTGTCGCAATGAAAATCTACTGTCTTTCGCCTCCGGTACCATTGCGGGATATGGAGGCGAGACCCGCAAAGAATCCCAGTCATTAAAAATATATAAACCTCTCTCAGCGTCCATGGAGCTCTGGGGCTCTGATTGCCGAGACGTGCGGTGCTGTGGATTTTGCCGCAAGAAGTCTGTCCTTGCAGCAACAGGTGTACCGGCCGCTTTGCATTAAAACAGCGAGCGTAATCTCAGGACTTGTGCCAAGTGTGCTGCAGCTCCATTCAGTAGACAGAGAGGTGATGCCGGTGTTGTGCGCTGAATCTGGCACAACACGGGCTGCAAAGCAGACACGGGAGGTGTGAGTGGCCTGCGTTGGCGGTTAACGAGCTCGTTAACGAACCCGCAGACTTAAGCGCAGCGGAGGCAGAGAGCGGGAGAGGACGAACGGCGCCCGCTGTCGATGTCGTTGCTGATCTGAGCACACGAATTGGACGAATTGGAGACTCGGCTCCGCACCGTGGAAAATTCTACAGCTAGCCAGGCCCCTGTAGTCGGTGCGGACCAAGGTAGCTTAGCCGCCGTTAGTTACCCCCTGGCAGATCCCGAGCAGCCAGGAAAACAGGCTGACTAGGGTGACTGTGAGGAGGAAGCGTAGCCCTAAACAGAAGCCCCGTGTACACCGCCAACCCGTTCACATCTCTAACCGTTTTTCCCCACTCGACGACACACCCGCCGAGGATTAAACTCTGGTTATTGGCGACTCTGTTTTGCGAAATGTGAAGTTAGCGACACCAGCAACCATAGTCAATTGTCTTCCGGGGGCCAGAGCAGGCGACATTGAAGGAAATTTGAAACTGCTGGCTAAGGCTAAGCGTAAATTTGGTAAGATTGTAATTCACGTCGGCAGTAATGACACCCGGTTACGCCAATCGGAGGTCACTAAAGTTAACATTGAATCGGTGTGTAACTTTGCAAAAACAATGTCGGACTCTGTAGTTTTCTCTGGGCCCCTCCCCAATCGGACCGGGAGTGACATGTTTAGCCGCATGTTCTCCTTGAATTGCTGGCTGTCTGAGTGGTGTCCAAAAAATGAGGTGGGCTTCATAGATAATTGGCAAAGCTTCTGGGGAAAACCTGGTCTTGTTAGGAGAGACGGCATCCATCCCACTTTGGATGGAGCAGCTCTCATTTCTAGAAATCTGGCCAATTTTCTTAAATCCTCCAAACCGTGACTATCCAGGGTTGGGACCAGGAAGCAGAGTTGTAGTCTTACACACCTCTCTGCAGCTTCTCTCCCCCTGCCATCCCCTCATTACCCCATCCCTGTAGAGACGGTGCCTGCTCCCAGACTACCAATAACCAGCAAAAATCTATTTAAGCATAAAAATTCAAAAAGAAAAAATAATATAACACCTTCAACTGCACCACAGACTAAAACAGTTAAATGTGGTCTATTAAACATTAGGTCTCTCTCTTCTAAGTCCCTGTTGGTAAATGATATAATAATTGATCAACATATTGATTTATTCTGCCTTACAGAAACCTGGTTACAGCAGGATGAATATGTTAGTTTAAATGAGTCAACACCCCCGAGTCACACTAACTGTCAGAATGCTCGTAGCACGGGCCGGGGCGGAGGATTAGCAGCAATCTTCCATTCCAGCTTATTAATTAATCAAAAACCCAGACAGAGCTTTAATTCATTTGAAAGCTTGACTCTTAGTCTTGTCCATCCAAATTGGAAGTCCCAAAAAACAGTTTTATTTGTTATTATCTATCGTCCACCTGGTCGTTACTGTGAGTTTCTCTGTGAATTTTCAGACCTTTTGTCTGACTTAGTGCTTAGCTCAGATAAGATAATTATAGTGGGCGATTTTAACATCCACACAGATGCTGAGAATGACAGCCTCAACACTGCATTTAATCTATTATTAGACTCTATTGGCTTTTCTCAAAAAGTAAATGAGTCCACCCACTACTTTAATCATATCTTAGATCTTGTTCTGACTTATGGTATGGAAACAGAAGACTTAACAGTATTCCCTGAAAACTCCCTTCTGTCTATCATTTCTTAATAACATTTACATTTACTCTGATGGACACCCAGCAGTGGGGAATAAGTTTCATTACACTAGAAGTCTTTCAGAAAGCGCTGTAACTAGGTTTAAGGATATGATTCCTTCTTTATGTTCTCTAATGCCATATACCGAGACAGTGCAGAGTAGCTACCTAAACTCTGTAAGTGAGATAGAGTATCTCATCAATAGTTTTACATCCTCATTGAAGACAACTTTGGATGCTGTAGCTCCTCTAAAAAAAGAGAGCTTTAAATCAGAAGTGCCTGACTCCGTGGTATAACTCACAAACTCGTAGCTTAAAGCAGATAACCCGTAAGTTGGAGAGGAAATGGCATCTCACTAATTTAGAAGATCTTCACTTAGCCTGGAAAAAGAGTCTGTTGCTCTATAAAAAAGCCCTCCGTAAAGCTAGGACATCTTTCTACTCATCACTAATTGAAGAAAATAAGAACAACCCCAGGTTTCTTTTCAGCACTGTAGCCAGGCTGACAAAGAGTCAGAGCTCTATTGAGCTGAGTATTCCATTAACTTTAACTAGTAATGACTTCATGACTTTCTTTGCTAACAAAATTTTAACTATTAGAGAAAAAAATTACTCATAACCATCCCAAAGACGTATCGTTATCTTTGGCTGCTTTCAGTGATGCCGGTATTTGGTTAGACTCTTTCTCTCAGATTGTTCTGTCTGAGTTATTTTCATTAGTTACTTCATCCAAACCATCAACATGTTTATTAGACCCCATTCCTACCAGGCTGCTCAAGGAAGCCCTACCATTATTTAATGCTTCGATCTTAAATATGATCAATCTATCTTTGTTAGTTGGCTATGTACCACAGGCTTTTAAGGTGGCAGTAATTAAACCATTACTTAAAAAGCCATCACTTGACCCAGCTATCTTAGCTAATTATAGGCCAATCTCCAACCTTCCTTTTCTCTCAAAAATTCTTGAAAGGGTAGTTGTAAAACAGCTAACTGATCATCTGCAGAGGAATGGTCTATTTGAAGAGTTTCAGTCAGGTTTTAGAATTCATCATAGTACAGAAACAGCATTAGTGAAGGTTACAAATGATCTTCTTATGGCCTCGGACAGTGGACTCATCTCTGTGCTTGTTCTGTTAGACCTCAGTGCTGCTTTTGATACTGTTGACCATAAAATTTGATTACAGAGATTAGAGCATGCCATAGGTATTAAAGGCGCTGCGCTGCAGTGGTTTGAATCATATTTGTCTAATAGATTACAATTTGTTCATGTAAATGGGGAATCTTCTTCACAGACTAAAGTTAATTATGGAGTTCCACAAGGTTCTGTGCTAGGACCAATTTTATTCACTTTATACATGCTTCCCTTAGGCAGTATTATTAGACGGTATTGCTTAAATTTTCATTGTTACGCAGATGATACCCAGCTTTATCTATCCATGAAGCCAGAGGACACACACCAATTAGCTAAACTGCAGGATTGTCTTACAGACATAAAGACATGGATGACCTCTAATTTCCTGCTTTTAAACTCAGATAAAACTGAAGTTATTGTACTTGGCTCCACAAATCTTAGAAACATGGTGTCTAACCAGATCCTTACTCTGGATGGCATTACCCTGACCTCTAGTAATACTGTGAGAAATCTTGGAGTCATTTTTGATCAGGATATGTCATTCAAAGCGCATATTAAACAAATATGTAGGACTGCTTTTTTGCATTTATGCAATATCTCTAAAATCAGAAAGGTCTTGTCTCAGAGTGATGCTGAAAAACTAATTCATGCATTTATTTCCTCTAGGCTGGAGTATTGTAATTCATTATTATCAGGTTGTCCTAAAAGTTCTCTAAAAAGCCTTCAGTTAATTCAAAATGCTGCAGCTAGAGTACTGACGGGGACTAGAAGGAGAGAGCATATCTCACCCATATTGGCCTCTCTTCATGGCTTCCTGTTAATCAATCAATCAATCAACTTTTTTCTTATATAGCGCCAAGATCACAACAAACAGTTGCCCCAAGGCGCTCTAGAAGAAATAAATTTAATAATTAATAATTAATAATTTAATAATTTAAAAATAATTCTAGAATAGAATTTAAAATTCTTCTTACTTATAAGGTTTTGAATAATCAGGTCCCATCTTATCTTAGGGACCTCGTAGTACCATATCACCCCAATAGAGCGCATCGCTCTCAGACTGCAGGCTCACTTGTAGTTCCTAGGGTTTGTAAGAGTAGAATGGGAGGCAGAGCCTTCAGCTTTCAGGCTCCTTTCCTGTGGAACCAGCTCCCAATTCAGATCAGGGAGACAGACACCCTCTCTACTTTTAAGATTAGGCTTAAAACTTTCCTTTTTGCTAAAGCTTATAGTTAGGGCTGGATCAGGTGACCCTGAACCATCCCTTAGTTATGCTGCTATAGACGTAGACTGCTGGGGGGTTCCCATGATGCACTGTTTCTTTCTCTTTTTGCTCTGTATGCACCACTCTGCATTTAATCATTAGTGATCGATCTCTGCTCCCCTCCACAGCATGTCTTTTTCCTGGGTCTCTCCCTCAGCCCCACCAGTCCCAGCAGAAGACTGCCCCTCCCTGAGCCTGGCTCTGCTGGAGGTTTCTTCCTGTTAAAGGGAGTTTTTCCTTCCCACTGTAGCCAAGTGCTGCTCACAGGGGGTCGTTTTGACCGTTGGGGTTTTACATAATTATTGTATGGCCTTGCCTTACAATATAAAGCGCCTTGGGGCAACTGTTTGTTGTGATTTGGCGCTATATAAAAAAATTGATTGATTGATTGATTGATTGACACATCTGTATCGCACATTCATTGCAGCTTACTTTTGGATATTGAAACCAGGACGTGTATAAGTAACATTACTAACAGATAAATCAATTTCAATGCGGGATCGGACTGAAGGCGGGAGTGCGTCGTCTTGTCCCTGACGTCATGGAAATGATACGGCTGTACAAACTGTTTTCACAGAGGGCTAAATTTTAGCTGCAAATTTGTCATTTTTAAATGAAGATTTCTCCGCTGAATTACAAATTTGGGCTTACAGATTTACTTTACTGCATTCACAAGGGTCTTATAAATACATATCAGCTATTTCTTTCTGAAATCTGACCATTTATTTCAATGCAGGTCTACTTTAAAGAATTATTGCACACTTTCTGTAAATCCTATAAACTTCACTTCACTTCTCAAATATCACTGTTTGTCTGCTATATGATATATTTAACAGAAATTGCTGATCCAAACAACCAATGATTTATAAAGAAAAATAATGGAAACCATCAGGGGTGCCCAAACATTTACATACAACTGTATCTGCTTGGTTAAATGTCATTCAGGAATCATGGTGGTTCTGTAGTGCTGTGGAATTGCTGATGAACGGCACAAAAATGTGTGGTCCTAGACCTGACCCGAGGTCAGGCGCAGTGTTAATGAGAATGCAGAATGTGCAGTTTTTCCCAAGCACAAGCTTGTTAGGGTAGCCATCCACATGTCAAAATGATTCTGTATCAAAAAAGGAGTCCAAGGAGGGCTTCCGGGTTCTACTATGGAGTAGATGTGTTTGTGTGGACAAGCTTATTCACACTCTCACTCACACCAATGGTAAATTTTGAGTTTCCAACTCGCCTAACCCAGGGAGAACACGCAAACTCCACCCAGAAAGGACCAGGTCAGATTCCAACCAGAGACTTTGTCGCTGTGAAGTAACAGTACTAACTACTAAATCACCGTGTTGCCCAACCAGGGGCGTTAAGTTTTGAGCCTGGCCCAGAAAAAGTAGGACGTGGTTCTCCATTGTTTGTATTCTGAGGAACCATTTCTCAACACTGCACCCACTGAGTGAAAACTTCAGACATTCTCAATAAATCATACAGCAAAATGTACAATTTACATTTGATTAAATTCTGGCAGTTTCAAGACAGGATTCCATGCAATCGCCATATTCGGCAGAAATGTCATTTTAAATATTCCTCTGTAGGAAATAAAAACGGATACCTTTCCTTTTAAAGGAGGTTAAGAGGATCTCCACAGTGAAACTCAAAACACAATTTTAGCATTTCAACAACTAATTCTCCAGTTTTTTTTTTCCGTTAGATTATTTAAATGATGATGGCTTTTCTCTCACAAGCAGAGGAGCATTTACATTTTAAGAGCTGCTGAAGAGATGCACAACCTCATGTCTTCAGTTTCCTCCTCAGCATTTTTGTCTGATGTGATGCCTCCCCAAAGATGAGAAAAAGAAAGATACGCTAAATTAGTAATAGACCTCAATGACAAAAATGACATTTTGTCACTGCATAAGTACATGAGAGCTCAGCTTTCTTATTCCCTCATTAGCTGATGTTTTTTTTTTTTTAGGTCCATAGAGGTGTGTGTGTGTGTGTGTGTCTGCAGACGTCTGGCCGACACATCACTGTGTCACACTGAACTCACTGCACAGTTCCCATCATTTTCCACTTTCCATTAGCCGTCCTGAGCCTTAGATTATTGTCACGTCTGTGTGTGTGTGAGAGTGATGGATACTAATAGCAAGGCGGAGACAGCCGGTAGATGTCATGACAGTGGTGGGCCCTTCTTCCTCCTATTCTCGGGTTCTACTGCTGTCACCAAAAAAGAAGAAAAAAGGTAGTGACTGAATGTGGAGAGGAAAATGTCACGAAAAAGACCAGGCAGAAATGTATTTGAAGCACAAAGTGAAGACTAGTGCATAAGGTCAGGGCCAGGTCGAGCTTAATTTCCTTTCAGTCAGCACGGTTGCTGTGGATCTGCCATGTATTGATTATTGGGGTATGATATTTCAAAGTGTCTCTGTTTCACTTTTCCCTGACTTTCTCTGTCGTTTTTGGCTCATACCCAGAACAAATGTGCAGAACAGAGGAAACAAAGTGCACTTTTGCTTTTTGTTGATGCTGCAGCTCTACCCCGGTTTATTTGACAGTACTAATTGCTGTCCCCAGTGTTATTGATGGGCTGATGTGAGCCAGTCCACTGAGGCAGCTCGGACCTCTGGCAGAACCAGGACCTGGAGGACCTGCCCTGTCCCAGCAAGCCAAAGCTTTATTAGTATTTAAAAGAGAAATATATTTGTCCACACAATTTAATTTACAAGGATTTACAGGTAAAACATTACAGAAGCAGTCTGCAAGTAGTGATTTTCTTACCTTAATTCAAAGTTTTGCAAGACACTGTAACCAAATGACAGAAAAATAGGTGTGGGGTGCTAACATTGAAGCCAAAATGCTAGTCTTACACCAACAATAGGTCCGTAGTCAATTTTGACTGTATTGTGACTACTTAAGGCGGCAAAACGACACTTTACGTTCCATTCTCAGTATACCCCACACAAAAATGTGTGATAACCTTTCCAGCATAGCAGTCATACCAGATGGCTGCCAATGTCTTGCATTTATTTCTTCATCTTCTGCTGTGTTTCGGCCTTTTGGTTGCAGTGATTTTCTTCTACCAGTGTTACATCCTCATAAACTGCAACATGCTATCAAGTGATTCCCAGCTGGTAATTTCAATACTGCATTTTTTGAGGTATGACTTTAGAACATCTTTCAACATTCAATTTCGGTCAAAAAGTGATGCAAATTATTCGTTGCACTAATAGGATTAAAAAAAAAGGAATAGCTTTGTCTGTTTTTGATGCTTGGTGTCCAAAGTAAAGACAAACATGCATTGGATTCTATGACATATGATTTGCAGTTGTGGTTGTAAGTTTACATACACTCATCATGAGCATGAATGCCATGGTAATTTAGTTTTTTTTTTATGATGTTTTTGAAATGTTCTTTTGCTAGGTGGAATGATTGTACAACATACGTCATTACTGACTTTAAAAAACAACAACTGGGTGCTCAAGTTTAAATTTATTTTGCATATTCTCTCGTCCACACAGGATCAAAATTATACATACAGGCTCAAATATATACATAATATTAATATTTGGTTAGATGTCCCTTAGCAACAACTGTATGTTGCCACATAAGGAATGACTTACCCACATCCACCACTGTGCTTCTTCTCGCACAGCATTTTTTTTTTTTACATAGCTCAGCCACTGGCCTTCTTAATTTTGTGCTGTATTAGATAGGCAGCTGTTAGGTCAGCTGTCTCACACTGCAGGACTACCACACAGAGAGTACAGCAAAATAACAATATGCCAATCAAGTTGACAGCTAAATGAGGGGGGGTTGTTGATGAACTTTTGAAAGTGTAAACAAGCTGAATCCTCTGTCAGGAAAAATATAATCATAGAATAGCAGGTAATGAAAGAGCGTAGATGAGTGCAAGTGTCAGAGAAATGAAAGCGCGTAGATGAGTGCAAATGTCAGAGAAATGGCATGAGTGGAAGGGGGGTGGGAAAATGGCACATTATGAAATAAGAACAGAAATAGTCTTATCGAAAGGTAAAGCTGCTCAGCTTACGCTTCAGAATGGCAGTACATTTATTAAGTGACAAGAACCTCTGCATTGTTACTGATTGTGGATCAAGAAAAATAGTGCATCAAATCTTAACACAAAATTGAAACATAAAGCTATATACCCTTTTGAGTTTTATCAACTTTGTGTTGAAATTCTATTATAAAGTATCTTTATTTCTGTGGGATGGATATCACAAATGTACAACTAAATTTGTTCCTTGTATTTATTTGGGGGTGTTCTATGGTAAATATTGTGAATTTTCTCTGAAATGCATGCACAAGGTTTAAAGTTCATGTTGTAGTATATGATTGAAACTGCGTACTTGGAATTTTCAAAACACTACTAGGAAAAATAATGGAACAAAGCAATGTTAGACTGGAGATGCGGTGGTGGAGATGCATCAGGGTTGGGGTGAGGACTGGGGAATGTCCTGTTTCAATGATTGATCTGGCATCAATACCACCCACAACCTCATGACTTTTCCCAGACATCTCTCTCAAGCTCCCAGAGACATGAAAGTCACTGCAAAGGCAAGTCAAACTCTCAACAAATTCAACACTTTGAACAACTGCAAATAGACAGACAGGAAGAAAGTGATTACTTAAATTTGACTAATTACCTCTGCCAAAGAGGAGATTACGTTCTGCTGTTCTCCTGTTTGTTTGTTTCTCTGTTTGTGAACAGTCTGAAACCCACAATTATGAAATGTGTATGGAAGATTCATATCCTGATGGGCAATAACTGATTCAATTTTCAAGGTCAAAGTCAGGAAAAATCTAAAACTGGAAAAATCGCAGTGGTGGGCACAGCTGTTACTGGATATCTCTGTTGCTTTTACCATGAAGACAAAAAAAATGCATAGACCATTTTGTATATATTGTTCAAAATGTGCATTTGTGTTTGTTTGAACCTTTTTGTTGTACAGTCTTTCACATAAGACCTCAAATTACCTTCATAAAGTGTCAAAAGAGTTGTTTATTATAGTTTGCTGTGTATTTTGAATAAATGTGTGTGTAAAATAATTTTCCGCTTTACTTTTTCCTTACTTATTTTTCATTGTAAACCTTTATTACACTTATAAAACACAACAAAAGCATATGCGAGGTCTGTTAGAAAAGTATCGGACCTTTTTATTTTTTTCAAAAACCATATGGATTTGAATCACGTGTGATTGCATCAGCCAAACTTGAACCTTCGTGTGCATGCGTGAGTTTTTTCACGCCTGTCGGTTGCATCATTCGCCTGTGGGCAGGCTTTGTGTGAGCACTGATTCAAATCCATATGGTTTTTGAAAAAAATAAAAAGGTCTGATACTTGTCAGATCCCGCTTTTTAGATACACGACACACGCTCACCCTCCGATGAGTGTGTTTGTGTTAAAACCGGCTCTCCGTCTCTGGGGTCCTACCTTCGTGTCTCCACGGGTATTACCCGGCAGGGCTGCACAAAGGCTGTTCAAGCTGGTGGCGAGGAGATTTGTCTAGCTGCTCACTGCCTCCATCCGGATGTCCACCCCACTGAAGCTGATCTCACACCCCGGTCGAATAGCCTTCTCAGGAACCAGGATACGAACTGGCCACGCCTGTTAACGGCAGCTCTCCTCTTATGGATCAGGGCTCTTGGAATGTTGCTAGATTTTGAATTTACTGACTCGTACAGCGAGTCCCCAGGATGTGTTATTTTCATTAAAAAACCAGACTAACCTTTTAGAGCCTTTTTGATGTTGTACACCCAATAAACTTTAACTTTTACACCTTAAGAAGCATCAATAATCCAATGTCCGAGCCTTAACACTTTAACTGCATGCTTGGAAATTTATTGCAGGTTTTGCAAGTGCCAATAACATAATCAACATAGATTATATGGTGATAATTTCACAACAGTAATTCAAGTATAATTAGAATAATGATTGGCAGAGATTTTTGTTTTTAATTCAATAATTCTGACTGATCTTACTTTGACTGGGACTGGATTGACTTCTTAACAATTTTTCTAGGAGTGAGGGAAGGAGGTTTTTGAGGTTAGGGTCCCCAGCTCGATGAACTTGATTTCCTCTTCATCAGCTATTAATTGTTAGCTGACCACGATCCTTGTGTGATGTTGTAATCCTTCAGGAAGTTAATCCACATAAGAATTTATTCCGTCTTCAATCAACCAAAAGTTGATCTAATCCATTCTGGTATGCGGTGATGTTCCTTGAGAGAGAAATCATTGAACATTCCCCACTCAGACTTAAGGCCAGTGGTTACTCTCCATTGTTCTGCTACTCCGTGACTGGACGGCCTGAGTGGGAGTTGAAATCTCTCTCAAATGATCTTTTATGGCTCCAGTCCTCTCACTCCACGATTCCAATTGCTGCTCACAAGATGGTCAAGTCTTGTGATCTCCTCGTAGCAGGGGAGTAGTGGCAACAGCACCTCTCCCTGGAAGAATAACCCCGTTTTCTGGTGTTTCACTGGTTATATATGTGTTTGACTCTTGTTGTCCTCAGATGATCTTGGTTACCATGGGGACGCTGTTGACTCAAAACCTCCTCCCTTCTCCTTCTACTTTACTGGAAATCCCCGCAGCCCCTACCAGTAACTTATTTCTCAAGTTCCTCTTTTCTGTTAACACTTCAGCTTTTCTGAGAATTCATTCTTTTAAATCATTTCTTTAGAATCACATCAATCATATTCAATCATTTCATTACAACTCTCTTTCACATAAAAACAATTCATATGATCATATACAAACATTTTCATTCCTTTTTATTCATTTAATTTTTACCAACATCTTAATCATTTGATCAGTTGTTTAACATCAGCTTTTCCTGCCCTGCTTGCGACATCTTCTTCACTTCCTTTTTTTCTCTGACTCTGCACTCTTTATGAAAAACAACTCATATAATCATTCATTTCACTTATTTGTAACATACGTTTTGTAATCAACTCTTAATTTTAACACATTAATACTTCATTTGATCATACTTGTCATGTTAGAATCATTCTTAGACATATTCCATTGTCTTCACCACCGAGTTCATTCCATGGGCCTCCCCATTTGCAATGGAAAAGTCCGGTATGACCTCACTTACTCCTGGAAGGTACCAAAAACTGTGCAGTTTAATCCAACAGCATGTATATTAATTCCATGGCTCGTATTATATTCCAAGATGAAAACAAGCTGAAAGCAAGCTTAAAGTCATCTTTCCTGACATACTTTTCTAACAGACCTCGTATATTATGAAAGTACAGGTTGTGCTGAAAAAAAAGGGGACATAAAACTTGATTGTGGGATGCAGGGAGAACTGTTAACAGCAATAATAAAACATTTATGCCAGGCGAGTGAACTGTCCAAAAAATGCCCGCGAACCCCAGAGGGTTAAGCGCCGCAGGGGCTGCTGGGTAAATTCAAGGATCACAAACACAAAGAACACACAAAAAAAACAAAGAAAAAATAAAACCCCAAACACTGTCATCATCTTTCAAAAGCAGTAAAACACAGCATTCAAAGTCACAGTTTATCTCCATTAGATACACCGTCATTTATGAACTAAAAGCTGCTGCTTTTTTCACACGCTTTGAACCCTGCGGCTTAAACAACCAAAATACATCCATTAATTCATTGATTGGCAAAATAAAATACACATATCTGTGAAGGCCCTCAGTTGTTCAGGTGGTTTCCATGGTAGAGAAGCTTGAATCTTCGACTGGACTGGGTTGCTTGACGCGATGATGTTTCGCTTCTAATTGCAGAAGCTTCCTCAGCTAAAATTCTTGCTCTGGTAGTCTGACTTCTGTCTTGACTCTTGTAGAGAAGAATAACATAAGACAGCAAAAGCTGGAGTTTTAAATGTAACCAGACCCCTCCTACTGACTTCTATTGGCTAGTGACTAACAGTTCATCTAATTAGCATGTATTGTGCTCTAGTTAGCACCCTCCTAATGACAGGGTAACTGTCCCTCCTAACAATGGGACTAACGACTCTCCTGATGATGTGAATGACTCATTACCATGAACAAAAAAAACTGAAACTGCTTTGACCCGAGTACCCCATTGTAAACAGGGGACAAAGCATGTCTCAGACCCCCTCCCCAAATAAGGCTGGGTTTCAACTGTTTCCACATACAATGCTTCTTTCACTCCCCTCTCAAACCATTTCTTTTCTCTGGCTAAGATTTTAACTTCCTTGTCCTCAAACGTGTGGTTAGTGTCTTTAAGGTGGAGATGAACTGCAGACATGTCCACCAGTGCCCTCTCTGCGGTGCTGGTATAGTCTTTTGCGCAACGGCTACTTAGTCTCACCTATGTAGTGTTTGTTACAGTTTTCCTGACATCTGATAGAATACACTACATTGCTCTGTTTGTAACTAGGGATCCTGTCCTTAGGGTGAACTAATTTCTGTCTCAAGGTATTAACAGGTTTAAAGTAAACTGGGATTCTGTGCTGTCTGAAGATCCTCTGTAGTTTTTCCCCTACTCCTGCTAAATAAGGGAGTGACATTCCTCTTCTTCTTGGCTCTGTCTCCTGTCTGTCTGGTCTCTTTGTTCTTTAGGACTTCTGCACTTTATCCAGGGACCATCGTGGGTACCCACATACTGTGAGAGCTTTCCGGACATGTTGTTGTTCTTTAGCCCTTCCCTCTGTAGTTGTGGGCACCTGTAGAGCTCTGTGTTGAAGAGTGCTGATCACCCCGAGCTTGTGTTCAAGGGGGTGGTTTGAGCCAAAGAGCAGGTATTGGTCAGTGTGATTGCGTTTTCTGTAAACCCCTATCTGGAGGTGCCTGTTCTCTCCAATCATAACATCACAGTCCAAGAAGGCTAAATAGTTGTTTCTGGCATCCTCACGTGTGAACTTGATATTGGAGTCCACCGAGTTGATGTGCTCTGTAAAGGCCTCCACTTCCTGTTGCTTGATTTTAACCCATGTGTCATCAACATATCTGTACCAGTGACTGGGAGAGATGCCCATGGATGATGCCAAGGCTCTCTTCATCACTAGCTCCATTTACAGATTGGTCACAATGGGGGATACCGGAGACCCCATCGCACAACCATGAATCTGCCTGTAGTAATTCCCCCTGAACAGGAAATACGTGGTGTTAAGACAGATCACCAAGAGATGGCAGATGTAGTCTGGTGTAAGATTGGTCCTTTCAAGTAGAGACGCCTCCTCCAGCAGCCTCTGTATAAAATACACGTAGTAAATATAAATTCTTACCTGTTATTTTCAGTCGGATTCATCTGAATAAATAATCCACATAAAGCGTCCTTTTTTAAAATACAAAACAGTGTCTAAACATGAAGAAAAGTCCCTCCCTCTGTACACACAGCTGCGCCATGAGAGCTCCTCTCCCCACACTGAGTCTTGGCATTTAAATTACAGCCACAAAGAAATAAAATAAAATCATGTTAAAATTAGCCTGTTTTATGTTTGTGTCGAGTGGATGACTCACTGTTATGTCCAAACTGAACTACACTACCCACAATGCTCCCTGTGTTGACCAGGCAATCGCGTTTTGTGCTTAATGATGACATCATCAGCAAGCAACATGTTTTTGACCGTTATACTTTGCTCACTTTACCAGCAAAAGAAAATGTTATCGGACTGAAAGTTATCAGAACCAAATTTATCAGAAGATAATTGGTCCGATGATGGTTTTAAAACTTATCTGAAAAGCTAATCCGATAGCAAAAACATTAGCTTTGATAATTATCTGCTATCGGGTTAGCTGAAGTGTGCCCACCCCTGAAAAATCCCTATCTTTAACATTGAACAAATTTTCAGAAATGTATAACTCCATCAAAAATGATCACATTTATTTTATATTTGAGAGTGTTATGTAGGATGGTATCCTTTATAGACTGACAAAGTTTGATCTAGATCTGATCCAGATTACATATTTTGTGATCATTTAAATTTAACATTGAAAACCCCATTTAATGTATATTTTGCATTATGTCTTAATCAAACATGCCCACTCTCATATTTGAAAGTGCAGACTGGCAGTTTCTATCACCTGACAAAGTTTGATCTGGATCTGATCCAGACTGTGGAATTTGTAGACATTTGAATTTAATATTGAAAAGCCCATTTTGGTGTACATTTTGCATTATGTCTCAATCAAAACTGCCTCACTCAGTCATTTTTCTTTTATGGATTTACCTACACCACCAAAATTGGATGGAGTTTCCAATTTTATGCCTGTTTGTCTATCTGTCGGAAATCAAGTGCCAAAAAGCAATTACATATTGTGCATAGCAAAGATAACCAATGTTCTGTGAAAATTACCTGAATTCAGATTCTGAAAAAGTAAAAAAAAAAAAAGTAAAAAACCCAAAACAAAACCCTGACAACACCACAAAAAAAACCCTACTTTGATTCAAGTGCATGAACTAAATACATACTCCTGACATTTGATCACATCTAATTTAGGTCATGAAAATCCACCTCTAACAGAGCTTTGACCTTGAAAATGTTTTCCAAGGTAAAATTTGTGGAATTGGAAACTAGTGTTGGTGGTTTGCACTCTACGAGCGCAGTGCTCTAGGTCCTGTATTATAATTCTCTGTTCTTATTGCACCCATACATGTGGGGTATTGTTTTTGGTATCCATTGACGTGTGAACACAATAAATCCAAGAGCTGATATTTAACCTTGGGTGCTCTTGAAAGGCAAAAACTAACTGTTCAATTCAAACAGTTTAGAGCCAGTATGGTGCTTAGACCACTTTGTCCTGGACAAATTTTCTATTAATAGATCATATCTTTACACAAAGCGAGAGCTGGGCACAGGTGCTCGGCAGTAAGTCTGACTCGTTTCTGGTGGGGGTTGGCCTCCGCCAGGGCTGCGCCTTGTCGCCAATCCTGTTTGTGATATTCATGGACAGGATATTGAGGTAGAGTCGGGGGAGGAGGGTTTCCAGTTTGGTGGACTCAGGGTCTCATCACTGCTTTTTGCAGAGATGATGTGGTCCTGTTTGCTTCATCGTCCTGTGACCTCCAATGCTCACTGGATCGGTTTGCAGCCGAGTGTGAAGCGGTTGGGATGAGGATCAGCACCTCAAAATATGAGGCCATTGTTTTCAGCAGGAAACCAATGGATTGCCTACTCTGGGTAGGGAATGCAGTCTTGCCCCAAGTGAAGGAGTTCAATACCTCAGGGTCTTGTTCACGAGTGAGGGGAGATTGGCTGGAGAATCAGTGCAGAAGGGGTGGTATTGCATTCTCTCTTCCGTACTGTTGTGATGAAAAGGGAGCTGTGCCAAAAGGTGAAGCTCTTGATCTCCTGGTCAATCTTCATTCCTACTCTCACCTATGGTCATGAGGGTTGGGTCGTGACCGAAAGAACTGGATCGCAGGTCCAAGCAGATAAAATGGGCTCCCTTCAGAGGGTGGCTGGTGTCTCCCTTAGAGATAAGATGAGAAGCTCGGTCATCTGTGGGAAGCGCAGAGTAGAGCCACTGCTCCTTCAGGTTGAAAGGAGTCAGCTGAGGTGGTTCGGGCATCTGGTAAGGATGCCCCCTGGGCACCTCCCTGGTGGGGGTGGGGGTGTTCCAGGCACATCCATCTGGGAGGAGACCTCAGGAAGACCCAGGACTAAGTGGAGAGATTATATCTCCACACTGGCCTGGGAACATCTCGGGATCCACCAGTCAGAGGTGGTCAATGTGGCCGGGGAAAGGTGATTCTGGGGTCCCCTGCTACAGCTGTTGCCTCCATGACCCGATCCCGGATAAGTGGCTGAAGATGAGTGACTGATCTTTACACAGTGTACTGAGAGATACTGCATGTGTCTCACATTTAGAAAGCTAAGATTGTGCTGAACACAGGGTGTGAGGCAGGGTACACTCTGGACAGGATGACAGCCTGTCGCAGGGCCACATATAGACAAACAAACATATTCACACCTAAGGACAATTTAAAGTTTGCAACCCACCTAACCCACCTAACCCACCTATGTCTTTGGATGTGGGAGGAAGCCGGAGCACCCGGAGGGAACCCACACAAATGCGGGGAGAACATGCAAACTCCACACAGAAAGGCCACAGGTGGGAATCGATCCCATGACCTTCTTGCTGTGATGCAACAGTGCTTTTTCCTTGGAATGAAAAAAATGCAGAGCGCACGACACACACCTCACACAAAGGCTGCTTACCAGAAAATGATGCAATTGACAGGCGTGAAAAAGTTCACGCATGCGCACGAAGGTTCAAGGTTTGCTCATGCAAGCACATGTGATTCAAATCCATCAGGTTTTTGAAAAAAATAAAAAGGTCCGATACTTTTCTTACAGACCTCATACAAGGTCATTTTGTGTCTACATAATTACACTGTGGTAACAGTAGAGTTTACATGAAAAATCATAAATGTAGGTCTTTTTTATGTTTCTCTGACTGTTTGTATAATATTTCACCTGTTCTCTTTTTGTAACACTAAAAATCAGCAAAGGGGTTATATATTCATCCTTAGTAGCACAGTAGCAGCATTTCTTAAAACTACAGCCAATCAATTTCAAACAACCTTTTCATTCTCTGTGGCCCAAAATTAGTAAAGTTTGACTATCTTTTTTTCAGAAGCATTTTGGCTGTAGACCAGGGTAATCCAACCAGACATCATGGTGTACAGAGTTGTGTTGTGCTGCTTATGCTGGAGTGGGCAAAATAAATAAATAAAGTTCACTGGAAAGGCTGCGTCTGACGAATGATGCAAGCATGGGGAAGGCTGGCCCACCGCCCTGAAAGTTTAGCAGCAAAAGGTGTCCAGTGGGTGACAGTGTCGCACGCGCCGCATGCACATGCGTAGTGACTCATTCAGCCATTATGAACACACACACACAGCTGAGTGACCATATCATTGTTTCATCACCTGTTCTACACACGCACATGCACCTGTGGGCCCCTGCTGTGAGGTCAGTGAGCACTGGGAAAGAGAGAATGAGCGAAGATGTGAGTGACAGCACCAATGCTGGCTTTGACACACATGGCGTGAGTCCAGTCTATACGTTTGTTGTACTCAGTACCGGCAGGGCCTGTGCAAAGGAAGGACACCGCTGGCTCCCACTCCGGTCCTGTGTTTGCCATCCAGAGGTTTGGACATCGGGTAGTCTTCAGCACTTTTTATGGCCGTCTGACAGCAGTCTGTGTCATCTAACTGTTGTCTAAATACACTTTGGATGCGATTGTGCAGGTGTGGATGAGGCAGTCTGGATGGGATCCGCTCAGAGTCTACACGCCTCTTTCCCTCCCGACTGCGTTCGGATTATTGCCATTTTTATGTGTCGGCCTGGTTCCTGTGCATTCTTACTACGGTATGTGTGATGGGGGTCTTATTCTTTTTCTTCTTCATATTTCCGCATTACTTTTTGATATCTGAATAACAATAAAAACATGAATAAAGTACAAATGAGTGAAAGTGAACAATTAAAGGAGGTTGCTTATTTTTAGAGGATGAAGTTGCTTCTTTTGGACTTGTTTTCTACAAGTGTCTATCAGGCTTGCAGGCTTATTTTTCAACTGTAAGGGCCCCGTCACAGTTAGTACGAATGAACACGAGCCAAGCCGAATCAGGCGGAATGTAAAAAAAAAAAATAAAACCTAAATTCGTGCCACATCTGGGAGGGAGTAAGAAGTGTGGAGGACAGCCGTCTGAATACCCAGACTGTGCTCCAACCCACCCTGACTGATCCAAGCACATGCTGCGTGCATGAGCCTTTGAATGCAGTACAAATGTGGGTAGAACACTATGAGAGTACCCAGACAGCTGTCAGAATGCAGTAAGAACAATAAGAGTGTATTCCATCAGCACTCGAGGTGCACTCATGGTGCATTCAGGTACATTCGGGACATTCGGCCAGGGTTCGACATGGCGGAGACATGGCGAACATCCCCCCGAACACAATCAGAATGTCACAAATGCAGTTTTCACACCTTTTGATTCTTTAGAATGCAGTCAGACTGTGGTCAGATGGCACTTTGACTGCCGTTCTATATTTTTCCTCTTCGACTGCACCCGAATGTTTTGAACATGAGCAAAACATTCCTGGCGCACGACTATGCCCAACTGTTTGGACTGCGCTCAACGGCCGTGAATACACCTCATCACCTCCCTAATGTGGGTCAAATTTTCATTCAGCCTTTTTCGGCTTCTTGTGTGACGGGGGTCTCAGTTATATCATTTGACATGCTGTTTTGCGCTTGAACAGTTATGGATGAGTTTTATTTAAGTACAACCTTTAATTTTCATAGCATGACCCAGTCAGTCAGGTCCAATCAGATTTGTGCTGAAAATCTCTGCAATGGCGACAGAGCATAAACACGGACTGGCAACCAGGTCGAGGTAGGAGACGCATCTTCTTGCACTAACAAGTCTAATGCAATTACCACAGCAATTCTTGTTAGCCGTACGCGCGTGGCTTTTACTCTGACAGCTGCAGTGAAGGTTTGTGAATATGTAGGTTTGTGTAAAGCCATGTGTCCATTTTCAGGGAGACAACAAGCATTGCCTCTCATATTGTCAGTTTAATTACTGCCGTCATCTCGTCAAAAGTCATTTCCTCTCTTTTCTTTAAAGTGCATCATATGCTTTTGCAGGACCACCTATTGACAAAAAGATGCAGCAGCCTCATTTTAATATATGCAAATACACCTGAAAAACATGCATACTCTTGCATTCGGCCACAGCAATACAAATTTCAACGAAGGACAAACAACCTGCCTGGTTGCGCACCTTCCTGTGATATAGTGGAAATGAGATTCACAAGAGTGAGTGCTATCCACTTACCTCTAATGTGTTTTTCAAATTCAAATACTCTCTGTGCAAGTTATTTTTTACCCTCGAGGTTGAGCTGTCATCTCCTTGCTTGGTAAGTTACAGCATGTGCAAGTTAATGTGTTTACTAAGTAATATACACCATCAAAGGCTCAAGTGTTTAAATATGCTATGGAAAACAGGTCAAATTAACTTTGGCAATAAATACCTGCAATCATATGTATTCCAGGCAATGATGAAATGCTGAGGAATATTTAAAATCAGCTTTTGACAATATTTCATTGATTTTTTTTTTTCTTTTTTTTTTTAACTTGCATTAAGGGCGATGCAGATGAATATTCTGTTCTTGTACTGCTGGAGTTTTCTGCAGTTTTTGACATATGTGTTCATGGTATCCTTATTGTGAGACTTAGGATGTGGGTGGGTGTCTTCAGGTCTTTGAGTCCTTGAGTCATTTTTATCCTAACTTTCTGGCAGGAGTACCTTGATTTCTGCCTTTTCTGATCTTCACATTTTAAAATATATTGCAATGCTAAAATACCCTCAGCCACATGAGCATTGTCTTCTTTATAATGTGCAGTTGTTTAATTGGTATCCCAGTGCAAACTCTCTCTCTCTCTCTCTCTCTCTCTCTCTCTATATATATATATATATATATATATATATATATATATATATAGTTTATTATTTACATGAGTCAAGTTCCTTTTGTCCTATGTACAATTTGTACATGCTCAATCAAGCCCCTCTATTTTGTCATGTGATATTTTCACAAGGGTCACAATGGAAATAAGCGCGTATGCTTTATTGTGTTATTAGTACACATTGATATATTCACCTCTGTAGGTTTACAGTGATATTACAAAATAAACTCAATCAATCAATAATAAACAATATTTTATTTAGCTTTTCGCGGCATCAAAAATCCAAAGCGAGTGAAGAGTGAAACTGCGACAATTGCGAAAAGAAAGCCAGTGTGGTGTCTCGAGAAACCAGGAGGGGGCCTCAGCCCCTATAAAAGGCTGGGTCCGCTTCTGGCGGAGCAGTTAGTGTTGGTGAGGGGGTGATTGGTGTTCTTTTTCTGAAGACCACAGAGTCTTTTTCCTGGAAGACCCACACACACTTTTCTGTTAAACACAACAGCCAGGCTCTTGTGAAAGAAGAAGTCATTTATAGCTACACAGTTTTGCCAAATTTAAGGGGAAAAAAATGCAAGCGTCATCACCACACCCACTGCAAAGCAACCAAATGCGCCGCTCTTTGTGTTCTCGAATCCAAAACGTGGCGCTGCTTTTACACACTGCATCTTCTGGGAAATTTCAAATAAAATAATTGAAATGAAATAGCCATGCTAGCCAGTTTTGTCTGTACTTAAATGTGTGTTAAGTGTATGTGTCAATTCCAGTGGGAGCCAATCTGTGTATACGTGCAAGCATTGGCGTGTGCACGTTTGGAGTCCAAAGTGCAGTTGTCCCCCTTTTCACCCTCCGATCTCCTCTTCCTCAGCGGGGGCACAGATTCAGCTTTTTTTTGTTTGTTTGTTTGTTTTTGTCTTTTAAACATATTTTATGTCAAACATGGCACTTGCTGCAGGGGTGAAAGGAGGACCCCTCCTCTGCGGCTGTAGAGGACTGTATCTCTTCCTGGTACGGCGCACTGCTGCTTTCACCTCTGCAAACAGGCATTGTCCAGTCACATTTCTTCTACTTTTATATTGTAGTAACGAGTAACGAAGATGGCTCAGGGAAATGTATCGGAGTAAAAGTAATGAAGTAAAAGTGAAAGTCGCCAGAAATTTAAATAAAGTACAGATACGTCAAATTCCACTTAAGTACAGTAACAAAGTATTTCTACTTCATTACATTACAACACTGGATGTGCATGAATACTGACATCCGCAAGATAACTTGTAATTCACTCCAAAGGTGTTATCAGGTTACAAAAATAGTGTTTTCAGTTTTAGAAGTGTTTATTTCTCACTAGCTTTTGCAAAATATATGAGAATCATGTTATATTTACCCAGAAACTCAGCAGAGCGGATTACGCCATGTGTGATGCTCGTGTATGCTGATGTCCGTGAGATGACTTGAAAATCACTCCAGAGAGTGCCATCAGGTTACGAAAACAGCATTTTCAGTTTTAGAAGTGTTTATTTTTCACTAGCTTTTACATAATATATGAGAAAAATAGATTTATCCAGAAACACAGTGGAATTAGCAGGCAGAGAGAAACCAGACAGTGACGTCACACTGCCTCCCCCAATGGATATGCATGATTCATAGCATAAAAACAGTAAACAGAATCTGATCTTTTGACCTCTTAAAATTAGTCAAGGTTAGCCATGTTTGAACTTGTCCAAGGTCTGCGTCACAAGAAAGTTACCTGTAAAAATGAAGACTGGCAGTAATAGGACTGGACGTGTGCTGAGCACAGACGGACAGACGCAAAGTCTTCGCAATACCCGATGGCCATATTTTGGCCTCGGGTAGTGTGTTTTCCAAGTTAAACATTTTGGATTTTACAAAATAGATCACTATGTTTCTACATAACCACCACCTTTTCTAACATCACTCCTCTGACATCAAGGGCGTAGGTTTGGTCTCAGCTTTGGTAGGGACAATACCACCCCCACCCCCCCGGCCCCCCTGCCCACCACCACCCCCTAACCCACTCATACCATTAGACGCACAAGTACAGCATAATACATAACATATGACGACATAATGCTGAATAATTTAACACTTTATTTACAATATTAAGTGTGTAGGCAAACAAACAAATAGCTTAAATAACAAAATTGCACCCAAAATCACGAATCTATTCTATAGGCCTACACCTGAGAGAACAAGACAACAACAAAAAATATACTTGTGGAGTTAAAAAAAAAAAAAAAAAAAGTTTTTGCAACCAAGATGTATAATCTGTTCTCTTCATCAATAATGCAGTTGTAGGTATCTGGCAACCTAATTTGCCAAAAAAAAAAAGGGATTTCCAATAACATATATGGTGTATTACGGTAAACGTAAGCCTGTGATGTCATAACGCAGAGGAAAAACACGGAGGTTTCACACTAGTGCGCCGCTGATTCTCATTACCGTAAGTTCTCATGTAAGCCCTCACTCTGAAAAATTTCAACACTGACAGCAAGCCAAGAACCCGTGCTTTCCAACAGTATGCTATATGTTGCATATATTATGGTAAAGTGCATTCGGTGACTTTTGAAACGAGGGAAAAGTATGAAAAAGAGCGCAAAACTGACAGAAAAGTACAGAGACAGACAGCAAACATAAATGTAGTAATTTTTGAGGAAAAGGCAGGGTGTTAGTGTCATTTGTGAAGATGTGTTTGTGTGGGTGTGCAGTTTATTTTAAGTGTGGCGCACAGCATTGTTCGCAAGCCCCGCCCTTCTTGTTTTTCTGCACCGGAGCAGTGTTGCCAGATATGAAATATGAAACTATCGTACCAAAACCTCAAAATTATCGTATTTTGGGAGAAATTATCGTACACAAACAAAATGCATACAACGTAGCTATTTTTGCGTTTTGTTTTTTTTTAAATTTACAAAGAATTTTGTCACATTTTTAAACAGTAATTATAGTAATGGGGAAACTATGGCACAGAAAGAACACAAATGCACAAGCAAATGCACTACCAGACTAGAAAGATTTTTTTTTTTTCTGTGAAGGGACACAAACGTGTCAATTACCAGACTAGAAAGAGTCGAATTCAACCTTGAGGTCGCTGTCGTCATCCGATGCCATGGCCACTTGTGCAGATTTTGTTGAACACAGAAAAAATGTTGACACCTCCATAAGGAACTTGAACCTTTTTTTTTTTTATTTTTCTTGTATATCTCTTTGCTCTTGTGTTTTGTTCGTTTGTTATTGCATTTGTTGAAATAAAGTTTCAAAAGAAAAAAAAAGATGTTGGTTGGGGAATCTTCCTGTCACGGCAGAGATAGGATGGGAACTTGTATAGAGAGGGGGCGGGCTTTCAAATGACTTTGTCCCGGTCGCCCAAAGCCAGCAGCAGCCCTGTGTGTGGTGTGTCTTTGATGCCGCCTGAGTGCAACGCCTGCAAAATGATTCTTGGGTGTCAGAGAGAGATGCGTGTTTGGGCAACCAACTGAAATTATCGTACATATTGGATTTTTTCCCATTATTGATCGTACAGAGGGCAAAACTATCGTACAAATACGATAATTATCGTACATCTGGCAACACTGCACCGGAGCCACCCATCCTCTGTGCTCCGGGACCTCCCACTTTACAAATGAAGCACTGCCTGCCACGAGATGCACTTTGTTTACATCCATGTGAGAAGGACGTGAGCCAATGAAATTGCAACATGGTAACCCTGTCACTCTGGCACATCGAAAACACAAAACGTGACGACTAAAATTATAGTATCGAGTTCGCAAAAAAATAGTGAATGATTTTGATATATAAAAAAAATGCTAAATATTGGTAGGGACTATTTTGCCATCCCAAAATATTGGTTGTGACTTGTCCCTATGGTCCATATGCAAACCTACGCCCCTGTCTGACATACACAGGCTTACACATGTGCACTGAAAATCGATTAGATAGCACAGTTCAGCTAATTACCTAACAGCTAATTAGCAATGGTAAGTTTTTTGTGAGTGGATTAGCTTTTCAGCTAACTTTGGAAACTATTACCAGACCAATTAGCTTCCACTGAATTTATTTTTGCTAACTTTTTAAGTTTTAAGTCATTGTTTACAGGATCCCTTCCCCTCCAAAAGGGAAAAACAACAAACAATCAAACAATAAAAAACAAAACAAACAATAGTAAAATGAAAAGCAAAAACCAAGCCAAAGCTAAATTCATGTAACAAAAGTTACATGAATTGAATCAGCATTGCTAATTAACTTTTCAGTTAGTGGATTAGCAGCTATCAAAGCTAATGTTTAAGTTAGCTGCAAGTGGTAAACTTCAATGGCGTATTTTGACACCTTCCCAGAAGTCAGAAATATCAAACTGGTCTCACGGCAAGTCGTGATTCAGCAGCACGAAATATACATTAATCTGCTGGTTCGTGATTTGTGACGAAAAGTGTCTCATTTTTGTCACAGCAGCACGAATTCATTCTAATTCATTCCTTGATGGCTGCACGAAATTAAAAGTGAAGCGGGGGGTTGGGGTGGTTATGGTTAGGGTGGGGGGAAAGAGCAAGATTAGGTTATGGTTAAGGTTAGGGTCGGGGGAAGGAGTAGGGTTAGGAATAATGAGTTAAAAAAAAAGTCACGAAAATTTGACTCATTTCGTCACAGGAGCACACACACAAAAAAAAGAAGTGAGACTGGGCTGGAAATATTTCAGTTCTTTGACTGACCACATGAGGCTGACTGCAAAACAAAGCACATTTCCATAAGACTCTGTGTTAAATTGTCCATCTTTAGAGCAGAAATACACATTTACGGCCTGGTACAAAAACAGTTTTGGTCTCTACAGATCGTTTCCTCCTCCATGACAACTGAATGGGGGATATTTTTCTTTCTTAGTTTAAAACTTTTTAAGTCATAAAGTTCTGAATAATTGTGGTGTGGTCAGATTTAGTGAGCGCGTCTCCTCCTCTTGTAGTCCAACCATAGCTCAGATGTGGCGGCCACTCACTGTTGTGGGCGCTGTGTCTGCAATTTAGGGATATTTATTTAAACGGCTGGAATAATAGGGCTTGTGTGGTGAAACATCATGATGGATCATTTAAGACGTCTTCACGCTGAGTGAAATTCTCGTTGCATTTAATGCTAATGCTATTAGCACTTCTAGCAGCCGTTGGTGGGTTCATCTGTTTGGTCCATGTAATGTATGATTAATGAGAAAATAAGCAGCTCAAAACTTTTAATGTCCATATCAAAGCAAATAATGAGGATTACCACCACACAGTCCTCAAAACCATTATTTAATAAACACTTGAACCAATGCTAGCCTGTTAGCTGGTGGTAAGGACTCCAAGAGAAGGGCCTTTTCACCCTTTTTTTTGGTCACACACTGGCCCACTCATGTTCCAACCCTTTATGAATTAATAAGTTCATAGTGAGCCAGTGTGGGCAGGTTTCTCAACATGACGATGCCCAAACATGGGCGTCATTTTGGCTGTTCCGATGTCTCTGTAGAATGCGTAGGGTGACGTCACGCAGGCTTTGTCCAGTAGATGCACTGTCTACGATTAGCTGTGCCCACCTCTGATTATTTCCTGCACGCAGTGACAAATTTTGTCTCACATGCAGACTGACATTTACAAAAAGTGGATGTAACACAAAAGATCAAAGGGCTAATATCTTAATATGTGTTAGATTAAAAAGAAATCACACACACACACACACACACACACACAAACACACACAAGCCCGACATACCCACAAAGTGTTTGTCAACACTGGCTTCATAGGTACAGTAGTGTTCAGAATAATAGTAGTGCTATGTATCTAAAAAGATTAATCCAGGTTTTGAGTATATTTCTTATTGTTACATGGCAAACAAGGTACCAGTAGATTTAGTAGATTCTCACAAATCCAACAAGACCAAGCATTCATGATATGCACACTCTTAAGGCTATGAAATTGGGCTATTAGTAAAAAAAAGTAGAAAAGGGGGTGTTCACAATAATAGTAGCATCTGCTGTTGATGCTACAAACTCAAAACTATTACGTTCAAACTGCTTTTTTAGCAATCCTGTGAATCACTAAACTATACTCAACAAAAATATAAACGCAACACTTTTGGTTTTGCTCCCATTTTGTATGAGATTAACTCAACGATCTAAAACTTTTTCCACATACACAATATCACCATTTCCCTCAAATATTGTTCACAAACCAGTCTAAATCTGTGATAGTGAGCACTTCTCCTTTGCTGAGATAATCCATCCCACCTCACAGGTGTGCCATATCAAGATGCTGATTAGACACCATAATTAGTGCACAGGTGTGCCTTAGACTGCCCACAATAAAAGGCCACTCTGAAAGGTGCAGTTTTGTTTTATTGGGGGGGATACCAGTCAGTATCTGGTGTGACCACCATTTGCCTCATGCAGTGCAACACATCTCCTTCGCATCATCCGTGAAGAGAACACCTCGCCAACGTGCCAAATGGCAGCGAATGTGAGCATTTGCCCACTCAAATCGGTTACGACGACGAACTGTAGTCAGGTCGAGACCCCGATGAGGACGACGAGCATGCAGATGAGCTTCCCTGAGACAGTTTCTGACAGTTTGTGCAGAAATTCTTTGGTTATGCAAACCGATTGTTTCAGCAGCTGTCCGAGTGGCTGGTCTCAGATGATCTTGAAGGTGAACATGCTGGATGTGGAGGTCCTGGGCTGGTGTGGTTACACGTGGTCTGCGGTTGTGAGGCTGGTTGGATGTACTGCCAGATTCTCTGAAACGCCTTTGGAGACGGCTTATGGTAGAGAAATGAACATTCAATACACGAGCAACAGTTCTGGTTGACATTCCTGCTGTCAGCATGCCAATTGCACGCTCCCTCAAATCTTGCGACATCTGTGGCATTGTGCTGTGTGATAAAACTGCACCTTTCAGAGTGGCCTTTTATTGTGGGCAGTCTAAGGCACACCTGTGCACTAATCATGGTGTCTAATCAGCATCTTGATATGGAACACCTGTGAGGTGGGATGGATTATCTCAGCAAAGGAGAAGTGCTCACTATCACAGATTTAGACTGGTTTGTGAACAATATTTGAGAGAAATGGTGATATTGTATATGTGGAAAAAGTTTTAGATCTTTGAGTTCATCTCATACAAAATGGGAGCAAAACCAAAAGTGTTGCGTTTATATTTTTGTTGAGTGTAGTATATAGTTGTATAACCACAGTTTTTCATGATTTCTTCACACCTGCGAGGCATTAATTTTGTTGGTTTGGAACCAAGATTTTGCTGGTTTAGTAGTGTGCTTGGGGTCATTGTCTTGTTGAAACACCCATTTCAAGGGCATGTCCTCTTCAGCATAAGGCAACATGACCTCTTCAAGTATTCTGACATATCCAAACTGATCCATGATACCTGGTATGCGATAAATAGGCCCAACACCATAGTAGGAGAAACATGCCCATATCATGATGCTTGCACCACCATCCTTCACTGTCTTCACTGTGAACTGTGGCTTCAATTCAGAGTTTGGGGGTCGTCTCACAAACTGTCTGTGGCCCTTGGACCCAAAAAGAACAATTTTACGCTCATCAGTCCACAAAATATTCCTCCATTTCTCTTTAGGCCAGTTGATGTGTTCTTTGGCAAATTGTAACCTCTTCTGCATGTCTTTTATTTAACAGAGGGAATTTGCAGGGGATTCTTGCAAATAAATTAGCTTCACACAGGCATCTTCTAACTGTCACAGCACTTACAGGTAACTCCAGACTGTCTTTGATCATCCTGGAGCTGATCAGTGGGTGAGCCTTTGCCATTCTGGTTATTCTTCTATCCATGTTGATGGTTGTTTTCCATTTTCTTCCATGCATCTCTGTTTTTTTGTCCATTTTAAAGCATTGGAGATCATTGTAGATGAACAGCCTATAATTTTTTTTGCACCTGCGTATATGTTTTCCCCTCTCCAATCAACTTTTTACTCAAACTACGCTGTTCTTCTGAACAATTTCTTGAACGTCCCATTTTCCTCAGGCTTTCAAAGAGAAAATCATGTTCAACAGGTGCTGGCTTCATCCTTAAATAGGGGACACCTGATTCCCACCTGTTTGTTCCACAAAACTGACGAACTCACTGACTGAATGCCACACTACTATTATTGTGAACACCCCCTTTTCTACTTTTTTTTTTACTAGTAGCCCAATTTCATAGCCTTAAGAGCAGTGTTGCCACAGTTACTTTGAAAAAGTAATCCAATTACTGATTACTGATTACTCCTTGAAAAAGTAACTTAGTTACTTTACTGATTACTCAGTTGTAAAAGTAACTAAGTTAGATTACTAGTTACTTTTTTAGTTACTTTCCCCAGCTGCCGACAACAACCCACGTCAACATGACAATGATACCTGTTTTGCCAAAACTCACTTTATAGTCACCCTTTCTTGACTTCAATGAAAATAAATACTTGTTTTATAAAAAGTAAAATAAAGACCTCTTTCTTGACCTCATATTTAACTGTTGACAGCACTGTAACTGTAAAACTTGCAATTTCAAACCTACATTGTTTATAAATGTAACTATTAAATTCTAACATTTTTCTAACATTTAAATTCTCTCTAAACATTTTACTTGTCGAAATTATTATTTTAAGCAATATTAGTAGTTGTAGTAAAAAACGGCTTCAAAACTGGACCTTTAATCTAGGGGTGTTGTGGGGGGAGGGGGGCACATCCCTGCCCCACACCCCCATTCCATCTGGATTCGCCCCTGCTTTGGTGTTTGAGCACAAAGAATGGATAACATTTATTTATGCAGAAAACAGGACCAGATTTACAGGTAAGAAAGTTTTATTGCGTTTTCACATCATGTGGTCCTCAGAAAGAGAGTTTAGGTACATTTGAGTGGAAAATAGTGTTAGTTGTTGACACGTCGCGGAGGATCAGCTGTTTTTAATGAGAGGATACGGAGCAGCTCAGCTCAGAATTCTAAATAAAGGAGGGAAAAAAGTATAAAAATGTCTTTGTAAAGCTCAGTGCAGGTGTGCTGATCACCGCGCTTTAAGAGGTGAGGACGAGTCGAGCAGCTGCAAAAAACCGTGGATGAAAAGCTCACAGCTCGCTGAAAGTGGGCAGTTCAGTCGAACCCCGACCTCCTGCCCACAGACCAAGTTTAATGCTGCTGTCGACCCACAATGAAAAATAATAGTAACGCACAGTGACATGGAGAAGTAACTTGAATCTGATTACTGATTTGGAAAGATTAACGTGTTAGATTACTCGTTACTAAAAAAAGTGGTCAGATTAGAGTAACGCGTAACGCGTTACCGGAATCACTGCTTAAGAGTGTGCATATCATGAATGCTTGGTCTTATTGGATTTGTGAGAATCTACTGAATCTACTGGTACCTTGTTTCCCATGTAACTATAAGAAATATACTCAAAACCTGGATTAATCTTCTTAGTCACATAGCACTACTATTATTCTGAACACTACTGTATTGTCTGACATTTCACTAGGAGAGTGTTAGACAAAACATTTAGACCTTTGGAGAATGTTATTCTCCCTTTCTCTTTCATCCTCCCTTTATACCACTATCTATCTATCTCTGTTAGTTTGAAGAGCGTGCTTGTTGTGCATTTCCAGCAGATGCATGTGCTTGATGTTACTTCTCAGTGCCTGACACACATGCACACAAACACCCACATAGGGACACAAATGCAGGATAAACACAAATGCATTGAGTTTTTCCTCTCTTTTGATTTTTTTGTTCTAAAACATGAGAAAGTGAAGGAGTGCACGTCCTATCTGTGATCGATCTATGACTTTTTCGTTTTTCCAGGTGATATAGGGAGAGATTTATGAACTGATATTTGAGAAGACAAAGTACAGAACAGAACAAAATGCAATGTGCAGGTTTTCCACAGTGCCAAAAATCACTCTAGAGTGCAGTGTTTGCTTCCCAAAGCAACTTCCCTGCACACACAGCTGAAATAGGCTGCCTGATTGCAGACGTCTTACGGGTAAAGTCATTTGAATGGAAATCCGAAATAAAAGTGCATTAGCAAGAATCGCAGACATCAGAACCAGCTGTACAAGAAATAAATGACTTGCTATGAGGCGATACCATGTACTTCACAGCTGGAGGTAGATGGAATTGTGTGTTTCATCAGAGTCGAGCTGTTACTTTGGGACCAAAAGCTTCCTTCAGCTTCTTCACCTTTAGTTCTACCAAACCTCAACCATGATTCCCCCATAGTGCCTTCAAAATATCACATCTCACAAACCTGCAAAAATGCTTCCATACAAATTCACCTTCAGCCACAAACACGACCCCATCATAATGATCAATGGTGCACAGTCTAAAATGCACAGCACAATGCTGTTTGGATGTGTCCATCTTAGCTTTGTTGTTTCAGAGCAAAGTTTGACTACAAAGTGTGTCACAATCAATCAAGTTTATTGCCCTTTTCACAGCCCAGAGGGTGACCAAAGTGCTTCATAGTCAGATAAAAAACATAGATAATAACGTAAGACAATGAGACAATAAGCAAATTTAAAACAGACACATCAATTTAAAAAAAAATAAGTACATCCAAAATATTTGTAGATAAGAACCAAATAAAATGTCAGAGCTCTGCTGGTTGTGCAAAAGCCATTCTAAAAAGGAAGGTTTTTAATTTAAATTTAAAAAGGCCCAGGTCAGTGGTGGTGTGGATCTTGGGGGGGGGGGGGACTTGTTCCAACAGTCTGGGTGCAGCCACAGACGTGTCACCAGTTCGGCTAAGTATGGTGAGGCCAAACCATTCAGAGCTTTAAAAACAAACAGAAGAATTTAAAAATCAATTCTAGCCCGAACTGGAAGCTAATGATGTGGCCACGTCTACGTGTGTTAGTTAACAGACATTCTGCAACATTTTGGACCAGTTGGAGTTGACTGAGGGAAGACTGGGAGGGTCACAGGGCAAAAAGGGGTTGTATTTCTGTCATTTCTGTTCAGAAACAAGTGTGCAAGATTCTGGTGCATTGCTGTTAATATCAGTGGTTCTTGAGTCTGGTCATCAAGTACCACCACCCTGCACATTTTCCATCTCTACCTGCTTTGCCAAAGTCTGATTAGCTCATTCGAGTGTTCAACTAATCAAGTACAGTGGGACCTCGGTTTTAGAACTTAATATGTTGCTAAATGTTGTTCTTAAACTGAGCTGTTCTTAAACCAAAACCAATTTTCCAAAAATAAACAATGTAAAATGGATTAATCCGTTACTGCTTCCCCCCCCCCCCAAACAAAATCACCCACTGTGTTTTTACCTTTATAACAGCATTTCATGCATAAAAGGCAGACAAAAAACAAGGAATATGCAAATATGTCATACAAAATACTGTACAGTAATTATAATAAAATAGACAATGAAATTTCACTTTACCTATATAGAAGAGACTTGATGTCAGTTCCTCCATCACCTTCCTCTGCTACTCTTTCTGAAGAAGTTCTAGATCCTTCATAGACAACTCAGTACTATGGTCTCTGGCTAACTGCTTTTCATTTATCCAGATCAGTAACCAGTGATGCCGGTAACGCGTTACTCTAATCTGACCACTTTTTTTTAGTAACAAGTAATCTAACGCGTTAATCTTTCCAAATCAGTAATCAGATTAAAGTTACTTCTCCAAGTCACTGTGCGTTACTATTATTTTTGCATTGTAGGTCAATAGCAGCATTAAACTTGGTCTGTGGGCAGGGGGTCGGGGTTCGACTGAACTACACACTTTAAGCGAACTGTGAGCTTATCATCCGCGTTTTTCTACAACAGCTACGACTCGTCCTCACCTCTTAAAGCACAGTGAAAACAGCACACCTGCACTGAGCTTTACAAAGACATTTCTATGCTTTTTTTCTCCGAGCCGCTCCATATCTGCTGCTAAAAACAGCTGATCCTCCGAGACGCGTCAACAACTAACACTATTTTCCACTCAAATGCACCTAAACTCTCTTTCTGAGGACCACATCATGTGAAAACTCAATAAAACTTTCTTACCTGTAAACCTGGTCATGTTTTCTGCATACATAAATGCTATCCATTCTTTGTGCTCAAATGCCAAAGCAGGGGCGAATCCAGATGGAATGGGGGCGTGGGGCAAGGATGTGCCCTCCCCCCACAACACCCCTAGATTAAAGGTCCAGTTTTGAAGCCTTTTTTTACTACAACTACTAATACTGCTTAAAATAATAATTTCGACAAGTAAAATGTTTAGGGACAATTTAAATGTTAGAAAAATGTTAGAATGAATTTAATAGTTACATTTATAAACAATGTAGGTTAGAAATTGCAAGTTTTACTGTTACAGTGCTCTCAACAGTTAAATATGAAGTCAAGAAAGAGGTCTTTATTTTCCTTTTTATAAAACAAGTATTTATTTTCATTGAAGTTAAGAAAGGGTGACTATAAAGTGAGTTTTGGCAAAACAAGTATCATTGTCATGTTGAGGTGACAGAGGGTTGTTGTCGGCAGCTGGGGAAAGTAACTAAAAAAGTAACTAGTAATCTAACTTGGTTACTTTTACAATTCAGTAATCAGTATCAGTAAAGTAAGTTACTTTTTCAAGGAGTAATCAGTAATCAGTAATTGGATTACTTTTTCAAAGTAACTGTGGCAACACTGTCAGTAACAACCTTTGCACCTCTTCCAGTGTCTGTGATCTTTGTTTGGTAATCACGGTCACTCCTTTGGCAACATTAACTCCCTTTATTGCCACTTTGTTTTTCAGTACAGATTGAAGATTTTGCCATACCATATTGAAAAGTGAGGTCCGACACACCGCCTGCATTTTCATGCTTTGAAATGACCTCTTTCTTTACCTCTGTTGTGGTTCTTACAACTTTCCTCTTTGGTTTTTCACCTTTGCCTTCTTTCTTTGGCCTCATAACATCTTTGCAGGCAACGCCAACAAATAAGGAAAATCCAATGTGCACAATCCATAATTCTTTTTAGAGTGCATGAATGCTGCAGTGTGACTGATGTGCGTCTCTGCTAGAAGCCGAGTGTTCTTTTTCTTCTTCTGTTCTGTTCTTCTTCTACTTTGTTGCCATAACACTTTTGAGAGGTGGTGATGGAATGGGTCTCTAACTGGCTGGTTGTTATCTAGGACCCAAGGCATTTCTGTAGTGTGGTGAACACAGCAACACATGGCAACAGGAAATGATCCAGACCTCACATGAGAAAGGGTAAGACAATATGTTACAAAACAAAAACAGACTTTGCATTGGCCCAAGCTAAAATAACACACCAGAGCTTCACTATCTCCCAGAGTTTGCAGGACAAATGGTGACAATGTTCAATGTTTACATAGCATGCAAGAGACAGAGTGGATCAAACCTTTTTGTTTCTCAGGTGCACTGGAACTTTCTGATGACCAACTCTGCAGATGCTTCTGATTGTTGGTTTCACACGAGGTGGCTCTATTTCTCAACTCTAACTCTATCACCATTGATGCTGAAGTCTTCTGTAAAATGACTGTGGACTTTTAGGAGGAGATGGCAAATAAAGATCATCCTGCTGATTGTCTTTAAGCACAGTGATAATGTTCTACTCTGGAGCAGTGAAGTGTATTTTGGCATGAAAAGGCAGAACCCTGCAGAGGTTGCTCAAGTCTGCCTAAAGACCAGTTTTGACTGTAACACAAAGATGACTGTCAAATCCTGGTAGGTTCTGTACTCTAAATAATGAACGCTGTCTCAACAAGTGAAGTAACATTTTGCATAGATTTTTTTTTAAAGTTATTTCAACTTAACTGGGGATGTCTTATGGCATTAACTCAATTGAAAGTTGAAATGACTTTAAAAAATCTATGCAAAGGGATGATTTTCAAGTTGCGATAAAGCAGCTCCTATGCGCATGTGTGATGATGTCACAACTCTGTCCGGTTAGTGAGATGTGGTTACGTTCAACAACGAGAACTGTCAAGTAACTTTCTCGTCGCTGTTTGGAGTTGTGTGGAGGTAGGAATAGCCTTTTGAATGCTTGAATAGTGATGTCAGTCACACAAAGAATCAATAATAATAGTGAATAATAATAATGTTCATTGTGTCCAGAATGTTGGTATTTTGGTCATTGAACTTTCGTAGTAATGAATGTAAAGCCCCAGTCACACGGAACTAATGAAGGACACCAAAGCCAACATGAAACAAGAAATCTGGACTTGCGTTGACTTTCAGAAACATCATTTAACCGGCGAAGTGTCATAACACCGGATCGGTTGGCCACTCCGTAAGGCGTCACAATGAATCGGTTAGCCACTCCGTGAGACATCATAACATCCAACCTGTCATCTGCTCCGTGAGACATCACAACATCTGACTGGTCAGCCGCTCCATGAGGCATCATAACAACGGATCGGTTAGCCACTCCGTGAGGCGTCATAATGAATCGGTTAGCCACTCCATGAGGCATCATAACATCTGATTGGTCAGCCGCTCCATGAGGTGTCATAACAATGGATTGGTTAGCCGCTCCTTGAGGTGTCATAACATCTGACCTGTCAGGCACTCTGTGAGGCGTCATAACAACCGGGAGTGACTATTGACCCGGTGGTCGAGCACCCACGGTCGAAGTTTGCTATTCGCTCGGCTGCTGTCTCTCTCTGGCCAGTGTGAGGAGTTCAACACTCCCATCACACCAGGACCACACTGACGAACAGTCTATGAAAGAAGCTCCTCTCAGCAGAAGTCCGTCACTCTTCTGTTTTTGCTAAGATTCGCAGACTGAGTGTTTTGCTTTTTAATTTTCATTTTTTTGGAGAACACACAACACTTGACAAACACAGTAACTGGCCCATAACAACCAATTGGTTAGCTGCAAGGCGTCATAACAAGCTGTTGTTTCTAATGATGCCAAACATGTGAGCGACAGGCTTATTAACCGGAAGTCTCTGCAGCGCAACTTGAAAATTGTCCATTGTTACATTAATTTTTCTCATTGAGACAGAAGTTCCTTTTGTAGAGTGTGGGAATAATCTTGGTGTTGGGTTGGTAAGTCTAATTAACATCCTTGAAGGTAATCCTTGGCCTTCATGGATATTCATGATAAATTGTGCAGCAAGACTATACAGAACCCTACCAGGACAGAGTCTTACTGCAGTCTTAATAAACTTTTGATGGTGTGCTAAACCATGATGGCCCTTCACACGAGAAAAATGGATCTAACAATTTGCATAGATTTTTTTTTAAGTTATTTCAACTTAGCCATTACTGAGTTAATGCCACAAGACTTCTCTAGTTAAGTTGAAATAACTTGCAAATTGTTACATTACTTTTTCTTGTTGAGACAGCAGTTATTTTTTTAGAATGAATCATCTTGTACATCATCAAAGTTTTGTGAGATGGCAGGAAGCAGTAAAGACTCACCACGGCAGCATTGATATGGTGTATTCATCGGCATTCATGGTTAAATCATGTTTGTGGGAATGGAGCTTAACACAGTAGTGGTATATAGCTCACCTCCATCCCAGACAGCAACAACCTTTGGCAAATTGCTGGTGCTGTGGGTAATACATAGGATCGTCATTGCTCCAGAAATGTTAGTGAAGCTTTGCTTTGACAGTTGGCCAATGATTCTCTCTCTCTCTTTAGTTGGTTGTGGAGTGAGAGTGAGGAGAAGAAAAGGATTGCTCTGGGTAGCTTTTTCAAACTTTATTCTGTCTTCATTCAATATTTTGTTTTTAATTAGTGATATTTTGCTAGTTGTTTACTCTCACAGTGTGCAAATACAGCAGAGGAGTGTACTTAGAGTTGTTTGGCTGAGCAGCAGTTGCTGGTTGGCATGAAAATGGAATTCCCAAAGTTAATGAGGAAACATGGTGTGAAAATCATGGTTTCTAGTTTTTTGTGCTCTTGGTGTGACGCTCCACAGAGTTCTACCCACTGTGAGGATGAAAGGAGCAACTGTCATGTTTCATGATTTTTGGTGATAAAGCTAACATGGTGATTTTTGTTCCTGTGTTTCGTCTTTCCACTTTCAAAAAACAAAGTTGCACTCAGGTTGTAGCAATCCTCAATGTAGAAGGAAACGCACACAAAGTGTGTTTCCATTATCCTCTATTAGAAAAATGAAGAACAGAACTCATTTTATTTTAATATAGAACAGGAGGTTATGATTTTGTTTCAGTTTTTCTTCTTTTTTCATTCTGCCTGTTTGTTTGATTGATTACTTTCAATGGGATATCTCTTAGGGCCCCTTCACACATAGTACAAATGTGACTGAATTACACATGAAGTGCGCATGAAGCACGAATCATATGCAATACGTGTAAAATCGTAGCTGCTTCCAACGCCTCCTACACCTGTTGCTACAACTATTTGCAGACGCCAGCAGCTAAAAGACAGAGTGTGCACTGTGAGAGCCCATGGAACCCTCTCACTGCAGGTGTCGGCCTAATTCCAGGTGATACACACGAACATCTAACACCGGTCACTTGGCACTTAGAAAATGTGTGGCCATTCACGCTGTTAGCACGAAAACAGTCAGCAGACGATCACTGTCCAACCTTATTATTTTTTTCAAAAACCATATGGATTTGAATCACAAGTGATTGCGTCAGACAAGCTTGAACCCTCATGCGCATGCGTGAGCTTATCCACGCCTGTCGGTTGTGTCATTTGCCTGTGAGCAGGCTTTGAGTGAGGAGTGGTCCAGCCCCCTCGTCGGCTTTTCATTGTCAGGAAATGGCGGAATGATTTGGGCTTTTTTTTCCCATCAGAATTTTTTCAGAAACTGTTAAAGACTGGCAGCTGGAAACCATTAGAAAAATTTATCTGGCTTTCGGTGAAAATGTTACGGGCTTGATAGAGAATAAGGAGTGTTACTGTCGCTTTAAGGACGGCCCCCAGCAGCTGTGGGGCTTGTGGGCCCGTGAGGCTTCATCACGGCATTGCTGTGCGCCATGCGACACCGCCGCGACACGCGGAATTCCTCCGCACGTCTGTCTCAATGTGCCGAAAAAGTCCACGTCTTCACAATTCCTGTGCTAGTCAGACGACGTCCCGGATAAAACACAGCATCCAGTTTGGAAATGAATGGCACATTCCACTGTTACAGGAGTTTTTGTCATGGAAAGAGGAGCAGAGGCTTTGCACGTCGCGGCGGTGCCACATGGCGCACAGCAACGCCGTGATGAAGCCTCACAGGACATGTTCTGGCATGTCCAGGCACATCCACAATTTCTCGGATAATCACTCGATGGAAAAACCACCGACAGCTGTCTGAATGCCATCTCAAATCCGTCCTGTGAGACCAAAACGGAGGTGGTTTTGTCTCGCTCCAGTAGCGAATCCATCGTGACGCGCAAAGCCTCCGCTCAGCTTTCCATGACGGAATCTCTTGTTAAAAGTGAAATCTGCCGGAAAATGGTTGATGTCCAGCTCTTGTGATAACCAGAGAAATGGCACACGATGGTCACGGATCCAGACAGCCATCCGTTTAGAAATGAAATGGTCGTTCAGCCTGTCGATGGTGGCTTCGGAGCACAGCGTGCCCCACAGCCACTGGGGGCCGTCCTTAAAGTGACAGTAACAGTCCTTATTCTCTACCAAGCCCGTAACATTTTCACCGAAAGCCAGATAAATTTTCTAATGGTTTCCAGCTGCCAGTCTCTAACAGTTTCTGAAAAAAATCTGATGGAAAAAAAAGCCCAAATCATTCCGCCATTTCCTGACAATGAAATAAATTGGATGTTCATGGGTGGCATATATTTTTCTTTTTTTTCACATCAGCTGCATGATGTGGATACACATGCTCCAGCTGCTAACAATGTGTTAACACTGCTACGGTTTCATGCACGACACCGTCGCAGTGGGATTATACACGCCTGCCCATCGGCTCACTGTTTTGTGGTTCACTCACATGAGTTGTTCCACCATAATTCGCCCTGATTTGTACTTATTCATACTATGTGTGAAGGGGCCCTTAAGGACATAAAGGGGTTTGAATTAAATTTAATGGTGAGATAGACATTTGGTTAAAAAGAACCCGTTGAGTTTTGGTGTGGATCAAGATGAAAGGGTGGATCCTGCCTTTGATTTTTAGTAGTCACACTTTGGGCTTTATTCCTTTTATTCTGTAATCAAGATCTAATTGAATCCAAATCAAACTGATGATGAATCAGCAATTAGGTCCAAGTCTAGCAGTTCAGAATTAAAGCTCTGTGATCATGATCAAAGTTTAAGATGAGTGATCAGGATGACAGATCGGAATCAAAGATGTGTAATCAGGGTTAAAGTTAGTGATCTGGATTTTTGATCAGCAAGCATAATCAAAGTCAAGTTCAAAGATGAATGATAGGGATCATAGCTCAGGATGAAAGATGAGTGATCAGGGTTAGCAGTGTTGGGCAACTTACTTCAAGTAATTAGTTATACAACCCCTGGCAAAAATTATGGAATCACCAGCCTCGGAGGATGTTCATTCAGTTTTTTAATTTTGTAGAAAAAAAGCAGATGACAGACATGACACAAAACTAAAGTCATTTCAAATGGCAACTTTCTGGCTTTAAGAAACACTATAAGAAATCAGGAAAAATAATTGTGGCAGTCAGTAATGGTTATTTTTTTAGACCAAGCAGAGGGAAAAAAATATGGACTCACTCAATTCTGAGGAATAAATTATGGAATCACCCTGTAAATTGTCATCCCCAAAACTAACACCTGCATCAAATCAGATCTGCTCGTTAGTCTGCATCTAAAAAGGAGTGATCACACCTTGGAGAGCTGTTGCACCAAGTGGACTGACATGAATCATGGCTCCAACACGAGAGATGTCAGTTGAAACAAAGGAAAAGATTATCAAACTCTTAAAAGAGGGTAAATCATCACGCAATGTTGCAAAAGATGTTGGTTGTTCACAGTCAGCTGTGTCTAAACTCTGGACCAAATACAAACAACATGGGAAGGTTGTTAAAGGCAAACATACTGGTAGACCAAGGAAGACATCAAAGTGTCAAGACAGAAAACTTAAAGCAATATGTCTCAAAAATCGAAAATGCACAACAAAACAAATGAGGAACGAATGGGAGGAAACTGGAGTCAACGTCTGTGACCGAACTGTAAGAAACCGCCTAAAGGAAATGGGATTTACATACAGAAAAGCTAAACGAAAGGCATCATTAACACCTAAACAGAAAAAAACAAGGTTACAATGGGCTAAGGAAAAGCAATCGTGGACTGTGGATGACTGGATGAAAGTCATATTCAGTGATGAATCTCGAATCTGCATTGGGCAAGGTAATGATGCTGGAACTTTTGTTTGGTGCCGTTCCAATGAGATTTATAAAGATGACTGCGTGAAGAGAACATGTAAATTTCCACAGTCATTGATGATATGGGGCTGCATGTCAGGTAAAGGCACTGGGGAGATGGCTGTCATTACATCATCAATAAATGCACAAGTTTACGTTGATATTTTGGACAATTGAAAGGATGTTTGGGGATGATGAAATCATTTTTCAAGATGATAATGCATCTTGCCATAAAGCAAAAACTGCGAAAACATTCCTTGCAAAAAGACACATAGGGTCAATGTCATGGCATAGGGTCAATGTCAACGAGCAGATCTGATTTGATGCAGGTGTTAGTTTTGGGGATGAAAATTTATAGGGTGATTCCATAATTTTTTCCTCAGAATTGAGTGATTCCATATTTTTTTCCTCTGCTTGGTCTAAAAAAGTAACCGTTACTGACTGCCACAATCTTTTTTTCTTGATTTCTTATAGTGTTTCTTAAAGCCAGAAAGTTGCCATTTGAAATGACTTTAGTTTTGTGTCATGTCTGTGATCTGCTTTTTTTCTACAAAATTAAACAACAGAATGAACATCCTCCGAGGCCGGTGATTCCATAATTTTTGCCAGGGGTTGTAGTTCCTAGTTATTTCTCCCAAAAAGTAACTGAGTTCCAGCACTATGAATGTAAAACTCACATATAAAGGATTCAGATGGACCAGTAAATCTTGTCTGTTTTAAACGAAATCTGCTATATGTGTAAAATGGACAAAATCCGTTATATACAGGGGTGTGAAAACTCCGCGGATCTGCGGGATTCTGCGGATTACATCATGGGGGGGCGGGGTGTTAGTGATGTACTCTTTAATGAATGAATGAATTTATTTGGCACACAAACTCAACAATAATCGTGAACATCACTGAGTCTTTAAAATACTTATCGCAATGCATTCTCTTTTTTTACGACATCGTGTAAGTTTTATAAGTCCGCAGACACTGATCTGTGTGTCACAGATACAAATCAGTTTCCTCAGAGCCGTGGAGTTTTGCGGAGCAAAAATGCCACTCAAAGCATAGCTGTTACGACAGTTGTCGTAAAGCAGGACTGGTTGGTTGCTGCGGCAACGCTGTGTGGCTCCTGTGTGATGCCACAGCTAAACTTAGCATGTGGACATCCAAAACTTTTAGAGCTTTCAAGTTTTTAAAAGAAGAATTGTGCAGCATGTCTGTGTCACGGACCGACATCGCACAGAGAGAAGATGGCGAGAAAGACGTTTTGAAAAAGTTATAAGGACAAGAATCTGTGGAATTGTTGGAAACATGGTAAGAATTTTTATCTCCCTGGAAAATAAACATTCTGCTGTTCAAACAGGATTTTAGACAAAATTGTGACTTTTTTCACTAATCTAGACTTTCTGTTGTGTGTTGGGGGTTGTGGCTGGATGTTTTGGTGTTCTTTTCTTTTCTTTGCTCTTCAGGTGGCATGAGAACTGATTTGTCTGTGGAGAAGGTGCTGGCTGAAGAATCCTTCACCCTCATCAACATCATGTGTAGCACCTGTGACTGGTGCTCACATGCAACCTTAAAGACTTTCAGCTGAAGCAGATAATTGGATGGCGTTCTGCATTTAAGGCATGTGTGATTCAAGCAGAACTGCCGGGAACTCGACCTTGTGATGTTCGTTTGTGAGACGCTGAGGACCGCGCCTGGGTTTGACACATCGAGCCCGTGAAGCAAGCAATCAATCAATCAATCAATCAATCAATCAATCAACATTTATTTATAAAGCGCTTTACAGCACCGACTGGTGTCCAAAGTGCTTAACATTAAAAACACAAATTTACAAAATAAAACACATATAAAATAAAATTTTAAAACAACACATAAAAAAAACATAAAAATAACAGAACATGTCACCTCCCCACTAAGTGTTAAAAGCCAGTTTAAATAAATAAGTCTTTAACTTAGATTTAAAAAGTGCTAGGTCAGGAATAGTACGTAACTCAAGAGGTAGCTCATTCCACAGTCTGGGGCCAGCTACCGCGAAAGCATGATCACTCCAGCGTTTATATCTTGACCTTGAAACATCTAAGTAAAGCTGGCCAGACGCCCTTAACGTCCTACTGTAGGTGTGCAAAGTTAAAATTTCAGACAAGTAGGGAGGTGCAAGGCCATAAATAGCTTTAAAAACAAACATTAAAATTTTACAATCAATTCTAAAACAAACTGGAAGCCAGTGGAGTGAGTATAGGATGGGCGCAATATGCTCACGTCTAGAAGTGTTTGTCAAAAGGCGAGCAGCAGCATTCTGCACCAACTGGAGACGTGCAAGAGACGACTGATTAATGCCCGCATAAAGTGCATTACAATAATCAAGTCTGGAGCTGATGAAAGCATGAATGGCCGTCTCAAGATCACGTCTACTGAGGAAGTGCTTTATTTTAGCCAAGAGGCGAAGTTGGAAAAAACTAGCTTTGACAACAGAATTTATCTGTTGATCGAACCTCAAACAGCTGTCAAATATCACTCCCAAATTCTTGACAGCTGGTTTTACATAGTTAGCCAAAGCACCAAAATTTGGTGTTACCACATTTGGTATGCCAGTGCGCTCAAACACCATGATCTCAGTTTTACCATCATTCAGGTAAAGGAAGTTTCGGGACAGCCACTGCTTCACATCACGAATACAATTAAATAATGATGACAAAGCATCACTCCCATTAGTCCTCACAGGCAGATAGATTTGCAGATCATCTGCATAACAATGAAAGGACAAATTGTGCTGGGTTATAATTGACCCCAATGGCAGAATGTACAAAGAAAATAGAATCGGCCCAAGGACAGATCCCTGCGGCACTCCACAGCACAGAGGAGCAGTTGATGAGGAAAGGTCCCCAATCATGACAGAAAAGCTCCTTTCAGCCAAATATGATCTAAACCACTCAAGTGCAATACCATGAATGCCAATAAAATGTTCCAACCGGGAAACAAGTACTGTGTGATCCACAGTATCAAAGGCTGCTGTGAGGTCCAACAGAACCAGCACAGCAGGATTCCCTGCATCCACCGACAAAGTAATATCATTATGAACTTTTAAAAGTGCTGACTCAGTGCTGTGTCGCGATCTAAACCCAGACTGGAATTTTTCAAGGATGAGATTGTCTTCTAAAAATGATTGTAACTGTAAAAAGACAACCTTTTCTAAAACCTTAGATAGAAATGGCAGATGAGAGACAGGTCTAAAATTGGATAAAACTGATGAGTCCAGGTGAGGTTTTTTAAGAAGAGGTCGAACCACAGCATGTTTAAAAGCAGCTGGAACAGACCCTGATCTAAGACAAGCATTGATAAAAGTTAGGAGACCCGCCCCAACAGTATTAAAAGCCTCCTTCAGCACCTTAGCTGGAACAACATCAAAAGGACAACTTGTAGATTTTATGTGTTTTACAACATCAGCGAGAGATGCAAAAGAAATGGGTGAGGACACATGCTGTCAGCACACATCAAAGGTGATTAAGTGTTTGACTAATTGTTGATAGTAACTTGGTGTTTTGTTACACAGTATACTTGAATTGTGATGAGAATCGTGCAGCTTGCTTCTCACTGCTGTGGCGTGCGGATAAGTGATCCTCCACCTGTTGTGAGAAGCTGCTCATTTGCATAAAGTTAAAAAAGATACAGACCTGAATGTGTTGCTGATAGCGTGTGTCTTTTGAAAGATATTGTTGTAACTGCTGACTTACCTCACCTCTTCTTTGCTTCACAGAGAGTCGGTTTGTCGTGTCCACCTGGGGGGTGTTTGGCGGTGGTAGTGAGTCCAGGAGCGCCGGGCTTTGATCCTTGCGGGCGCTGGAGAGCGTGCCAACAGTCACTCCACCAGAGGGACGCTGTTTTTGTTTTTACACCTTTTATGCACAGTGGGTGTAATAAATATATTGTTTTTGGAACCGCTTTTCTGGTTATTTGTAGCGCTGGGTTCCGTCTGACGCAGGTCCGCTCCTCAACCCGCGTCGACACATAACAGTAGTTCCCGGCCATTCCATAATGGACCCAGCGGCAGAGGCGGTTCCTTTTGCCGAAAAAGTTCAAGAACACTTGGAGAAAATATGGGAGCAATTACAGCATCTCGCAAACCAAATTAAACAAACAGACGCCCGTGTTACGGAGCTTGCAGCGCAAGCCGTTCCGCTTCCTGCTGCTCCAGCTGCGGCATCATCGATACTAGTGCAGATAACTCCGTCACCCAGAGATTCGGCGTCCGAACCGATTGTTTGTCGTCCGGAGCCTTGTGCGGTGATGCAATGTTCTCTGGTTTCTGCTCAGTCAGGTTGGAGTGCCGCAGCTTTACGAGGAATGTTTGTAGATGGGATAAATGAGTCATTAAAAGACGAGCCGGCAGTCCATGACGAGCCAAACGATTTAGATGAGCTAATATCGTTGGTGATTCGTCTAGATGATCGGATGAAGGAGCGTGGACGCGAGAGAGGACGCCCATCAGAGCGGGTTTTTTCATCTCGGGGCTTTCCCCGACATAAATCTGGGCCGCCTCTTCTTCGCCCCACTGAGGCTCCTCCGACGGGACCTCTGGCTCCTCCTGTTGACGAGCCCATGCAGCTCGGACGAGCAGAGATTCCTGTATTGCCCCGACACGTAAGCCTCAAGAGAAATAATGGTGACGTATCTGGGACAGGCAAAATAACACACATAAAAAAATAAAAAAATCTAGCACGGGTAAATGTTTTGTTTTCTTTAAATAGGGGTTATAATTGTATGGGGAGTCAGAGGCGTATCTGGTGGAGTGATTGTTAGGCGGTTAGAAGTCCGCCTGGGCTCACTTAATTGTCAATTTTTTGTGTTTTTAGGTATTTTCTGTTTGGGTTGTTGGGTCGTTTTATTTTGTTGTTTTTTATTTCTCTACATCCCTAACCCCAACCTCACTTGCCCCAAGACCGTTTGTCTTGTGGGTTGTGGGGTGGTGCAGGTTGGTCACGCTGAGCATTCTCAGAAGACCTCTGCACCGGGGGGGGGGGGGGGGGGGGGGGGTGTTAGAGGTGTTTTTCTTGGTTTGGTTAGGGCCCGGTTCCACTCCAGCCTCGGTGAGCCTTTGTACCGTTCGTCATTGGTGTTGCCGGGGTGTGGTGCAGCGGAGACTTACCTCAGTCGGAGGGGTGGGCCGATCTGTTGCCGTTCGCCATTTCGGTAGTTCCACCCCTCCCGAGAGGCTGCGGTATGGTCGAGTTGGGGCACCGGACGTATTTCCGGTTCTCTGCTGTGCCTTGGGGTTGGAGCTGGGTTAGTTTTTTCCTGTTCCCTTCTCCGGCTTAATATTTTGAGCCGTTCGCCAAAATTGAGCCGCCGAAGGGCTCTGGGAGGGACCTGGGGTCTTTCGGGGTGCCGGGGAGGGTAACAGGGTTTATGGTCGTTTTATATCCCCCCGGGGTTGTTTTTGGTAGTCCTCCGGGGGTTGATTTTTGATTTTGTTCTGTTTCCTTCCGGGTTCCACCTCCAGGGTTGATGGGACGGTCCTCTGGGGGGGAATTGGCTTGGGGCCAACTAGCCAAGTGTGACCGGGTCTGGGGTTCCGGGGTTGTGGGGAGGGTACCTCCTGGGGTTGATGGTATGGTCCTCTGGGGGGTGCCGTTTGCTCCATGTACACCTGGGGACCTTTGTGGGGTTATGGTTCTGGCTGTTCCTCCTGGAACTGGCGATGAAGGCCTTCTGGGGGGGGGGGTTGGGCTCTGCAGGTCATTCTGGGGGGGGTTGTTTGTTATTTTCTTTTATGCATTTACGTTTGTATTGTGTTTGTGGGGCTGTGTTGGGTTTTTGCGTTTGGGAGTTTTTCTTTTCTTCCCGGGGTTTGATGGGACGGTCCCCTGGGGAGGTTTTGGGTGGGTTTTATGTTTTTTTTTCTGTGTGTTGAATTGTACTGGGGAATGTTTTGGGGCTTTGTTGATTCCAGCCGGCCTTCCAGCTGCGGTGCCTGTCCTGCTGTCTGTGGTGGACCTTAGGAGCGTGGTGCTGTCTGCTTCCTGACGTGGACCCCGGAGGGAGGTGCTGTTCTCTGGCCTGGTCTGTTCGGTCGCCGGGAGGCTTCCCGTTGATGGGGGGGTACTGTTGTGTGTTGGGGGATGTGGCTGGATGTTTTGATGTTCTTTTCTTTTCTTTGCTCTTCAGGTGGCATGAGAACTGATTTGTCTGTGGAGAAGGTGCTGGCTGAAGAATCCTCACCCTCATCAACATCATGTGTAGCACCTGTGACTGGTGCTCACATGCAACCTTAAAGACTTTCAGCTGAAGCAGATAATTGGATGGCGTTCTGCATTTAAGGCATGTGTGATTGAAGCAGAACTGCCGGGAACTCGACCTTGTGATGTTCGTTTGTGAGACGCTGAGGACCGCGCCTGGGTTTGACACATCGAGCCCGTGAAGCAAGGAAGGGTGAGGACACATGCTGTCAGCACACATCAAAGGTGATTAAGTGTTTGACTAATTGTTGATAGTAACTTGGTGTTTTGTTACACAGTATACTTGAATTGTGATGAGAATCGTGCAGCTTGCTTCTCACTGCTGTGGCGTGCAGATAAGTGATCCTCCACCTGTTGTGAGAAGCTGCTCATTTGCATAAGTTAAAAAAGATACAGACCTGAATGTGTTGCTGATAGCGTGTGTCTTTTGAAAGATATTGTTGTAACTGCTGACTTACCTCACCTCTTCTTTGCTTCACAGAGAGTCGGTTTGTCGTGTCCACCTGGGGGGTGTTTGGCGGTGGTAGTGGGTCCAGGAGCGCCGGGCTTTGATCCTTGCGGGCGCTGGAGAGCGTGCCAACAGTCACTCCACCAGAGGGACGCTGTTTTTGTTTTTACACCTTTTATGCACAGTGGGTGTAATAAATATATTGTTTTTGGAACCGCTTTTCTGGTTATTTGTAGCGCTGGGTTCTGTCTGACGCAGGTCCGCTCCTCAACCCGCGTCGACACATAACACTTTCTTTCCTTGTAAAAAAGACATTGTGGCTTTGAATGGATTTAGGCTGCATGAAGTTACACAAGAATATAACTGACTTTTTACTATAAGGTATGTTATTAATATTTTACCATGATTTTACAAATATTCTACAAGCTTTAGCTGTGGTTTTTGAAGTTTTCATAAATTTCATGTAGTTTAATTGTTCTGAGTTAATGCATAATTTGGTTTACAATTAAAAGGAAAATCATTCCAGGTCCTACTTACACGTCATATTCTGTTATTTCAACATCATCATTGACAGGTCAAATAAAAGGTTGAATATAGGATCATTTAAATATCCACTAATTTTGAGATTTGTTCTTCCAGGAGACGCTGAAAAGTATAATTTATTTCTGGGGTCCCACAGGGCCCTAGACCCCGGCTCCTGGGGTGCTGAACCACCCGCAAATTTTCCTCAGATTTCACAATTTTCATTTCATACACTGCACACACTGGTGACTGCACACCAGTCACCATCTATCTCAGCAGCAGATATCTGAAGCTTTTGTACAACAATCATTTCCACATAAATTCAGCATTATTTCATCATAAAAGGCAGCGGAAGCGATCAGAGCGCCGCGGCTAAACAAGCTGCTAGCTGATTCGTTCACAGCCTGTCGGACATTTCAAAGCGTCATGGAATTTTGCCTTGTTTCTGCTTAAAATGGTCTTGTTTCTGCTTAAAACTCACTTTAGAATGATTTAAGAGGTTTTACCTTCATCACCTGATGGCTAATAATGCCATTGATCCAGTTGATTGGTTTGGGTGAAGAGACTCCGTCTCAGACATGCTGCTGTGGTCCGAAATGACGCATACGCAGATGCAAAAGGCAGACCGAGTTTTAGGAGTGGACCATTCGGTCTGTGACACTGGATCAAAACGTCATCTGAAAAAAATAAACACCTGCCCTAAATAAGCGCTGGGCCTTATGTGCATTAAAAATATTACATTTGGTCGAGTCGGTCATTTTTCTAAGCCCGCTGCGGTGTGGTACCTTAAAATCCTAAAGCCTGATTGATGCTTCTATAACTACGTAACTCTATGGCCATGCAATGATGTCGACGAGGGATGGAGGGTTGGACCAAACCCATGCATAAACGTGCAACAACGCCACGTTACATGGCGCTACATGGGTCATATGTGGCTTGACGTGGATCACATGCGGCAGCATGAGCCATTTGATGCTGGACGGGGCTCAAACAGGTCAGTCGTGGCTGATTAGAGGCTGATACCTGGCACATGTGAGGTACTTAGAGACACATAGAGGCGTCTTCATAGCGGATATGTGATAGATTTATACGTGGATCATTTAAATAATCACTGAAATTTCTGGCAAATCCAAACGTAGCTCATTATTCATGGCTTTATTATTTGGTGGGACTGAAGCTTAAAGGAAAATTTTAAATTATTGAAAGAATTTTATCACGTGTTTACAAACTTGTGACAAGAACTTCATAATGACAATGGTGATGCCAGTGGCAAGTTTTTAATATATATATTAAAAACTTGCAAATTGCGTATGTAAAACAAAATATAGAAATACATTTTCTTTTCTTTTATGCATTTTTTTTGTCAGCACTTTGAATTTTAATGTAAGAGATATCATGAAAATAATAATGTTACAGCTTTGTCAATAACCACGATAGTTGTAGTCTTACACACCTCTCTGCAGCTTCTCTCCCCCTGCCATCCCCTCATTACCCCATCCCCGTAGAGACGGTGCCTGCTCCCAGACCACCAATAACCAGCAAAAATCTATTTAAGCATAAAAATTCAAAAAGAAAAAATAATATAGCGCCTTCAACTTCACCACAGACTAAAACAGTTAAACGTGGTCTGTTAAACATTAGATCTCTCTTCTAAGTCCCTGTTAGTAAATGATATAATAATTGATCAACATATTGATTTATTCTGCCTTACAGAAACCTGGTTACAGCAGGATGAATATGTTAGTTTAAATAAGTCAACACCCCCGAGTCACACTAACTGCCATTGTTAGACTCGATTGGCTTTGCTCAAAATGTAAATGAGTCCACCCACCACTTTAATCATACCTTAGATCTTGTTCTGACTTATGGTATGGAAATTGAAGACTTAACAGTATTCCCTGAAAACCCCCTTCTGTCTGATCATTTCTTAATAACATTTAAATTTACTCTGATGGACTACCCAGCAGTGGGGAATAAGTTTCATTACAGTAGAAGTCATTCAGAAAGCGCTGTAACTAGGTTTAAGGATATGATTCCTTCTTTATGTTCTCAAATGCCATATACCAACACAGGGCAGAGTAGCTACCTAAACTCTGTGAGTGAGATAGATTATCTCATCAATAGTTTTATATCCTCATTGAAGACAACTTTGGATGCTGTAGCTCCTCTGAAAAGGAGAGCCTTAAATCAGAAGTGCCTGACTCCGTGGTATAACTCAAACTCGCAGCTTAAAGCAGATAACCTGTAAGTTGGAGAGGAAATGGCGTCTCACTAATTTAGAAGATCTTCACTTAGCCTGGAAAAAGAGTCTGTTGCTCTATAAAAAAAGCCCTCCGTAAAGCTAGGACATCTTACTACTCATCACTAATTGAAGAAAATAAGAACAACCCCAGGTTTCTTTTCAGCACTGTAGCCAGGCTGACAGAGTCAGAGCTCTATTGAGCTGAGTATTCCTTTAACTTTAACTAGTAATGACTTCATGACTTTCTTTGCTAATAAAATTTTAACTATTAGAGAAAAAATTACTCATAACCATCCCAAATACATATCGTTCTCTTTGGCTGCTTTCATTGATGCCAGTATTTGGTTAGACTCTTTCTCTCACATTGTTCTGTCTGAGTTATTTTCATTAGTTACTTCCTCCAAACCATCAACATGTCTCTTAGACCCCATTCCTACCAGGCTGCTCAAGGAAGCCCTACCATTAATTAATGCTTCGATCTTAAATATGATCAATCTATCTTTATTAGTTGGCTATGTACCACAGGCTTTTAAGGTGGCAGTAATTAAACCATTACTTAAAAAGCCATCACTTGACCCAGCTATCTTAGCTATCTGTGATGTATCTTGGCATTGTCCAATAGGAACGACGCATCGGGCCAAAACACAGAAGACTCGTGGCAGAAACCACTGATCTCTACAAAATGGATTGGACCAATCCGATTGGTGCAGAAACCACTTATCTGTACAAAACATTAACGTGTGACAGGACTGCTCATTTATAGAGCAGTTTCTGAAGAAAATCATTGGAAATGTTTTTTTGTTACCTCAAAATTTCTGATTACTGTTAAAAAAGTTCAGAACACTTGTAATTAAAATAGATAAATAAATCAATAAATGGTTCTTTAGAAACCTTTCATCTGTATTAAAAACCACCTGTTATTTCAGATTAGATCATGTCTTGTTTAACATAAGGAAACTCAGACATTTATTTTTAGACAAATAAAAAAGCATGGAAACGTGTATATTTTTTGAAGTCTGGTAGATTATTTATATCTTATTTCAACCAGAAAAACAAACACTAAATAAATACAAGTGTTTATTATAAATGCAAAAGGAAATAATTTAACAATGACTGCAGTGTGATTGTAAAGTAGGATTTCTGTGACATAAACCTCATGATGTTTTATATATATATATATATATATATATATATATATATGTATATATATATAGTCATTTAAACTTGTAATTTCGTCAAAATATGTAATTGCCTTTAATGTTATCAGGACGCCCCCTCGTGGCGCCGGGTCCGTGTTTTGTACTATGATCAAGGTGAAATGACAGTGAAAGTGTGTGTTTAGGTGTGTGTTCATGGTGTTTAGGTGTATAGTATTTGTTCATTGGGGGTTCGGTATGGACGGGTGGGTGTGCGTGTTTGGGGGTGGATTCGTCGTGCCAATAGTGGGCTGGTCCAGCGGAAAAATGCCAGGGCCGAAATTTGTTCCCAGTCCGACCCTGGTTGTAAAACAGCTAACTGATCATCTGCAGAAGAATGGTCTATTTGAAGAGTTTCAGTCAGGGTTTAGAATTCATCATAGTACAGAAACAGCATTAGTGAAGGTTACAAATGATCTTCTTATGGCCTCAGACAGTGGACTCATCTCTGTGCTTGTTCTGTTAGACCTCAGTGCTGCTTTTGATACTGTTGACCATAAAATTTTATTACAGAGATTAGAGCATGCCATAGGTATTAAAGGCACTGCGCTGCGGTGGTCTGAATCATATTTATCTAATAGATTACAATTTGTTCATGTAAATGGGGAATCTTCTTCACAGACTAAGGTTAATTATGGAGTTCCACAAGGTTCTGTGCTAGGACCAATTTTATTCACTTTATACATGTTTCCCTTAGGCAGTATTATTAGACAGCATTGCTTAAATTTTCATTGTTACACAGATGATACCCAGCTTTATCTATCCATGAAGCCAGAGGACACACACCAATTAGCTAAACTGCAGGATTGTCTTAGACATAAAGACATGGATGACCTCTAATTTCCTGCTTTTAAACTCAGATAAAACTGAAGTTATTGTACTTGGCCCCACAAATCTTAGAAACATGGTGTCTAACCAGATCCTTACTCTGGATGGCATTACCCTGACCTCTAGTAATACTGTGAGAAATCTTGGAGTCATTTTTGATCAGGATATGTCATTCAATGCGCATATTAAACAAATATGTAGGACTGCTTTTTTGCATTTGCGCAATATTTCTAAAATTAGAAAGGTCTTGTCTCAGAGTGATGCTGAAAAACTAATTCATGCATTTATTTCTTCTAGGCTGGACTATTGTAATTCATTATTATCAGGTTGTCCTAAAAGTTCCCTGAAAAGCCTTCAGTTAATTCAAAATGCTACAGCTATTCTATTGACAGAGACTAGAAGGAGAGAGCATATCTCACCCATATTGGCCTCTCTTCATTGGCTTCCTGTTAATTCTAGAATAGAATTTAAAATTCTTCTTCTTACTTATAAGGTTTTGAATAATCAGGTCCCATCTTATCTTAGGGACCTCTTAGTACAATATCACCCCAATAGAGCGCTTCGCTCTCAGACTGCAGGCTTACTTGTAGTTCCCAGGGTTTGTAAGAGTAGAATGGGAGGCAGAGCCTTCAGTTTTCAGGCTCCTCTCCTCTGGAACCAGCTCCCAATTCGGATCAGGGAGACAGACACCCTCTCTACTTTTAAGATTAGGCTTCAAACTTTTCTTTTTGCTAAAGCTTATAGTTAGGGCTGGATCAGGTGACCCTGAACCATCCCTTAGTTATGCTGCTATAGACTTAGACTGCTGGGGGGTTCCCATGATGCACTGAGTGTTTCTTTCTCTTTTTGCTCTGTATGCACCACTCTGCATTTAATCATTAGTGATTAAGCTCTGCTCCCCTCCACAGCATGTCTTTTTCCTGGTTCTATCCCTCAGCCCCACCCAGTCCCAGCAGAAGACTGCCCCTCCCTGAGCCTGGTTCTGCTGGATGTTTCTTCCTGTTAAAAGGGAGTTTTTCCTTCCCACTGTCGCCAAGTGCTTGTTCACAGGGGGTCATTTTGACCATTGGGGTTTTTCCGTAATTATTGTATGGCTTTGCAATACAATATAAAGTGCCTTGGGGCAACTGTTTGTTGTGATTTGGCGCTATATAAATAAATTTGATTTGATATACTTTTGGACTGCGTTCTTGGAGAATGTACTTCCTCTGCAACATCCACATATACCCAGCTGTAAGTGGGTACAGGTCTTGGTTAGTGATTAACCTGTGATGGACTGGCATCCCCTCTAAGGGCAGTTGTGGATGTTCATCCACTTTACGCTGTGGTCTCTTGCATGTGTTACATTTCATTGCCTTTCAGATCATGCGCATGGTGTGCTCAGGTTGCCCCGTCCACAGGTACTGGCTTCCTCTTGGAAAAGCCCAAGAGGAAGCCTATGTATCACCTGGCTGCAGCAGAGTGCTGGCTATACTTTTGGAAGGCGGGGATGGACCAGTTTTATGCCTGGAATGGTTTCCATCCAGAACTAAGGGTGGGTACATAGTATCTTGGATGTGGCAGCCAGCCCTGCACTGATTATTCATCCCCTTGTGTGTCACCCATGTACTATATGGACCTGTGACAAATAAAGGCTTGAATCATAAATCATTGACTTTCTTAGTGCAAACCATCTCTATAATGAAACAGAAGTGTGTAGCTTCAAATTGTACATTATTATGTTGCGTTTGGAGACAGTGACATCATGCTTTTTGGGTTTTGAAATAAAGATGTTTTGAAAAGAGTTCAGCCCCTATAAAAGAGATTGAGCAAATAATGGCAACCTAGACGCTCACAGATTCCTCCAACACCCTCAAGGCATACATGGCAGACGGGAGCAGCAAGAGAATGATAAGGGTGAGAGAATTTGAGCATCTGCAAGAGAGATGGAGAGAACATGATGAACTGGTGATACGGGTTACTGGCGTGGCATCCAAAGAACCTGAGGCAATCGTTACCTCTACTGCTCAACTATTTAGGAAATAGCTTCTTTTGAAAAGTCTCTTATCTCCTATATGTTGTTTCTGAGGGGGCTGTTTTGATGGTTGTAGAGTTGCTGTCGTGATAACGGTCCTGATGAATGCAGTTATGAAATTAGTTTCTGAGTAGAGGTTTCCTTGGTACTTATTTTTTGCTAACTGTTTTCCTCTCTCCTGCTGCTGTCTTTCTACAGAGGCTGGTGGTGGCGGCTGAGGAAGCCCACCTACAGCATGAGGAGGATCCAAACTTACAGGTGTGTGTTTGTGTCTTCTTGATCCATATTCTTCACAGTTAACCTATATGAATTGAAAATCAAATTTAAAGTAATGGATATGAATACATCCATACAAGAATTCCTCAGCTGATCTAAACATACTACAAACTGGTTGGTGGATTTACTTTTAACTTTATGAAAGGGATGAGTTAACATTGTTTTACTGCTATTTCCACATCTTCAAACTCTTGAAAGGCCGTGTGAAACTCTTGTGATAGTCACAAAAATGGCAACCCCATGACACTGTCACATCCATTACAGCTTTCAGTGGTCCTGCTGTGAGGTCACTATCCCAGAGAATTTTGGTTTGTCCAGTAATTCTTCATCCTTTTGAGAATAAAAAGTCTTTGGTATGGCGAGATCACAGCACCCCCCCACCCACACACACACACATGGAATTTGCCAAAGTGTGACAGTGGTAGGTGGCATAAACGATAAATGTACTATACCTGTTTGAACATTAAGTTTTGTTCATTTGTTCCTATTGTCATACAGATCAGAATGTCCAGACTGAAAAACAGCTTCTACCCGAATGCTGTCAGACTGTTGAACAGTTCAACATCCACCACCAAACTGTGAACATTGCACTAAACATTGTACATTGTCACCTTCTTAATGCTCTAACACTTGCTGCTGCCGACACTGTGCCTTGTATATATATTCTATGGCCACAGGGGTGCACATATTATATGTTGCAAAAGTTATATTGCAAAAGTTTATACAATAGGTTAGGTTAAAAAAAATGTCCCAGTTAACTACACCAAGACCTGGAGAAACTGCATTTTGTTCTGCCTGTAAGGGTCGAGTGACAATAAAAGTGAGTCTGAGTCTGAGAATGGGAAAGTTATGCTATGCTTACTTCTTCTTCTGGGCTTGTTCTATGCTGCATTTTCTGATACTATAAGTAGCGTTGCCCCGGTGGTAAACAAAAGGAGAGCACAGCTAGTGTCAGTGTGCTGTAGTACAGTAGCAAAAACCTGATGAATGTTGCTGGTTTTTCATGACATGTGCACTTGAAGGTAAGCAGTGCCACTTTTGGCTTATTCTAAATCAGTCTGTTGAATATTTGCTTCCTTGCTTGTGAATGTTCATCAATTTTGACAATGACATCTTTTATCTGGAAAATTCAGAAAGCTAAAGGGGGTGGGGGGTGTCTTTGGTGTTTGATGGTTTTAGAGCCCAAAATTGGAAACACAGCGTGTCTCACAGGTCAGGGATGGAATACCCTTCCCGGAAAGGAGAGGCCTGCAGTCCATCCACTTATGGTGGAGACAGCCTTGTTCTTCTTGATGTTGAGTGCAGTTGGCCTCAAAGGTCTGCACAGCCTTGTGGCATGGTGAGCTTCACTCGCCTGGTTAATGGTGAGTTGCTTCAGGTTAGAGGGAGACATACTTGAGATGATCTTTGAAGCACTTCTTCTGACCTCCAACACTGCAGCGACCGATGGTGAGTTCACCAAAGAGTAATTTTTGGGGCAGGTGATCCTGAGGCATTCGACAGACATGACCACCCAGCAAAACTGCTGTTAGATAATATGAGCCTCTATACTCATACAACACCAATTCCAATGAAGTTGGGATGTTGTGTAAAATGTGAATAAAAACAGAATACAATGATTTGCAAATCCTCTTCAACCTATATTCAATTGAATACACCACAAAGACAAGATATTTGACAAGATGAAAACTTCTTTCGAACGCTTCTTTCCGAGATGGCGGCGCGCGCAGACGCAGCGGCTTACAGCTCTCCCTATTTGTGCACCTTTTTGTGTCTTTTGTGTGTTGTTTTGGAATCTTGTACGTCGCTTACGGACTTTTACAAACAGTACGACCGGGTGGACTTAATAAACATCGGTTTTCAACAGAAAACTACCATCCGCAGCGACTTTCAGCGAACTCACAACATCCCAGACGAGATAGCGAGACCAGCGGGATCTCCGTGGATTGTTATCGGGGCCGACAAGCGACGCAGGCGGCGTCGCGAGAGAAAGCAAAAATGGGGCTGCAGGGCTGGACTGCTGCATAAACTAAGGAAACAGCCACTCAAACCACCGCTGCCAAGCCTTTATCTCTCAAATGCCAGATCCTTGGTACACAAAATGGACGATTTGGAACTACAGCTAGCTGGGAATCGCTACATTCAGGAGTGCTGCGCACTTATAATCACAGAGACATGGCTACATGCACAAATCCCCGATGCTTCGGCGCAGCTAGCAGGCCGCACGCTACACAGATGGGACAGGAACAGCGACTCAGGGAAAAACAGAGGTGGGGGCCTCTGCATCTACATACATGAAGGTTGGTGCAATAATAGTACTGTTCTGGTCAGACACTGTTCTCCTGACTTAGAGTTTATGTCAGTAAGATGCAGACCATTCTACCTGCCTAGAGAGCTAGCTGCTGTGCTCATTACGGCAGTCTACATACCACCGGATGCTAATGTAAACATAGCTCTCTCCCTGCTGCTAAACGCCATAAACAAACAACAGAATGCCTATCCAAACGGCGTTCACATCATTGCGGGTGACTTTAATAAGGCAAATCTTAAAACTGTTTTACCAAAATTTCACCAACACGTGAAATGCCCTACAAGAGGGGAAAACACTCTGGACCATGTTATACCAACATCAAGAGAGCATACAGAGCCATACCCCTCCCCCACCTGGGCCAGTCAGATCACCTCTCCCTGTTTCTCACCCCCGCTTACACCCCCCTCAACCGACAAACAAAGCCTAAACGGCTGACCATTAACACCTGGCCTGATGCTGCCCTCACCCATCTGCAGGACTGCTTTGACCAGGCACAGTGGGAAGCCTTTTACCATGAAGACTTGGCTACATTCACAGACACAGTACTGTCCTACATCAAGTACTGCATTGAAATGGTTACTGTGGAAAAGAACATTCTGGTGTTTCCAAACCAAAAACCATGGATGACTAGCCAGGTCCGCATGCTCCTCCAGGACCGGGACACAGCCTTCAGATCGGGAGACAGAGCACTATACAACACCACCCATGCTGACCTGAGGAGAGGCATCAAGACCGCCAAAGCGGAGCATAAGAGCAGGATAGAGGACCAGCTTAACAACCCCCAACAGGTGTGGCAGGGCATGCAGTCGATCACCTATTACAGAGGCTGTGCTGCAACACCAGGGAACTCAGATCTGGCACTAGCAGAGGAACTGAACAGCTTCTATGCCCACTTTGAGTCTCAGGCACGGCACTCAACCACAACACGCCAACCCCCACTACAACCCATTCCAGCCTCCAGTTCCCCCCCCACTTACTCTAGCGGCTGAGGACGTGAGACGAGTGCTCCGGGCTGTGAACCCCAGGAAGGCTTCAGGCCCGGATGGAGTACCAGGGAAGGTGCTCAAGGCATGTGCTGACCAGCTAGCACAGGTCTTCACTGTCATTTTCAACCTGTCACGAGAACATGCCCTCATCCCAGCCTGCTTAAAATCCGCTACTATCATCCCAGTTCCCAAAAAATCACCCACAACCAGCCTCAATGACTTCCGCCCGGTAGCACTCACCCCAGTCATCACCAAGTGCTTTGAGAAACTGGTTCTAAGACACATCAAAGCTTGTCTCCCCCCCTACCCTGGACCAGCATCAGTTCTCTACTCGCTCTACACATCTGACTGCACCCCCACCCACTCGGAGAACATCATCATTAAATTTGCTGATGATACAACAGTGGTGGGGCTGATAACAGGGGGAAACGAAGCGGCCTACAGAGATGAGGTCCAAAAACTGGTCGAGTGGAGTGCAGCCAACAACTTGGCACTAAACATCACAAAGACTAAGGAACTCATCCTGGACTTCCGTCGAAAGAAAACTGCCCCTGCCCCACTGTACATCAATGGTGAATGCGTGGAGCGAGTGGAGTCCTTCAAGTTCCTAGGGGTTCACATCTCTGCTGACCTCTCCTGGTCAATCAACACCGCAGCACTGGTCAAGAAGGCCCAGCAGCGACTACACTTCTTGAGGGTGCTTAGGAAAGAGCAATTAAGCACTTTTTAAGGAGCAGCCCCCCTAATCTTGTTGTACTATGCAGACTGTGTTTGCTGTGTATAATGACAATAAAGCCTTTCTATTCTATTCTATTCTATTCTATTCTATTCTATTCTATTCTATTCTATTTAATGTTCAAACCGATAAACTTCATTGTTTTTGTGCAAATATTTGCTCATTTTGAAATGGATGCCTGCAACACATTTCAAAAAAGCTGGGACAGTGGTATGTTTACCACTGTGTTACATCACCTTTCCTTCTAATAACACTCAATAAGCATTTGGGAACTGAGGACACTAATTGTTGAAGCTTTGTAGGTGGAATTCTTTCCCATTCTTGCTTGATGTACGATTTCAGTTGTTCACAGTCCAGGGTCTCCGTTGTCGTATTTTGCGCTTCATAATGCGCCACATTTTCAATGGGCAACAGGTCTGGACTGCAGGCAGGCCGGTTGGGTACCCGCATTCTTTTACTACGAAGCCACACTGTTGTAACACATGCAGAATGTGGCTTGGCATTGTCTTACTGAAATAATCAGCGGCGTCCCTGAAAAAGACATTGCTTGGATGGCAGCATGTGTTGCTCCAAAATCCTGGATGTACCTTTCAGCATTGATGGTGCCATCACAGATGTGTAAGTTGCCCATGCCATGCGCACTAACACACCCCCATACCATCACAGATGCTGGCTTTTGAACTTTGCGCTGGTAAAAATCTGGATGGTCTTTTTCCTTTTTTGTCCGGAGGAAACGACGCTCATGATTTCCAAAAACAATTTGAAATGTGGACTTATCAGACCACAGCACACTTTTCCACTTTGCGTCTGTCCATTTCAAATGAACTCAGGCCCAGAGTAGGCGGCAGTGTTTCTGGATGTTGTTGATGGCTTTCGCGTTGCGTGGTAGAGTTTTAACTTGCACTTCTAGTGATGAACTGTGTTAACTGACAGTGGTTTTCTGAAGTGTTCCTGAGCCCACATGGTAAGATCTTTTACACAATGATGTCGGTTTTTGATGCAGTGCTGCGTGAAGGATCGAAGGTCATGGACATTCAGTGTTGGTTTTCGGCCTTGCCGCTTACATAGATAGAAAGTTCTCCAGATTCTCAGAATTTTCTGATAATTTTATGGACTTTAGATGATGGAATCCCTAAATTCCTTGCAATTGAATGTTAAGAAACATTGCTGTTCAACTGTTGTACTATTTTTTTTCATGCAGTTGTTCACAAAGTGATGATCCTCACCCCATCTTTGCTTGTGAATGGCTGAGACTTTTTGGGATGCTCCTTTTATACCCAATTATGAGTGTTCTCAGTTCCAAAACAGTGTTGTTAGAAGGAAAGGTTTTTATTCTGTTTTTATTTACATTTTACACAACATCCCAACTTCATTGGAATTGGGGTTGTACAATCTGCAGACTAGAGGTCAAAGTCACGTGAGGAACCAGATCGGCCCTAGTTTCCATTGCAAGCAGTAGATATGAAAGGTCTCAAGACTCAAATGGTCCCTGTAGATGGTCCAGGCCTCACAGCCATAGAGCAGCCTGGAGATGCAGATGGCTTTGTAGAGTGAGACCTTGGTGGACATACTGAGGCCACGATTGAGAAATACATGGTGTGAAAGGTGGCTAAAGGCACTCGATGCTTGCCGCATCCAGTGCTGTACCTCATTGTTGATGCTACAGGACTGGGTCAGGACACTGCCAAGGTTGTCAAACGTGCTGACAATGTCTGTGTCTTCAGCCCTAATCTCTTTAAGGACCAGTTAGGGGCGTCATCAACATCTTAACTGTATCAGATTGTATGATATTACACCAAATCAAACTGAATCATTCCATAATAAAAAAAATATATCAGTCCTGAAACGTGTCATAACCCATCTATCTACTGCATACATATCGTATAATTTTGTACTCATCACAAAGGCTTTAAATCAGGTCTGCTCCCTGTTTCTTGAATCTTGTAAATTAACAGAATATACCCTGGACAGGTATAGAGGCCCTGCTAAATCATGAGAACCTTTGTAAGCACACCAGTGTAAGAGCTGGAGAGAAAAAGGCATTAGGAAACATGCTCTGTTGTCTGCTTCGCTTGACTAGTCTAACAGTCTTTTTGCCTCTGAAAATGTGTTATTCCACAGCTCCTCATAATCTTTTGTCAGCACACATCTCGCTCTGCTGCCATCTCACTGTTAGGTGCTCGCACTCCCAGCAATGAATGCAAACCCCTGTGTGCATCACCCATATACAAGTGTTTTCCTATCCTGATAAGTGTTGGAAATATTTGAAACTGAGTCTAAAGATAAATGCATGCTACCACTCCATGATAACTGGTCCGAAACATGGTCCAGTATTGGAGATGGCTGTCAGAGAAGAAATAACTATTTCCCATTTGAATGCACTTTCATAATTTCACCACAGATAGATGTTAGACCAAGGAAGACTCCATTAAATTTTGAAGGTGATCCGGATCCGGATTCTGGATCAAGTTTCACTTTATATAGGCTTTGAAGTATTACGTCAGAAATACTTCACGGCTTCTCACCAAATTTTATTTTGGATGTGATCTGGATCAGGATTCTGGATCAAGATTTCACTTTATATATGGTTTGAAGGATTGCGTCAAAACTACTTAATGGATTTTCACCAGATTTGCATAACAGATAGATATTAGGGTATGGAAGACTCCATTAAATTTTGGAGGTGATCTGGATCCAGATTCTAGATCAAGATTTCCTTTTATACAGTGAGGAAATAAGTATTTGAACACCCTGTGATTTTGCAAGTTCTCCCACTTAGAAATCATGGAGGGGTCTGAAATTTTCATCTTAGGTGCACATCCACTGTGAGAGACATAATCTAAAAAAAAAAAAGTCCAGAAATCACAATGTATGATTTTTAATAATTTATTTGTATGTTACTGCTGCAAATACGTATTTGAACACCTGTGAAGATCAATGATAATATTTGGTACAGTAGCCTCTGTTTGCAATTACAGAGGTCAGATATTTCCTGTAGTTTTTCATCAGGTTTGCACACACTGCAGCAGGAATTTTGGTCCACTCCTCCATACAGATCTTCTCTAGATCTTTCAGGTTTGGAGTTTCAGCTCCCTCCAAAGATTTTCTATTGAGTTCAGGTCTGGAGACTGGCTAGGCTACTCCAGGACCTTGAAATGCTTCTTACGGAGCCCCTCCTTTGTTGCCCTGGCTGCATGTTTGGGGTCATTGTCATGCTGGAAGACCCAGCCATGACCCATCTTCAATGCTCTTACTGAGGGAAGGAGGTTGTTTGCCAAAATCTCGCAATACATGACCCCAGCCATCCTCCCTTCAATACGGTGCAGTCATCCTGTCCCCTTTGCAGAAGAGCACCCCCAGAATAAAGGTTTCCACCCCCATGCTTCACAGTTGGGAAGGTTTTCTTGAAGTTGTACTCATCCTCTAAACATGGTAAGTGGAGTTGATTAGAAAAAGCTCTTTTGTAGTCTCATCTGTCCACATGACCTTCTCCCATGCCTCCTCTGGATCACCCAGATGGTCAATGGTGAACTTCAAACAGACCTGGACATGTGCTGGCTTGAGCAGGGGGAACCTTGCTGCCATGCAGGATTTTAAACCATGACAGCATCATGTGTTACTAATGTAATCTTTGTGACTGTGGTCCCAGCTCTCTTCAGGTCATTGACCAGGTCCTCCTGTGTAGTTCTGAGCTTTCTCAGAATCATCCTTACCCCACAAAGTGAGATTTTGCATGGAATCCTAGACTCAAATCAAATAAATCAAATCAATTTTATTTATATAGCGCCAAATCACAACAAACAGTTGCCCCAAGGCGCCTTATATTGTAAGGCAAGGCCATACAATAATTACGGAAAAACCCCAACGGTCAAAACGACCCCCTGTGAGCAAGGACTTGGCAACAGTGGGAAGGAAAAACTCCCTTTTAACAGGAAGAAACCTCCAGCAGAACCAGGCTCAGGGAGGGGCAGTCTTCTGCTGGGACTGGTTGGGGCTGAGGGAGAGAACCAGGAAAAAGACATGCTGTGGAGGGGAGCAGAGATCAATCACTAATGATTAAATGCAGAGTGGTGCATACAGAGCAAAAAGAGAAAGAAACACTCAGTGCATCATGGGAACCCCCCAGCAGTCTAAGTCTATAGCAGCATAACTAAGGGATGGTTCAGGGTCACCTGTCAGTGGATAAGCAACAAATGTTTTCAACTTACTGAGAGAGAAGATTTTGAGTCTGAACCATTAATCATTAGTTATTTACAGTGTCATAAAACTGTCAAATTCCTATAGAAAATTCACTCGACTTTAAAATCTTCCTTGGGAATTCCACCCACAGTTTTAAGGACTCTGGCAAAAGCACTGAGCTAATCGCATCTGAATACACCCCCCAAAACCAGCCTCTGCCCTCATGGTTTTGCTTCAAATCCATTTGAGCAGATTTAGATTTTTGGAGCGAGGCTTTATGTTGTGTTTGTGTGTCTGTGTGTGCGTGCGAGAGAGAGCATTTATTTCTCTTAAATTTGCACACATGATGCACATCTGTGATTAAAGTTTGTTAAAGTTAGTGCAGTGACTTCACAACAGTGAATTTTTAAAAAGAAAACATGATTCCAAGTTTGCTTTTGTGTATTTCCTGCTAAACATCTGATAAAACGTGTAGGTGTGAGAGATTACTTTGTCGGCTCCTTAAGGCATTGTTGAATGTCCTGTGGTTTATTTGCTGCCACACACCATTAAGGTCCAATTCCAAAATTTAACTGCTAATACTTCTGTTTCATAATACCCTGCTCTTTTATTTCTATTTGTGCATTTCTCTCTCAGCAATTTGTCACCTGCAACATAAAGTGATGAAAATGGCACCATTAAACAAGAGTACATTGTGACGCTGTAACTTATTAAAACAGTCATGCACAAATTTGATATGCAACATATGTGTGATTTTATACGGTTTATTGTTTTAAAAAACGTTATATTAAAATTTACAATGATTAAAGATGACAAATTAACAGAAGATTCTGATTTTGGTTTGTTGTACAATATAAACTGTTCACATGTATCTAGATTTAGACGCTAATATCGTTTCCAGACTTTTTAGTTATGAAAAGCCCATCTGAAAACTGTGTGGGCTTAGCTCCTGCACAATAATCCAGTTTACACTGGGGTCAAACACTATTCGGATAATATATGACAATAATTAGTGACAAAACTAACATCAACAGATATGATCAAAATACATTTCTTTTCATTTGGTTGAGGGAGGAATTACAATGCGCAAAAATACAAATAACCACACTTCCCCTGTCTTTATCAGTCAATCAGAAAATAAAGATAATACACGTGGAGAGTTCATTTATGATTTATGGATGTACATGGATTGTTCATCTATTGCCAATGAGATATATTCGTGGGGTATATACTGGACACTGTTCCCTGTACATTGAAGGACAGTTATTTAGACAAATTTACAGCATGCTTAAATGTACTGTATCTGTAGTTAAGGTTGGTGGTGGTGGTGGTAGTGTTGATGGGGGTGAGGGGGACGTTATGCAAATTAAATTGTTTCAACAGCCCTGTAAGCTTTTGGCATAATTACAGTATTATTGCTTATTGCTAACATAAAGATAATCAAAAGTGGAAATTCAGCAAAATTGCATCATTGTTAAACATTTAAGAATACATTTCTGGCAAGCATCTGACTTTACTTGCCTTGGAGTGTGTGTGTGTGTCTATCTATCTATCGATCGATCGATAGATCGATCGATCGATCTAATAAAGGCCTCCCTCTCAGAGACCGAGACTACAAACACAATAGTCAACTGATGTTTGAGTCCGTGCCTCATAATATGATCACTGACAGAGGTAAGGGCCCCTTCATACATTGTACGAATAAGTACAAATCAGGGTGACTCAGGGCGGAACAGCTTGTATGAGAGAACCACGAAAACATCGAGCCGATGGGCAGGCGTGCGTGATCCCGTTGGGTCTCCAGATGTTTCCTGAGTACAGCCTTCTACCCAAAGTGGAGGCTGATGGGTATATTCATTTGGTGTTTGCATTTTACAGCCATATCTTGGATTGTCCTGGGACTAGGATACATTGTTACAGATAATACTGTCCAGCATTGTTTCAAAGAAAGAAAGCACTGTTATTTCAAACCATAAAGATCAGAAGCCTGATTCCAGCTGGGACATTTGCATGTGTGTATGTATTCCTTCTGGTGTCCTCCAACAGTCCAAATGTATTCACATGAGGTTACTGTTGGGAAAGTGTAGTGACACGGACCCACAACAGGGGGCGTAAATGAACGGACAATGGAAGAAGTCAAATTATAACACTTTACTGGTGTGAATGTCACAACCAAACACAGCAGAATCAGAATGTGCAACAGTCAATTAATAAAGGTGTCGTGTGGGCAGGCTCGACGATAGGAGACGCCCGTCAGGAAACGAACTGGAACCACACGATTTCCACCACCACCTGAACCCGAGGAATACTGGAGCCGCCAAGTCCCGGAGTCCCCAGGTGGCCACCTCTCCGGCGTGTCGGATCTGGTACTGCTGGCAGAAAGCAAAAGACAGTCAAAGGGTGGGTGTGTGAACACCCAGTAACAATGGTGGGAATGCCACCTCCACCTCTCACTCAACACGTTGCAGTGGTCTCAGAGGAAAAGGAGCGCCGTCATGCACAGCCTCCACCAAAACGACCAGTTCTCCTGCAAACACTCACAATCACAGATTTATAAATCTCAAAAAAAAGGCTGAGAGTAGTACCTCCAAATGAAGATGATATCTCAGCAGTTTGGATGAGATGATGAGTGACAGCTGTCACCACGGCTTGTTCCTGAGGCGGCAGCGCCCTCTCGTGCCTGAAGCCCGCACTTCAGGCAGGGCGCCTTCTGGTGGTGGGCCAGCAGTACCTCCTCTTCTGGCGGCCCACACAACAGTTACTTGATGATACTAATTTGACCTTACATTAGTTGCGTGGATCTCATTTCTCCTAATTGCATCATGCAGCTGATCTATTTTAACATGTGACGATCTACCTGACAGTAAGAAGTGTGCAAAATGAACACAGCACTGCTGTTATCATCACAATCTCTTCTCACGTTACTAAAATAGATCTCACTCTACAGGGGTGTCTCCATGAAATTATCTGTTCAATCAAATCACGCCAGGGAGCTCATTTTTGCATATCACTGACCAGCTATTAGATTAACAATGAGGACGGTGATGTATTTGTCACATAACTGTCTGAATTTGATTGAGTTTAACTCCCATAGTGAGACAAATGGGCAGTCATAGATCAATTTGAAATGACTGTGTCCACTTGAAAAAATATATAAATACATACATATATACAATCAAAAAAAAAAAAAATTCTGTCTTGGGGCAGCATGGTGGTTTAGTGGTTAGTACTGTTGCCTCACAGCAAGGTTACTCAACTTCAACATTTTGGGAGCATGATACATTTCTATGTCCATGACCCAGCACATATCATTGTGGTCAAAAGTGTACATGCACTCAGTACATAAAGTACTGAGTGCATGTACACTAAATAATGTTTGAGGTTCGATCAACAGATAAATTCTGTTGTCAAAGCTAGTTTTTTCCAACTTCGCCTTTTGGCTAAAATAAAGCACTTTCTCAGTAGACGTGCTCTTGAGACGGACATTCATGCTTTCATCAGCTCCAGACTTGATTATTGTAATTCACTTTATTCTGGCATTAAGCAGTCGTCTCTTGCACGTCTCCAGTTGGTGCAAAATGCTGCTGCTTGTCTTTTGACAAACACTTTTAGACGTGAGCATATTACGCCCATCCTGTACTCACTCCACTGGCTTCCAGTTCGTTTTAGAATTGATTTTAAAATTTTAATGTTTGTTTTTAAAGCTATTTATGGCCTTGCACCTCCCTACTTGTCTGAAATTTTAACTTTGCGCACCTACAGTAGGACATTAAGGGCGTCTGGCCAGCTTTACTTAGATGTTCCAAGGTCAAGATATAAACGCTGGGGTGATCATGCTTTCGCGGTAGCTGGCCCGAGACTGTGGAATGAGTTACGTACTATTCCTGACCTAGCACTTTTAAATCTAAGTTAAAGACTTAGATTATGCCATAGGTATTAAAGGCACTGCGCTGCAGTGGTTTGAATCATATTTGTCTAATAGATTACAATTTGTTCATGTACATGGGGAATCTTCTTCACAGACTAGGGTTAATTATGGAGTTCCACAAGGTTCTGTGCTAGGACCAATTTTATTCACTTTATACATGCTTCCCTTAGGTAGTATTATTAGACGGTATTGCTTAAATTTTCATTGTTACGCATATTGTACTTGGCCCCACAAATCTTAGAAACATGGTGTCTAACCAGATCCTTACTCTGGATGGCATTGCCCTGGCCTCTAGTAATACTGTGAGAAATCTTGGAGTCATTTTTGATCAGGATATGTCATTCAAAGCGCATATTAAACAAATATGTAGGACTGCTTTTTTGCATTTACGCAATATCTCTAAAATCAGAAAGGTCTTGTCTCAGAGTGATGCTGAAAAACTAATTCATGCATTTATTTCCTCTAGGCTGGACTATTGTAATTCATTATTATCAGGTTGTCCAAAAAGTTCCCTAAAAAGCCTTCAGTTAATTCAAAATGCTGCAGCTAGAGTACTGACGGGGACTAGAAGGAGAGAGCATATCTCACCCATATTGGCCTCTCTTCATTGGCTTCCTGTTAATTCTAGAATAGAATTTAAAATTCTTCTTCTTACTTATAAGGTTTTGAATAATCAGGTCCCATCTTATCTTAGGGACCTCGTAGTACCATATCACCCCAATAGAGCGCTTCGCTCTCAGACTGCAGGCTTACTTGTAGTTCCTAGGGTTTGTAAGAGTAGAATGGGAGGCAGAGCCTTCAGCTTTCAGGCTCCTCTCCTGTGGAACCAGCTCCCAATTCAGATCAGGGAGACAGACACCCTCTCTACTTTTAAGATTAGGCTTAAAACTTTCCTTTTTGCTAAAGCTTATAGTTAGGGCTGGATCGGGTGACCCTGAACCATCCCTTAGTTATGCTGCTATAGACGTAGACTGCTGGGGGGTTCCCATGATGCACTGTTTCTTTCTCTTTTTGCTCTGTATGCACCACTCTGCATTTAATCATTAGTGATCGATCTCTGCTCCCCTCCACAGCATGTCTTTTTCCTGGTTCTCTCCCTCAGCCCCAACCAGTCCCAGCAGAAGACTGCCTCTCCCTGAGCCTGGTTCTGCTGGAGGTTTCTTCCTGTTAAAAGGGAGTTTTTCCTTCCCACTGTAGCCAAGTGCTTGCTCACAGGGGGTCGTTTTGACCGTTGGGGTTTTACATAATTATTGTATGGCCTTGCCTTACAATATAAAGCGCCTTGGGGCAACTGTTGTTGTGATTTGGTGCTATATAAAAAAAAAAAATTGATTGATTGAAATTGACTTATTTAAACTGGCTTTTAACACTTAGTGGGGAGGTGACATGTTCTGTTATTTTTATGTTCTTTTTTATGTGTTGTTTTAAAATTTTATTTTATGTGTTTTATTTTTGTAAGTTTGTGTTTTTAATGTTAAGCACTTTGGACACCAGTCGGTGCTGTAAAGCGCTTTATAAATAAATGTTGATTGATTGATTGATTGATTAAAAACTAAAATGTTTCAGCCATTTTGAATTTTAATTTTGATAATTACAGCTTCTTGCTCCAAAATAATAGAAAACGCAGATCTCAAAATATTACAATATTTTATTTCAAGTCACTATTTATGCAGTATGAATACAACAAATCTCTCAAATCCAGTTCAGTACACACAACTACAATCATGGTTAAGAATGCTGACTTGTCAGTTGACCAGAAGACACTTATGGACACTGTCCATGGGGACGTTAAGCCACAGAAGGTTGCTGCTAAAAGCTCTGGCTGTTCAGAGTTGTGGATCAAAGAATATTCATAGAAAGTTGACTGGAGGGGGAAATGTGGTTCAAAAAGATGCACAAGCAACAGGGATGGCCACAGCCTTGAGACAATTATAAGGCAAAACTGATTCCAGAATTTGGGGGTGCTTCAGAAGAAGTCGACTGAAGCTGGAGTGGGTGCATTAAGAACCACCACGCACAGATGTGTCCAGGAAATAGGCTACATGTGTTGTATTCCTCGTGCCAAGCCACTCCTAAACCAGAGTCAATATCAGAAACGTCTTACCTAGGCCAAGGAGAAAAAAAATAGGCCTAACCCTAATCCAAAGTCCTCTATTCAGATGAAAGTAAATTTAGCATTTCATTTGGAAATCAAGGTCCCAGAGTCTCAAGAAGGAGTGGAGATGCACAGAATTCAAGCTGCTTGAAGTTCAGTGTGAAATTTCCCCAGTCATTGATGAATGATGCCATGTCATCTGCTGGTGTTGGTCCCCTGTGCTTTATCACATCCAAAGTAAACTCAGCCATCTACCAGGAGCTTTTAGAGCACTTTGTACTACCATCTGCTATAACAAGTCTTAAGATGCTGATTTCATTTTCCAGCAGGACTTGACACCTATCCACAGTGCCAAAACTACACATTACTGCTTTGATTACCATAGTGTTACTGTACTGTACTGTCCTCATAGACAGTCTCTCATAGATGTTCTACGGGGTATTGTCAAGAGGAAGATTGGAGACACCAGATCAAACAAACCAGATGACCTGAAGGGTGCTACATTTCAGTTCATGTGCAATCTGGACTTCCAGAACATCTCAGCAGTGCCACAGGCTGATCACCTCCATGCCAGACCACACTGATGCAGGAATTCATTCAAGAGGAGCCACAGTACTCAGTGCATACATTAACATACTTTTCAGAAGTTAGACATTTCTATATTATAATTCCTTAAGAATATTTAAAAAAATACAAAAAATAAAAAAAAAATTAAAAAATGAAGTACGCTAATAAATGAAGTACATATCACAACAATTCATGACTGACACTGATTTGGTTAACCCTCTGTAGTTGATGGACTCACTGGTGCATCCAGGTCATCTTACTGTATCTTCGGTAATTCCCCCTTTAAGGTACATGCATATAGTATAATGCCCATGTGCTACACATCAATATGTTCAGACCAACCTCAGCTTTCTGAATGTAAGGGATATATCTGTCTAGAATACTTTCTCAAGATGATTTGTCTCTAAAGCTGAAAATTTGAATTGTGTTTTATGACAGTTTTCAAACCTTGAGTGAAAATACACATATATTCATGTGGAAGAACATATTTGGTGTTAGAAATTAATTAACCAAAATCTTTGGGTCAGAAAAGTTTTGTAAAATATGAAAAATATTTTAGATTAATGAATCACAAATGTCTAAAATGAACATTTTTGTCACACAGTGCGGCAATGCCACCCACTGGGAGCTGGTACATTGCAAAAGAACATACAGTTGTATGCAAAAGTTTGGGCACCCCTCATAATAATAAAAACCCCTAATAATTTTCATGATTTTCCTTTATAAATCATTGGTTGTCTGGATCAGAAATTTCAGTTAATCATCATATAGCAGATGAACACACTGATATTTGAGAAGTGAAATGAAGTTTCTAGTATTTACAGAAAGTGTGCAATAATTATTTAAACAAAATTGAGCAGGTGCATAAATTTGGGCACCCTTGTCATTTTATTGATTTGAATAGATTTTGCACATTATTGGAACAGAAATTTGGTTTGGTAAGCTCATTGACCCTTGATCTCCTTACACAGGTGATTCTATTCATGAGAAAGTGTATTTAATGTTGTCATTTGCAAATGTTTCCCCCCTTTACATCTCTTCTAATGAGTGGCAACATGGGAGTCTCTAAACTCTAAACTCTCAAATGACCTGAAAACAAAGATTGTTGAACATCTTGGTTTAGGGGAAGGATACAAAAAGCTATCTGAGATTTCAGCTGTCAGTTTCCACTGTGAGGAACATAGTGAGGAAATGGAAGACCACAGGCACAGTACTAGTTAAGGCCTGAAGTGGCAGGCCAAGAAAAATCTCAGATAAGCTAAAAGCAAAAGATGGTGAGAACAGTCATAGTCAACCCACAGACCTGCTCTAAAGACCTACAACATGATCTTGCTCCAGATAGTGTCTCTGTGCATCGTTCAACAGTGCACTTTGCACAAAGAGATGGTGTAATGCAGAGGAAGCCTTTTCTGCGTGCCCGCCACAAACAGTTGTTGAGCTATGCTAAAGGACATTTGGACAAGCCAGCTTCATTTTGGGCTGTCCATACTCAGAAACCAACAAACCTGACTGAACTGGAGATGTTTTGTAAAGAAGAATGGTCCAAAATACCTTCAACCAGAATCCAGACACTCATTGGAAGCTATAGGAAGCATTTAGAGGCTATTATTTCTGCAAAAGGAGGATCTACTAAATATTGTTTTTTTTTTCTGTTGGGATGCCCAAATTTATGCACATGCCTAATTTTGTTTGAAGAATTATTGCACACTTTCTGTAAATCCTATAAACTTCATTTCACTTCTCAAATATTACTGTGTTTGTCTGCTATATCATATATTTAAATGAAATTGCTGATCCAAACAACCAGTAATTTATATAGGAAAATCATGGAAATCATCAGGGGTGCCCATACTTTTACATACAACTGTATAAAATGAAAAAAAAAAAGTTTTCCGGCATCAGCTGGATGTCTTCTTTTGTCAAATAAATCCTTCCTGTGTGAACAAAATCCCTTTCAGTCATTGCAATGTCAGTCAGTGTCCCCTTTGCTAAAATCTATAATTGCTATATATATTGCACATATATAATATAATTAGGGAATAAACCTTGTTGTGTCTGATTTGTGGATGTTCATGCTGGTTATACGGTTGCAAATTACAACAGGCATTCTAATCCAATTCCATCGTTTGCATGGTTTATTTTTCTGTAGGTAATTCAGTTGGCAAGTTTACCGACGAGGCACTATCGCTCCAACAGCGGTCAGGGCGCGGAGTAATCCATCAAATGTGAAAATCCATCAAATGTGAAACAGTAATTCTGTATCAGAATCCACATCAATACTTTCGTATGGCAGCTTAAATTCTCCCATTTCGCATCGTCGTCGGTACACGACTTTCTCTCGCTCTCAGCTAACAGCGCCATTATGACATCTGCATAGCAGCGCGTGTGGCCGATTAAGGCATGGAGTAATACATTAAATGTGAAATGGTCAAATATTTTGCAACCTTACTCCCAATATTGTACGGTCTGAAATCTCACACGATTAACCAATCAGATTTGTGGAAAAAATGTAATTGGATTAGAATTACACATATATAATTGCTGCGCACTGGTCCAGATGAAAAACTAGTCTTTCCACACACGCCAGCTCTCCATCGTAAGCCAAGGCCCAGAACACTCACACTAATAAAAGAAACTGAACTTTAGGAGCAGAATTTACACCCTATGTGCCACTGACATCTGTCACTTTATATATCCGATAAATAGAAGTTAAAGTGAGTTTAAATGCACTGTTACATTTTCAGCTGCACTTGTAACATTTTTTTTAAAGGGTGTTTTTGACCAAACCAATTTTAAAACATTTTGTTATTGCCAAGTTACTACTAACATGCTTTTGGAGGGCTGTATGCATTTTCAGAGGCCCGACTGGGCATGGACGGAGGGACTCTGAAAATGCATACAGCCCTCCAAAAGCATGTTATTTGCATTATTATCACTTACTGAGATACACAGCGCGTTGAATCACATTAACAATATGTAATGTCATTTCAAAACACACAACACCCAGCAAACGCATACATAAAAAGTTGGCTCATTTTAACTTTTGTCGTGTTGGCTGGTACCGCACTGCTCTCCAAATTCAGCAGGGCGTCCTCATCAAGCTGGCTGCTTTGGCTGCTGTTCATTGTCGGACTATCCATGATAAAATCATCCAGAATATCCATATTGGGACCAACACACACTTCTCGCCTTTTCATGTTATCGTCTGCAGACAGTTCTTGGGTTGCACATGCTATGACGTCATCACTTTATGCACAGCGGGCGGGTATTGGGATACCCGCCCATTACTGCGGGCAGGTATGGACAGGTAGTGTAAATGTAAATCTATGCTACCAGCCCAGCAACGCCTCAGTCATTGATAATAATGGCAATTATTACATTGTTGGCTGCTGCAAATGTCTATCACTGATTTATCTTGATTAATCTTATTCAAACAGAAATACTGTTTCTGTGGTCAGCCTTAGCTGAGCAGGTTTTGGTACATAACGTCTTGGTACATAATGTTGCAGCCATGATGTTTTTCATTGCCAATTGTGATTTGAATTGCCTGAGTATAAAAATAAATTGCTGAATATTCTCAACTGTGATTACAAATTGCTGTAACCACTTTTGTTCCTCTTGTTTACACTTGAGTAGTTAGGTTAGGTATGTGCACATCTGTGTGCATTTGCATTTTGTGAAGTGGTTCTGACTACACAACTCTGATGGTGGTATTCCTAATAGTGCTTTTAATGCAGAACATGGTGATTATCACAAGCTGTGCTAAAAATACCACATCCACACTGTAGGGTGAAACCTCCTCTATCACTATTTGGGGTTTATTACGATTTTTTTCTCTTTTGCTATTGGATACATATTTGGTTGGCAGTGGCTTGATAGGAATTTCTCTTATCTGTCCTTTCCAGAGCTCTTCTGCTTCCATGTGAAATTGGCACGGTAATCTATTGCGATTTTACTCCCTCGCTCTTTTACCCGCAGTGCTCATGTACTGTAAATAGGAAAGCAGAGAGCAGTCTCCTGTGCACTCTACAGCCAATGAAATCCTTCCTTGGAGGATGGAAACAACATCTAATTGCCAAGCCGGATGTTGAGTGAAAATGTATTCCTGTTCTGGAGGGAGCAGTGGGAGACAAATGCTTAATCTTTTCCCTCTTTTGTTCTCATTGTCTCCTGTCAAGGGTGTTAATACAGAGCATAGAGAGGTAGTCACATGATGGATCAGCTCCACTTATTACTGGTAAACATTATGTGGCCTGAGTGCACCTGTTTAGACAGAATATCTTCTGCTTTATATCTTGTGCAGTGCTTGACTAGTGATTTTAAAAATGGAACCTTCTAAAGAGTGAGACAACTGACCTTACCTGTCCAGTCTTTATGTATACATACAAACTTGCAACCTTAAATGGACTGTATTTATATTGCGCTTTTCCATCTGCAACAGACACTCAAAGCACTTTACAATTATGCCTCACATTTGCCCAGACACTGACCTCAGGGTGCTGCTATACAAGGCGCTGACTACACACCGGGAGCAACTGGGGATTAAGGACCTTGCCCAAGGACCCTTAGTGATTTTCTGGTCAGCCTGGTTTTTGAACCAAGGATCACCTCCCCAAGCTAACTTTGAAAAGCATCAGCGGACCAATTAGCTTCCACTAAATTTAGTTCCGCTACCTTTTTGTTTGTTTTTTACAAACCTTCCACATTGCTTTTCTTCATGTACAATATCTCGCATGCTTGACACTGCACTTCAAAGTATGACCATCTGCACTCAGAAGAGCTTAAAAATGCAGCTCCACAGATAGTTAGCACTGCAGACACCCCTTTACTGCTGTGAAGCGTCCAGGATATTCTTTCAGTGGAAATGATTCTTTCATCATATTCTTTGAGGAGCATCCTCAGGTACTGCCATGACTTCCTTACAGCTCTGTTACTGATGTGTTCACGTCATCAGATTTTCTCCAGGTAAGAATCAGAGCACCATAAAATCAAGTCTTTCCAGCGTATTTACTTCAAACAGACTCTGAGTTGGCTGTCTCTGTGACAGACCTTTCCTGTGCCTGGGATTCTGTAGTTCACATGATCTTTCGTAGTGACTCATGCATAAAGACGGCACTGATGCCACAACTATCAGTGGGGCAACATAGGCTCTGAAACTACTCTTAGTCTTGTGCCAATCAATTGTGACAATTTCATAAAAGTACAATCATGAGACACACTGTGAAAACATTATGCATTTGGTTCAATTTAGTTGACTTTTTTTTTTACTCAATGCATACTACTGTACCAATCCTAATTGAAATGCATTCTTGCACTTTTGAGATATCCTGCCAACAGCTAAACAGATAAATGGAGTCATTGTACTACAACTATGTACTGTAATTGTACAAAAAGTCTTCTGAAAGGATCAACTCTGCTGTTATCTTTCTATCTGGAAAGTGCCATCAGAATTTCTTTGCAGAAATGCAATGACTATCTCTCTGGCTGTCTGACTGTCTACTTCCACTGCCAGTGTCCACGTTCTTCAGAACTGAAAACAAATATCAGCAACAAAATAAAGGTAAATATGAACAGAAAAATACTTTATTAGCTCAGGTTTGTACAGCATTTTACACTGGTATCTTTCTTCCTGTGTCTGGCGCCACAGGGGCTCTGAAGATCTATGGATGAATGGGGGCATTCAGTTTTCAAAGGGAGAGTCCAAACTTAAACGTGGTTTGAAATTAAAAATGTAGACTACTGAAAAACACATCAAGATGCAAAACATGTGCTTTGGATACAAAAATACAGTGCATCCAGAAAGTATTTGCAGCACTTCACTTTTTCCACATATTGTAATGTTACAACCTTATTACAAATGGATGAAGTGAATTAAACAGAAACAATACATTTAAAGACCGATTCATTAATTAAGTTTAGTGAGAGAAGTTTAAATATGTTTTCATCATCATTATTATGATTTTCTGACAACAGCAGACCAAGAAGGTCATCCATACTTCCCTACTTGGCCAAATCCTCTAATTCTTCCTGGGGGATCCTGAGGCGGTTCTAAGCCAGCTTTGAAATATAATTCCTCCAGCATTGTCCTGGACCTTCCCCAGGTTCTCCTCCCAGTTGGATGTGCTGGAAGACCTCCTGAGGGAGACGACCAGGGAGCATCCTCACCAGATGCCCAATCCACCTCAACTGGTTCTCTTTGATGCAAAGAAGCAGCGGTTCTATTCAAAGTCCCTCCCTGATATTTGAACTTCTCAGCCTGCCCAGTAGTGTAAGCCCAGATACCCGATGGAGGAATCTCTTTGCCACTGCTTGTTTCCACAACCTTGTTCTTTTAGTCATTACCCAAAGGTCACGGCCATAGGACAGGACAGGAGCATAAGTCGAATGGTAAACGAGAGTCTTCCCCTCTTCTTTACGATGACAGTTCTGTATAACGTCCGTAAAACATCAGGTGCCACCCAAACCATCTATCGATCTCACGCTCCAGTTTACCTGTACTTGTGACTTGAAGACCATGAGATCCACTTGCGGCAATAACTCTGCCCTGACCCAGAAGGGACAAACACCTTATCTTGACAGAGGACCATGGACTCAGATTTGGAGGTGCTGAGTCTTATCCCAGTCACTTCACACTTGGCCTCAAGCCTGCCCAATGCATATTGAAGGTGATTGGCTGAAGAAGCCAAACAGAATGACATCATCCACAAAAGTAGATAAAAATACTAAAATATGTGTTAAGATGGCAAAAGCAATTGCAAGCATTTTGGAGCTTGGTGGTGGTATGCATTCTGACAGGTCCCCTTTTCCCCACTTAATTTCAATAACAAAGGTACATGATGCACTGATTATAATTCATAAGACTTGATTACATTGTTATGCTTCATTTTACCACTGACACACATACAGATCACTTTCATCAGATCTTTTAGCACTTATAAAGAGCATTACAAGCCACACATACTCTTTAACCTTATTTTGTCAGAGTTGGTGAGCAGAGGAATAAAATGTGAGAAGGTTTTTAAGCAGACTTTTTTCAATTTATTTACTGAATCTACTCTCTTGTTTACTTACTGATTATCTGTATCCATGCCCCCTGGTTGTTTCTTAGCCCCATTTCCACACTTGAGGAACGATTGCTTTACCTTCCCCAGCCAGGATAAAGCATAGTAGGGAGGTGGTTCCAGAAAAGAGGCAGAAATGTAGTTAAGATGAGAGTTTAAAGTAAACATCAGAAGGTGGAGAGTCACGGTTAACTCCCCCCTTCACATTTATCTACTTTATCTTATGCCTGCCTGCCTGTCTGTCTGTCTGTCTGTCTCTGCTTTCCAGCATTCAAGCTGGTGACTGTTTCTCAAAATAAAGACATGTTTTATTGTGTGTGTGTGTGTGTGTGGTGTGTGTGTGTGGTGTGTGTGTGTGTGTGTGTGTGTGTGTGTGTTGTGTGTGTGTGTGTGTGTGTGTGGTGTGGGTGTGTGTGTGTGTGTATTAGTACACATATAGGCACATACTCCTCTACATAACTGGATGTGTTGTTGTATACTGCAGGTGCAGCTTATTTGGAGAATGGGGTTATTGCGTCCTATTTCTGGTATATTTTGGGCGTGCACACTCATCATCGGCAAAAACAGTTTACACAACAAGACACTTTAAAGTTGTGCAACGAAGACTCTTACAACACGTCCACCATATTTAATCCGTATAGGTGCCAAACTGTTTGAGTTAAACAGTTATGCCCTTGAGTTTGACCTTTCCAGATCAAAGGTCATGTGACCAATACTTCCAGCAATCCACCATGACACGTCTCGGACGCATACATGAGACATGCTAGTATGCAAGCTCTAGCCTATTAACAGGTCTGCCAAAATAAAAATTTACATGTTCCACAGCTGCCACACATACAATATGCATCTGGTATAAAACAGGTCTAACACTTTGTTCTTGGAGGATGCATCTTTATCAAAGGTGGTAAATCTTCTGAATGTTCAACCAGTAGCCAGGAAAATGTGATAGTGATGTTGAAATGGGCCTCGAGAATTGATGTGTCAGTTTATGAAATATAAAATTGTGTTTTCAACACTTGAAGGTCGACTTTTATGATTGAAAAGTCCAATTATTTCAGCATTGTTTATTGGAATACAGGAGAAAGACTATAGGTTGGGTTTAAACTCAGTACCTTCTGGTTATGAAACAACAGCACTTATAGCAAAACTCATGACGGTGTATTGCGTAAATCACAAAAACTATTTTCAGTTCTCACTCAGCTAATGGGTTAATATGTTATGAGAAATCATGAAGTCTGGATGTAGGTGTTTGGAGATGCTGAAAGCTTTGCAGAAGAACAAAGGTAAAAATGTTTATCATTGTGGCGTTTCATGTCTTCCTGGATGGGTATAAGGCTAAACAGTAACCTGAGGGGATGACTGGATGTCTTGAGTATTAGGTCTCTTTTGAGGATCGGTGGCTAGTGCTGTATTGACCTTGCGTCGAACGAGCGGTTACTTTGGGAAACTAATGGCCCAGTCACACGGCACACGATGATTCCTCAACGAAGGGAAAAATGTAAAAAAAAAAAAAAAAGTCGCAATTTGTTGAGAAAAGGTGGATGAAAGAGCTTTAACACCGAATAGCCTGCGAAGCAAGAGTGCAAAAAGGATGAAAGAGGAACTAAACAAAACCAAAGCTAACGATCTTGACGCTTTAAACAAAACGCAGCTGGAGCCACAGCTGGAGCAGTGTGTGTCTGCATCTCTGGGACAGAGCTCATAGTGCCTAAGTCCTGGAGAAACTGCAAACAGAAGCTGTGGAGATCTGTGTGCATGTCGGTGGACCCACCTGCTCTGATTCCTCGTCCAGAACAAAAGAGGGATCATCTCCTTCATCATCAGAACCCTCACTGTCTGTCGACACACTGTGCGCTTCGTCTTGCTCCAATTTAAAAAAAAAAAAAACTTGTGTGCTGTGGTCATTGCTGTATCACTGTATTATGCTACTAAGCTATATTGATTTATAACAGAAAACTGTCAAAATGGGGAATAAATGTAAGTGTAAAGATGATTGAATATATCAGAACAGTGAATTCATCAGTCTGTGTGAATGCTGCACATTGACTCTCTGTGTGCGGTTATTTCCACCAGCTGCAGCTGATCCACAATGTGAATTCTGCCTTCCAGAACAGCTCTTTATATAATCATTTGAATCATCTACCTGTTGCCACATGTACATAAGGGCTGGATTGTCATTCCTACACTCATATTGTTATATTTAATTAAAAAAATAATAAGCGCACGCAGGAGCTGCTGCTGTCGCTGATGCTATGTTCAAGTACTGTCGGAAATTACACAACTTTTTTGTTGTTTCAAATTCAGCAGTTGCTTGTGGGAAAATAATTAATTGTATCCACACTAAAGATTAATTCTTCACTGTAAGGTGCCTGAGCCTATTGAAACTCCCCCCCCCCCCCCCCACACACACACACACACCCAGATAAAAACAATCCAAGCAAGCAGGCTGAGTTTGCCCTGTAATTTCCGATGGTACATGAACGCAGCAGCAGCGCTCACAAACCGGCTTCTGCACTGTATGAAAACATTCAGCTGGTCGCACGAAGTCAAACTAAATGCTAATATTACAAAAACTAAGCAAACAATTAAAAAACATCAAGAATGACAGCAAAACGAAACATGGACGAATTGAGGTTTTCGTTGCCCTTTGTTCAAATTTTTCGACAGTTTAAAAATCCTGACGCAGTGCCAGCTGCAGGAACAAAGCTGAACGAAGGTTAAACAATGCCGAAAGTCAACGAAAGTCCAGATTTCTTGTTTCGTTAGGGCTTCGTTGCCCTTCCTTAAGTGCCGTGTGACTGGGCCATAAGATGAGAAGTATCATTTGCACTGCAAGGGAATGTCTGCTAATAAATTTTGGCCATGCAGAATGTTTCACTGGGTATGATGCAGCACGTAGGTGCCTCAGTGTTGACAACCACTGCAACTAGATGAGGCCAGGTAGACACTCACGTGGCTGCGACAGACAGATGGTTACTTTCTGGACGTGGGGATGGACCAGTTAGTTGCGTGCCTAATTGGTTTGCTATCCAGGACTCAAGTGTGTTGGATGTGGATCCTCCCAGACTGACCTTGAAAGACCTCAACTGTGCTTGTCAAGAGTGAGCATATTCTGATGATGCATTTCACATGATATCATACGAAAAATGAAGTGTGATATTCGTGCACATGCACAGCGTGTGTTTTGTGTTTAATATTCTAAAATGCACATTTGCATTTTGGTTTAAGTTAGGGCAAGAGTTAGTGTTAGATTTTGAGTTTGAATAATAATAATAATAATAATAATAAGAGTATACTGCACATTTTTCAGTTATATATCCCACCCATATTGGCCTCTCTTCATTGGCTTCCTGTTAATTCTAGAATAGAATTTAAAATTCTTCTTACTTATAAGGTTTTGAATAATCAGGTCCCATCTTATCTTAGGGACTCGTAGTACCATATCACCCCAATAGAGCGCTTCGCTCTCAGACTGCAGGCTTACTTGTAGTTCCTAGGGTTTGTAAGAGTAGAATGGGAGGCAGAGCCTTCAGCTTTCAGGCTCCTCTCCTGTGGAACCAGCTCCCAATTCAGATCAGGGAGACAGACACCCTCTCTACTTTTAAGATTAGGCTTAAAACTTTCCTTTTTGCTAAAGCTTATAGTTAGGGCTGGATCAGGTGACCCTGAACCATCCCTTAGTTATGCTGCTATAGACGTAGACTGCTGGGGGGTTCCCATGATGCACTGTTTCTTTCTCTTTTTGCTCTGTATGCACCACTCTGCATTTAATCATTAGTGATTGATCTCTGCTCCCCTCCACAGCATGTCTTTTTCCTGGTTCTCTCCCTCAGCCCCAACCAGTCCCAGCAGAAGACTGCCCCTCCCTGAGCCTGGTTCTGCTGGAGGTTTCTTCCTGTTAAAAGGGAGTTTTTCCTTCCCACTGTAGCCAAGTGCTTGCTCACAGGGGGTCGTTTTGACCGTTGGGGTTTTACATAATTATTGTATGGCCTTGCCTTACAATATAAAGCGCCTTGGGGCAACTGTTTGTTGTGATTTGGCGCTATATAAAAAATTGATTGATTGATTGATTGATATATCCTGAGAGAACTGAGTCAACACTGAAATGATCAACTCTGAGACACTATAATGTGCAAACAACACCAATAGTGTTAAAATAACACTTTAATCATTAAGATCTGCTTTGTGAAATTTGACTTGGTTTTTGCTGCATCAGATCATCAGCATACTCGGCTTTTATCTGTATTTGTGTTTGTGTATCGATATATGTATTTGCAGATATTGATTGTAAAAATGCTACACAGAACAGTTTGAATGTATATTCCTCAGGCTTATTGTACTCAGAAACTGAAGCATGTTCTACTGGTTGCTTCGATAAACCAGCTTTCTGAGTGTCCCATCGTGATTGAGTGGGTGCTGATGGTACATGTGTGATCTCTCATCGTAATGCACTGGAACGTTAAAGATCAGGTTGTTAACACCATGATCAGCGATTGCATTAGTGCCACTGAGCACTCCTTCACTGCAACGCTGGAATGGCATAATTGACTTGGTTAAAACACACACACACACACATTTTTGCGCCCACATCCACACTCACTCCCACACTACTGAAACTCTAAAAGCCGATGGGTGTGATTTTAATCAAAATTAAAGCCCACATGCTGTGAATTTAAATAAGTCAATTAGCAAATGCATTAATTGTTGTTCTTTGTACTTTTTCAACTTTATATTCTGTACACTTTTCACTTTTATTGCCTCTGGTGGCATTTATCTCTCCCCTTTGCCTTTTTCTGTCATGATCTTGAAACACATTAACTTTGGTATGTGGCAAGAACATCTGCACAATTTCTCCGTAACTGAAGTACCATATTTTGTAGTGTATAAGTCATATTTTTTTGGTAATAGTTTGGGAGGTCCTGCAACTTATACTCCAGTGTGACCTACAGACTGAAAAATTACACGTTTGTTAATAATAATACAGTGCATCCAGAAAGTATTCACAGCACTTCACGTTATCTACATTTTATGTTACAGCCTTATTTCGAAATTGAGACGATACATTGTTCCCTTAAAATTCTACTCACAACACAACACAATGACACTATGAAAAATGTGTTTTTTTATTTTGTAAATTTATTAAAAATATAATTACGAAATGATGTACAAAAGAATTCACACCCTTTGTTCAATACTTTGTTGATGCACCTTATCAGCAATTACAGCCTAAAGTCTTCCCGAGATGTTCAGTCGACTTCAGGTCTGGGCTCTGGCTGGGCCACTCAAGGACATTCACGGAGTTCTCCTGAAGCAACTCCTTTGATATCTTGGCTGTGTGCTTAGGGTCATTGTCCTGCTGAAAGATGAGGTCAAGAGCGCTCTAGAGCAAGTTTTCATCCAGGATGTCTCTGTACATTGCTGCATTCAGCTTTCCCTCAATCGTGACTAGTCTCCCAGTTCTTGTCACTGAAAAACATCCCCACAGCATGATGCTGCCACCACCATACTTCACTGTAGGGATGGTGCCTGGTTTCCTCCAAACATGACGCCTGGCATTCACACCAAATTGTTCAATCTTTGTCTCATCACACCAGAGAATTTTGTATCATTTGGCAAACTCCAAGCAGGCTGCCAAGTGCCTTTTACTAAGGAATGGCTTCAGTCTGGTCATGCTACCATACAGACCTGACTGGTGGATTGCTGCAGAGATGGTTGTCTTTCAGGAAGGTTCTTCTCTCTCCACAGTGGAATGCTGGAACTCTGACAGCATGACCATCAGGTTCTAGGTCACCTCCCTGACTGAGCCCCTTCTCCCCCAGTCGGCCAGTTTAGATGGGTGGCCAGCTCTAGGAAGAGTCTTCATGGATCAGCACTTCTGATGCATCTGAGCTCAATTTTGATCATGGCAAAAGCTGTGAATACTTACATACATTAAAGAAAAAAAAAAAAACCTTTATTCACATTGTCATTATGGAGTATTGTGTGTAGAAAAGAAATGAACTTCATCCATTTTGGAATAAGGCTGTAACATAACAAAATGTGAAAAAATTGAAGCACTGCAAATACTTTCTGGATGCACTGTAATTATGACTTATTTACTTTACAGGAAATCAAAGCATGAAACAGACTAAACTACATAAATAAATGCCAGTAATAAATAGTACAGTCCAACAATGCACAAAACCCCAAATTAAAGAGATGATAAAACAGAAAAAAGGCATGACTTACGTATGGGCTTTTCCTCTTCATATTGCATTTTTTTTTAACAGGTGCAACTTTTACTCACTGAGACCTATACTCCTGAAAATACTGTACATCAGTAGAACCTCTTAATTCTGTCTTAATTTGACAGTTTGGATCTTGATGTGGTCACTGACAGAAGAGCCGTCATAGAACTTCCTTAAATATCCCAGCACAAGCTGCAGGATGAACCGACCTGAAGTCTTTGCTTTTGTCTCGGACACTGATGTTCTCCGTGAGGCAGCTTTTATGACATTCACTCATTCAGTTTCTACAGCTGCTTATTCCAGTTAAGGGTATTGAAAGAACATGAAAATTTTAATTATTACAGACACAAAATGTGCAGACCTTACAAAGAAGGAAAAGAATGAATACATTTTGGTGACAGCTAATACAGTTGTGCTCGAACCTTTGCATACCTTGGCAGAATTTTTTTGTCCATTTTTAACACAAAAGCTTTCGTTTTCACTCATGGTTAGTGTTTGGGTGAAGCCATTTATTGTCAAACAAGTGTGTTTACTCTGTTTAAATCATAATGACAACAGAAACTACCCATTGCAACTCATCAATTCCTCCATTTATTTTCATTTCACTAATTTATGCAGGCTTACCACAGAAATAATGGCAGAGTAGTAGACAATGCATGACACTTAAACTGTGCCACTATTTCATTTCATGCTTAATTTCAGAGTGTCTGCCTTAAGCAGTAGCCAAATTGTTCAATGAATATTTGAAACATTTTCAGACAGTGCAATCGTAATGTAAAGGTCGACTTTCAGATGTGTGAAAAGCATGCTGTTGTGCTGCTTGCATCAATAATGCTTGCAATTTATGTATTATAATAACACAGACTGCAGTGAGATAAATGGGTTTGCGTCTCAAAAAACTAAATATCTGGAAAAGTTAAATATTTTGTCAGTTATTTCAGAAAGTGAGCATTTTCTATATTTCAGACTTATTACATGTAAATTAAAGTGTGTCGTGGTTATTTAATTTTAATATTGACAGTTACAGACGGCAGCTAAAATGGAGAGGGACAAATAAATGTTTTCCAAAATATTATAATATTTCAGTTCAAGTTTGAGAAAGTCACTATTTGTGCAGTAAATACCATCAATCTCTGTGTGGTTCACTACACACAACCACAATCCTGGAGAAGACTGCTGACTTACCAGTTGTCCAGAAGACACTCAGTGATGCCCTTCACACAGCGGGTAAGCCACAGGAGGTCATGGTGGAAAGAGCCGGCTGTTTGCAGAGTGCTGTATGGTCATATTCATGGAAAATTGACTGGAAGGGAAGCGTGCTGTAGGAAAAGATGCACAAGCAACAGGGATGATCATGGCCTTCAGAAAATTGTCAAACAAAGCCAATTCAAGAATTTGGGAAAGCTTCACAAGGGGTGGACTGAGTCAGTGTATCAAGAGCCACCACACAGAGATGTGTCCAGGAAATGGGTTATAAGAGAAAAGGTCAGACACATCTTACCTGGCCTCAGATGAATTGCTCAATGGTCCAAAGTTGTTTTTACAGGTGAAAGTCAATTTTGCATTTTATTTGGAAATCAAGGTCTTAGTCTGTGGAGGGGCACAGGATCCAAGCTGCTTTAAGTCCAGTGTGATGTTTCCACAGTCATTGATGATTTGGGGTGCCATGCCATCTGCTGATGTTGGTCCACTGTGTTTATCAAGTCCAAAGTCAACACAACCATCTTCCAAGATGTTTTAGAGCATTTCATACTTCCATCTGCTGACAACCTTTATGGAGATGTTGATTTCCTTTTCCAGCAGGACTTGGCACCTGTCCACATTGCCAAAACTACTAGTAACTGGTTTGCTGGCCATGAAATTACTTAACTTGATTGACCAGCCAACTTGCCTGAAGATGAGGAAGATGAGAGACAGCAGACCCAGCAATACAGATGAGCTGAACGCCACTATGAAAACAACCTGGACTTCCATAACACAACTGCAGTACCACAGGCAGAGTGCCTCCATGCCACGCTACACTGATTCAGTCATTCATGCAAAAATTTGCCCGAAGCATGTATTGAGTGCACAAATGAACATACCTTTAGAGGTTTGACTGTTTATAAATTGTTTTTATTTAGTTGTCTTTTCTTGTTTCATCTTTTGAATTATTCTAATAGTCTGAGATACATTTTTTTCTATTTTTTTTTTTTTTTTGAGCTGTGGGCTGTAATTAAAATGTAGTTATTTTATTGTATTCATAATTATACTTATTTTTATGTATTTAAATATAAATACTTGAAACCGTTTAGTTTATATGTAATGAACCAAAAATATATAAAAAATTTCACTTTCTGAAATACCTGATAAAATTCTTTTTTTTTTTCTTTTTCATGATATTCTGATTCTTTGAGATCCACATGTATAGCCTGTTACTTAAAATGTGTGTTGGGAAAGTGTAGTGACACGGACCCACAACAGGGGGCGTAAATGAACGGACAATGGAAGGAGTCAAATTATAACACTTTACTGTTGTGAATGACACAACCAAACACAGCAGATTCAGAATGTGCACAAGTCAATCAATAAAGGTGTCGTGGGGCAGGCTCGATGATAGGAGACACCCGTCTGGAAACGAACCGGAACCACACAATTTCCACTGCCACCGAACCCGAGGAATACTGGAGCCGCCAAGTCCCGAAGTCCCCAGGTGGCCACCGTCACGGCGTGTCAGATCTGGTACTGCTGGCAGAAAGCAAAGACAGTCAAGGGTGGGTGTGTGAACACCCAGTAACAATCCTGGTGGGAATTCCACCTCCACCTCTCACTCAAACACTGCTGAGTACTGTAGATTCCTCAGGGGAAAAGAGTGCCTTCAGCGCTCTCACAGCTTTCACCAACGGAGGAACTGGTACTCCTGCAAACACTCACAATATACAAATATTGCAATTACAGAACGGCTGAGGATATTACCTCTTGTAGAAGATGATATCTCGGCAATGTGGTGGAGGTGTCTTCCTGCTTTTATTCCAGATGTGGATGAGATGATCAGTGACAGCTGTCATGGATGATGAGTGACAGCTGTCACCACGGCTTGTTCCTGAGGCGGCAGCGCCCTCTCGTGCCTGAAGCCCGCACTTCAGGCAGGGTGCCCTCTGGTGGTGGGCCAGCAGTACCTCCTCTTCTGGCGGCCCACACAACAGGACCCCCCCCCCTCAACGGGCGCCTCCTGGCGCCCGACCAGGCTTGTTCGGGTGGCGACGATAGAAATCGGCCAGGAGGGCCGGGTCCAGGATGAAGCTCCTCTTCACCCAGGAGCGTTCTTCGGGTCCATACCCCTCCCAGTCCACCAAATACTGAAAGCCCCGCCTGGAGATGCAGATGGCTTTGTAGAGTGAGACCTTGGTGGACATACTGAGGCCACGATTGAGAAATACATGGTGTGAAAGGTGGCTAAAGGCACTCGATGCTTGCCGCATCCAGTGCTGACCTCATTGTTGATGCTACAGGACTGGGTCAGGACACTGCCAAGGTTGTCAAACGTGCTGACAATGTCTGTGTCTTCAGCCCTAATCTCTTTAAGGACCAGTTAGGGGCGTCATCAACATCTAACTGTATCAGATTGTATGATATTACACCAAATCAAACTGAATCATTCCATAATAAAAAAAAATATCAGTCCTGAAACGTGTCATAACCCATCTATCTACTGCATACATATCGTATAATTTTGTACTCATCACAAAGGCTTTAAATCAGGTCTGCTCCCTGTTTCTTGAATCTTGTAAATTAACAGAATACCCTGGACAGGTATAGAGGCCCTGCTAAATCATGAGAACCTTTGTAAGCACACCAGTGTAAGAGCTGGAGAGAAAAAGGCATTAGGAAACATGCTCTGTTGTCTGCTTCGCTTGACTAGTCTAACAGTCTTTTTGCCTCTGAAAATGTGTTATTCCACAGCTCCTCATAATCTTTTGTCAGCACACTCTCGCTCTGCTGCCATCTCACTGTTAGGTGCTCGCACTCCCAGCAATGAATGCAAACCCCTGTGTGCATCACCCATATACAAGTGTTTTCCTATCCTGATAAGTGTTGGAAATATTTGAAACTGAGTCTAAAGATAAATGCATGCTACCACTCCATGATAACTGGTCCGAAACATGGTCCAGTATTGGAGATGGCTGTCAGAGAAGAAATAACTATTTCCCATTTGAATGCACTTTCATAATTTCACCACAGATAGATGTTAGACCAAGGAAGACTCCATTAAATTTTGAAGGTGATCCGGATCCGGATTCTGGATCAAGTTTCACTTTATATAGGCTTTGAAGTATTACGTCAGAAATACTTCACGGCTTCTCACCAAATTTTATTTTGGATGTGATCTGGATCAGGATTCTGGATCAAGATTTCACTTTATATATGGTTTGAAGGATTGCGTCAAAACTACTTAATGGATTTTCACCAGATTTGCATAACAGATAGATATTAGGGTATGGAAGACTCCATTAAATTTTGGAGGTGATCTGGATCCAGATTCTAGATCAAGATTTCCTTTTATACAGTGAGGAAATAAGTATTTGAACACCCTGTGATTTTGCAAGTTCTCCCACTTAGAAATCATGGAGGGGTCTGAAATTTTCATCTTAGGTGCACATCCACTGTGAGAGACATAATCTAAAAAAAAAAAAGTCCAGAAATCACAATGTATGATTTTTAATAATTTATTTGTATGTTACTGCTGCAAATACGTATTTGAACACCTGTGAAGATCAATGATAATATTTGGTACAGTAGCTCTGTTTGCAATTACAGAGGTCAGATATTTCCTGTAGTTTTCATCAGGTTTGCACACACTGCAGCAGGAATTTTGGTCCACTCCTCCATACAGATCTTCTCTAGATCTTTCAGGTTTGGAGTTTCAGCTCCCTCCAAAGATTTTCTATTGAGTTCAGGTCTGGAGACTGGCTAGGCTACTCCAGGACCTTGAAATGCTTCTTACGGAGCCCCTCCTTTGTTGCCCTGGCTGCATGTTTGGGGTCATTGTCATGCTGGAAGACCCAGCCATGACCCATCTTCAATGCTCTTACTGAGGGAAGGAGGTTGTTTGCCAAAATCTCGCAATACATGACCCCAGCCATCCTCCCTTCAATACGGTGCAGTCATCCTGTCCCCTTTGCAGAAGAGCACCCCCAGAATAAAGGTTTCCACCCCCATGCTTCACAGTTGGGAAGGTTTTCTTGAAGTTGTACTCATCCTCTAAACATGGTAAGTGGAGTTGATTAGAAAAAGCTCTTTTGTAGTCTCATCTGTCCACATGACCTTCTCCCATGCCTCCTCTGGATCACCCAGATGGTCAATGGTGAACTTCAAACAGACCTGGACATGTGCTGGCTTGAGCAGGGGGAACCTTGCTGCCATGCAGGATTTTAAACCATGACAGCATCATGTGTTACTAATGTAATCTTTGTGACTGTGGTCCCAGCTCTCTTCAGGTCATTGACCAGGTCCTCCTGTGTAGTTCTGAGCTTTCTCAGAATCATCCTTACCCCACAAAGTGAGATTTTGCATGGAATCCTAGACTCAAATCAAATAAATCAAATCAATTTTATTTATATAGCGCCAAATCACAACAAACAGTTGCCCCAAGGCGCCTTATATTGTAAGGCAAGGCCATACAATAATTACGGAAAAACCCCAACGGTCAAAACGACCCCCTGTGAGCAAGGACTTGGCAACAGTGGGAAGGAAAAACTCCCTTTTAACAGGAAGAAACCTCCAGCAGAACCAGGCTCAGGGAGGGGCAGTCTTCTGCTGGGACTGGTTGGGGCTGAGGGAGAGAACCAGGAAAAAGACATGCTGTGGAGGGGAGCAGAGATCAATCACTAATGATTAAATGCAGAGTGGTGCATACAGAGCAAAAAGAGAAAGAAACACTCAGTGCATCATGGGAACCCCCCAGCAGTCTAAGTCTATAGCAGCATAACTAAGGGATGGTTCAGGGTCACCTGTCAGTGGATAAGCAACAAATGTTTTCAACTTACTGAGAGAGAAGATTTTGAGTCTGAACCATTAATCATTAGTTATTTACAGTGTCATAAAACTGTCAAATTCCTATAGAAAATTCACTCGACTTTAAAATCTTCCTTGGGAATTCCACCCACAGTTTTAAGGACTCTGGCAAAAGCACTGAGCTAATCGCATCTGAATACACCCCCAAAACCAGCCTCTGCCCTCATGGTTTTGCTTCAAATCCATTTGAGCAGATTTAGATTTTTGGAGCGAGGCTTTATGTTGTGTTTGTGTGTCTGTGTGTGCGTGCGAGAGAGAGCATTTATTTCTCTTAAATTTGCACACATGATGCACATCTGTGATTAAAGTTTGTTAAAGTTAGTGCAGTGACTTCACAACAGTGAATTTTTAAAAAGAAAACATGATTCCAAGTTTGCTTTTGTGTATTTCCTGCTAAACATCTGATAAAACGTGTAGGTGTGAGAGATTACTTTGTCGGCTCCTTAAGGCATTGTTGAATGTCCTGTGGTTTATTTGCTGCCACACACCATTAAGGTCCAATTCCAAAATTTAACTGCTAATACTTCTGTTTCATAATACCCTGCTCTTTTATTTCTATTTGTGCATTTCTCTCTCAGCAATTTGTCACCTGCAACATAAAGTGATGAAAATGGCACCATTAAACAAGAGTACATTGTGACGCTGTAACTTATTAAAACAGTCATGCACAAATTTGATATGCAACATATGTGTGATTTTATACGGTTTATTGTTTTAAAAAACGTTATATTAAAATTTACAATGATTAAAGATGACAAATTAACAGAAGATTCTGATTTTGGTTTGTTGTACAATATAAACTGTTCACATGTATCTAGATTTAGACGCTAATATCGTTTCCAGACTTTTTAGTTATGAAAAGCCCATCTGAAAACTGTGTGGGCTTAGCTCCTGCACAATAATCCAGTTTACACTGGGGTCAAACACTATTCGGATAATATATGACAATAATTAGTGACAAAACTAACATCAACAGATATGATCAAAATACATTTCTTTTCATTTGGTTGAGGGAGGAATTACAATGCGCAAAAATACAAATAACCACACTTCCCCTGTCTTTATCAGTCAATCAGAAAATAAAGATAATACACGTGGAGAGTTCATTTATGATTTATGGATGTACATGGATTGTTCATCTATTGCCAATGAGATATATTCGTGGGGTATACTGGACACTGTTCCCTGTACATTGAAGGACAGTTATTTAGACAAATTTACAGCATGCTTAAATGTACTGTATCTGTAGTTAAGGTTGGTGGTGGTGGTGGTAGTGTTGATGGGGGTGAGGGGGACGTTATGCAAATTAAATTGTTTCAACAGCCCTGTAAGCTTTTGGCATAATTACAGTATTATTGCTTATTGCTAACATAAAGATAATCAAAAGTGGAAATTCAGCAAAATTGCATCATTGTTAAACATTTAAGAATACATTTCTGGCAAGCATCTGACTTTACTTGCCTTGGAGTGTGTGTGTGTGTCTATCTATCTATCGATCGATCGATAGATCGATCGATCGATCTAATAAAGGCCTCCCTCTCAGAGACCGAGACTACAAACACAATAGTCAACTGATGTTTGAGTCCGTGCCTCATAATATGATCACTGACAGAGGTAAGGGCCCCTTCATACATTGTACGAATAAGTACAAATCAGGGTGACTCAGGGCGGAACAGCTTGTATGAGAGAACCACGAAAACATCGAGCCGATGGGCAGGCGTGCGTGATCCCGTTGGGTCTCCAGATGTTTCCTGAGTACAGCCTTCTACCCAAAGTGGAGGCTGATGGGTATATTCATTTGGTGTTTGCATTTTACAGCCATATCTTGGATTGTCCTGGGACTAGGATACATTGTTACAGATAATACTGTCCAGCATTGTTTCAAAGAAAGAAAGCACTGTTATTTCAAACCATAAAGATCAGAAGCCTGATTCCAGCTGGGACATTTGCATGTGTGTATGTATTCCTTCTGGTGTCCTCCAACAGTCCAAATGTATTCACATGAGGTTACTGTTGGGAAAGTGTAGTGACACGGACCCACAACAGGGGGCGTAAATGAACGGACAATGGAAGAAGTCAAATTATAACACTTTACTGGTGTGAATGTCACAACCAAACACAGCAGAATCAGAATGTGCAACAGTCAATTAATAAAGGTGTCGTGTGGGCAGGCTCGACGATAGGAGACGCCCGTCAGGAAACGAACTGGAACCACACGATTTCCACCACCACCTGAACCCGAGGAATACTGGAGCCGCCAAGTCCCGGAGTCCCCAGGTGGCCACCTCTCCGGCGTGTCGGATCTGGTACTGCTGGCAGAAAGCAAAAGACAGTCAAAGGGTGGGTGTGTGAACACCCAGTAACAATGGTGGGAATGCCACCTCCACCTCTCACTCAACACGTTGCAGTGGTCTCAGAGGAAAAGGAGCGCCGTCATGCACAGCCTCCACCAAAACGACCAGTTCTCCTGCAAACACTCACAATCACAGATTTATAAATCTCAAAAAAAAGGCTGAGAGTAGTACCTCCAAATGAAGATGATATCTCAGCAGTTTGGATGAGATGATGAGTGACAGCTGTCACCACGGCTTGTTCCTGAGGCGGCAGCGCCCTCTCGTGCCTGAAGCCCGCACTTCAGGCAGGGCGCCTTCTGGTGGTGGGCCAGCAGTACCTCCTCTTCTGGCGGCCCACACAACAGTTACTTGATGATACTAATTTGACCTTACATTAGTTGCGTGGATCTCATTTCTCCTAATTGCATCATGCAGCTGATCTATTTTAACATGTGACGATCTACCTGACAGTAAGAAGTGTGCAAAATGAACACAGCACTGCTGTTATCATCACAATCTCTTCTCACGTTACTAAAATAGATCTCACTCTACAGGGGTGTCTCCATGAAATTATCTGTTCAATCAAATCACGCCAGGGAGCTCATTTTTGCATATCACTGACCAGCTATTAGATTAACAATGAGGACGGTGATGTATTTGTCACATAACTGTCTGAATTTGATTGAGTTTAACTCCCATAGTGAGACAAATGGGCAGTCATAGATCAATTTGAAATGACTGTGTCCACTTGAAAAAATATATAAATACATACATATATACAATCAAAAAAAAAAAAATTCTGTCTTGGGGCAGCATGGTGGTTTAGTGGTTAGTACTGTTGCCTCACAGCAAGGTTACTCAACTTCAACATTTTGGGAGCATGATACATTTCTATGTCCATGACCCAGCACATATCATTGTGGTCAAAAGTGTACATGCATCAGTACATAAAGTACTGAGTGCATGTACACTAAATAATGTTTGAGGTTCGATCAACAGATAAATTCTGTTGTCAAAGCTAGTTTTTTCCAACTTCGCCTTTTGGCTAAAATAAAGCACTTTCTCAGTAGACGTGCTCTTGAGACGGACATTCATGCTTTCATCAGCTCCAGACTTGATTATTGTAATTCACTTTATTCTGGCATTAAGCAGTCGTCTCTTGCACGTCTCCAGTTGGTGCAAAATGCTGCTGCTTGTCTTTTGACAAACACTTTTAGACGTGAGCATATTACGCCCATCCTGTACTCACTCCACTGGCTTCCAGTTCGTTTTAGAATTGATTTTAAAATTTTAATGTTTGTTTTTAAAGCTATTTATGGCCTTGCACCTCCCTACTTGTCTGAAATTTTAACTTTGCGCACCTACAGTAGGACATTAAGGGCGTCTGGCCAGCTTTACTTAGATGTTCCAAGGTCAAGATATAAACGCTGGGGTGATCATGCTTTCGCGGTAGCTGGCCCGAGACTGTGGAATGAGTTACGTACTATTCTGACCTAGCACTTTTAAATCTAAGTTAAAGACTTAGATTATGCCATAGGTATTAAAGGCACTGCGCTGCAGTGGTTTGAATCATATTTGTCTAATAGATTACAATTTGTTCATGTACATGGGGAATCTTCTTCACAGACTAGGGTTAATTATGGAGTTCCACAAGGTTCTGTGCTAGGACCAATTTATTCACTTTATACATGCTTCCCTTAGGTAGTATTATTAGACGGTATTGCTTAAATTTTCATTGTTACGCATATTGTACTTGGCCCCACAAATCTTAGAAACATGGTGTCTAACCAGATCCTTACTCTGGATGGCATTGCCCTGGCCTCTAGTAATACTGTGAGAAATCTTGGAGTCATTTTTGATCAGGATATGTCATTCAAAGCGCATATTAAACAAATATGTAGGACTGCTTTTTTGCATTTACGCAATATCTCTAAAATCAGAAAGGTCTTGTCTCAGAGTGATGCTGAAAAACTAATTCATGCATTTATTTCCTCTAGGCTGGACTATTGTAATTCATTATTATCAGGTTGTCCAAAAAGTTCCCTAAAAAGCCTTCAGTTAATTCAAAATGCTGCAGCTAGAGTACTGACGGGGACTAGAAGGAGAGAGCATATCTCACCCATATTGGCCTCTCTTCATTGGCTTCCTGTTAATTCTAGAATAGAATTTAAAATTCTTCTTCACTTATAAGGTTTTGAATAATCAGGTCCCATCTTATCTTAGGGACCTCGTAGTACCATATCACCCCAATAGAGCGCTTCGCTCTCAGACTGCAGGCTTACTTGTAGTTCCTAGGGTTTGTAAGAGTAGAATGGGAGGCAGAGCCTTCAGCTTTCAGGTTCCTCTCCTGTGGAACCAGCTCCCAATTCAGATCAGGGAGACAGACACCCTCTCTACTTTTAAGATTAGACTTAAAACTTTCCTTTTTGCTAAAGCTTATAGTTAGGGCTTGATCGGGTGACCCTGAACCATCCCTTAGTTATGCTGCTATAGACGTAGACTGCTGGGGGGTTCCCATGATGCACTGTTTCTTCTCTTTTTGCTCTGTATGCACCACTCTGCATTTAATCATTAGTGATCGATCTCTGCTCCCCTCCACAGCATGTCTTTTTCCTGGTTCTCTCCCTCAGCCCCAACCAGTCCCAGCAGAAGACTGCCTCTCCCTGAGCCTGGTTCTGCTGGAGGTTTCTTCCTGTTAAAAGGGAGTTTTTCCTTCCCACTGTAGCCAAGTGCTTGCTCACAGGGGGTCGTTTTGACCGTTGGGGTTTTACATAATTATTGTATGGCCTTGCCTTACAATATAAAGCGCCTTGGGGCAACTGTTTGTTGTGATTTGGTGCTATATAAAAAAAAAAAATTGATTGATTGAAATTGACTTATTTAAACTGGCTTTTAACACTTAGTGGGGAGGTGACATGTTCTGTTATTTTTATGTTCTTTTTTATGTGTTGTTTTAAAATTTTATTTTATGTGTTTTATTTTTGTAAGTTTGTGTTTTTAATGTTAAGCACTTTGGACACCAGTCGGTGCTGTAAAGCGCTTTATAAATAAATGTTGATTGATTGATTGATTGATTAAAAACTAAAATGTTTCAGCCATTTTGAATTTTAATTTTGATAATTACAGCTTCTTGCTCCAAAATAATAGAAAACGCAGATCTCAAAATATTACAATATTTTATTTCAAGTCACTATTTATGCAGTATGAATACAACAAATCTCTCAAATCCAGTTCAGTACACACAACTACAATCATGGTTAAGAATGCTGACTTGTCAGTTGACCAGAAGACACTTATGGACACTGTCCATGGGGACGTTAAGCCACAGAAGGTTGCTGCTAAAAGCTCTGGCTGTTCAGAGTTGTGGATCAAAGAATATTCATAGAAAGTTGACTGGAGGGGGAAATGTGGTTCAAAAAGATGCACAAGCAACAGGGATGGCCCAGCCTTGAGACAATTATAAGGGCAAAACTGATTCCAGAATTTGGGGTGCTTCAGAAGAAGTCGACTGAAGCTGGAGTGGGTGCATTAAGAACCACCAACGCACAGATGTGTCCAGGAAATAGGCTACATGTGTTGTATTCCTCGTGCCAAGCCACTCCTAAACCAGAGTCAATATCAGAAACGTCTTACCTAGGCCAAGGAGAAAAAAAATAGGCCTAACCCTAATCCAAAGTCTCTATTCAGATGAAAGTAAATTTAGCATTTCATTTGGAAATCAAGGTCCCAGAGTCTCAAGAAGGAGTGGAGATGCACAGAATTCAAAGCTGCTTGAAGTTCAGTGTGACATTTCCCCAGTCATTGATGAATGATGCATGTCATCTGCTGGGTGTTGGTCCCCTGTGCTTTATCACATCCAAAGTAAACTCAGCCATCTACCAGGAGCTTTTAGAGCACTTTGTACTACCATCTGCTATAACAAGTCTTAAGATGCTGATTTCATTTTCCAGCAGGACTTGAACACCTATCCACAGTGCCAAAACTACACATTACTGCTTTGATTACCATAGTGTTACTGTACTGTACTGTCCTCATAGACAGTCTCTCATAGATGTTTCTACGGGGTATTGTCAAGAGGAAGATTGGAGACACCAGATCAAACAAACCAGATGACCTGAAGGGTGCTACATTTCAGTTCATGTGCAATCTGGACTTCCAGAACATCTCAGCAGTGCCACAGGCTGATCACCTCCATGCCAGACCACACTGATGCAGGAATTCATTCAAGAGGAGCCACAGTACTCAGTGCATACATTAACATACTTTTCAGAAGTTAGACATTTCTATATTATAATTCCTTAAGAATATTTAAAAAAATACAAAAAAAATAAAAAAAAAATTAAAAAATGAAGTACGCTAATAATGAAGTACATATCACAACAATTCATGACTGACACTGATTTGGTTAACCCTCTGTAGTTGATGGACTCACTGGTGCCTCCAGGTCATCTTACTGTATCTTCGGTAATTCCCCCTTTAAGGTACATGCATATAGTATAATGCCCATGTGCTACACATCATATTTCAGACCAACCTCAGCTTCTGAATGTAAGGGATATATCTGTCTAGAATACTTTCTCAAGATGATTTGTCTCTAAAGCTGAAAAATTTGAATTGTGTTTTATGACAGTTTTCAAACCTTGAGTGAAAATAAACATATATTCATGTGGAAGAAACATATTTGGTGTTTAGAAATTAATTAACCAAAATCTTTGGGTCCAGAAAAGTTTTGTAAAATATGAAAAATATTTTAGATTAATGAATCACAAATGTCTAAAATGAACATTTTTGTCACACAGTGCGGCAATGCCACCCACTGGGAGCTGGTACATTGCAAAAGAACATACAGTTGTATGCAAAAGTTTGGGCACCCTCATAATAATAAAAACCCCTAATAATTGTCATGATTTTCCTTTATAAATTCATTGGTTGTCTGGATCAGAAATTTCAGTTAATCATCATATAGCAGATGAACACACTGATATTTGAGAAGTGAAATGAAGTTTCTAGTATTTACAGAAAGTGTGCAATAATTATTTAAACAAAATTGAGCAGGTGCATAATTGGGCACCCTTGTCATTTTATTGATTTGAATAGATTTTGCACATTATTGGAACAGAAATTTGGTTTGGTAAGCTCATTGACCCTTGATCCCTTACACAGGTGATTCTATTCATGAGAAAGTGTATTTAATGTTGTCATTTGCAAATGTTTCCCCCCTTTACATCTCTTCTAATGAGTGGCAACATGGGAGTCTCTAAACTCTAAACTCTCAAATGACCTGAAAACAAAGATTGTTGAACATCTTGGTTTAGGGGAAGGATACAAAAAGCTATCTGAGATTTCAGCTGTCAGTTTCCACTGTGAGGAACATAGTGAGGAAATGGAAGACCACAGGCACAGTACTAGTTAAGGCCTGAAGTGGCAGCCAAGAAAAATCTCAGATAAGCTAAAAGCAAAAGATGGTGAGAACAGTCATAGTCAAACCCACAGACCTGCTCTAAAGACCTACAACATGATCTTGCTCCAGATAGTGTCTCTGTGCATCGTTCAACAGTGCACTTTGCACAAAGAGATGGTGTATGCAGAGGAAGCCTTTCTCTGCGTGCCCGCCACAAACAGTTGTTTGAGCTATGCTAAAGGACATTTGGACAATCCAGCTTCATTTTGGCTGTCCATACTCAGAAACCAACAAACCTGACTGAACTGGAGATGTTTTGTAAAGAAGAATGGTCCAAAATACCTTCAACCAGAATCCAGACACTCATTGGAAGCTATAGGAAGCATTTAGAGGCTATTATTTCTGCAAAAGGAGGATCTACTAAATATTGTTTTTTTTTTCGTTGGGATGCCCAAATTTATGCACATGCCTAATTTTGTTTGAAGAATTATTGCACACTTTCTGTAAATCCTATAAACTTCATTTCACTTCTCAAATATTACTGTGTTTGTCTGCTATATCATATATTTAAATGAAATTGCTGATCCAAACAACCAGTAATTTATATAGGAAAATCATGGAAATCATCAGGGGTGCCCATACTTTTACATACAACTGTATAAAATGAAAAAAAAAAAGTTTTCCGGCATCAGCTGGATGTCTTCTTTTGTCAAATAAATCCTTCCTGTGTGAACAAAATCCCTTTCAGTCATTGCAATGTCAGTCAGTGTCCCCTTTGCTAAAATCTATAATTGCTATATATATTGCACATATATAATATAATTAGGGAATAAACCTTGTTGTGTCTGATTTGTGGATGTTCATGCTGGTTATACGGTTGCAAATTACAACAGGCATTCTAATCCAATTCCATCGTTTGCATGGTTTATTTTTCTGTAGGTAATTCAGTTGGCAAGTTTACCGACGAGGCACTATCGCTCCAACAGCGGTCAGGGCGCGGAGTAATCCATCAAATGTGAAAATCCATCAAATGTGAAACAGTAATTCTGTATCAGAATCCACATCAATACTTTCGTATGGCAGCTTAAATTCTCCCATTTCGCATCGTCGTCGGTACACGACTTTCTCTCGCTCTCAGCTAACAGCGCCATTATTGACATCTGCATAGCAGCGCGTGTGGCCGATTAAGGCATGGAGTAATACATTAAATGTGAAATGGTCAAATATTTTGCAACCTTACTCCCAATATTGTACGGTCTGAAATCTCACACGATTAACCAATCAGATTTGTGGAAAAAATGTAATTGGATTAGAATTACACATATATAATTGCTGCGCACTGGTCCAGATGAAAAACTAGTCTTTCCACACACGCCAGCTCTCCATCGTAAGCCAAGGCCCAGAACACTCACACTAATAAAAGAAACTGAACTTTAGGAGCAGAATTTACACCCTATGTGCCACTGACATCTGTCACTTTATATATCCGATAAATAGAAGTTAAAGTGAGTTTAAATGCACTGTTACATTTTCAGCTGCACTTGTAACATTTTTTTTAAAGGGTGTTTTTGACCAAACCAATTTTAAACATTTTGTTATTGCCAAGTTACTACTAACATGCTTTTGGAGGGCTGTATGCATTTTCAGAGGCCCGACTGGGCATGGACGGAGGGACTCTGAAAATGCATACAGCCCTCCAAAAGCATGTTATTTGCATTATTATCACTTACTGAGATACACAGCGCGTTGAATCACATTAACAATATGTAATGTCATTTCAAAACACACAACACCCAGCAAACGCATACATAAAAAGTTGGCTCATTTTAACTTTTGTCGTGTTGGCTGGTACCGCACTGCTCTCCAAATTCAGCAGGGCGTCCTCATCAAGCTGGCTGCTTTGGCTGCTGTTCATTGTCGGACTATCCATGATAAAATCATCCAGAATATCCATATTGGGACCAACACACACTTCTCGCCTTTTCATGTTATCGTCTGCAGACAGTTCTTGGGTTGCACATGCTATGACGTCATCACTTTATGCACAGCGGGCGGGTATTGGGATACCCGCCCATTACTGCGGGCAGGTATGGACAGGTAGTGTAAATGTAAATCTATGCTACCAGCCCAGCAACGCCTCAGTCATTGATAATAATGGCAATTATTACATTGTTGGCTGCTGCAAATGTCTATCACTGATTTATCTTGATTAATCTTATTCAAACAGAATACTGTTTCTGTGGTCAGCCTTAGCTGAGCAGGTTTTGGTACATAACGTCTTGGTACATAATGTTGCAGCCATGATGTTTTTCATTGCCAATTGTGATTGAATTGCCTGAGTATAAAAATAAATTGCTGAATATTCTCAACTGTGATTACAATTGCTGTAACCACTTTTGTTCCTCTTGTTTACACTTGAGTAGTTAGGTTAGGTATGTGCACATCTGTGTGCATTTGCATTTTGTGAAGTGGTTCTGACTACACAACTCTGATGGTGGTATTCCTAATAGTGCTTTTAATGCAGAACATGGTGATTATCACAAGCTGTGCTAAAAATACCACATCCACACTGTAGGGTGAAACCTCCTCTATCACTATTTGGGGTTTATTACGATTTTTTTCTCTTTTGCTATTGGATACATATTTGGTTGGCAGTGGCTTGATAGGAATTTCTCTTATCTGTCCTTTCCAGAGCTCTTCTGCTTCCATGTGAAATTGGCACGGTAATCTATTGCGATTTTACTCCCTCGCTCTTTTACCCGCAGTGCTCATGTACTGTAAATAGGAAAGCAGAGAGCAGTCTCCTGTGCACTCTACAGCCAATGAAATCCTTCCTTGGAGGATGGAAACAAACATCTAATTGCCAAGCCGGATGTTGAGTGAAAATGTATTCCTGTTCTGGAGGGAGCAGTGGGAGACAAATGCTTAATCTTTTTCCCTCTTTTGTTCTCATTGTCTCCTGTCAAGGGTGTTAATACAGAGCATAGAGAGGTAGTCACATGATGGATCAGCTCCACTTATTACTGGTAAACATTATGTGGCCTGAGTGCACCTGTTTAGACAGAATATCTTCTGCTTTATATCTTGTGCAGTGCTTGACTAGTGATTTTAAAAATGGAACCTTCTAAAGAAGTGAGACAACTGACCTTACCTGTCCAGTCTTTATGTATACATACAAACTTTGCAACCTTAAATGGACTGTATTTATATTGCGCTTTTCCATCTGCAACAGACACTCAAAGCACTTTACAATTATGCCTCACATTTGCCCAGACACTGACCTCAGGGTGCTGCTATACAAGGCGCTGACTACACACCGGGAGCAACTTGGGGATTAAGGACCTTGCCCAAGGACCCTTAGTGATTTTCTGGTCAGCCTGGTTTTTGAACCAAGGATCACCTCCCCAAGCTAACTTTGAAAAGCATCAGCGGACCAATTAGCTTCCACTAAATTTAGTTCCGCTACCTTTTTGTTTGTTTTTTTACAAACCTTCCACATTGCTTTTCTTCATGTACAATATCTCGCATGCTTGACACTGCACTTCAAAGTATGACCATCTGCACTCAGAAGAGCTTAAAAATGCAGCTCCACAGATAGTTAGCACTGCAGACACCCCTTTACTGCTGTGAAGCGTCCAGGATATTCTTTCAGTGGAAATGATTCTTTCATCATATTCTTTGAGGAGCATCCTCAGGTACTGCCATGACTTCCTTACAGCTCTGTTACTGATGTGTTCACGTCATCAGATTTTCTCCAGGTAAGAATCAGAGCACCATAAAATCAAGTCTTTCCAGCGTATTTACTTCAAACAGACTCTGAGTTGGCTGTCTCTGTGACAGACCTTTCCTGTGCCTGGGATTCTGTAGTTCACATGATCTTTCGTAGTGACTCATGCATAAAGACGGCACTGATGCCACAACTATCAGTGGGGCAACATAGGCTCTGAAACTACTCTTAGTCTTGTGCCAATCAATTGTGACAATTTCATAAAAGTACAATTCATGAGACACACTGTGAAAACATTATGCATTTGGTTCAATTTAGTTGACTTTTTTTTTACTCAATGCATACTACTGTACCAATCCTAATTGAAATGCATTCTTGCACTTTTGAGATATCCTGCCAACAGCTAAACAGATAAATGGAGTCATTGTACTACAACTATGTACTGTAATTGTACAAAAAGTCTTCTGAAAGGATCAACTCTGCTGTTATCTTTCTATCTGGAAAGTGCCATCAGAATTTCTTTGCAGAAATGCAATGACTATCTCTCTGGCTGTCTGACTGTCTACTTCCACTGCCAGTGTCCACGTTCTTCAGAACTGAAAACAAATATCAGCAACAAAATAAAGGTAAATATGAACAGAAAAATACTTTATTAGCTCAGGTTTGTACAGCATTTTACACTGGTATCTTTCTTCCTGTGTCTGGCGCCACAGGGGCTCTGAAGATCTTATGGATGAATGGGGGCATTCAGTTTTCAAAGGGAGTCCAAACTTTAAACGTGGTTTGAAATTAAAAATGTAGACTACTGAAAAACACATCAAGATGCAAAACATGTGCTTTGGATACAAAAATACAGTGCATCCAGAAAGTATTTGCAGCACTTCACTTTTTCCACATATTGTAATGTTACAACCTTATTACAAAATGGATGAAGTGAATTAAACAGAAACAATACATTTTAAAGACCGATTCATTTAATTAAGTTTAGTGAGAGAAGTTTAAATATGTTTTCATCATCATTATTATGATTTTCTGACAACAGCAGACCAAGAAGGTCATCCCATACTTCCCTACTTGGCCAAATCCTCTAATTCTTCCTGGGGGATCCTGAGGCGTTTCTAAGCCAGCTTTGAAATATAATTCCTCCAGCATGTCCTGGACCTTCCCCAGGTTCTCCTCCCAGTTGGATGTGCTGGAAGACCTCCTGAGGGAGACGACCAGGGAGCATCCTCACCAGATGCCCAATCCACCTCAACTGGTTCTCTTTGATGCAAAGAAGCAGCGGTTCTATTCAAAGTCCCTCCCTGATATTTGAACTTCTCAGCCTGCCCAGTAGTGTAAGCCCAGATACCCGATGGAGGAATCTCTTTGCCACTGCTTGTTTCCACAACCTTGTTCTTTTAGTCATTACCCAAAGGTCACGGCCATAGGACAGGACAGGAGCATAAGTCGAATGGTAAACGAGAGTCTTCCCCTCTTTCTTTACGATGACAGTTCTGTATAACGTCCGTAAAACATCAGGTGCCACCCAAACCATCTATCGATCTCACGCTCCAGTTTACCTGTACTTGTGACTTGAAGACCATGAGATCCACTTGCGGCAATAACTCTGCCCTGACCCAGAAGGGACAAACCACCTTATCTTGACAGAGGACCATGGACTCAGATTTGGAGGTGCTGAGTCTTATCCCAGTCACTTCACACTTGGCCTCAAGCCTGCCCAATGCATATTGAAGGTGATTGTCTGAAGAAGCCAACAGAATGACATCATCCACAAAAGTAGATAAAATACTAAAATATGTGTTAAGATGGCAAAAGCAATTGCAAGCATTTTGGAGCTTGGTGGTGGTATGCATTCTGACAGGTCCCCTTTTCCCACTTAATTTCAATAACAAAGGTACATGATGCACTGATTATAATTCATAAGACTGATTACATTTGTTATGCTTCATTTTACACTGACACACATACAGATCACTTTCATCAGATCTTTTAGCACTTATAAAGAGCATTACAGCCACACATACTCTTTAACCTTATTTTTGTCAGAGTTGGTGAGCATGAGGAATAAAATGTGAGAAGGTTTTTAAGCAGACTTTTTTTCAATTTATTTACTGAATCTACTCTCTTGTTTACTTACTGATTATCTGTATCCATGCCCCCTGGTTGTTTCTTAGCCCCATTTCCACACTTGAGGAACGATTGCTTTACCTTCCCCAGCCAGGATAAAGCAGAGTAGGGAGGTGGTTCCAGAAAAGAGCAGAAATGTAGTTAAGATGAGAGTTTAAAGTAAACATCAGAAGGTGGAGAGTCACGGTTAACTCCCCCCTTCACATTTTATCTACTTTATCTTATGCCTGCCTGCCTGTCTGTCTGTCTGTCTGTCTCTGCTTTCCAGCATTCAAGCTGGTGACTGTTTCTCAAAATAAAGACATTTTTTATTGTGTGTGTGTGTGTGTGTGTGTGTGTGTGTGTGTGTGTGTGTGTGTGTGTGTGTGTGTGTGTGTGTGTGTGTGTGTGTGTGTGTGTGTGTGTGTGTGTGTGTGTATTAGTAACACATATAGGCACATACTCCATCTACATAACTGGATGTGTTGTTGTATACTGCAGGTGCAGCTTATTTTGGAGAATGGGGTTATTGCGTCCTATTTCTGGTATATTTTGGGCGTGCACACTCATCATCGGCAAAAACAGTTTACACAACAAGACACTTTAAAGTTGTGCAACGAAGACTCTTACACAACACGTCCACCATATTTAATCCGTATAGGTGCCAAACTGTTTGAGTTAAACAGTTATGCCCTTGAGTTTGACCTTTCCAGATCAAAGGTCATGTGACCAATACTTCCAGCAATCCACCATGACACGTCTCGGACGCATACATGAGACATGCTAGTATGCAAGCTCTAGCCTATTAACAGGTCTGCCAAAATAAAATTTACATGTTCCACAGCTGCCACACATACAATATGCATCTGGTATAAAACAGGTCTAACACTTTGTTCTTGGAGGATGCATCTTTATCAAAGGTGGTAAATCTTCTGAATGTTCAACCAGTAGCCAGGAAATGTGATAGTGATGTTGAAATGGGCCTCGAGAATTGATGTGTCAGTTTATGAAATATAAAATTGTGTTTTCAACACTTGAAGGTCGACTTTTATGATTGAAAAGTCCAATTATTTCAGCATTGTTTATTGGAATACAGGAGAAAGACTATAGGTTGGGTTTAAACTCAGTACCTTCTGGTTATGAAACAACAGCACTTATAGCAAAACTCATGACGGTGTATTGCGTAAATCACAAAAACTATTTTCAGTTCTCACTCAGCTAATGGGTTAATATGTTATGAGAAATCATGAAGTCTGGATGTAGGTGTTTGGAGATGCTGAAAGCTTTGCAGAAGAACAAAGGTAAAAATGTTTATCATTGTGGCGTTTCATGTCTTCCTGGATGGGTATAAGGCTAAACAGTAACCTGAGGGGATGACTGGATGTCTTGAGTATTAGGTCTCTTTTGAGGATCGGTGGCTAGTGCTGTATTGACCTTGCGTCGAACGAGCGGTTACTTTGGGAAACTAATGGCCCAGTCACACGGCACACGATGATTCCTCAACGAAGGGAAAAATGTAAAAAAAAAAAAAAAAAGTCGCAATTTGTTGAGAAAAGGTGGATGAAAGAGCTTTAACACCGAATAGCCTGCGAAGCAAGAGTGCAAAAAGGATGAAAGAGGAACTAAACAAAACCAAAGCTAACGATCTTGACGCTTTAAACAAAACGCAGCTGGAGCCACAGCTGGAGCAGTGTGTGTCTGCATCTCTGGGACAGAGCTCATAGTGCCTAAGTCCTGGAGAAACTGCAAACAGAAGCTGTGGAGATCTGTGTGCATGTCGGTGGACCCACCTGCTCTGATTCCTCGTCCAGAACAAAAGAGGGATCATCTCCTTCATCATCAGAACCCTCACTGTCTGTCGACACACTGTGCGCTTCGTCTTGCTCCAATTTAAAAAAAAAAAAACTTGTGTGCTGTGGTCATTGCTGTATCACTGTATTATGCTACTAAGCTATATTGATTTATAACAGAAAACTGTCAAAATGGGGAATAAATGTAAGTGTAAAGATGATTGAATATATCAGAACAGTGAATTCATCAGTCTGTGTGAATGCTGCACATTGACTCTCTGTGTGCGGTTATTTCCACCAGCTGCAGCTGATCCACAATGTGAATTCTGCCTTCCAGAACAGCTCTTTATATAATCATTTGAATCATCTACCTGTTGCCACATGTACATAAGGGCTGGATTGTCATTCCTACACTCATATTGTTATATTTAATAAAAAAAAATAATAAGCGCACGCAGGAGCTGCTGCTGTCGCTGATGCTATGTTCAAGTACTGTCGGAAATTACACAACTTTTTTGTTGTTTCAAATTCAGCAGTTGCTTGTGGGAAAATAATTAATTGTATCCACACTAAAGATTAATTCTTCACTATGTAAGGTGCCTGAGCCTATTGAAACTGCCCCCCCCCCCCCCCCCCACACACACACACACACCCAGATAAAAACAATCCAAGCAAGCAGGCTGAGTTTGCCCTGTAATTTCCGATGGTACATGAACGCAGCAGCAGCGCTCACAAACCGGCTTCTGCACTGTATGAAAACATTCAGCTGGTCGCACGAAGTCAAACTAAATGCTAATATTACAAAAACTAAGCAAACAATTAAAAAACATCAAGAATGACAGCAAAACGAAACATGGACGAATTGAGGTTTTCGTTGCCCTTTGTTCAAATTTTTCGACAGTTTAAAAATCCTGACGCAGTGCCAGCTGCAGGAACAAAGCTGAATGAAGGTTAAACAATGCCGAAAGTCAACGAAAGTCCAGATTTCTTGTTTCGTTAGGGCTTCGTTGCCCTTCCTTAAGTGCCGTGTGACTGGGCCATAAGATGAGAAGTATCATTTGCACTGCAAGGGAATGTCTGCTAATAAATTTTGGCCATGCAGAATGTTTCACTGGGTATGATGCAGCACGTAGGTGCCTCAGTGTTGACAACCACTGCAACTAGATGAGGCCAGGTAGACACTCACGTGGCTGCGACAGACAGATGGTTACTTTCTGGACGTGGGATGGACCAGTTAGTTGCGTGCCTAATTGGTTTGCTATCCAGGACTCAAGTGTGTTGGATGTGGATCCTCCCAGACTGACCTTGAAAGACCTCAACTGTGCTTGTCAAGAGTGAGCATATTCTGATGATGCATTTCACATGATATCATACGAAAAATGAAGTGTGATATTTCGTGCACATGCACAGCGTGTGTTTTGTGTTTAATATTCTAAAATGCACATTTGCATTTTGGTTTAAGTTAGGGCAAGAGTTAGTGTTAGATTTTGAGTTTGAATAATAATAATAATAATAATAATGAGTATACTGCACATTTTTCAGTTATATATCCCACCCATATTGGCCTCTCTTCATTGGCTTCCTGTTAATTCTAGAATAGAATTTAAAATTCTTCTTCTTACTTATAAGGTTTTGAATAATCAGGTCCCATCTTATCTTAGGGACCTCGTAGTACCATATCACCCCAATAGAGCGCTTCGCTCTCAGACTGCAGGCTTACTTGTAGTTCCTAGGGTTTGTAAGAGTAGAATGGGAGGCAGAGCCTTCAGCTTTCAGGCTCCTCTCCTGTGGAACCAGCTCCCAATTCAGATCAGGGAGACAGACACCCTCTCTACTTTTAAGATTAGGCTTAAAACTTTCCTTTTTGCTAAAGCTTATAGTTAGGGCTGGATCAGGTGACCCTGAACCATCCCTTAGTTATGCTGCTATAGACGTAGACTGCTGGGGGGTTCCCATGATGCACTGTTTCTTTCTCTTTTTGCTCTGTATGCACCACTCTGCATTTAATCATTAGTGATTGATCTCTGCTCCCCTCCACAGCATGTCTTTTTCCTGGTTCTCTCCCTCAGCCCCAACCAGTCCCAGCAGAAGACTGCCCCTCCCTGAGCCTGGTTCTGCTGGAGGTTTCTTCCTGTTAAAAGGGAGTTTTTCCTTCCCACTGTAGCCAAGTGCTTGCTCACAGGGGGTCGTTTTGACCGTTGGGGTTTTACATAATTATTGTATGGCCTTGCCTTACAATATAAAGCGCCTTGGGGCAACTGTTTGTTGTGATTTGGCGCTATATAAAAAAATTGATTGATTGATTGATTGATATATCCTGAGAGAACTGAGTCAACACTGAAATGATCAACTCTGAGACACTATAATGTGCAAACAACACCAATAGTGTTAAAATAACACTTTAATCATTAAGATCTGCTTTGTGAAATTTGACTTTGGTTTTTGCTGCATCAGATCATCAGCATACTCGGCTTTTATCTGTATTTGTGTTTGTGTATCGATATATGTATTTGCAGATATTTGATTGTAAAAATGCTACACAGAACAGTTTGAATGTATATTCCTCAGGCTTATTGTACTCAGAAACTGAAGCATGTTCTACTGGTTGCTTCGATAAACCAGCTTTCTGTGAGTGTCCCATCGTGATTGAGTGGGTGCTGATGGTACATGTGTGATCTCTCATCGTAATGCACTGGAACGTTAAAGATCAGGTTGTTAACACCATGATCAGCGATTGCATTAGTGCCACTGAGCACTCCTTCACTGCAACGCTGGAATGGCATAATTGACTTGGTTAAAACACACACACACACACACACATTTTTGCGCCCACATCCACACTCACTCCCACACTACTGAAACTCTAAAAGCCGATGGGTGTGATTTTAATCAAAATTAAAGCCCACATGCTGTGAATTTAAATAAGTCAATTAGCAAATGCATTAATTGTTGTTCTTTGTACTTTTTCAACTTTATATTCTGTACACTTTTCACTTTTATTGCCTCTGGTGGCATTTATCTCTCCCCTTTGCCTTTTTCTGTCATGATCTTGAAACACATTAACTTTGGTATGTGGCAAGAACATCTGCACAATTTCTCCGTAACTGAAGTACCATATTTTGTAGTGTATAAGTCATATTTTTTTGGTAATAGTTTGGGAGGTCCTGCAACTTATACTCCAGTGTGACCTACAGACTGAAAAATTACACGTTTGTTAATAATAATACAGTGCATCCAGAAAGTATTCACAGCACTTCACGTTATCTACATTTTATGTTACAGCCTTATTTCGAAATTGAGACGATACATTGTTCCCTTAAAATTCTACTCACAACACAACACAATGACACTATGAAAAATGTGTTTTTTATTTTGTAAATTTATTAAAATATAATTACGAAATGATGTACAAAAGAATTCACACCCTTTGTTCAATACTTTGTTGATGCACCTTATCAGCAATTACAGCCTAAAGTCTTCCCGAGATGTTCAGTCGACTTCAGGTCTGGGCTCTGGCTGGGCCACTCAAGGACATTCACGGAGTTCTCCTGAAGCAACTCCTTTGATATCTTGGCTGTGTGCTTAGGGTCATTGTCCTGCTGAAAGATGAGGTCAAGAGCGCTCTAGAGCAAGTTTTCATCCAGGATGTCTCTGTACATTGCTGCATTCAGCTTTCCCTCAATCGTGACTAGTCTCCCAGTTCTTGTCACTGAAAAACATCCCCACAGCATGATGCTGCCACCACCATACTTCACTGTAGGGATGGTGCCTGGTTTCCTCCAAACATGACGCCTGGCATTCACACCAAATTGTTCAATCTTTGTCTCATCACACCAGAGAATTTTGTATCATTGGCAAACTCCAAGCAGGCTGCCAAGTGCCTTTTACTAAGGAATGGCTTCAGTCTGGTCATGCTACCATACAGACCTGACTGGTGGATTGCTGCAGAGATGGTTGTCTTTCAGGAAGGTTTCTTCTCTCTCCACAGTGGAATGCTGGAACTCTGACAGCATGACCATCAGGTTCTAGGTCACCTCCCTGACTGAGCCCCTTCTCCCCAGTCGGCCAGTTTAGATGGGTGGCCAGCTCTAGGAAGAGTCTTCATGGATCAGCACTTCTGATGCATCTGAGCTCAATTTTGATCATGGCAAAAGCTGTGAATACTTACATACATTAAAGAAAAAAAAAAAAAACCTTTATTCACATTGTCATTATGGAGTATTGTGTGTAGAAAAGAAATGAACTTCATCCATTTTGGAATAAGGCTGTAACATAACAAAATGTGAAAAAATTGAAGCACTGCAAATACTTTCTGGATGCACTGTAATTATGACTTATTTACTTTACAGGAAATCAAAGCATGAAACAGACTAAACTACATAAATAAATGCCAGTAATAAATAGTACAGTCCAACAATGCACAAAACCCCAAATTAAAGAGATGATAAAACAGAAAAAAGGCATGACTTACGTATGGGCTTTTCCTCTTCATATTGCATTTTTTTTTAACAGGTGCAACTTTTACTCACTGAGACCTATACTCCTGAAAATACTGTACATCAGTAGAACCTCTTAATTTCTGTCTTAATTTGACAGTTTGGATCTTGATGTGGTCACTGACAGAAGAGCCGTCATAGAACTTCCTTAAATATCCCAGCACAAGCTGCAGGATGAACCGACCTGAAGTCTTTGCTTTTGTCTCGGACACTGATGTTCTCCGTGAGGCAGCTTTTATGACATTCACTCATTCAGTTTCTACAGCTGCTTATTCCAGTTAAGGGTATTGAAAGAACATGAAAATTTTAATTATTACAGACACAAAATGTGCAGACCTTACAAAGAAGGAAAAGAATGAATACATTTTGGTGACAGCTAATACAGTTGTGCTCGAACCTTTGCATACCTTGGCAGAATTTTTTGTCCATTTTTAACACAAAAGCTTTCGTTTTCACTCATGGTTAGTGTTTGGGTGAAGCCATTTATTGTCAAACAAGTGTGTTTACTCTGTTTAAATCATAATGACAACAGAAACTACCCATTGCAACTCATCAATTCCTCCATTTATTTTCATTTCACTAATTTATGCAGGCTTACCACAGAAATAATGGCAGAGTAGTAGACAATGCATGACACTTAAACTGTGCCACTATTTCATTTCATGCTTAATTTCAGAGTGTCTGCCTTAAGCAGTAGCCAAATTGTTCAATGAATATTTGAAACATTTTCAGACAGTGCAATCGTAATGTAAAGGTCGACTTTCAGATGTGTGAAAAGCATGCTGTTGTGCTGCTTGCATCAATAATGCTTGCAATTTATGTATTTATAATAACACAGACTGCAGTGAGATAAATGGGTTTGCGTCTCAAAAAACTAAATATCTGGAAAAGTTAAATATTTTTGTCAGTTATTTCAGAAAGTGAGCATTTTCTATATTTCAGACTTATTACATGTAAATTAAAGTGTGTCGTGGTTATTTAATTTTAATATTGACAGTTACAGACGGCAGCTAAAATGGAGAGGGACAAATAAATGTTTTCCAAAATATTATAATATTTCAGTTCAAGTTTGAGAAAGTCACTATTTGTGCAGTAAATACCATCAATCTCTGTGTGGTTCACTACACACAACCACAATCCTGGAGAAGACTGCTGACTTACCAGTTGTCCAGAAGACACTCAGTGATGCCCTTCACACAGCGGGTAAGCCACAGGAGGTCATGGTGGAAAGAGCCGGCTGTTTGCAGAGTGCTGTATGGTCATATTCATGGAAAATTGACTGGAAGGGAAGCGTGCTGTAGGAAAAGATGCACAAGCAACAGGGATGATCATGGCCTTCAGAAAATTGTCAAACAAAGCCAATTCAAGAATTTGGGAAAGCTTCACAAGGGGTGGACTGAGTCAGTGTATCAAGAGCCACCACACAGAGATGTGTCCAGGAAATGGGTTATAAGAGAAAAGGTCAGACACATCTTACCTGGCCTCAGATGAATTGCTCAATGGTCCAAAGTTGTTTTTACAGGTGAAAGTCAATTTTGCATTTTATTTGGAAATCAAGGTCTTAGTCTGTGGAGGGGCACAGGATCCAAGCTGCTTTAAGTCCAGTGTGATGTTTCCACAGTCATTGATGATTTGGGGTGCCATGCCATCTGCTGATGTTGGTCCACTGTGTTTTATCAAGTCCAAAGTCAACACAACCATCTTCCAAGATGTTTTAGAGCATTTCATACTTCCATCTGCTGACAACCTTTATGGAGATGTTGATTTCCTTTTCCAGCAGGACTTGGCACCTGTCCACATTGCCAAAACTACTAGTAACTGGTTTGCTGGCCATGAAATTACTTAACTTGATTGACCAGCCAACTTGCCTGAAGATGAGGAAGATGAGAGACAGCAGACCCAGCAATACAGATGAGCTGAACGCCACTATGAAAACAACCTGGACTTCCATAACACAACTGCAGTACCACAGGCAGAGTGCCTCCATGCCACGCTACACTGATTCAGTCATTCATGCAAAAATTTGCCCGAAGCATGTATTGAGTGCACAAATGAACATACCTTTAGAGGTTTGACTGTTTATAAATTGTTTTTATTTAGTTGTCTTTTCTTGTTTCATCTTTTGAATTATTCTAATAGTCTGAGATACATTTTTTTCTATATTTTTTTTTTTTTTTGAGCTGTGGGCTGTAATTAAAATGTAGTTATTTTATTGTATTCATAATTATACTTATTTTTATGTATTTAAATATAAATACTTGAAACCGTTTAGTTTATATGTAATGAACCAAAAATATATAAAAATTTCACTTTCTGAAATACCTGATAAAATTCTTTTTTTTTTTTCTTTTTCATGATATTCTGATTCTTTGAGATCCACATGTATAGCCTGTTACTTAAAATGTGTGTTGGGAAAGTGTAGTGACACGGACCCACAACAGGGGGCGTAAATGAACGGACAATGGAAGGAGTCAAATTATAACACTTTACTGTTGTGAATGACACAACCAAACACAGCAGATTCAGAATGTGCACAAGTCAATCAATAAAGGTGTCGTGTGGGCAGGCTCGATGATAGGAGACACCCGTCTGGAAACGAACCGGAACCACACAATTTCCACTGCCACCGAACCCGAGGAATACTGGAGCCGCCAAGTCCCGAAGTCCCCAGGTGGCCACCGTCACGGCGTGTCAGATCTGGTACTGCTGGCAGAAAGCAAAGACAGTCAAGGGTGGGTGTGTGAACACCCAGTAACAATCCTGGTGGGAATTCCACCTCCACCTCTCACTCAACACTGCTGAGTACTGTAGATTCCTCAGGGGAAAAGAGTGCCTTCAGCGCTCTCACAGCTTTCACCAACGGAGGAACTGGTACTCCTGCAAACACTCACAATATACAAATATTGCAATTACAGAACGGCTGAGGATATTACCTCTTGTAGAAGATGATATCTCGGCAATGTGGTGGAGGTGTCTTCCTGCTTTTATTCCAGATGTGGATGAGATGATCAGTGACAGCTGTCATGGATGATGAGTGACAGCTGTCACCACGGCTTGTTCCTGAGGCGGCAGCGCCCTCTCGTGCCTGAAGCCCGCACTTCAGGCAGGGTGCCCTCTGGTGGTGGGCCAGCAGTACCTCCTCTTCTGGCGGCCCACACAACAGGACCCCCCCCCCTCAACGGGCGCCTCCTGGCGCCCGACCAGGCTTGTTCGGGTGGCGACGATAGAAATCGGCCAGGAGGGCCGGGTCCAGGATGAAGCTCCTCTTCACCCAGGAGCGTTCTTCGGGTCCATACCCCTCCCAGTCCACCAAATACTGAAAGCCCCGGCCCATTCGATGGATGTCCAAGAGCCGGCGTACTGTCCAAGCCGGCTCCCCGTTGATAATACGGGCAGGAGGTGGCGCCGGACCGGGTGCACAGAGGGGTGAGGTGTGATGCGGTTTGATTCTGGAGACATGGAAGACCGGATGGATCCGCAGTGAGGCCGGAAGTTGGAGCCTCACTGCGGTAGGACTGAGGACCTTGAGGATGGTGAAGGGTCCAATGAAGCGGTCTTTCAGTTTGGGAGACTCGACCTGTAGTGGAATGTCCTTGGTGGAAAGCCATACCTCCTGCCCGGGCTGGTATGCGGGGGCCGGGGACCGTCGACGGTCTGCATGGGCTTTAGCCCTCGTCCGGGCCCTCAACAAGGCCGAACGGGCGGTGCGCCACACCCGACGGCATCTCCGCAGGTGGGCCTGGACCGAGGGCACACCGACCTCTCCCTCCACCAAAGGAAACAAAGGGGGTTGGTACCCCAGACACACCTCGAACGGGGAGAGGCCGGTGGCAGAGGACACTTGGCTGTTGTGAGCATACTCGATCCAGGCCAGATGTTCACTCCAAGCCGTCGGGTGTGCGGAGGTCGTGCACCTAAGGGCCTGCTCCAACTCTTGGTTGGCCCGTTCGGCCTGTCCGTTAGTCTGTGGGTGATACCCAGACGAGAGGCTTACGGTGGCCCCCAGTTCCCGGCAGAAACTTCTCCACACCTGCGAGGAGAACTGGGGACCACGATCCGAAACGATGTCTGCAGGTATCCCATGCAGCTGGACGACATGGTGGACCAGGAGGTCCGCCGTCTCCTGGGCCGACGGGAGCTTCGGGAGAGCCACGAAGTGGGCCGCCTTGGAGAATCGGTCCACTATCGTGAGAATGGTGGTGTGTCCCCGGGACGGTGGGAGGCCCGTGACAAAATCCAGACCGATGTGGGACCAGGGGCGGTGAGGCACAGGAAGTGGCTGTAGGAGTCCCTGTGCCTTCTGGTGGTCCGCCTTGCCCCTGGCGCAGGTGGTGCAGGCCTGGATGTAAGCCCGGACATCAGTCTCCAGGGACACCCACCAGAAGCGCTGCCGGACCACTGCCACGGTCCTACGCACCCCTGGGTGGCAGGAGAGCTTGGACCCGTGACAGAAGTCCAGAATGGCAGCTCTGGCCTCTGGTGGGACGTACAATCTGTTCTTCGGTCCTGTTCCGGGATCCGGGGTCCGTGCCAGGGCCTCCCGGACGGTCTTCTCCACGTCCCAGGTGAGGGTAGCCACGATAGTGGACTCCGGTAGGATGGGTTCCGGTGGATCCAACAGCTCGGTCTTGACTTCCCGTTCGTGCACCCGGGACAGGGCATCCGATCTTTGGTTCTTGGTCCCGGGGCGGTAGGTGATCCGGAAGTCAAAACGGCCGAAAAACAGTGACCAGCGGGCTTGCCTGGGGTTCAGTCGCTTGGCGGTCCTGATATACTCCAGGTTCCGGTGGTCAGTAAAAACCGTGAAAGGCACTGATGCTCCCTCCATCAGGTGTCTCCACTCCTCAAGAGCCTCTTTCACTGCAAGGAGCTCTCGATTGCCCACGTCATAGTTCCGCTCTGCTGGGGTCAACCTGCAGGAAAAATAGGCACACAGGTGAAGAACCTTATCGGTTTCTCCACTCTGGGATAGCACGGCTCCTATCCCTGAGTCAGAGGTGTCCACTTCAACCACAAACTGGCGACTAGGATCGGGCTGCACCAAGACAGGTGCAGTCGAGAAGCGCTGTTTCAACTCCCTGAACGCGGCATCGCACCGATCCGACCAGGTGAAGGGAACTTTTGGTGAGGTCAGGGCTGTCAGGGGGCTAACTACCTGACTATACCCCTTAATGAACCTCTTGTAAAAATTTGTGAAGCCGAGGAACTGTTGCAGCTTCCTACGGCTCGTAGGTTGGGGCCAGTCTCTCACCGCTGCGACCTTGGCCGGATCCGGGGCGACGGAGTTGGAGGAGATGATAGACCCCAGGAAGGACAAAGAAGTGCGGTGAAACTCACACTTCTCGCCCTTCACAAACAGCCGGTTCTCCAACAACCGCTGCAGGACCTGACGTACATGCCATACATGGGTCTCAGGGTCCGGAGAAAAGATGAGTATATCATCCAGATATACGAAGACGAATCGGTGCAGGAAGTCCCGCAAGACGTCATTAACCAAAGCTTGGAACGTCGCGGGGGCATTAGTGAGGCCGAACGGCATGACCAGGTACTCAAAATGACCTAACGGGGTGTTGAATGCCGTCTTCCAATCGTCTCCCTTCCGGATCCGAACTAGGTGGTATGCGTTCCTAAGATCCAACTTTTTGAAGATTTTGGCTCCATGCAGGGGGGTGAACACCGAATCCAACAAAGGCAACGGGTATAGGTTGCGAACCGTGATCTCGTTCAGCCCCCGGTAATCAATGCACGGACGAAGACCGCCATCTTTTTTGCCCACAAAAAAGAAACCTGCTCCCATCGGAGAGGTGGAGTTATGGATCAGCCCGGCAGCTAAGGAGTCCCGGATGTAGGTTTCCATTGATTCGCGCTCAGGACGGAAGAGGTTGTACAGCCTGCTGGACGGGAACTCCACGCCTGGCAACAAATCGATGGCACAATCGTACGGATGGTGCGGGGGAAGAGTGAGTGCCCGATCCTTGCTAAAAACGTCAGCAAGATCGTGGTACTCAACCAGCACCGCCGACAGATTGGGGGGAACTTTGACCTGCTCCTTAGCCTGGGAACCGGGAGGAACCGAGGATCCCAAACACACCCGATGGCAGGTCTCGCTCCACTGTACCACCACCCCGGATGACCAATCAATCCGGGGATTGTGTTTCAACATCCAGGGGAACCCCAGAATCACACGGGAGGTAGAAGGAGTCACAAAAAACTCAATCTCCTCCCTATGATTCCCTGACACTACCAGAGTTACTGGTGGTGTCCTGTGTGTGATTAAAGGGAGTAGGGTGCCATCTAGTGCTCGCACCTGCAATGGTGTAGGTAGCACCACCAGAGGGAGCCCTACCTCCCTGGCCCATCTGCTGTCTAGCAGATTCCCTTCTGACCCTGTGTCTACCAGTGCTGGGGCCTGAAGGGTTAAATTCCCACTAAGGATTGTAACTGGGAGCCGTGTGGCAATATGTGTGTGTCCCACGTGAATTTCTTGGCCCACCCTAAGCCCAGTTTCTAGGGGCGGGCGTTGGTGTTTAACCATTCGGGGCAGTTGCTCAATTGATGCTCCGTTGAGCCACAAACAAAACATGCCCCGCGGGGAAGCCTCCTCTGTCTATTAGGTGGTCTAAATGTGACCCTGCTCGTGTCCATAGCTTCGTCAGCAGGGGGAGCTGTCGCCCCACGGGACGTAGAGGCCAGGGAGCGTGGGAAGGGCGGACCTTTCTCGGACCCGGAAGGAAGAGGGACGGCGCGTGCCCGGCCACGCCCTTCGTCTCGTTCCCGACGGCGTTCCTCCAACCGATTGTCTAACCGTATAATGAGATCAATAAGCCCATCTAATTCCCACGGTTCATCCTTGGCCACCAGGTGCTCCTTCAGGACTGACGACAGTCCGTTTACGAAGGCGGCGCGGAGCGCAGTGTTATTCCAGCCGGACCTCGCAGCCGCGATGAGGAAGTCGACTGCATAAGCGGCTGCGCTTCAGCGTCCCTGTCTCATTGACAGCAGCACAGTAGAAGCGGTCTCTCCCCTGTCAGGGTGATCAAACGCAGTTCTGAACTCCCTCACAAACCCAGTGTACGTGTGAAGGAGCCGTGAATTTTGCTCCCAAAGCGCCGTAGCCCAAGCGCGTGCCTCTCCCCGAAGCAGAGTGATCACATAAGCTATTTTGCTTGCGTCTGACGCGTACATGACGGGACGTTGTGCGAAGACGAGTGAACACTGCATGAGAAAGTCCGCGCACGTCTCCACACAACCTCCGTACGGCTCAGGAGGGCTTATGTATGCTTCAGGGGATGGTGGGAGGGGTTGTTGAACCACCACTGGAACATTTATATCCTGCACAGGGTCGGCAGGAGGAGGAGCTGCAGCAGCGTCCTGAGCGCTCGCCGCCACTTGCGCGGAGAGAGCCTCCACCCTGCGGTTCAGGAGGATGTTTTGCTCAGCTATTTGATCCATCCGAGCCGTAAAGGCGGTGAGAATATGCTGTAGCTCACCAATCACGCCTCCTGCAGACGCTTGCGCTCCCTGCTCTCCCATTGGTCGTTCAACAGCCTGGTGACGCCCCTCGGAGTCCATGACGCTGGCCGAGATATCCTGTTGGGAAAGTGTAGTGACACGGACCCACAACAGGGGGCGTAAATGAACGGACAATGGAAGGAGTCAAATTATAACACTTTACTGTTGTGAATGACACAACCAAACACAGCAGATTCAGAATCAATCAATCAATCAATTTTTTTATATAGCGCCAAATCACAACAAACAGTTGCCCCAAGGCGCTTTATATTGTAAGGCAAGGCCATACAATAATTATGTAAAACCCCAACGGTCAAAACGACCCCCTGTGAGCAAGCACTTGGCTACAGTGGGAAGGAAAAACTCCCTTTTAACAGGAAGAAACCTCCAGCAGAACCAGGCTCAGGGAGGGGCAGTCTTCTGCTGGGACTGGTTGGGGCTGAGGGAGAGAACCAGGAAAAAGACATGCTGTGGAGGGGAGCAGAGATCGATCACTAATGATTAAATGCAGAGTGATGCATACAGAGCAAAAAGAGAAAGAAACAGTGCATCATGGGAACCCCCCAGCAGTCTACGTCTATAGCAGCATAACTAAGGGATGGTTTAGGGTCACCTGATCCAGCCCTAACTATAAGCTTTAGCAAAAAGGAAAGTTTTAAGCCTAATCTTAAAAGTAGAGAGGGTGTCTGTCTCCCTGATCTGAATTGGGAGCTGGTTCCACAGGAGAGGAGCCTGAAAGCTGAAGGCTCTGCCTCCCATTCTACTCTTACAAACCCTAGGAACTACAAGTAAGCCTGCAGTCTGAGAGCGAAGCGCTCTATTGGGGTGATATGGTACTACGAGGTCCCTAAGATAAGATGGGACCTGATTATTCAAAACCTTATAAGTAAGAAGAAGAATTTTAAATTCTATTCTAGAATTAACAGGAAGCCAATGAAGAGAGGCCAATATGGGTGAGATATGCTCTCTCCTTCTAGTCCCCGTCAGTACTCTAGCTGCAGCATTTTGAATTAACTGAAGGCTTTTTAGGGAACTTTTAGGACAACCTGATAATAATGAATTACAATAGTCCAGCCTAGAGAAATAAATGCATGAATTAGTTTTTCAGCATCACTCTGAGACAAGACCTTTCTGATTTTAGAGATATTGCGTAAATGCAAAAAAGCAGTCCTACATATTTGTTTAATATGCGCTTTGAATGACATATCCTGATCAAAAATGACTCCAAGATTTCTCACAGTATTACTAGAGGTCAGGGTAATGCCATCCAGAGTAAGGATCTGGTTAGACACCATGTTTCTAAGATTTGTGGGGCCAAGTACAATAACTTCAGATTTATCTGAGTTTAAAAGCAGGAAATTAGAGGTCATCCATGTCTTTATGTCTGTAAGACAATCCTGCAGTTTAGCTAATTGGTGTGTGTCCTCTGGCTTCATGGATAGATAAAGCTGGGTATCATCTGCGTAACAATGAAAATTTAAGCAATACCGTCTAATAATACTGCCTAAAGGAAGCATGTATAAAGTGAATAAAATTGGTCCTAGCACAGAACCTTGTGGAACTCCATAATTAACTTTAGTCTGTGAAGAAGATTCCCCATTTACATGAACAAATTGTAATCTATTAGACAAATATGATTCAAACCACCGCAGCGCAGTGCCTTTAATACCTATGGCATGCTCTAATCTCTGTAATAAAATTTTATGGTCAACAGTATCAAAAGCAGCACTGAGGTCTAACAGAACAAGCACAGAGATGAGTCCACTGTCCGAGGCCATAAGAAGATCATTTGTAACCTTCACTAATGCTGTTTCTGTACTGATGAATTCTAAAACCTGACTGAAACTCTTCAAATAGACCATTCCTCTGCAGATGATCAGTTAGCTGTTTTACAACTACCCTTTCAAGAATTTTTGAGAGAAAAGGAAGGTTGGAGATTGGCCTATAATTAGCTAAGATAGCTGGGTCAAGTGATGGCTTTTTAAGTAATGGTTTAATTACTGCCACCTTAAAAGCCTGTGGTACATAGCCAACTAACAAAGATAGATTGATCATATTTAAGATCGAAGCATTAAATAATGGTAGGGCTTCCTTGAGCAGCCTGGTAGGAATGGGGTCTAATAAACATGTTGATGGTTTGGATGAAGTAACTAATGAAAATAACTCAGACAGAACAATCGGAGAGAAAGAGTCTAACCAAATACCGGCATCACTGAAAGCAGCCAAAGATAACGATACGTCTTTGGGATGGTTATGAGTAATTTTTTCTCTAATAGTTAAAATTTTGTTAGCAAAGAAAGTCATGAAGTCATTACTAGTTAAAGTTAATGGAATATTCAGCTCAATAGAGCTCTGACTCTTTGTCAGCCTGGCTAAGATATGATTAAAGTGGTGGGTGGACTCATTTACTTTTTGAGCAAAGCCAATAGAGTCTAATAATAGATTAAATGCAGTGTTGAGGCTGTCATTCTCAGCATCTGTGTGGATGTTAAAATCGCCCACTATAATTATCTTATCTGAGCTAAGCACTAAGTCAGAGAAAAGGTCTGAAAATTCACAGAGAAACTCACAGTAACGACCAGGTGGACGATAGATAATAACAAATAAAACTGGTTTTTGGGACTTCCAATTTGGATGGACAAGACTAAGAGACAAGCTTTCAAATGAATTAAAGCTCTGTCTGGGTTTTTGATTAATTAATAAGCTGGAATGGAAGATTGCTGCTAATCCTCCGCCCCGGCCCGTGCTACGAGCATTCTGACAGTTAGTGTGACTCGGGGGTGTTGACTCATTTAAACTAACATATTCATCCTGCTGTAACCAGGTTTCTGTTAGGCAGAATAAATCAATATGTTGATCAATTATTATATCATTTACCAACAGGGACTTAGAAGAGAGAGACCTAATGTTTAATAGACCACATTTAACTGTTTTAGTCTGTGGTGCAGTTGAAGGTGCTATATTATTTTTTATTTTTTAATTTTTATGCTTAAATAGATTTTTGCTGGTTATTGGTGGTCTGGGAGCAGGCACCGTCTCTACGGGGATGGGGTAATGAGGGGATGGCAGGGGGAGAGAAGCTGCAGAGAGGTGTGTAAGACTACAACTCTGCTTCCTGGTCCCAACCCTGGATAGTCACAGTTTGGAGGATTTAAGAAAATTGGCCAGATTTCTAGAAATGAGAGCTGCTCCATCCAAAGTGGGATGGATGCCGTCTCTCCTAACAAGACCAGGTTTTCCCCAGAAGCTTTGCCAATTATCTATGAAGCCCACCTCATTTTTTTGGACACCACTCAGACAGCCAGCAATTCAAGGAGTACATGCGGCTAAACATGTCTCTCCCGGTCCGATTGGGGAGGGGCCCAGAGAAAACTACAGAGTCCGACATTGTTTTTGCAAAGTTACACACCGATTTAATGTTAATTTTAGTGACCTCCGATTGGCGTAACCGAGTGTCATTACTGCCGACGTGAATTACAATCTTACCAAATTTACGCTTAGCCTTAGCCAGCAGTTTCAAATTTCCTTCAATGTCGCCTGCTCTGGCCCCCGGAAGACAATTGACTATGGTTGCTGGTGTCGCTAACTTCACATTTCTCAAAACAGAGTCGCCAATAACCAGAGTTTGATCCTCGGTGGGTGTGTCGTCGAGTGGGGAAAAACGGTTAGAGATGTGAACGGGTTGGCGGTGTACACGGGGCTTCTGTTTAGGGCTACGCTTCCTCCTCACAGTCACCCAGTCAGCCTGCTTTCCCGACTGCTCGGGATCTGCCAGGGGGGAACTAACGGCGGCTAAGCTACTTTGGTCCGCACCGACTACAGGGGCCTGGCTAGCTGTAGAATTTTCCACGGTGCGGAGCCGAGTCTCCAATTCACCCAGCCTGGCCTCCAAAGCTACGAATAAGCTACACTTATTACAAGTACCGTTACTGCTAAAGGAGGCCAAGGAATAACTAAACATTTCACACCCAGAGCAGAAAAGTGCGGGAGAGACAGGAGAAGCCGCCATGCTAAATCGGCTAAGAGCTAGTAGCTACGCTAACCTAGCGGATTCCTAAAAACACGCAAAGTGAATAATGTGTAAATAATTTAGAGGTGATTCAGCAGAAGGAGTGCTTTAGTTAAGGCACATAAAGATTACACTGGGAAACAAATCGTAATATAGATAACTAGATCAATCTAACTGCGCAGATTAAACAGCTAACAGATACAGAAAAACACCGCTGTGCTCCGGAACAGGAAGTGATACAATACCGTGAAAAAAAGAATGTGCACAAGTCAATCAATAAAGGTGTCGTGTGGGCAGGCTCGACGATAGGAGACGCCCGTCTGGAAACGAACCGAAACCACACGATTTCCACTGCCACCGAACCCGAGGAATACTGGAGCCGCCAAGTCCCGAAGTCCCCAGGTGGCCACCGTCACGGCGTGTCGGATCTGGTACTGCTGGCAGAAAGCAAAGACAGTCAAGGGTGGGTGTGTGAACACCCAGTAACAATCCTGGTGGGAATTCCACCTCCACCTCTCACTCAAACACTGCTGAGTACTGTAGATTCCTCAGGGGAAAAGAGTGCCTTCAGCGCTCTCACAGCTTTCACCAACGGAGGAACTGGTACTCCTGCAAACACTCACAATATACAAATATTGCAATTACAGAACGGCTGAGGATATTACCTCTTGTAGAAGATGATATCTCGGCAATGTGGTGGAGGTGTCTTCCTGCTTTTATTCCAGATGTGGATGAGATGATCAGTGACAGCTGTCATGGATGATGAGTGACAGCTGTCACCACGGCTTGTTCCTGAGGCGGCAGCGCCCTCTCGTGCCTGAAGCCCGCACTTCAGGCAGGGTGCCCTCTGGTGGTGGGCCAGCAGTACCTCCTCTTCTGGCGGCCCACACAACAATGTGTTCAGCATATTTTTTGTGGGACCACAGCAAGCTGCTGAGATGAAAAACCAATGCACCTGTGTGCTTGCTCCCTACTGTTTCAGGAAGCTCATTTAAAATGCTAGGTAATACCTATGGGCATGAAGACAGTAAGGGTTCCAACAACCTGACCTTTATTACCTTTATTATGACTTTTATCCAAATAACTCAGCTCTGGCTGATTCTGCCAGGGCATGTATGTGACACATTTAATCCAAATCGGCTTGAAAATCAAATTCCTTGACCTATGATAAAATGAAGACTTTAAGGGCATTTTCAAGTTCCATCTCTGAAAAATCAGAAATAAGACCTGAGAGGAGTAGGCCAACAAACAGACAAGCAGGTGTAGTGGTTTGTACTCTGCTCTGTGTTGTTGACTCCTCCCACTCGCTACCCTCAGGATGCCAACTCATGATCTCTGGCATTGGAGGCTGACACTCTAAACCAGAAGGCTGAAAACCCAGGAGAGTCCTGTTAGCTGTTGGGGAGTGAGGTTTACTGACTACTAGGTTGTTATGACAGTGTCTTGTCACTGTTATGACGAAACCTTCAAGTAAAGTGTTACCAGGTTTGCTAACTACTATTGCACAGTGACTTCTGTTGGACTCCGTCAGACAGGCATGACCTGGACCCCAGTCTTTGGCAAATTTGACCTTGCTGGGCAATTTCAGAACCCACTTCCATACATGTGCCAGTTTGGTTTAAATTACCTTAACCCCAGTGACTTTGACCCCAATGACTGACCTTTGGCAAATTTGTTCTCACCTGGACAGTTGCAGAATACACTTCCACTGTGTGACACATTTGTTGAAAATTGGAGTGGAAATTGACCTTTGGCCCAATGAGCTTGACCCCAAGGTCAAGGGCAATTCCAGAACCCACCTCCATATGTGTGCCACCTTTGCTGCAAAATGGAGTGAAAAATGAAAATTTTACCTTTGATCCCAATGACCTTGAACCCAAAAATTGACTTTTGCTAAATTTGATCTTGCCTGGCAATTCCAGAATCCACATCTATAGAATGTGGACCATGTTTGGTGCAAACCTGAGTGAAAATCAAAATTTTGACCTTAAGTTAAGTTTGGTGGAAGTCAGCCAAAGCACCTGAGTGGAGTTATAGAAAAAAAGTTTCTCAAATTCTAGTATGATTAAGAGAGTTGACTATCCCCTTTTAGACACTGCCAGCTGTTCTAATCAGTAACTACTGAGAAGCACAGCTAACTTTTATTTGGACTTTTTAAATATTAATAAGGGAGTTATGTCTATTTCTGGTCACACTCTAGACTATTTGAACAGAGAAGAGTTCATGCGCCAATGGAGGTGGCAGTAGGAAACAGACAAGACATAAAGTAAGTGTTGTATGGCTGGGGGTTGCCTGGCTGCCTTTTTGTTTCTGTCTTTTGGTTTTCCTTCCAGGTGGCTTGCATTTGGGACTGAGTGGCTGTGTTGCTGAGGTTATCAGGACCTCACCCTGATCACCTGCGGCTCGTCAGGACTCACAGCTGTGGTGCATCTATATGGATTGGAACATGGTGGCATTTAAGACTGGAGTATACAGTGTGTATTTGCCAGAGACTCGACCTTGTGACCAGACGGGTGAGATCGTCGTCTCGGGAGCCATCTCATCATCAGTGGATGCAGAGAACGTCCAAGGTTTGATGCACGATCTGTGAAAGAGGAGGGGTTGAGGTCTCACGCTCGTCAGCACACTTCCTGAGGTACGTTAGATTTTGTGACTAACATTTATACAGTCAGTAAATGTGGTGTCCCTCACACCTTTTTATATTGAGCTGTATGTTAGTCATGTATCGGCTTCCACTGCAGTGGAGTTTTGTGAACTGGATGTTCCATGCCTGCAGGTTGGGAAGCTGATTAGTAATCAAGCCAGGAAGTGTTTGCTGTTTGTACACCTTTTGAGTGTTCTCTCTGTGTGTAGAGTGTGGACTCACATAATGGTTCCTTCTTTCACAGACTCAGTTTGTTGCGGCCACCTGGGGGGTGTCGGCGGGGTCCTTGGGTCCGAACAGCTTCTGGCTCCGGACCGTTAGCGCTGCTGGGAGCGCACCACGCCAGACCGCACTTTCTGTTATTTTTGTATCACTGTTATGTATTAAATTCAGTTAGCCTTTGTACCGTGCTCTGCTTATTTCATACTGGGTCCTTCAAACGCTGGTCGGTTCTCCGAGCTGCGTCCGACACATAACAGTAAGACTGTCATAGGGGCAATTTCAGGTGATGGCACCTGAATGCTGCCACAAAGAGCCGGTTCTCAAAGAGACACAATTAGAAGACGAATCGTGGGGAAAGAAAGAGAGCATGGGTGACCTGGAGGAGGACTGCATACAGATGGTGAGCAATGAGTAGAAGGAAAGAGGCTGAGCCAGAATTGGAAGGGGATAAATCAGGGCTGGAATGAGAAATGGAGGATGAAAAGGAGCGAATGATAGAACAGGTACTAACAAGACAATGGCAGAAAGGGAGCAGAGCAGCGACACAAGAGGCCTCATCCGCAGCAGGTGCAGGTGCTTCTGCCACTGTGTACTGTGTACTGCACGTGTGTGTGGCAATAGAACAGCGGTGTGTAGAGTGCATACATGTGGTGTGAAATAAACTCCAAATGTGGTATCATTACCTCTAAGGTATAAAGTTAAGGTCCATCCTAAGTTCTGTGCTGTGAAGAGTGAAAGTAAATTTTTGCTGTTTGCTTCTAAAGTCTGTTTCTCAACAAACATTGAAATTAGCTCCATAGTGTTTTAAGTAGTAGTTGTGTTTGGGGAAAAATGAAACACTTTGACAGCTTTTATAAATGATTTATGTTAAAATTCAGGGGATCTTAGGGCTTGGTGTTGGGTAGGTTTGTGGAAAACCAGCGGCTTAGCATTTGTTGGCACAATGCATTGTCATGACACAAAAAAATTCATTGTGATATTTTGTGCATATTGCTACAAATTACCATGTTCATGCACAGTGCACTTTTCACATTTAATGTTCAGAAACATGTTGTGGTTAGAATTGCAATAAGATACATTTCTTTTTGTCAGAAAATCTGAAACTTGTTTTGATGACATCATCACAGCCTCCCATCTGATGAATACGTGGGATATGTACAAATTTTCCTGTATTACTTGACATATATTTTACTTTTTATTTTTTTGTGAGGATAACTTAGTTGGCTACAAAAATGTTCTTTGCAGACACAATGGATACCCTGTTTGCAGCACTTCAGCAGCTGAGTGAGGAATTGGAGTGTGTGGGTTTGAGATTGCCCTGGATCAAGAATAACAGCAAGGTTTTCATTATCTTCCTGGCCTCAGCCATGAGAAGTGTGTTTGTATGCAGTGAAAGTGTTGAGCTTTGAGAGACAATCACTTGGGTATCTCGGTAGAAACATTTTTGTGAGATGTGAGATACCTGTGGAGGTTGCTGAACAGATGTGTTTGGTGATGCCAACACCTTTGCAGGAGAACCAAAGTCTAAGTCTTTAGGGTCCTGGTGTTTGGACACTGAGCAGGGGCCTAAGGCGAGTACTAGATGCCTGGTACTAGACCTCTTTGGAATATCATTGGTACCACTGAAATTACTTTCTGTCAAGTGGCTGGTAGGGAGACTCTGATGAGCTGAATCACTTGGATTGCAAAGGAACATCAGCTTTGACATTTTGGCCATGTGGTGTGTTTTTCTTGGTATGGTCCATCACACGGGTGTTTCAGTGTTGAGGATCCCAGAAGCTGAAGAAGACCAAGGCTGTGTTTCAACTGGTTGAAGCCAAAAGATGACATTTGACAGCTCATCCCCACCTCTATGTTTGGGTGGTTGCCAACCAGGACCCAGGATGGTTTTGCAGCATGCTAGCAGACCTGATCTGATTACTTTTGCATTTATCGCTTTCCTGTATTTCAGTAATCATTGGTGTTAAAGTCAGCTCTAGAATATATTATAGTATCAAAGCTATTCACATTGGAAATCTTCCTGAGGTACATGGTTACGATCATAATTAAGTCTGCGTTGTACGTTTGTGTGACTATTTCATTTATGTGTCTCTATATCACTCTACTAGTATGAGTCGCAGCTTTTGTTTGACTATTTCTTTTTCACTGGTTTCTTTTGAGGCACTTGCACTCTTCATAGTGCTGAAAACCATTTGGACAGATGTGGCATGCCGGTCTGCTTACTAGTGAAGTAGTAATTTTGGCTGATGGGAAAAGATGTGTCTGTGTGACAATTTGAAATAGGGGCTTCAATAAACCTTTTCAGGGTCTATGAAAAATAGGCCATACGTCTTTGTACTGTTTCCCATTTCCACCCAAACTGGACTTTTATGCTGCTTTTATCCCTGCAGTATCTGCTCACTCATTTTCTAGATTTGCATTGTGTTCTCTGTGTATTGTGATGGATTATAGTGAAAGACAAAAAAAGTGCTTCTAAAAATCACAAATTAGTGTTTTGTGCCAGTTCATGTTTAGAAACAGCCAGGTGAAAGAAAAGAGGGAAAATCCACAAGACAGATGCAACACTCCTCTCCCTCACCTTGAAATGACAGTGGTCCCCTGATAAAAGGGTAATAAGCCTAATCAGACCTGATTAATTATACTGATAGGTATTGCATTTGCAACCGTAATTGATGACTTTATCAGGTTTTGCACCAGCTGAGGGGATTACGGTATTTCTCAGGAGTACCTGCAATGATTTAGCCCAAATAAAAGTGGTTGTTCATAGAATAGTGCAGAGTGAGACATTTAGCTCAGTGTTTCTCAACTTTTCACACCAACCACCACTTAATCAAGAAAAAAAAGCTTGCCAACTACTTAACCGCTTAACTCCCCAAATATCCAAAACCAATCATTTACATATAAGCTGATTTAACGAAAATAATACATAGGATGTATTGGACATTGGAGACGTTCTTAAACAGATTGAGAATCAGTTTTCAGGTAGACTATGATATTATTTTAAAATGTAATATTTTACCAGAGGGGTGGTGGCCAGTTGATAAGCAAAGTTTTTTCCAGCACAGAAAGTGCTCATTGAAAGATCCGGTCACACAGCACACGGCGTTAGCTGAACAAAGGAAAAAAGTCCCAAAGTCCCAAATCTTCGAGAAAAAGTGGACGAGTGAGCCTGGACTTATCCAATCACCGAAAAGCCTGCGAGTGCAGAGCGCATAAAAGACCAAAACAAAAACAAAACTAACAAAAGAAAAACAAAGCGAATGGCAGCCTTGACTCTTTAAAACAAAATCAAAACAAAGCACCAGCGTGTGACCATTTCTGCAGCGCAGGCCACCAGTAGCCTGCGGACCACTCTTTGAAAAAGGCTACTTCAGTTAAATGCCCACACAACATGCTGTACCCCCACGGTCCGGTCGTAGATAAGCAGTTGAAGATGAGTGTGTGAACATGCTGTAGGACATAAATGTAGCCACTGCAATCAGATGTAAACTATAGACTATTCTGCTTAAGGTCTTGTTTTTAAAATGGTAAACAAAGGATACTGACAATTGTTACTCATCCAAAAATGAGTCACGAAAAATGTGATTTTCATGACGGTATCACAAATTAATTTCGTAAGGGGAGCACAAAATGCAGGATGATGCGGGGGGGAGGGGGGTCTGTGAGAGTTATGGTTAGAGTTAGGGGAAGAATGAGAGTTAGGTTATGGTTAAATGATAAATGGACTGCATTTAACACTAAAAAGTTACATAATTAACAGGACGTTTCTGTGTAGGCTCTCAGTTGTCCAGGTGGTTTCCATAGTAGAGAAGCTTGAATCTTCGACTGGACTGGGTTGCTTGACATGAGGACGTTTCGCTTCAAATCACAGAAGCTTCCTCAGCTAAAATTCTTGCTCTGGTAGTCTGACTTCTGTCTTGAGTCTTGCAGAGAAGAATAAACCAGAAGCCAACAAACGCTGGAGTTTTTTAACCTAACCAGACCCCACCTACCGAGAGGCTGACTGCTATAGGCTAGTGACTAAACAATAGCTCTAATTAGCACCTATTGTGCTCTAGTTAGCACTCTCCTAATGACAGAACGGAAGCCTCCCCTGATGGCTCCCTTGACGACTCTCTCCTGATGACGTGAATGACTCATTACCATGAACAAAAGACTGAAACTGCTTTGACCTGAGTACCACATTGTAAACAGGGGACAAAGCGTATCTGAGACCCGCTCCGCGGTTAAGGCTGGGTTTCAACTGTTTTACAAAGAATGCTTCCTTGACACCTCTCTCAAACCATTTCTTCTCTCTGGCTAAGATTTTAACTTCCTTGTCCTCAAACGTGTGGTTAGTGTCTTTCAGGTGGAGATGAACTGCAGACTGAGGTCCACTGGCGACCTCGCTGCGGTGTTGGTATAGCCTCTTGTGTAAAAGATGCTTCGTCTCACCTATGTAGTGTTCATTACAGTTTTCCTGACATCTGATATGATACACTACATTGCTCTGTTTGTAACTAGGGATCCTGTCCTTAGGGTGAACTAATTTCTGTCTCAAGGTGTTGACTGGTTTAAAGTAAACTGGGATTTTGTGCTGTCTGAAGATCCTCTGTAGTTTTTCCCCTACTCCTGCTAAATAAGGGAGAGACACTCCTCTTCTTCTTGTCTCCATCTCCTGTCTATCTGGTCTCTTTGTTTTCTGGGACTTCTGTACTTTGTCCAGGGACCAACGTGGGTACCCACATACTGTGAGGGCTTTCCGTACAAGTTGTTGCTCTTTAGCCCTTCCCTCTGCAGTTGTGGGCACCTGTAGGGCTCTGTGTTGAAGAATCCTGATCACCCCGAGCTTGTGTTCTAGGGGGTGGTTTGAGCCAAAGAGCAGATATTGGTCAGTGTGAGTGGGTTTTCTGTAAACCTCTGTCTGGAGCTGCCTGTTCTCTCCAATCATAACATCACAGTCCAAGAAGGCTAAATGGTTGTTTCTGGCATCCTCACGTGTGAACTTGATATTGGAGTCCACCGAATTGATGTGTTCTGTAAAGTCCTCGACCTCCTGTTGCCTGATTTTAACCCATGTGTCATCGACATATCTGAACCAGTGACTGGGAGAGATGCCTGTGAATGACGTCAAGGCTGTCTTCTCCACTCGCTCCATGTACAGATTGGCCACAATGGGGGATACCGGAGACCCCATCGCACAACCATGGATCTGCCTGTAGAAATTCCCCCTAAACAGGAAATACATGGTGTTAAGACAGATCTCCAAGAGTTGGCAGATGTGGTCTGGTGTGAGTTTGGTACTTTCAGGTAGAGACACATCTTCCAGCAGTCTCTGCCTCACAGCTGAGATGGCCTCAGCGGTGGGGATGCAGGTGAACAACGAAGTCACATCAAATGACACCATAGTTTCATCTGCATCCAGCTGCAGGTCCTTGATCCAGGTCCAGGACGTTAAAGGGTTGAGTTCTTCCTCTAAAAACTATTGAGGTCTAAGGTTCTAAAAACATTCTGGACTCACACACTATTCCAACTCATTATGGAACTGTTGCACAATTTATTACCACCCTTGAGAAATGTCAACTACCTATTTCATAAACCCTACCCAATCTAGACCCCATGGATCCCCACGGGCAACGCATTAGTACTGATTTTAACTTTGAAGGAGAAGATTTGAAAATGTAAATAAAACATTGTTTTCCTGAGTATAAATCATGTTTTTTTTTTTTTTTAATAGTGTGGGAGGTTCTTAGAGTTACTATTTTCAGAATGGAAACGGAAAAGTATTCACAGCGCTACACTTTTTCCACATTTTGTTATGTTACAGCCTTGTTTCAAGATAGATGAAATTCATTTTTTCTTCAAAATTCTACACACAACACCCTATAGATTTTTGCAAATTTGTTAAACATAAAAAATAAGAAATCACATGTACATAAGTATTCACAGCCTTTGCCATGATGCTCAAAATTTTTGAAGAAAAAAAACTTAGGCAAAATAATGTGAATTTACTGTGAATACTTTCTGGCTGCACTGTACACTCTGGTGCAACTTATATACAATAAATACACTCAACAAAAATATAAATGCAACACTTTTGGTTTTGCTCCCATTTTGTATGAGATGAACTCAAAGATCTAAAACTTTTTCCACATACACAATATCACCATTTCCCTCAAATATTGTTCACAAACCAGTCTAAATCTGTGATAGTGAGCACTTCTCCTTTGCTGAGATAATCCATCCCACCTCACAGATGTGCCATATCAAGATGCTGATTAGACACCATGATTAGTGCACAGGTGTGCCTTAGACTGTCCACAATAAAAGGCCACTCTGAAAGGTGCAGTTTTGTTTTATTGGGGGGGGGATACCAGTCAGTATCTGGTGTGACCACCATTTGCCTCATGCAGTGCAACACATCTCCTTTGCATAGAGTTGATCAGGTTGTCAATTGTGGCCTGTGGAATGTTGGTCCACTCCTCTTCAATGGCTGTGTGAAGTTGCTGGATATTGGCAGGAACTGTTACACGCTGTCGTATACGCCGGTCCAGAGCATCCCAAACATGCTCAATGGGTTACATGTCCAGTGAGTATGCCGGAGATGCAAGAACTGGGCCATTTTCAGCTTCCAAGAATTGTGTACAGATCCTTGCAACATGGGGCCGTGCATTATCCTGCTGCAACATGAGGTGATGTTCTTGGATGTATGGCACAACAATGGGCCTCAGAATCTCGTCACGGTATCTCTGTGCATTCAAAATGCCATCAATAAAATGCACCTGTGTTCTTCGTCCATAACAGACGCCTGCCCATACCATAACCCCACCGCCACCATGGGCCACTCGATCCACAACACTGACATCAGAAAACCGCTCACCCACACGACGCCACACACGCTGTCTGCCATCTGCCCTGAACAGTGTGACCCGGGATTCATCCGTGAAGAGAACACCTCTCCAACGTGCCAAACGCCAGCGAATGTGAGCATTTGCCCACTCAAGTCGATTACGACGACGAACTGGAGTCAGGTCGAGACCCCGATGAGGACGACGAGCATGCAGATGAGCTTCCCTGAGACGGTTTCTGACAGTTTGTGCAGAAATTCTTTGGTTATGCAAACCGATTGTTTCAGCAGCTGTCCGAGTGGCTGGTCTCAGACGGTCTTGGAGGTGAACATGCTGGATGTGGAGGTCCTGGGCTGGTGTGGTTACACGTGGTCTGCGGTTGTGAGGCTGGTTGGATGTACTGCCAAATTCTCTGAAACACCTTTGGAGACGGCTTATGGTAGAGAAATGAACATTCAATACACGAGCAACAGCTCTGGTTGACATTCCTGCTGTCAGCATGCCAATTGCACGCTCCCTCAAATCTTGCGACATCTGTGGCATTGTGCTGTGTGATAAAACTGCACCTTTCAGAGTGGCCTTTTATTGTGGGCAGTCTAAGGCACACCTGTGCACTAATCATGGTGTCTAATCAGCATCTTGATATGGAACACCTGTGAGGTGGGATGGATTATCTCAGCAAAGGAGAAGTGCTCACTATCACAGATTTAGACTGGTTTGTGAACAATATTTGAGGGAAATGGTGATATTGTGTATGTGGAAAAAGTTTTAGATCTTTGAGTTCATCTCGTACGAAATGGGAGCAAAACCAAAAGTGTTGCGTTTATATTTTTGTTGAGTGTAAATAAATAAAAAATCCTGCATTCCTTATTTAAAATAATAGTAGTAATAGTAATATGCACAGCAGGACAGGTTTCTGCTCATGCTTTTTGACAACAATGATATACTTGAAGGTGCCACTGCTTCAAGCGAGGGCATTGTCAGGAGACTGAGCTTTAGCTTTTGTCTGAAGATGGTATTGGTAATGACACGATCATGTTCAGCTCACTTTATGAGAAGCAGGAGAACTGATGTTGCACTTGCCCTCTTCATTTCTCCTGATGGTTCTGTTCCAGAGATGGTGGTCCTTTACAACCCAGGCATTGAAGTTACCAAGGACGATGATCTTGTCAGATGCTGGAATAGCAGATAGAATGGTATCCGGCTTGGTGTAGAAGGTTTCCCTCTATTCACGGTCGGCGTCAAGTGTTAGGGCATAAGCACTGACTCGCAAGTTGAAGACAAAGTGTCATCAACTGTTCACAGACACCAGTTTTGGAAGGAAAGATTTCTTTATGGCAAAACAGATGACGTGGATGTCATTTCTCCTCAGAAAGCCATTTCCAGGAGCAAATGTAGCCCTCTTGCTCCTCCCGTAGCTGGCCTTCTCCTGCTCTTTTTGTTTTCTTAATGCAGCAATGTCGAGGTCACATTTCTGGAGTTTGCAAGACATGAGAGCTGTTCGTGTTTTTGGTCTGCCCAACGTTTTGTTGTCCATCAAGGCTACTATGTTTCACGTAACAAATGTCATCACATTTTTTGTTTTTCTACTGGTGACCCTCTGGATGTTGTAATCCAGGCAGGTTAAGGTGAACCAGATTCTGTTTAGGGCACCTCTTTTAGCCCCCTCCCTGTTCAGGGTGAGCAGAGCAGATCCCCAATAGGGCTGCTCACTCTCGGATGCAGCTGCCGAAAATCCTTCCTGCTTCTTCTAAAGATCTAAGGAGCAAATCACACATCTGCAGCTTCTGTGCTGGGTCAGTGCTAAGGGCTCCCAGATTCACAATTCTGCACCTGTCACTCTTTGCCGACTGCCGGAAGACTTGTGGGTGTGTAGTGCAGCACAGAAGATCGTCCATTGTCAATCTAGTGATGCCTGTGTGTGGGTCTGTTTAAAGTGGGGATGTTGTTGCATACTGACAAACACATGGTACTTGACAGATACTTAGCCTGATCCGATGCCTAAGAAATCACAGATGATTGGGGTCTGAGGACCTGCTCCAGCCTCCATCTGCCTTCATAGCCATTCTGTTATAAGGCATCACCTTCTCTGCCTGATCCGCCATTGACGACTTCTTGATTCACCAGAACCCAATTAGTCATCTCATGTTCAGTGTTCCTGTTGGCCGTTCATGGTTACCATAGCGGCTGTAATGAACACAAGTTCCCCACTGTATTTCACCCCAAGAGGCAATACCTAACACAATCCATCACCCAAGTGTTATGACGCCTATAAGAGGTTGGATTTTGACACAGACTCATAGGTGTCAACATGACTCCAGAAAGTGCAAAGAGGGTGCAGGTTTCTTTGTAACCACCAACTCCACCAGGTGATTTCATTGATGAACTCATCCCATCCGCTAATCAGCAAAATCACCTGGTGGAGTTGGTGGTTACAAGGAAACCTGGACCCTCTTTGCCCTTTTGGGAGTCAAGTTGACACCTATGCAGACTCTAGATAATATGGCACATTTGGACAGCAAATCCTAATTATTGCAAAACTATTCAGCCTTGATGAAAATAAATCTTTGTTCAGCTGTGGTGGTAGTTGGAAGCTAATTTCAGAGCATTAAATTGAGACCTATTCCAGATTTTAGAAGTGGGAATTGCATTAATCTTTTTACCAAGTGCACCTCACTGTTTCAGGAAGATGTTTTTTTTTTTTCTGTCAATGCTTTTACATGTATACAACCCCTGGCAAAAATTATGGAATCACCGGCCTCGGAGGATGTTCATTCAGTTGTTTAATTTTGTAGAAAAAAAGCAGATGACAGACATGACACAAAACTAAAGTCATTTCAAATGGCAACTTTCTGGCTTTAAGAAGCACTATAAGAAATCAGGAAAAAAAATTGTGGCAGTCAGTAATGTTTACTTTTTTAGACCAAGCAGAGGGAAAAAAATATGGAATCACTCAATTCTGAGGAAAGAATTATGTAATCATGAAAAACAAAAGAACACTCCAACACATCACTAGTATTTTGTTGCACCACCTCTGGCTTTTATAACAGCTTGCAGTCTCTGAGGCATGGACTAAATGAGTGACAAACAGTACTCTTCATCAATCTGGCTCCAACTTTCTCTGATTGCTGTTGCCAGATCAGCTTTGCAGGTTGGAGCCTTGTCATGGACCATTTTCTTCAACTTCCACCAAAGATTTTCAATTGGATTAAGATCCGGACTATTTGCAGGCCATGACATTGACCCTATGTGTCTTTTTTCATCATCCCCAAACATCCTTTCAATTGATGGGATAAGAAAAGTGTCCAAAATATCAACGTAAACTTGTGCATTTATTGATGATGTAATGACAGCCATCTCCCCAGTGCCTTTACCTGGCATGCAGCCCCATATCATCAATGACTGTGGAAATTTACATGTTCTCTTCAGACAGTCATCTTTATAAATCTCATTAGAACTGTTGTGAAAGTGTCGTGACACGGACCCACGACAGGGGGCGTTAATGAACGGACAATGGATAAGCCAAAAGTAACAATTTAATGTTGTGAATCGCACAAAGACGTACAGACAATAGCAATATGGTGACTGTCAATCATACACCAGGTGACGTGTGGGCAGGCTCGACGATAGAAGACGCCTGGCGAGAGAAGAGCCGGATCCCACACAGCTTCCACCGCCAATGGAGCTGAAGAACACCGGAGCCGCCAAGCCCTGCGCCCCAGGTGGCCGCTGTCTTCAGCAGTCAGACTCGGTACTGCTGGCAGAGAACAGAGACAGTCCTGATGAGTGTGAGTTCGCACACTCAGTAATCCCACAGTCTGTATTCAGTAAGGAGGGAGCACCTCCACCTCCAATCACACACTCGTGCAGCTCCTGTCTAACCACTTATCTGGTTGGGGTGTGAAGCGAAGCCGTCGCTGATCACACCAAACACCAATCCCACAGATAAGGCAAACACCACAGGAAAACGGCTGCAAAAGAGTTCAGACTATTATTCAGTTTTAAGTCAGCAGAGCAGTTACCTGAATGGTAGCTGATTTCTCGGCGGGGAGGTGGAGTTGCAGTCCAGCCTTTATGGTGGTGGTGATGAGTAGTGGATGAGTGACAGCTGGTATGGATGATGAGTGACAGCTGTCACTCCTGGTCGCTCCGACACCCTCTCGTGCTTGAAGCCCGCACTTCAAGCAGGGCGCCATCTTGTGGTGGTGGGCCAGCAGTACCTCCTCTTCAGTGGCCCACACAACAGGAACGGCACCAAACAAAAGTTCCAGCATCATCACCTTGCCCAATGCAGATTCGAGATTCATCACTGAATATGACTTTCATCCAGTCATCCACAGTCCACGATTGCTTTTCCTTAGCCCATTGTAACCTTGTTTTTTCTTTTTAGGTGTTAATGATGGCTTTTGTTTAGCTTTTCTGTATGTAAATCCCATTTCCTTTAGGCGGTTTCTTACAGTTCGGTCACAGACGTTGACTCCAGTTTCCTCCCATTCGTTCCTCATTTGTTTTGTTATGCATTTTCGATTTTTGAGACATATTGCTTTAAGTTTTCTGTCTTGATGCTTTGATGTCTTCCTTGGTCTATCAGTTGGAGCCATGATTCATGTCAGTCCACTTGGTGCAACAGCTCTCCAAGGTGTGATCACTCCTTTTTAGATGCAGACTAATGAGCAGATCTGATTTGATGTAGGTGTTAGTTTTGGGGATGAAAATTTACAGGGTGATTCCATAATTTATTCCTCAAAATTGAGTGAGTCCATATTTTTTCCCTCTGCTTGGTCTAAAAAAGTAACCATTACTGACTGTCCAATTATTTTTCCTGATTTCTTATAGTGTTTCTTAAAGCCAGAAAGTTGCCATTTGAAATGACTTTAGTTTTGTGTCATGTCTGTGAGCTGCTTTTTTCTACAAAATTAAACAACTGAATGAACATCCTCCGAGGCCGGTGATTCCATAATTTTTGCCAGGGGTTGTAGTACAAAAAGATTGAAAGCATACTTTGTTAGTATGTTGGTAAAAGGCAAAATGTCAGTTTTCCAAATGCTTATGTTCAATAGCATATTATTGGATTATTATGTGAATAGATTATAATCAGTGGTGGGCACAGCTATCCAAAAAGTTAGCTTCAATAACCATTAATCTGCTAACTGAAAAGTTATCTTTTATAACGCTAAACCGATAAACTCCTAAAAAAGTTAGCGGATGTTATGGCTAACCTCTAGCTTCAGTATTGACTTGGTACACTGTCAGCAACTTTTACCATCACAGAGGAGGTTTTTGTGTAAATTCAGTGCAGCACTTGTCTTTAAACACCCTGTCAGCTGCAGCAAAGACGTCTCACTTACCTTTCAAGGTGGCAGTGTAGATCAAATGCAATGCACTTTCACACATGGTTTCATTTATAAACAGACTCATTCTGGAAAGTTTATCAACACGTTAACAGCAACTCTGTCATTTTTACAAAGTGAAAATATTGCACTTTTAATGTAATGAAGAAGAAAGAATAAAGAAGTTTTGAGCGTTAAACCAACATAAGCGCCAAAAGGCATTATGGGAAATCAGATTAGTCTTATCACCCCCCCGCCCCCATCAAAACACATAGAACACTGCCATCTACTGGATGGGAGTGTGAAAAGCGGTCAACATGCTGAGTCACACTTCATAAACAGGATTATCAGTTTTGCAAATGCTTTTTTTGTTTGTTTTTTACAAATGGAAAAATGATGTATTTACAAAATACACATTGATTTGTAAAAGCCAACACACAAGTTACAAATCAGAAATTTGTAGAGAAGCTTGAATCTTCGACTGGACTGGGTTGCTTGACGTGAGGATGTTTCACTTCTAATCACAGAAGCTTCCTCAGCTAAAATTGTTGTTCTGGTAGTTTGACTTCTGTCTTGACTCTTGTAGAGAAGAATAACAGAAGCCTGCAAAAGCTGGAGTTTTAAACCTAACCAGACCCCTCCTACCGAGAGGCAGACTGCTATTGGCTAGCAACTAACAGTTGCTCTAATTAGCACCTATTGTGCTCTAGTTAGCACCCTCCTAATGACAGGGCAGCTGTCCCTCCTAGGAGGGGTCTGATTAGGCCATACCAGCAGCTGGTCCACCTCCTGCTGCTGAGGGAGGGCGGAGGGCTGAGTTCCTTACAGCAGCCTGGCTGTTGCAAAACATCCAGCAGACAGGAATTAAAATTTGGTTTTAGGGTTTACAAATGTTTTTGACCATTCAGTCTTACTCACTATGCCAGCAAAGAAATGTCAGCGGATTGAGAGTTAGCGGAACTAAATTTAGCGGAAACAAATTAATCCTGCTGATGGTTTTCAAAATTAGCTAAAAAGATAATCCGCTAACAAAAAGTTAGCTTCGCTAATTAGCAGTTAGCGGATTAGCGGAACTGTGCCCACCACTGTAATTAATGGGGTTATACACTCACTGGCCACTTTATTAGGTACGTGTGTTCAATTTCATCTTAACACAAACAGCTAATCAGCCATTCACATGGCAGAAACTCAGTGCATTTAAGCATCTAGACATGGTGAAGACAAGTTCCTGAAGTTGAAACCTATCATCAGAATGGGGAAGAAGGGGGATCCTCAAAGGGGTTTTGAGTGACTTTGAACGTGGCATGGTTGTTGTTGCCTTGGCTGTAACGATAATTTGGGATGACATGTTTTCTGTGTAACCTCTTGTTGCAAAATATATACGGTGCATCTGGAACAAAATAAGGAAAAAGCAAAGCACTGTGAATACTTTCCAGATGCAAAGTTTTCACAGCGCCTCACTTTTTCTACATTTTGTTCTTATAGCCTTATTCCAAAATGGAGTAAATTCCTTTCTTCCCCTCAGACTTCTACTCACAGCACCCCATAATGACAGCATGAAATTTTTTTTGAATTGTTTTCAAATTTATTAAAAATAAAAGCTAAGAAATCATATGTAAATAAGTATTCACACCCTTTGCTCAGTCCGTTGTTAATGCACCTTTGGCAGCAGTTACAGCCTCAAGTCTTCTTGAATATGATGCCACAAGCTTTGTGCAAATGTGCACCCATCTTTGGGCAGTTTTGCCCATTCCTTTTTGCAACAACTCTCAAGTTCCATCAGGTTGGATGGGTAGCATTGGTTCAAAGCCATTTTCAGATCTCAACTGGCTTCAGGTCTGGGCTCTGGCTGGGTCACTCAAGCACATTCACTGAGTTGTCCTGAAGCAACTCCTTTGATATTTGGCTGTGTGCTTAGGGTAATTGTCCTGCTGAAAGATGAACTGTCACCCCAGTCTGAGGTCAAGAGAGTTCTGGAGCAGGTTTTCATCCAGGATGTCTCTGAACATTGATGCATTCATCTTTCCCTCAATCCTGACTAGTCTCCCAGTTCCTGCTGCTGAAAAACATCCCCACAGCATGATGCTGCCACCACCATGCTTCACTGTAGGGATGGTGCCTGGTTTCCTTCAAACACCATGCCTGGCATTCACGCCAGAGTTCAACCTTTGTCTTTGTCTTTGTCAGACCAGAGAATTTTGTTTTCATGGTCTGAAAGTCCTTCAGGTGCCTTTTGACAAACTCCAAGCAGGATGCCACGCGCCTTTTACTAAGGAGTGATGTCTGTCTGCCCACTCTACCTGATTGGTGGATTGCTGCAGAGATGGTTGTCCTTATAGAAGGTTCTCCTTTCTTCACAGAAGAATGCTGGAGCTCTGACAGAGTGACCATCAAGTTCTTGGTCACTTCCCTGACTAAGGCCCTTCTTCCACAATCGTTCAATTTAGACAGGCGGCCAGCTCTAGGAAGAGTTCTAGTGGATCTGAACTTCTTCCATTTACAGATGATGGAGGCCACTATGCTCATTGGAACCTTCAACGCAGCAGAAATGTTTCTCTGCCCTTCCCCAGATTTGTGCTTTTAGACAATCCTGTCTCAGAGGTCTGCAGACAATTCCTTTGACTTCATGCTTGGTTTGTGCTCTGACATGTACTGTCAACTGTGGGACCCTATATGGAGATAGGTTTGTGCCTTTTCAACTCATGTCCAACCACAGAGTTTACTCCAGGTGTAGTCCAGTTAAGCTGTAGAAATATCTCAAGGATGATCAGTGGAAACACGATATACTTGAGTTCAATTTTGAACTCATGGCAAAGGTTGTGAATACTTACGTATATGTGATTTATTTTTTTAATGAATTTGCAAAAATCTCAATCACTTTTTTCACATTGTCATTATAGGATACTGTGTGTAGAAGTTTGAGGCAAAAAATGAATTTCATCCATTTTGGAATAAGGCTGTAACATAACAAAATAAGGAAAAAGCAAAGCACTGTGAAAACTTTCCAGATGCACTGTAACTAAATCATGACTCCATTAACTTTCAGCATAATTCCACACTCTTAACCTGAATTAGTTGAGTTTACTAGAAAATTGCGTGGAAACCCGTTGCCTTAAACCGCTTTAGTTTTTACACAAGCTAAAACTAATCAGGTTAAGTTGTATTAACAAATCACGGTAGTAGTTGCTACTCAAAATCATTAGTTCACATAAATGGTTTCTCATTGGTGTATAAAATAACTATTTTAAGTTAAACATACGTAAACATATAACAAATAACAATAAACATTATTAATCAATAGTTAAAACAATTTCTTAATATAAGTAATGTCTTCTCTTGTAATTTAATTAACTACTCCATCTTTATTTTGAGATTATAATGCATTGTTTCAACAAATGTGTATGGAAAGAAAGGAATTAAAGAATACTGTGGCGAGTGGTGTGGAAGAACAAGACGCTCTGAGCTTTTCTGCACTCTGCCGCAAGGAGGTGCCGTTTTATTTGCAACCCCAACAACACAGAAAATGGTGGAAAGCATCAAACGCAATACACTTTTCACTTATGGTGGCAACAGACACTTAACTAAACTTGACTAACTCAACTGAACTATTGAACACAATAAATCAGTAACACTAACCACACTGTTAAACTAACATGAAACACATTAACAACACTTAAAACTCTCAAAACCCTGTACTCCCATGATGCACTGCAGCATAACAGTTCACAGTCTTAGCAACCGGCCCGGCGATTGCTACAATACATTTAAATGTTCCAAAGACTTTTATTTAAAAAAATATTACGAAGGAAAAGTAAAAACAGGAAAAAATGCATTAAAACTGTACTGTAAAAAATGTGACAAATGTTTACTAAAAAAAGGCAACAAAGTGACACATAATATAAATGAACAGATTTTAAGTTCTACAATTTTGTTTAAAAAGTATTTAATACATTAATCAAACCTAAACAAAAAAATTAAGTGCATGTTAAAAAAAAGCAACAGTTGAAATGTGTTTGATTTAGTAATAACACACCAAATGATGAGTTATATTGCCAAAAAATAACTTCAGTTTAGCTAACGTGTTCTCACTGGACCACTCTTTGGGCGAAACTAATTTCCAGAAAGTTATCAACAAATAACTTGAAGCCTAAATTCCATTTTCTTTAAGTCAGTGTTTCTTTCAAAAACCCACAGCCAAGTGTACACTGCGTACAGCGGAGAGAAAAAAAAGAAGCAGCAGCACTTAAACACTAAGCTATTTTCAATGAATCGTCTTTTGAGCAGAAAGTTATGTGTTGCTCTCAAAATCCACAGGTTTTGAATTTGAGCACAGGAAGCCATGAGCAGAAGCAGCAGGATGAGTGGAGTCTTCACACTTGACATGGTTGCTAGGTAGAATTTAAAATGGGCCCCTCCCCTCCCTTACAGAAACTTAAGACAAAAAGTTAACTCTGCTTAACATGATCATTGCACCGAAAATTTCAGTTGAATAGTGCAATCAACTAATTTAGTTTAGTAATGAGAATGCTTTTTTACAAAACACGAAAGAATAATTAATGATAACTCAGAAATTTAAGTTAAAACAAAATCTGGGTGACCCCAACTTTACTTTTGATGATTTAGCACAAAGTAATTTTTTTCAGGAAAGATTATTGCTGGCCCCAGGATATACATGTGGTACATTTCCGCAGTTGACTGATGGCATACAGTAGCATGGATGAAAAGGGGATACACTGAAGTTAACCAATCAACAACATGTGTTTTATCTTCTGTGTGGCTCACTCACTTTGACACGTAGAAACATTCCAGAGATGCTTGATTTTTATTTTATTTTTTCCATTTTTCTAACTTGTCATTTGAGTCTATTTATCATTTTGTTGTCTTTTAGTGTGCACTGGCTCGTATTTGCAGCCTGTGCCCCTGTGTGGTATCTCAGACTTCACAGTCGTTTGGCTGCAGAATGCCATGGGCTCGACATTAATCTGGCTTGATAATTTATTAATATCTTCTCCGGTGTGAGCAGTGCTAAAAATACAGTGGCATCGGAGCACCTTGTGCAGTATAAGATGAGAGCACGAGGAGGCTGAGGAGTAATGTGGCCACTCAGCGTTTCACGTTTGCAGAGCGCACACGTGGGTTGACCTAAGATTCAGGTCACTTCTCTGAGTCAACACCTGAGAGATCCAAGCGTCCCATCCACAAGTGTATCATACTGAGATGGACTCACATCATTCTATATGAAAGGTTCAATGCACCACAGTTCTTATGTGTATGTTTTTCGTTTTCTCCCTTTTCCCAGTATGAATACTTCAATGCAGTGTTGATCAACGAGGTGGATGAGGAGGGAAACAGTGTGGAGCTCGGTGGAGAATTCATCCTGCAGCCGAATGACCACTTTAACAATCTGTCAGTTAACCTCAGTCTCAGTGTGGTCCAAGTGCCCACCAACATGTATAACAAAGGTACAGTCACTGTCTCCTGTGTGCACTAAAGGTGGTGCATGTTCAAGCATACAAATATGTAATAGAAGAGGATGATGAGGATCAAATCCTCAAGCATATGATAATGTGTTGTTACAGCCTTTTTTTCCCCCATGGACTTTGAGAACTGATTTTGAGGTGCTGAATCCGAATTGGAGCTCAGTTTATCTCTGTCCCAGTTTATCTCTGTTTTTGTTTTGTTTTTTGCATTCTGCATTTTTCATATTGATGGATGATACAAAAATTGCTTATTCACCACACGTTTGACGCCACTAATCATGCGCAAAAGCAGCTTCAAAAGCATAGTTTTTAAACCAGGTTCACAAAGTCATAATGTTGTTTATGGCACCCAAGAGGTGTGCGAAACTTTTGTTTCAATGCTTGATACAAGAAATATGTTTTCATATCTCAGAAACATGAAGTGATTGGCAAAAACTAACATCAAATTCAGATTCAGCACCCCCAAATTCCCCAAAGTCCATTGAAAAACTCCGTGCAAGAAGAACTGTGTTGATCAGTGTAACTTGCAAGATGTTGGTACAGAATTGTGTTCATGAATAATAATATCAACTTTATTTATCCCAAAAGAAATTATTTGCCAGAGTACCAACACAGTAACAGTAAATAGTGAACAATTTTTTTAAGACATTTGCACAAGATGTTCAACAATATTGCACATAACTCTGGGTAACTGAATAACTCGGAATAATTCTGTTTAGTTATGTGTTCATCCTGTAGAAGGGGGAGGAGTTATACAGCCTGATTGCCACAGGTAGGAAAGACCTCCTGTGGTGTTCTGTGGTGGACTCGGTGGTCTCAGTCTATGGCCGAAGGTGCTCTGACAGGACATCAGCATGGCATGCAGGGGGTGGGAGGTGTCCTGGATGCTGAGCAATTTCCTTACAGTGTGGGCAGGTTGGTGGGAGGATGGAGGTGGTGTTAAATGGGGTGTGAGCATCAATTTCTATTTACTCACTAGATGGAGGACCGGGGCGATCTCCTCATTCGCTGGCTGTTGCCAGAGCGCCGCCATCTTGGTTAGCGTCTGATAACCAGACATCAATAGAAATCAATGGGCATGATCAATGTTGTTAAGTGAGTTTCACTGTTAATCTGCGTTTTCCATGCAATTATTGTGCTGTACCAACAGTTTGTCAAACACATTATGTCTGCCACGACACGAGACACGAGTCTGATCCTTAATTAATTTCATTATGAAGTTTAAAGATAGGAAATAATCAGGGGTGAAAGTCACAGCTTTGGATGCTCACATCGTATTAAAGATATTGATATTAAAGGCTGCTCTTACCCCACCTGCAGCACTGCTTTCATGGAGTGCTTCTCTGCGAAAATGTCAAATAAAATGAAACAGCCATTTGTACATTATACAATGTCAAAGCGACAGTCACGTGACCCACCAAATTGAGAGGAAAAAAGTATTTCCATTATATGAATTTGTTCTTACAGAACATCTCAGGATGGAAAACCTGATGTGATGAAAAAACCTGAGGCTAATTAAAAAGGGATAAATTGAGACTTATGAAAGTGAGACTTCTAATTTAATCACTAAACGACTGGTGAGATTTGTCATGACAAAGCAGTCTCTACTTTACAGAATACAGATTGACACAAAAAATAAATCAGTTTCTAACCTTTATTCAGTCATTTTAGTAATTTTCCCACATCATTTATATATATACATATAATACACACTTATGAAAGCTCACTCCACAATTAATTATTATTTATTTGTTTTACCAGTTGACAATCCTTTGTCAGCTTGTTGCTGCACCCGAACGCTACACAAAACAGCATTTTCAGATCACTTTAACCCAAGTTTAAGTCAGCACATCATCAATTTCTATTTAATCTAATTTCTGATGACGCATAATAACGCTAAGCAAGATGGCGGATGCTGGCAACAGTTCATAGACTGCATCCGTCATCTGGTGGATTAAATAGAAATCGATGGGTGTGACATGAGTGCACAGGGGAGGGGGAGCAATGAGAGGAGCTGGGGCAAGGGTTGGCAGAGTCCATGTTGTCACACATGTTGAAGAACAGGTTTAGCTCATTGGCCTCGTGAAGGTCTCCTACCTTGACATGGTCCACCTTCTTACCATGATCACTGATGGATATCATCACCTCCCTCATGCTGTTCTGCTGGAGCTTGCTCTCTAGCTTCCTCCTGTAACTGTAAAAACAGTTGTGCATAGGTTGTCAGTGGCTTTAAAATAAACAGTTTGCAAACCTGGAGTTGCAACATGTAATGTATTCTGACTTAAGTAAAATAAGCAAAATCAATAAACAAATTAAAATAAAGAACTAAAAACAGCTTCACAAAAATAAAGTAACAATTTGCATGGACATTTGTGAGTCTAATGGAGGTAAAATAAATTTGTTACAAAAGACGTCAATGAAATACATTGGCAACTAAAAGCACCAAAACTTTTAAGTAAGTTGGTTCAATTTAATTAACATTATAGAGGACAAAGCAAATCAAGTGTACCATACCAGGACCCACCAACTTGTTTTACTGCACGGACTGGACAATCATTGTCATATTTCTGATGGACAGATGTGTGTGTGTTGGGGGGAGGGGGGGCGGGCACCCCAGACTTAGTACTAATTTACTATTAATGTCATGTTAACATATATAAACCACAGTAAAAGTATCATTCAACTTTAACCACTTTACAAAACACTTGAAAATCAATCCTGAACTCAACATCAAGGTGAACCCAGAGCCAGTTTTCTGGAGAGAAGGTGGTTATTGTTTGGTACTTTGTGTATGAATGACAGGAGCAGTGTTTTTAACATCCCGCCTTGTTTCAATGGCTGTTGGAGCAGAAAATTGGCCTCACAAAAGTAATGTCATTGTGACAAAATCCGTGTCAGAAGGATGTGTTAGAGTGGAATGTGAATAAGGGTCCATTCACATTATGATGTGTGTTAGAGCCATTTTTTCTATGTTTTAAGGAATATGTACATTTATGTAGTTAGTTTATATTTAGAATTAATACTTTACAGAAGTTAAGTTAATTTAGGAACATAAGAATTATTGCATGCATATTTAGGAATATAAGAATGTATTTAGTATGTAAAGTTTTACCTAGATACTAGATACTGTGGTGCAATTTGATTGGCTGCTGATTTTATATAAAACCGTCAGGATGCATGAAGAACGTCAGAACAGAAGCCGCGAGCCATAGAAGCATCACAGCATCGTCTTTTGACCGTCACATCGCATAGAGATAATTATGTAGACAGGAGTTAACAATTCACCTTTTGTTTTGTATGAGTTTAAGTTCCAGTAAAGAAAGACATCAAACTTAAGTTTCGGATTCAAGACTTTTATTTCTGTTGTTGTGTCGCGTCTGAAAATACTTCAAGGCTAGTGAGTCACCTGCACTCACACAAAAGTCAAAGGACTCACCCAAAACCACGAGGGTTGCCGAGCCACTACGGAGCTAAGCTAACGAGCTTGGAGGAAGAAATAAGAAGCTGGATGCTGCTAGCTCAGTAAGAAGACAGAATGAACTGAAATCGCCTTCAAGGTTTGAGAGGAACTGAAGCATTAAAAGAAACACCTCGACTGCACTGCTGGCTGAAGCAAGCTTTCCCAGGGTCAGGTCTGATATTCTCTCCTCATTTCCGTTAGCCTGCTATGCTAGTTAGCCTGCTAGCTACTCTGCTAAACTGACTTTGGAAAACTTCAGTAAATGCCCAAAGCAGGATTTCCAGCGCAGAAAGTCATTCATGTTTATGCCAAACGATCTCACCCAAGCAGTAACTCTTTTCACAAGTGTCTGAATGTATTGGAAGAGTTTAGAAGCTGTGAGGAATTTGGATAATTGTCACAGTTAATGGGGGAAGATTTATGAATGAAACACGATGGCCGAAACAAATGCAGATGCACGCAATGACCAGAAGAGGGCTCCAAAGCTCACAGAAAGGGCCGTGGAGGAGAAAATGAGGAGATTAAAAGATGAGAGAAGGGGAAAGTTGGCACAGCTAACAAAGCTACGAAATGAGATAGAAACATTGAAACAAGATGAAAGCAATGTTGAAAGCTTACAATGGGACATTCTGCCCAAACTGGAAAGATGTCTTAGAGAGTATAAACGTCTTAATGAAGAATTATGTGAGCTTATGAGTGAAGATGAACAAAATACTGATCAGGAGACATTTCAAAGCAGATGTGAAGAATTAAAGGCATTCATAAACGAACTATACGAGTGGATTGAAAATGTGAAAACACATTATCATGAGGAGGAAGATGATGTTAGGCCACAGGATAGCGTTTCCGTGGCTCACTCAGTTAGGAGTCGTGCATCTCACCGATCTAACATCAGCTCAGCGCATTTGAAACTCAAAGCAGAGCATGAAGCACTGCTAGCAAAAGCAGCAGCCCTTGAAAAGAAAAAAGAGCTTGAGCAAGAAGAAGCGCGCTTGAGAACAAGAAAGGAGTTGCGGATTGAAACTGACCTTGCCGCTTCACATGCCAAATTAAAAATTTATGAGGAACATGAAGATGCTCAGGAGTCTATGGATGATTTACTGTACCCAGTAACAAGGCTTAAAGCTGAACCTAAGTATGTGACTGAAAGCAAAGAGAAGTTTACTAGCCATGACTATGGACATATTGGAGCTGCAAAGCTACTGCATGATGTCAAGCCTAAATCAGCTGCGCCAGTTGTTTCTTTACAGAGAGGACAAGCATCATACAGGCAAATGACCGACAACACTCAGAATGCTAATTTCGCTGATGACCTGTATCGAGTGCTACAGCGTCAAAATCAAGTGACTGAAATGCTCATCAAACAACAGAGTCTGACTCAGCTGCCTCACAGAGACATACCAGTATTCACAGGAGATCCTCTGACGTACAGGTCTTTCATAAGAGCTTTTGAGCACGCTATCGACAGCAAGACAGACAGTCAGCAAGATCGCTTATACTACCTTGAACAGTTTACGAGTGGGGAACCCCTTGAACTCATTCGCAGTTGTGAGTATATGAGACCAGACAAGGCTTACAGAGAAGCCAGAGCATTACTCGACCATCATTATGGCGACGAACTGACAATTGCCAATGCTTATATCAAGAAAGCAATGGACTGGCCGCAGATAAAGCCAGATGACAGGAAAGGACTAAAAAACTTTGCCTTGTTCCTGATTGGATGTAGTAACGCAGTGTGTGACGTGCACTACATGGACGAGATGAATAATCCAACCAATATGAAGAACATCTTGTCCAAGCTTCCATTTAAGCTGAAAGCGAAATGGAGAGGTCATGCATACGACATTTATGAGAGAACGAGGAAACGAGCCAGATTCCCCAACTTGGTGGACTTTGTGTATCACCAAGCCAAAGTTGTCAATGACCCACTGTTTGGTGATATCTTGGATGCCACCTCAGGTAAACAGGTAGACACAAAGAAGAAGTCCAACTCAGGAAAAAGAGAGTCAAAATAAAGCAGCTTCGATGTAAACGTGACTGCTACTGAGAAGAGCGCCACCAAAGACCAAGCAGAGAAGAAAGCAGTTAAGTCAGCCAATGCTTTCCAAAGTCCCTGTTTGCTCTGCAAGAAGAACCATGCACTCAACGTGTGCAACAAGATCAAAGATAAGCCTCTGAACGAGAGAATTGACTTCTTGAAGTCACAAGGGCTTTGTTTTAGCTGTCTTACAGCAGGCCACCTGTCTAAGGACTGTAAGAAAAAGAGCTCATGCCATGATTGTTCCTTTAACCATCCTGCTATTCTGCACATTGTGAAGGAAGATCCCACACCAGAAAAGAACAGTGCAGATGACAGCTCACCGAGTACAGCTGAAGTAACGAATGCTTTCGTGTCAGCAGGATGTGGAAGAGGTGACCAAACTGGGGCCGGGAACAATGCGTGTATTCTTCCCATCGTACCTGTGCAGATAAGACACAAGAAGAGCTCAAGTGTAACCAAAACGTATGCATTCCTGGATCAAGGAAGCGACGCAACTTTCTGTACTGAGGACTTGGCAAAGAAACTGAACATCCGGGGAAGAAAGACGGAGTACATTCTTAACACCATGTCACAGAAACAGAAAGTGAGCAGCTATGTCTTAACAGATCTGGAGGTGTGTGGATTAGATGGACAAGACTACATCAGGCTGCCCAATGTGTATATGCACCCAGACATACCTGCAAAGAGAACCAACATACCACAGAAGAAAGATTTGGAGAGGTGGTCTTACCTGAGCCGAGTCCACCTTCCAAAACTGGAATCAGAGATCGGCCTTCTCATCGGTTCCAATGCTCACAAGGCTATAGAGCCATGGGAGATTAACAGCCGAAACGATGGACCGTATGCCGTGAAAACTGCTTTAGGGTGGGTAGTCAATGGACCCATCAGCAGATGCCAAGAGAAAGAACCTGATGATGCTGAGAGACAGAGTTTCTTAGTAAATCGCATCTCTGTTTTGAGCATAGAAGACATGTGATGAGGCACTATGAAGCTGAATTCCCAGAACGCCGGTGTGAGGACAAGCAAGAGCCATCACAACATGACAAGCAGTTTATGCACACTGTGACGACATCAGCACATCTGACCGATGGCCATTACACCATCAAGCTGCCTCTGAAGGAAGACTCTGTGAAGATGCCATGCAACCGTGGTATAGCTGAGCAACGGCTCAACTCCTTGAAGCGGAAATTTAACAAACATAGACTTCTTTCAAGAGTACAACAGCTTCATGAACAACATTCTGGAGAAAGGCTATGCCACCAGAGTTCCAGATGAGCAGCTGAGTCGCAGTGATGGAAGAGTGTGGTTCATACCGCACCATGGGGTGTACCACCCGAAAAAGAAAAAGTTGAGGGTTTTATTCCACTGCACGGCAACATACCAAGAAGTGTTGCTGAATGACAGACTGCTACAAGGGCCGGACCTTACAAACACACTAATCGGAGTGCTGCTGAGGTTCAGGCAGGAGCCTGTCGCCTGATGGCAGACATCGAATCCATGTTCTACCAAGTACGGGTTCCAGTTGAAGGACGCAGATCTGTTGCGCTTCCTTTGGTGGCCAGGCGGCAATCTGAATGAACCAGTGGAAGAGTACAGGATGTGTGTGCACCTGTTCGGAGCCACGTCATCCTCCAGTTGCGCTCGTATGCGCTCAGGAGAACGGCACAAGATGCAGTTGCAACTACTTCACCAGAAGCCACAGAGACAGTCCTTAACAACTTCTATGTGGATGATTGTTTGAAATCAGTTGCCACTGAAGAGGAAGCTGTGCATCTTGTGAAGGAACTGACAGAGTTGTGTGCCAGTAGAAGGTTCCACTTGACCAAGTGGGTAAGCAACAGTAGGGCCTTGCTGTGCTCCATCCCTGGCGACGAAAGAGCAGCTGAAGTTAAAGCTCTGGACTTGCAGCAGGACGAACTACCAGTCGAACGAGCGTTAGGCGTGCAGTGGTGCACAAATTCGGATAGCTTCAAGTTCAAGATTCATCTGCCTGACAAGCCATGCACAAGACGAGGCATCCTTTCAGCTGTTAGCTCGGTGTATGACCCAATGGGTTTTTTGGCACCACTACTCCTACCCATCAAGCTCATTCTGAGAAACCTTTGCAAAGAGAAAACAGGCTGGGATGAGGAAATCTCAGAGAAGCCACAATGAACATGGAAGAAGTGACTAGCAGACCTTGACAAGCTGTCAGAACTCAGCGTGAGCAGATGTTTCAAGTCCAGCTCATTCGGACTCACCAAGGTTGCACAAATGAATACATCAGTTGCTGTATCGTGCACAAATCCATTAGTCGACAACACAGATCCAGTAAATCAGCTTGTGGAGCATTACTCCAGCTGGTACAGACTAAAGAAGGCAACCGCTTGGATTCTGCGCCTAAAAGAGATACTACAGTACCTGAGTGAGAAAAGAAAAGAATTAGAGAAAGCTGTGAAAGAGTCGGAACACAGTGAAACACAAACCAATAGTTGAAGAACAAATGAACACCTGTAGAAGAACCTGGAAAAGAGATTGCTCACAGTGAGAGTTATCCAGAGCAGAAATGGAGCTTATCAAATACAGCCAGAGACAAGCCTATGCTGAAGAAATAAAAGTTCTACAGCAAGGAAACAAGAATGTGAAAAGAACAGCCCAATTTTCAAATTGGATCCATACTTGCAAGATGGTGTTTTGAGAGTAGGGGGCCGTCTGAACAGATCAGCGATGCCTGAGGAGGCCAAGCATCCTGTCCTTCTGTCTAAACAACACAGAATAGCCTACCTTATTCTCCACCATATCCACCTACAAACCGGATGTGGCGGCAGAAATCTTGTCCTGGCAAGACTAAGACAACGGTATTGGATACCTAGAGCAAATGCAGCAGTGAGAACCGTTGATCACAGAGTGCAACCTCTGCAAAAGACTGCATGCAAAGGCTGGGGAACAGAAAATGGCAGACTTGCCACAAGACCGACTGCTACCCGACAAAACCGCCTTTTACCAACACAGGCATGGATTACTTTGGTCCTTTTGAGATAAAAAGAGGACGGGCCAGGTCAAACGCTATGGAGTGCTCTTCACATGCTTGACAGTTAGAGCAGCGCATATAGAAGTTGCATACTCCCCGACACGGACTCATGTATTAACGCTCTATGTCGTTTCCAAGCCAGACGAGGCCAAGTGTCAATCATCCGTTCCGACAACGGCACTAATCTGGTCGGCGCAGAGAGAGAGTTAAGACAATCCTTGAAAGAATTGGACCAGTCTCGCATCAATGAAGCTATGATGCAGAAGGGAGTGCAGTGGATGTACAACCCGCCCGCTGCAATCTCATCACGGCGGCATTGGGAACGTCAGATTTGTACCGTGAGAAAAGTTCTGCGTTCTGTCATGAGACAACAATCGCTACACAATGAAGGACTACAGACTTTTCTGTGCGAAGTTGAGAGCATCATCAATGGGAGACCAGTTACCACCAACACAGATGACCCCAATGACCTTGAGCCGTTGACCCCAAATCATCTACTCCTGATGAAGACGCAGCCCAGCATGCCACCTGGTGTATTAGACTATGTCTATGCGCGGCGCCGCTGGAGACAGATCCAGATATGACGGATTTATTCTGGAGGAGGTGGACCAGGAATATCTGCCACTTCTGCAAGAGCGGCAAAAAATGGCTTAGATTGAAAAGAAGCTTCAAGGTTGGAGACGTCGTCCTTGTTGCTGATCTATCCCTGGCTAGGAATTGCTGGATGCTGGGCAGAATCACCAAGGTCATGCCAGACTCCAGAGGGGTAGTCAGAAGTGCTGAAGTCCGGACGAAGACCAGCACCATCCAAAGACCAATAACCAGACTTTGTTTATTGCAGGGAGAAGAATGAAGAAAGAAGAGAAAGACTTATCTGATTAGACATATACTTACTTATGTAGAACTTATCTGTAGTTTATGAAGATTACACTTACCTGAAACCTGAAAAGACAAGAAATTTAATGATAATTGTGTAAGATATGCAGTAAAGAAGGGTAATGGCTCTGAGTTTAAGTGTAAGTTGATATAATTGATATGCTAAAGCCTAGCCAATTAGGGGCCGGGATATGTTAGAGCCATTTTTTCTATGTTTTAAGGAATATGTACATTTATGTAGTTAGAGTTTATATTTAGAATTAATACTTTACAGAATTTAAGTTAATTTAGGAACATAAGAATTATTGCATGCATATTTAGGAATATAAGAATTTATTTAGTATATAAAGTTTTACCTAGATACTAGATACTGTGGTGCAATTTGATTGGCTGCTGATTTTATATAAAACCGTCAGGACGCATGAAGAATGTCAGAACAGAAGCCGCGAGCCATAGAAGCATCACAGTCTTTTGACCGTCACATCGCATAGAGATAATTATATAGATAGGAGTTAAGAATTCACCTTTTGTTTTGTATGAGTTTAAGTTCCAGTAAAGAAAGACATCAAACTTAAGTTTCGGATTCAAGACTTTTATTTCTGTTGTGTCGCATCTGAAAGTACTTCGAGGCTCAAGGCTAGTGAGTCACCTGCACTCACAATGTGAAGTGGCTGACAGTAATACAAATAATACAAAACAATGTATATATAATGTACACACAATGAAATTTAAATGTATTATAATTAAATGTCTTTGTACCTTATTTTTTAATTTTTAATTTTTTTTAATGCCTCTGTCACAACTGTAAATGTAAGAAAATTGCTGCCGCAAATAATCTAATGTGTTTGACGTACTTTTGTGAATATGACTGCAAAAATCAGTATGAGATTAGTTGATGGGATAAGTGCAATATTATTTCTAGATAATGTGGGACTGTATGAATGTGTGTGTGTGGGAGTGCTTAATGCATCCATACTTACTGTTGTAATTGTATTGTAATATATTTTGTGCTTAGGACTCCTTTTATAAGCTAAGGTAGCTTCTTGGGAGATCCTTTTTACAAATTTCAAGAAAGCTTCCTCGAATGCATACTTCTTGAAATGTAAATGAAATGTCTTTTTTTTTTTATATTTGTAAATAAATTTGTATTGAATTTACCCAATCACTCACAAGGTAATAACTTCGAGAAGCAAGTTAGTCAGAACTTACCTATCAGGTCTTTTTTCTTGCCTTAAAACTTGCAATTCTGTACTTTAATCATGTTTTAGTTCTGCTAATGTAAATCAAACCACTGTCCCAGCTTTTTTGAAATGTGTTGCAGGCATCCATTTCAAAATGAGCAAATATTTGCACAAAAACAAGAAATTTTCATTGTATTTGCATTGTATTTCATTGGATTCTGTTTTTATTTATATTTTACACAACGTCCCAACTTTATTCGAATTGGTGGTGTATTATGCACAAAAGGTTATTTTGCACCATCATCATTCCAGTCAAACATGGCCTAGTTTTGACTCTTCGTGAGTTGTACTGAAATTGTTCACTAATTTGGATAAGTGAAATGCCATAACATATCTGGATTACCCCTGCCACATGGCTGTTTAATTGGCAATTAAATAATTGGCAGTGCTTTAAGACTGTCATATTCAGTGAGAGAATCCATTGTCGGATGCTCGGTGGACAGGGTGAGTGTCGCGTCTGCTTAACCCAAAACCACAGGCAAAGACATTATTTTGAGAGCAATGAGGTGCAGGAGGAGAGAAATGAGAAAGAACCTAGGTTAAGTCAGACTGATAGAAGGTTTTGAGCAACAGATTAATTGCAGTGAGGTAGGAGAAGAGAGACAGAGAAAGAGAGTGAATGAAATGAAAAGAAATTGAATGAAATTGCTTGGAAAGAGACTGGTAGATCATGCAGAGAGAGGAAGAGTAATTATGAAGTGATTTACGGGCAAAAGAAGAGTGAGAAACTGATACAGAGGGAGAATTTGTAAGTCTTGTAGATCTTTGTGCTTTGCTCTCTATTAGAGATAACTCCGATGTATCGGCTGAAACTGCAGGGAGCCTATTGTTGGGCCATGTGGCACTGTTCTACAAAATGTTACAAATTAGAGCAGGAAAGGACAGAATTGTGAAAGGATTGAATATACTGGAAGAATATCAAGTACCAGCTACTTGATTAGGTACACCTAGCTTGTTCTGAGGTACTTATACTACAGTGTAGCAGATGAGTGCATTGGTCTATAATCCAACTAACACACATTTAGGATCATGTGTTCCTGCACAGATTAGTAGAGTTGTTTGTGAACTATTTTTTTTTCCCAAACACCTTCATGCAAATAGGCAGGACGAACTGTCATTCCAGCTGGTAGTTAGATGGGTCTGCAGAGTCACCGTCCTTACACAATTCAGATATTTTAGCACATTTCCAGTCACTTGTTATACAGCCTGAGGCTAAAGACATGTTAAATATTGGTTGCAGTGGTTCTGATATCACTGATGCACTATTTTGTTAACAACTTAGTAGGAATACTATTGATTGATAACACTGGCTTTTTTGAACCATCCAGTGTACACAGAATTTGGTATACATTGTCCAGTGTTTATAGATGTGAAAGACAATCTAGGTGTACACATATTTACATTATCTCTTGTAAAATTTGATTGGGAGCTCCTGACACTCAACTTTGATGCAAATTTGGCACCAATTAACCTGACAAAAGCACTGAATGTAGAAGCAGTTTTATATTTTTTTGGTAACTTCTCCATCTATGAATTGTGATGTGATAATGCTCTTGATTGGTGGTACCAATTCTTGGTAGATGGCCATAATTTATCAGACTCTCCCAAAATTACTGGATTTTAGGTCATACATATTTTCTTTAGCACGTTTCATTTACAATATTTCTTTGCTGTTAAAATATAGCACTGTACATTAATCTGTCAGATCTAATTCAAGTTTAAGTCACATTAATTAATATTCTGTTTGATGTCCTCACTCAACCATGGAAGGCCACTGCCGTTTACTCTCTGCCCTTTACTATCATTGGGCAAGATCCACATTTGTCTGCTACCACTTTAAATGCCTCTCAAAATATAGACCACTTGCCGATTGCCCGCACCAGTGCAGGTTTGATTCAGAGAATAAAAAATTTATCTTGACCAACAAAGCTATCACCTCCCACCTATCCTGGATTTCAGAGAACTGTTAGGGTGAGACTAAAGCTGCCCCAAGAAGACACATCTGCTCTTACTACTACTACTACTACTACAGCAGCTGCTACTGTTACTTATACTACTTAGTAACTTATACTGTTACTACTAGCGACTGGTAATGACAACATAACTTTTTTTAATTTTTTGCAAATTTATTAAAAATAAAAAAAACTAAGAATTCACATGTACAAGGTCTGTTAGAAAAGTAACGGACCTTTTTATTTTATGCAAAAAATATATGGATTTGATTCATATGTTTTTACGTCAGCCAAGCTTGAACCTTTGTGCCCATGCATGAGTTTTTTCACGCCTGTCAGTTACATCATTCGCCTGTGGGCAGGCTTTGAGTGAGCACTGGTCCAACCCTCTCATCGTTTTTTCATTGTCGGGGAATGTCTGAACGACTGCCATTCTGTTGCATTAAAATTTTTCAGGAACCGTGTGAGACAGCCAGGTGGAAACCATTCGATAATTCAGATGGCTTTCGGTGAAAATTTTATGGGCTTCACTGAGATTAAGGAGTGTTACTACCGCTTTAAGGACAGCCCACAGCGGCTGAGGGTGCGCCGCGCTCAAAGCCGCAATTGACAGGCTGAAACGACCATTTCTGTTGTGTGGGCCGCTGAAGAGGAGGTACTGCTGGCCCACCACCACCAGAGGGCGCCCTGCTTGGAGTGCGGGCTCCAAGCACGAGAGGGCGCCAGACCCATAAGAAGTGACAGCTGTCACTCATCCTCTGCACCCGGTCACCGTTCATCATCACCACCATAAAAGCCGACTGCAACTCCACCTCCCCGCCGAGAAAATCGACTACCTACCAAGGTAATTTCTCTGCTGAATTTAAAACTGTGACTTACGTCTGATCTGTTTGCAGCCGTTGTCCTGTGATGCCCTTTCAGCTGGGTTGGCGGTCAGTGAGAGAAGCGACCGTCTTCGCCTCTCACTCCATCCAGATAGTGGTTACAGGAGCTGCTAATGTGTTCCTAGTTTGGAGGTGGAGGTGCTCCCTCCTCACTGTGTTTGGACGTAGAGAATTACTGAGTGTGCGGACTCACCTCACTCCATAATATTTCTGCTTCTGCCAGCAGTACCAGGGTCGACAGCCGAAGACAGAGGCCACCTGGGGACTCGGGACTTGGCGGCTCCGGTGTTCTTCAGACCGTTGGTGGTGGAGGCCGTGTGGGACGCGGCTTCTCTCTCGTCGGGGGTCTTCTATCTTCGAGCCTGCCCACACGTCACCTGGTGTTAAATTGACTGTGCAAATTACTGTACGTTTCGTTGTGTATTGTCACAACATTAAATTGTTACCTTTTTGGCTTATTCATTGTCCGTTCATTTGCGCCCCCTGTTGTGGGTCCGTGCTACGACACCTTCCCAACACATTTCATTTCTAAACGGATAGCTGTATGGATCTGGGACCGTCGTGTGCAATTTCTCTGGTTATCACAAGAGCTGGACATCAGCCATTTTCTGGCAGATTTCACTTTTAACAAGAGATTTTGTCATGGAAAGCCACGCAAATAAAAAGGTCCGTTACTTTTCTAACAGACCTTTTACATAAGTATTCACACTGTTTGCTCAATACTTCGTTGATGCACCTCTGGCAGCAATTACAGCCTCAAGTCTTCCCAGGTGAGCTCTCTCTCCCAAACATCTCCATTATACCCACCTTCACTCAGCCATACTGAGTAGCTAATTAACAGCCTATTACTATGCAGATACATGCAGGGCCAAGAGCAGGGTGCAGACACTAAATGGGCTTGATGAAAGAGAGGGGCAAGAAATGGCAGGAGTGAAGCCTGAAGAGGGCAAAGAGGGGATGGCAGGAGAGAAAGAGAGAGTTGGGTGGAAAAGGATGAGAGGATTAGAGGATGAAAGTCAATGGATGGTGGGATGAAAGCAAACGAGCACTTTTGATACTTTTATTTATCTTGTCAAAATCAGCCAACATGTTTGTCAGTGCAGTCTTCCTCACATTGTAACATGCTAATGTTTTATTTTCACATCTAAATGAAACTATAGTCCATCAACAAGTGGCTTGTGAGACATGTATCTGCAGTGCATCAGGAAAAACATACAAAACTAAGAAATTCCATGTACATAGGTATTCACAGCCTTTGCTCAATACGTTGTTGATGCACCTTTGGCAGCAATTAAAGCCTCAAGTCTTCTTAAATATGATGCCACAAGCTTGGTGCACCTATTTTTGGACAATTTTGCCCATTCTTCTTTGCAGCACCTCTCAAGTTCGATCAGTTTGGATGGGGAGTGTTGCTGCACAGCCATTTTCAGATCTCTCCAGAGATATTCAATAAGATTCAGGTCTGGGCTCTGGCTGGGTCACTCAAGGACATTCACAGAGTTGTCCTGAAGCCACTCCTTTGATATCTTGGCTGTGTGCTTAGGGTCATTGTGCTTAGGGATGGTGCCTGGTTTCCTCCAAACATGACACCTGGCATTCATGCCAAAGAGGAAGGTTTTGGAAGGTTCTCCTCTCTCCACAGAGGAACGTTGGAGATCTGACAGAGTGACACTGGGTTCTTGGTCATCTCCCTGTCTAAGTTTGTTCAGTTTAGACGGGTGGCCAGCTCTAGGAAGAGTCCTGGTGGATCTGAACTTCTTCCATTTACAGATGATGGAAGCCACTGTCCTCATTGGAACCTTCAAAGCAGCAGAAATGGTTCTGTGCCCTTCCCCAGATTTGTGCCTTTAGATAATCCTGTCTCAGAGGTCTACAGACAATTCCTTTGACTTCATGCTTGGTTTGTGCTCTGACATGCACTGTCAACTGTGGGACCTTATATATAGAGAGGTGTGTGTCTTTTCAAATCATGTTCAATCAACTGAATTTACACTAGGTGGACTCCAATTAAGCTGTAGAAACATCTCAAGGATGATCAGTGGAAACGCGATGCACCTGAGCTCAATTTTGAGCTTCATGGCAAAGGTTGCAAATACTTATGTGCATGTGATTTCTTTTTCTTTTTTTAAATAAATTTGCAAAAATGTAAGGGAAAAAGTTGTCACTTTGTCATTATGGGTTATTGTGTGTAGAATTTTGAGGAAAAAAAGAAGGCTGTAACAACAAAATGTGGAAAACATGACCCACTTTTAGTCGCTTTTAACACAATATGAGATTTGCTCTCTTTTAGTTGTTTTGCATTTGTTGCAGTTTTTATTGCTGTTGGGTTGCTTTGTTCTTATGACCTTTATGTACAGCACATTGTTTTGGCTGTTCAAAAATGTTTTATAAAGTTGAGTTAAGATGTGCTGTGAATACTTTCCAGGTGCATTGTACATTGTCTGTTAGTGGAAAGAGAAAATGCATCGTCTACTATTTAACACCACCGAAATAAGAACCATAAGACACACTGCAAATCATTTAGGAATGCCTGTGAATTGAACTGATTTGGATGCATTCGACTTTCTTGTGTGATAGATCAGATTGTGTTCTGAGACTCCAAGTGGAAGGACACCAGATTCAGTCAAAGTTTCATTCACAAATACACATATAGTATGTGGTCAGTGATGGTTGCTGTAGTGGCTGTAACTCTGGGACATTCATTTAAGAGCTGCAGTCATCCATAGTCTGCTGATATGGAAAGCTTTTTGCAGGTCTTGGCTTTGCATTTAAGAGTTTCAAAGTTAACATCACCCATGATGTAAATTTCAACATTTTCAGTGATTGGCTTCATTAGGGTGTCTACTGTGACACTGAAGAAGCTCCTGTTGGGTTGACCCAGTGGCCTGCAGAATATTGACACCAGTATCGACCTAATACAACCCCTGGCAAAAATTATGGAATCACCGGCCTCGGAGGATGTTCATTCAGTTCTTTAATTTTGTAGAAAAAAAGCAGATCCTAGACATGACACAAAACTAAAGTCATTTCAAATGGCAACTTTCTGGTTTTAAGAAACACTATAAGAAATCAAGAAAAAAAATTGTGGCAGTCAGTAACGGTTACTTTTTTAGACCAAGCAGAGGGAAAAAAATATGGACTCCTTGGAAAGCTGTTGCACCAAGTGGACTGACATGAATCATGGCTCCAACACGAGAGATGTCAATTGAAACAAAGGAGAGGATTATCAAACTCTTAAAAGAGGGTAAATCATCACGCAATATTGCAAAAGATGTTGGTTGTTCAGTCAGTTGTGTCTAAACTCTGGACCAAATACAAACAACATGGGAAGGTTGTTAAAGGCAAACATACTGGTAGACCAAGGAAGACATCAAAGCGTCAAGACAGAAAACTTAAAGCAATATGTCTCAAAAATCGAAAATGCACAACAAAACAAATGAGGAACGAATGGGAGGAAACTGGAGTCAATGTCTGTGACCGAACTGTAAGAAACCGCCTAAAGGAAATGAGATTTACATACAGAAAAGCTAAACAAAAGCCATCATTAACACATAAACAGAAAAAAACAAGGTTACAATGGGCTAAGGAAAAGCAATCATGGACTGTGGATGACTGGATGAAAGTCATATTCAGTGATGAATCTCAAATCTGCATTGGGCAAGGTGATGATGCTGGAACTTTTGTTTGGTGCTGTTCTAATGAGATTTATAAAGATGACTGCCTGAAGAGAACATGTAAATTTCCACAGTCATTGATGATATGGGGCTGCATGTCAGGTAAAGGCACTGGGGAGATGGCTGTCATTACATCATCAATAAATGCACAAGTTTACGTTGATATTTTTGGACACTTTTCTTATCCCATCAATTGAAAGGATGTTTGAGGATGATGAAATCATTTTTCAAGATGATAATGCATCTTGCCATAGAGCAAAAACTGTGAAAACATTCCTTGCAAAAAGACACATAGGATCAATGTCATGGCCTGCAAGTAGTCCGGAGCTTAATCCAATTGAAAATCTTTGGTGGAAGTTGAAGAAAATGGTCCATGACAAGGCTCCAACCTGCAAAGCCGATCTGGCAACAGCAATCAGAGAAAGTTGGAGCCAGATTGTTGAAGAGTACTGTTTGTCACTCATTAAGTCCATGCCTCAGAGACTGCAAGCTGTTATAAAAGCCAGAGGTGGTGCAACAAAATACTAGTGATGTGTTGGAGCGTTCTTTTGTTTTTCATGATTCCATCATTTTTTCCTCAGAATTGAGTGAGTCCATATTTTTTTCCCTCTGCTTGGTCTAAAAAAGTAACCATTACTGACTGCCACTATTTTTTTTTTCCTGATTTCTTATAGTGTTTCTTAAAGCCAGAAAGTTGCCATTTGAAATGACTTTAGTTTTGTGTCATGTCTGTGATCTGCTTTTTTTCTACAAAAATTAAACAACTGAATGAACATCCTCTGAGGCCGGTGATTCATAATTTTTGCCAGGGGTTGTACATTTGATGTGCAATTCAATCCATACCCATTCCAAGTTGGGAACATCCAGATCCAGGCAATATCGAGGAACACCGAGAGCATATCAAAGAAGAGTACGGCATCACCAGTGGTGGGCACAGATAACCAAAAAATTAACTTCGATAACAGATAATCAGATAACTGAAAAGTTATCTTTGATAAAGATAAACCACCCAAAAATGTATCGGAAGTTACAGATAACCAATAACAGATAAATTCCAGTATTGTCTCTGGTACATTTGCAACTACTAACAAGCTGAATTTGAGTTTTAACACCACAATCGCTTTTGAAGCATCAAAAGCAACAACAGACTCAAACAATGAGCCCACACTTCTATGTTTGAACATTCTGCCCCCTGCTGGAAGCTCTTGTTTACTACACAGCTTCCACCACAGAAGCAAGCTGAGAGCCCATGAAGCCAGCTCACTACCAATCACAACAACTCCGGTCAGGCAGAGGTCTTGGAAAATAAAGTCATGCTGACTTATGGTTTGGTGTGACTACTGATAGAATAACTCCATTAATGTCAATTAGGTCATTTGTACAAAGTTAAAATATAACATATCTTTTAATGTTGAATATACACTAATTCTGAGGTTTTGTAACAACAGGACAGATCGCAAAAGGATTCTTGTAAAAGTGCCTCTGCTAAACACTGATTGGTTCAGTCATTCATTATGTAAACCAACACGTTAATGTGACATGTGTCGGTGTTGGTGTTTACAGATAACTGTGCTTTGTAAAATATTTTTTATTAGTAAAAAACAGGCATTTTTACAGAGCCCTGGAAGTGTCATCGCAAAATGTTTTGCATGTGGAGATAATGTGCGCTCATTTTATTAGTGCTGTGCACACGTTTTATGATGTTATAAAATGTGCACTCAATATTGTCTTGACACATAAATGTTGGCTTTACACTGTGCGAGTTTTGGCCCTTTATCAGATGATTTTTCATTTGTGTGAGAATTTTTTGGACCGAGTTTCATGTTAATCATGCGTCCCGCATCGTGTAGTGTACATGGAGTAACAAGCTGCGTTTAACATCTCACGACCACCTCCTGATAGCCGATTGTATGGTCGAATGAAAATCAAACCTGTTATTATTCTGGTCGGCTGTTGTGAGGGTATCTGGAAACACAAGTTCGACGTGTGGTTTTTGAACGTACAATGTGTGTGACAACATAAATCATGCGCTCTGAACTTTTGTGGTACAGTTTGAACTGAGAGTACAGTGATTAAAAATATCATACAGTGTCTGCTCAGCTTCAGGCCGAATACTGCCATGAACTGCCATGAACACTACTGGCCAGTAGATGGCAGTAGAGGCCTTGAAAACTTGCCAAAACAAAATTCCAGGTAATCTGTGTCTGCTACATTTAAGATGCGTGGAATTTAACAAACGCAAATACATAACAACATCTATAAACCCAGAAAATATATAGAGTTTTAGGCACTAGAGTTTAATGCTGTTGTCGGTGGAGCCTGAACAGTGTCTGAAATGCATTTGTCCTGTTGTGAACGTACTGATTACCCTAGCCTACCCATAATGCACTACTGGGCACATATTCACGAGAGTTTTTAGGCACTAGAGTTTAATGCTGTTGTCCGTGGAGCCTGAACAGAATGTCTGAAATGCAATTGTCCTGTCAAGATTACATCATCCTACCCATAATGCACTACTGGGCACAGCATGTGCTCACTAAACCTTAAAAATTAGCACATTACTTTAAAACTAAAACATATATCTGATATTTTCACTTTATAAACTTCAGACATGACAGTAATTTAAATAACTTGTCCAAAATTAGTTTGGTTAAAATTTGAACCATAAGTTAAAAATGTAATGCCTCTGGATGACTTGGGTGGTATTGCCAGCATATCAGCATGGTGTTAAAGGAAATGATTTTTTTATTTTTTGTGACCAGTTCTCCTTTGTTTGCAGAGGATAGAGTGGTTTCTCCTGGAAGCAGCTCTCTTCTGTTTGCAGAGGGTTGGACTATACATCTTTACGAAACTTTTAACAGGTAGGTAATTAACTGATGTTAATTTTTAAAAATGTTTGCCACTGTTCAGCTTTGTTTACTATGTATCGGTCTAAAAGTTATTGGACAAAAATGTATCGGAAGGTAATTAGTCCGATAATGGTTTTTAAAGTTATCTAAAGGATATCCTATAATGCAAACATTATCTTCGATAATTATCTGTTATCGGATTATCAGAACTGTGCCCACCACTGGCCATCACCATGTCCTGACCTGTCTTTCTTGGCAATCAGGTTGTACCCAGGAATTGCACTTCATTATCCTGGATACTGTGATAAGAAAAAGTACGATCCCCATTTTGCAAAAATTAAGGTTTTCAAACTTGATAGCCTGCTCGAGCAACCACTAGATAGTGTTTTGGGCAACAGTATCAACATGTCTCTGCAACATGGCAGCCTCTGTGAATGAGCCTGCTCCAGTGTAGATATGAACCTTTTGAGAATACATTGATTGTTATTTTGGATAGTTATGCACTAATGAGCAGATTGCTCTGAATGCTACCTTCCATTTCTGCTCAGAAACACACCTAAATCCTGAACACTGTAGCTTTAAAGATTAAACTCAGCTTTGCATTATTTGACTGACATTTAACACTCCAGTTTTTGTGGTGCAAGCTTGTTTTTTCGTGCTTCTGTTGGTAAACCTGTGCACTTCATAAATGTGTGGAGAGTTGTGATAAATTGCAAGCTAATCCATGACAGTGCAGAGCTGCCTGACTCTGGAGATTAATCACAGGTGGAATGCGACAAAGCAAACATGCGTCCTTCCTAAGCTGTGTTGCACCCAAAACACAGCCTGCACAATTGTGCATTATCATGTTAGATGACAGAAACGTGAATGGATGCAGTGGGGCAGTGTACTTGGCAGGTCAATGCTATCCCTTTGTACTTAAAGTATGATCGCGTATCGCCTGCACATGCCTACTTTCCTACTTCATTGAAACCCTCCCCCCTAATAATCGTACTTAAGCAAATAATATAAATATGATTCCAGTTTAGACTGGCCAGATTGGTGTAATGGTAACTTGACACACTTGAACTTTTAATCCCACAATGTATGTGTGGCTATAAATCATGAGCGCGCCTTTGATCAGATTGAATTAAGGAGGGTATTAGCCGAGATGAATTTAAATGACTGCTTAGGGAGATTGTGGAGTCTGTGCGCGCTTCCTCATCACCACAAGTTCAGATCTTAATAGACACTTAAACTTCTCCAGAAGTGACTGCATTGTTGTGAAAATGGAGCCTGGATCAAATCCAGGCTCCACACCACAGAGGTGGATGGCTGTTTACTATCAAGAGAGGGGTTTTGTGCGCCAACTTCCAGAAGGCTAATTCAATCATGGCTTATTGGCATGACTGTGTTGACAGCAGGATAATGCTGCCAGCATAAAGTATAATGGGAAATCTGTTATCTGCTTCCCTCTTTCTGTGTCCATTAGGTGCGTCCGTCTGTCTGAGTCGGTCCTTTTATACCTGTCTCTTGCCTGTCTTCCAGGCTTTTCTTCATTACTCGTGAAGGCTTTTGTGTGCCGTCTTACTGTTTGTTTTGTTTACTTGTCTGTTCATCACTTTCTGCGTCTTCTTTCCCATCCCCTTTATGAATCAAGCACTTCCAAATTTGTCGTAGTAAACAATGATAAATATGCTTGATTGTGTGTTGGCTGATGCTTTCTTGCTCAGCAGAATCATTCACACCTGCCTTAGACTGAAAATGGAGAGAAGCAACAATTGAAGAATGTGCTTTCACTAACTTTTTGAATTGTAAAAATGAAGCCGTTACAAAAATTGTTCATGTATATCTGACAAAGTGACAAGTGACAAAGTTTTTTATTCGGCACACAAAATATTCAAATAGAAAAAAATGAACAATTCCACAAACAAACAGACAAAACTAGTGAGTCGGAAAGGGTGTGGGCTGAAGCAAAGCTTATTAGCGCCCACCCCTGCTAGTACAAGTCCAACAATTCTAATCAGTCATATTTACATAAATACAAATTCACTACTACATGTCGACACACAGACATACACATCAATATACTATTCACTTATAATTATATTTATATAGTACCAGATCACAAGAAAGTCGAATCAAGACACTTTACGCCAGTAAGGACTAACCTTACCAACCCCCAGAGCAAGCACTAGGCAACTGTGGTGAGGAAAAACTCCCTATAAGGAAGAAACCTCAAGCAGACCAGGCTCTTGGGGGTGACCCTCTGCTTGGGCTGTGCCATATACCTATATACATACGTATATACTTTACAAACATAAATATATATATACATATACACAGTCACTTATATACATATACACCTACCATATCTATACGAGGTCTGTCAATAAGTATAGGTCCTTTTTATTTTTTTCAAAACTATGTGGGTTTCATTCATATGTTTTTACGTCAGACATGCTTGAACCCTCGTGCGCATGCGTGAGTTTTTCCAAGCCTGTTGGTGACGTCATTCGCCTGTGAGCACTCCTTGTGGGAGGAGTCGTCCAGCCCCTCATCGGAATTCCTTTGTCTGAGAAGTTGCTGAGAGACTGGTGCTTTGTTTGATCAAAATTTTTTCTAAACCTGTGAGGGAGACACATCGAAGTGGACACGGTTAGAAAATTAAGCTGGTTTTCAGTGAAAATTTCAACGGCTGATGAGAGATTTGAGGTGATTCTGTCGCTTTAAGGACTTCCCACGGTGCGAGGACGTCGCTCAGCGCTCTTAGGCGCCGTCGTCAGCCTGTTCAAGCTGAAACCTCCACATTTCAGGCTCTATTGATCCAGGACGTCGTGAGAGAACAGAGAAGTTTCAGAAGAAGTCGGTTTCAGCATTTTATCCGGATATTCCACTGTTAAAGGAGATTTTTTTAATGAAAGACGTGCGGACGGGTCCGCGCGTCGGGACGCAGCCGCCCGCGACGCTCCGCCACAAGAAAACACCTCCGTTGGAAGCCTTAAGGACAAGTTGGAACATGTCCTGCTGTTAACAATTCTCATATACTCACTCCACTGAAAGCCATCAAAAGCCGCCTGGATTTTACAACTGGTTATCAACACGGAGGTGTTTTTCCTGTGCCGCCGCACCGCGTCGGCTGCGTCCCGACGTGCTGACCCGTCCGCACGGTCTTCATTAAAAAAATCTCCTTTAACAGTGGAATATCCGGATAAAATGCTGAAACCGACGTCTTCTGAAACTTCTCTGTTCTCTCACGACGTCCCTGGATCAATAGAGCCTGAAATGTGGAGGTTTTCAGCTGAACAGGCTGACGACGGCGGCTGAGAGCGCTGAGCGACGTCTCGCACCGTGGGAAGTCCTTAAAGCGACAGAATCACCTCAAAATCTCTCATCAGCCGTTAAAATTTTCACTGAAAACCAGCTTAATTTTTCGAACCGTGTCCACTTCGATGTGTCTCACAGGTTTAGAAAAAATTTGATCAAACAAAGCGCCAGTCTCTCAGCAACTTCTCAGACAAAGGAATTCCGACGAGGGGCTGGACGACTCCTCCACAAGGAGTGCTCACAGGCGAATGACGTCGCCGACAGGCGTGGAAAAACTCACGCATGCGCACGAGGGTTCAAGCATGTCTGACGTAAAAACATATGAATGAAATCCATATAGTTTTTGAAAAAAATAAAAAGGACCTATACTTTATTGACAGCCCTCGTATATCTACATACGCATATACATACCCACACATTCAAATATACAATAAGTCCCACTTATAAATTGAACATTCCATATAAATCAAATTATATTTGCCTCTTTATGATAGACATGATGTTCTTTTTGAGTAGTTTCTTAAATCTTACTAAGGTACTACTCATTCTAACCTCTGTTGAACATTTGTTCCATTTCCTCACCCCAACCACAGACACACAAAAACCCTTACATTTGTTCTTACTGGTGGTTTCATAAAAATTGCACAACCTCTTAAACTATATCTGGATTCCCTCAATCGGAACAGACTCTGGACATGTCTCGGTAAGGCTTGGTTTTTCGCTCGAAATAAAGGTTTGAATTGTAATGTAATCGACCAAATCTATGAATTTTAATAAATTTAAAGACACAAATAGAGAATGAGTTGGTTCACAATATTGTTTATTGCAGATGATTCGTATGGCTCATTTTTGCAAAAGGAATATTGGATTGGTATTTGATTTGTAAGTGTTTCCCCATGACTCAACACAATATGTCATATATGGTACCATCAGAGAATGATATAAAGTAAGTAAACCCTTCTTGCGGGCAGTAGGTCTTTGGCTTTATACAAAATGGCTATAGTTTTTGACAATTTTGATTTCACATAATTTATATGTGGTTTCCAGCTAAGTTTATTATCAATTGTAACACCTAAAAATTTATTCTCTGTTACTAACTCAATTTCCTTATTGTTTATAGTTAAATTTTTACATTTGGGTGCCTGTTTATTTCCAAATATAATACATTTAGTTTTCCCAAGGTTGAGTGACAACTTATTAGCGTCAAACCAAACCTTAAATTTTTCCAGTTCTTTCTCCACTATGTCCAGAAGCTGTTCAAGATTTTCACCGCTACAGAACACAGTTGTATCATCTTGTAAGTCTCTAAGATAAACCAATAAAATATTGGAGAATTTTTATGAAGCAGATCGCATCTCATCTTCAACCGCTTTTCCAGGTTCGGATCGCGGGATGAATCAGATCAATACAAAAACAACAAACAAAAAGAAAAACAACAAATGAACCTGTTCCCTGCTGTGCCTGTAGGATATGGATAGCAAAACTGTAGATGAGTGGGTGAATGAGTGAGTCCACCCCAGCCAGCTTGTTGTAGACATTAACTGAAAATTACAATGTTATCATATTGTAATTCACAAAATAAAAGAACATATCATGACTAACCCTATTGCATCTGGTAAACTTGATTAACCAGACTGAGCAACTTGGTTTTGCCTATGTGCTGCTACCTGCTGTATGGTTAGTGATGGTGCCTGGTTTCGCAAGCATCAGTTAAGTTATAGAAAAAATTGAAAAAATTGGCCAAAAATTGAAAACAACTGTAGTTAAAACTCAAGTATATTGTATTTTCCGGACTATATGTTATGGGGGTGGGGGATCATATATAAGTTACACCAGAGAATAAGTTACATTTGTTTGTGTAACATATATTTCACAAGAAAGCAGCCAGTCTGCTTTGTGTAAGGCTGATCCTATCAGATCCCATGGATGGGAGACCTCGCCAGAAGACCACGAGCTGTGTGTATTTCTCCAGGAAAAACTGGAGTTGCATCAGAGAGGGCATCCGGTGCAATACTTGTGCCAAATCCCAATGAGGTTCTGTGCTGGGTCTGCTGTGGTGCCCCTGGAGAAAACGGGAAAAGTCAAAAGGATCAGAACAACACATTTTTCAAGAATTTAGGAATAAAAACAAAATTTGCCTACGACCTGGGCAAATTTGAAATGGAAGCTAAATCGGAATTAAACAATAAATTGAACATGTGCTTGGGAGATGGTGCCAAATCTCTTCATCAGTTCTACAAATTAGTGACGCAGACTCAAACGACTGCTCTGGCACATTTTGAAATTGTCTCCAAGTTTGTTCCAAAGTCTGCATTTATAAAAAAAAAAAAAAAAAAAAAAGACATGACAAGATATTCTACACTAAACTGGATCTCAGTAAGTCACCACCACATCATGAGAATATGTTAAATCTAAAAACTGATCTTCATAAACCACAACAGAATGCATGCTGCAAACTGAAGTACAATTGCTTGCAGGATAGAGTGTGCATATATCCAGTTCATGTTGGAGGATTAACTCTGCAGAATTCTCAGTATGGCTCAGATTCTTGAAAGCATTGATCCTTCAAAAAGCAGAGCACCCTAAATGCAGCCTGGATTTTCATTATGTTACCAGTGGTCAATGACCTGAGGCAAAAATCTCTGACCTGTTTGTGTCTTTGTCTCTCTTTCCTTCTCCGTTTAATTTTTAGACTCTGCGATTGTCAACAGCGTATACTGGTCTGAGGCCTTGAACAAAGTGTTTGTGGATAACTTTGAAAGAGACCCGTCACTCATATGGCAGTACTTCGGCAGTGCCAAAGGCTTTTTCCGGCAGTATCCAGGTAAGTGTGTATTTGTGTGGATGCGCTGGAGTGGTTGGGCACACCCTGGATGGACGTTTTGTGTCTTTGTAATTAAGCTGTTTTCTTTCTAAATCAAAATTATCAACATAGAGCAGCCCTTAGTGACTGACAGTTGTAGAGACTGGAGGCCAGCAGCAGTGGTGGGCACAATTCTGCTAATCCGCTAACTGCTAATTATCAAAGCTAATGTTTTCATTATCGGATTAGCTTTTCAGATAATTTTGATTGATTTTGAATTTTGATTTTCAGTGGACTAATTATTTTCCGATAAATTTTGGTTCGATAATTTTTAGACCACCAACATTTATGAAGTGACATCAAAGATTTCAGCGTAGTAAATGGATAGTTCTATTCTCTGCAAACAGACGAGAGCTAGTTTCTGGAGAAACTGCTCTATCCTCTGCAGATAAAGGAGAACTGCTCCCAGAAAAGAAAGAAAAACTCATTTATTTCAACCCCATACTAGTGAGTTTGCAGTATCACCCAAGTCATCCAGAGGCATACAGTTTTAACTTATGGTTAAAATTTTAACCAAACTAATTTCGGACAAGTTATTTAAATTAATGTCACTTCTGAAGTTTTATGAAGTGAAAATATCAGATATGTTTTAGTTTTAAAGTAATGCACTAATTTTAAAGGTTTTAGTGTGGACATGCTGTGTCCAGTGCATTATGGGTAATCTCAGTACATTCATGACGGGAGAAATGCATTTGTGACACTCTGATCAGGCTCCACACGGGCAACAGCATTAAACCAATCCGCCAGTGCTTCACCTTGTCACCAATCCTGTTTGTGATATCCATGGAGAGGATATCTAGGCATAGTCGGGGGGAGGAGGGTTTCCAGTTTGGTGGGCTTGGGGTCTCATCAGTGCTTTTTGCAGATGATGTGGTCCTGTTGGCTTCATGAGCCTGTGACCTCCAACGCTCACTGGATCGGTTCACAGCCGAGTGTGAAGCAGCTGGGATGAGGATCAGCATCTCTAAATCTGAGGCCATGGTTCTCAGCAGAAAACCGAAGGATTGCCTACTCCGGACAAGGAATATGGTCTTGCCCCAAGTGAAGTAGTTCAAGTACCTTGGGGTCTTGTTCACGAGTGAGGGGACAGTGGGGCATGAGATTGGCCGGAGAATCTGCGCAGCAGGGGCGGTATTGCATTTGCTCTGCTGTACTGTTGTGATGAAAAGAGAGCTGAGCCAAAAGGCAAAGCTCTCGATCTATTAGTCAGTTTTCGTTCCTACTCTCACCTATGGTCATGAGGGTTGGGTCATGACTGAAAGAACTAGATTGCAGGTACAAGTGGCCGAAATGGGCTTCCTTAGGAGGGTGACTGGTGTGTCCCTTAGAGATAAGGTGAGAAGCTTGGTCATCCGCGTGGAGCTCGGAGTAGAGCCGCTGCTCCATCGTGTTGAAAGGAGCCAGCTGAGGTGGTTCGGGCATCTGGTAAGGATGCCGCGTGGGTGCCTCCCTAGGGAGGTGTTCCTTGCATGTCCATCTTGGAGGAGACCGCAGGGAAGACCCAGGACTAGGTGGAGAGATTATATCCCCACACTGGCCTGGGACCGCCTCGGGATACCCCAGTCAAAGGTCTTTAATGTGGCACAGGCAAGTGGAAGTCTGGGGTCCCCTGCTAGAGCTGTTGCCCCCGCAACCCGATCCTGGATAAGCGGTTGAAGATAAGTGATGAGTGAGGGATGGGGGAAGGGCCTTAACTCATGAGGGGAAGTTGTGGGTTGGTGTTTGGTGTTTTTCAGGTCATATGACAAGAATGTTCAGATTTTATGGGAGTCATGTGGCATCCTAAAACATGCTGACCCCATAATAGTTGCCTGTGAATGTGATGATTAATTTTCAAAAACATATTGACCAGTTGTTTCCTAGAATGTCATCCTTGAGTCAGAATCTATTATTGCACACATATAGAAATACAGACGGAAGCCATTTAGCTATTAATGCAGGGGAAATGTATTATAATTACAATAAAAAATATTGAATTATGTTATTTTGTAATATGGCAAATGTTTGCTAAAATAAGATATTACTTTGTTACTTCTATGTTGGGAACTTTGCAGTGTCACAGCTGTAGTGACAATGGAATCATGCAACAGTAGGGAAGAGTAAAATGTGCAAATAGAAGGCAAACACAAATACTTAGGAATGGTAATTCAAGAGAATGAAAGATAGAGAAATGGGAAATGTCTAAAGGAGAGGTATTCTGAAATTATTCTTTTGGGTGGCATGACTGTTTGCAGTTTTTAAAATTTGAGAACCACTTGAACAACATTGAGTATGTCTCCTATGGTCTTGAATGTGTCCATTTTAAGGGATCAAATGGAAGCCCGACGAGCACGGGGTCATAGCGTTTGACTGTCGGAACCGGAAGTGGTACATCCAGGCAGCCACCTCTCCAAAGGATGTCGTGATCTTAGTGGACGTCAGCGGCAGCATGAAAGGCCTCAGACTGACCATCGCTAGGCAAACTGTGTCATCCATCCTGGACACGCTCGGAGATGATGACTTCTTCAACATAATTGCTGTGAGTACACTGCTGTGCTGTCCACCAGCTGACTGCAGGGATGTATGTATGTTAAAACTCAGGCCTGACATCGTCTCCTGGTTAGATCAGAGGAAACACTGGAACAAATCAGCTTTCTTCACTGTCACACACACAACCAATTAGCAGTCAGCTGGATGAAGATTAAATTGCAAAAAGGAGGCCTTTGTGATTGGGTTTTGCCTCAGGCACCTAAACTGCTATCGCTTCTCAGTGATATGAAGCTCAAAACATTCACTTGCCACCCTCCTTTTTTCTCTCTCCACAGAACAAAGTCTTCATTATTATTCAATTCAATACAGTAATCATATTATTTTGAAAATTATTCTTTTGAAAACTGGGAGGAAAAAATAGGATTTAGACAATCAGGCAGGAACATGCTGATTTTCCCAAATGCTCTTTTTTGTTTGAACACCTCCGTACGTTCTTCCAGGCAGCACTTTACTGGATGCTTTAATAACAACATACCTTATAATGCAATGTGGACCAGAGATGAGTATAACACGTTTTCCAGAATGCACAGGTGTGTTAAAAATGATACTTCCAGAAGTGTCTGATTGTTCTGTCATGATAATATAAACACAGAAAAAACTCTTCACCCAGATATACACACAGTAAGAACACACTTGATGTTTGAAGTCTTTTTCAGAGTCATGCTTTAACCCTCTGGGATCCGAGGGCATTTTTTTGGGCAGTTCACTCGCCTGGCATAAATGTTTTATTATTGCTGTTAACAGCTCTCCCTGCATCCCACAATCAAGTTTTATGTCTTTTTTTTCAGGACAACCTGTGCTTTCAGAATATATATGTTTTTGTTGTGTTTTATAAGTGTAATAAAGGTTTACAATCAAAAATAGGCAAGGAAAAAATAAATCGAAAAATTTATTCAAACATTTATTCAAAACACACAGCAAACTATAATAAACAACTGTTTTGACACTTTATAAAGGTAATTTGAGGTCTTGTGTGAAAGACTGTACAACAAAAAGGTTCAAACAATAAACACAAATGCACATTTTGAACAATATATACAAAATGGTCCTGTGTGTTTTTGTTGTCCATTTATATGGTAAACAGTGCTTTACACAGAGAAAGCAACAGAGTTATCCAGTAACATTCACATGCAAACTAGTGGAGCAATCCTGATAGTTACACACTCTTTGTTTGAGCATGTGAGATTGTCATCAGAGGCTCTCAGTCTGCTCCTGCTTTCACTCTTCGCTGTGCGTAATGGCGCAGGGCGCACTGAGTATGTACTAATAGTATGTACTCATTGGAGCACCCAGGGGGCTATTCAAACGGGCCAACTAGTAACATATCACTCCTGAAAACGATCTTTGGCTTTTCACGTGAGGTAAATCTGCCCTACGATTGGATTTTGGAAAACCATGTGACGGTGAACCAATTCCGATTGGACACTCACATTGCGCACGTCATCACACAGCTTCTATGAGGAGTACAAAGATGGCCCATGGCTGGCTCGAAAGTCCGCGGAGTTAACTTTTCAGCAAAAAAAAGTAAGTTTTAAAAATACTGTGCAAAAATTTTATGGAAGACAAAAATCCACAATTCAAAGATCCTGTAAAAATGATGACATAAATCAAATAAAATGCATATCTGTAAAGATGATTAAAAAAAAAAAACAACAAAAAACAAAACAAAAAAATTGGACATTTGAAAATGTCAAATTTGTTTGTTTTTTTTACTGACACAGTGGTGGAGAAAATCCATAATATATATATATATATATATATATATATATATATACGTGATCTATTAGATAATAAACCGACCCTTTTTTTTTTTAACTATATGGATTTGAATGACGTGCAATTACACCAATCATGCTTGAACCCTCGTGCGCGTGTGAGTTTTTTCACGCGTGTCGGTGACGTCATTTCCCTGTGGGCAGGCCTTGAGTGAGATGTGGTCCCACCCTCTCGGCTGAATTCCTTTGTTTCACACGCTGCTCAAGACGGTGCGCGTTGCTTTATCAACATTTTTTCTGGACCTGTGAGGAATATCCGAGTGGACACTATTCAAGAAATTAAGATGGTTTTCGGTGAAAAGTTTAATGGCTGATGAGAGATTATGGGGTGTTTCTGTCGGTGTAAGGACTTCCCACAGAGCAGGACATCGTGCAGCGCTTCCAGGCGCCGTCGGCGGCCTGTTTCGACCTGAAAACATCCTAATTTAAGGCTTAATTCACTCAGGACGTCGTGAGAGAACAGAGAAGATTCAGAAGAGGCCGGCATGAGGACTTTATGCGGACATTCCACTGTTTTAAGGACATTTTTTAATGAAAGACGTGCGTGCAAATTCGCCGAGTCGTTTCCGTGACGACTCGGCGAATCTGTGTGCGCCGCGACAGGAAAAACACTTCCGTGTTGAAAACCATTTGTAAAATTCAGGCGGCTTTTGATGGCTTTCAACAAGTGAGTAACTGAGAAATTGTTTAACAGCTTGGGCATGTTCCAACTTGCCCGTTAAGGTTTCCAACGGAAGTGTTTTTCCTGTCGCGACCCCCCGCGGTCGGGTCCAGCCCGCAATGTTCTTTCATTACAAAATGTCTGTTAACAATGGAATATCCGAATAAACTCCTCATGCTGACTTCTTCTGAAAGTTCTCTGTTCTCTGACGACTTCCTGGGTCAACAGAGCCTGAAATGTGAAAGTTTTCAACTTGAAACGGTGAGACGCTGCTGCCTCGAAGCGCAGATCGCCGTCAGGCGCCGTGGGCCGTCCTTACGGCGACACTACCAGACCAAAATCTCTCATCAGCCGTTAAAATTTTTACTGAAAACCAGCTGAATTTATCGAATGGTGTCCACTCAGTTGTGCCTTACAGTTTTGAAAAAATTTTTATCAAACAAAGCAGCAGTCTCTGAGCCATTCCTAAGCAATGAAAAAACGACGAGAGGGTGGGCCACTCCTCACTCAAAGACTGCCCACAGGCGAATGACGCAACCGACAGGCGTTAAAAAACTCTCGCATGCCCACGAGGGTTCAAGCATGTCTGTTGTAATCACACGTGATTCAAATCCATATGGTTTTTGAAAAAAATAATAAGGTTGGATACTTTTCTAATAGACCCTGTGTATATATATATATATATATATATATATATATATATGTATATATATATATATATATATATATATATATATATATATATATATATATATATATATATATATATATATATATATATATATATATAGGATGTTTTACATTTAAAAATATTTATGTAGTATGTTCAATTCAACTTCGCAAATGAGTGCTTCACAAATCAGTCTGCTAATGTTGGTGATACAATGGTTTTAACAGTAAGAGTTTTGCACATCTGCTCCTGATTTGACTGTAAAATGTTTTTAAGAAAGTGTAGCAGCCAAAAGGAAAAACATAGCAATTCTCTGTTGCCTGATTGTTACATAAAACTGCTCAACCACTTGTAGAAAAAGCAACTGACCTTCCATTTCAGGTACTCAACTGTTGCAGGTGGAGCTGCATAAATCAGCAGAGGCCATCAGCTCAAGACTAGATGAAATCCTGATCGAACCAGGCCTCAAGACTTTCAGGCAGGCCTGATATTTAGACTGTGCTGACCCAGAATTTAAGGACTTTGTAGCAATTTTGAATAGCAGGATAATTTTACGATTAACCCAGGAACTGGCAGGTACGGCCCAAAATGCAGACACAGCGTGGAGACAGAACGGTTTATAGAGTTTATTTTGGTGAGATGTAGGCAGGCTTGGCTGGACTGGTCTGACAGCAGAAGACAGGAAGAGCTGACATTATCAAATTGAATGAACCTTTGACTTTTTGTGTATTTTTAGCCATACAATATAATAACATATAATGTTGTATTTTCTTTTAGTACAATGAAGAATTGCATTATGTTGAGCCATGCCTGAATGGAACTTTGGTCCAAGCAGATGTCACCAACAAAGATGTGAGTCTTTCTTTGTTTTACTTTAACAGACTGAAAATTCCTCATCTGTGTTTGTGTCTGAGGCTTTGACCATGTTCATATTTAGAAAAGAAAATTACACAAAGAAAGCATTTGCCAGTGATGAACAATACAAAGCAATTAGGTTTTCTCTATTGTTATGCAATGTACGAGGGCTGTCAATAAAGTTACGGTCCTTTTTATTTTTTTCAAAAACTATATGGATTTCATTCATATGTTTTTACGTCAGACATGCTTGAACCCTCGTGCGCATGCGTGAGTTTTTCCACGCCTGTCGGTGACGTCATTCGCCTGTGAGCACTCCTTGTGGGAGGAGTCGTCCAGCCCCTCGTCGGAATTCCTTTGTCTGAGAATTTACTGAGAGACTGGCGCGTTGTTTGATCAAAATTTTTTCTAAACCTGTGAGACACATCGAAGTGGACACGGTTCGAAAAATTAAGCTGGTTTTCAGTGAAAATTTTAACGGCTGATGAGAGATTTTGAGGTGATTCTGTCGCTTTAAGGACTTTTCACGGTGCGAGACGTCGCTCAGCGCTCTCAGGCGGCGTCATCAGCCTGTTCAAGCTGAAAACCACCACATTTCAGGCTCTATTGATCCAGGACGTCGTGAGAGAACAGAGAAGTTTCAGAAGAAGTCGGTTTCAGCATTTTATCCGGATATTCCACTGTTAAAGGAGATTTTTTTAATGAAAGACGTGCGGACGGGTCCGCGCGTCGGGACGCAGCCGCCGCGACGCTCCGCCACAGGAAAAACACCTCTGTTGAAAGCCTTAAGGACAAGTTGGAACATGTCCTGCCTGTTAAACAATTTCTCATATACTCACTCCACTGAAAGCCATCAAAAGCCGCCTGGATTTTACAAATGGTTATCAACACGGAGGTGTTTTTCCTGTGCCGCCGCACCGCGTCGGCTGCGTCCCGACGCGCGGATCCGTCCGCACGTCTTTCATTAAAAAAATCTCCTTTAACAGTGGAATATCCGGATAAAATGCTGAAACCGACTTCTTCTGAAACTTCTCTGTTCTCTCACGACGTCCTGGATCAATAGAGCCTGAAATGTGGAGGTTTTCAGCTTGAACAGGCTGATGACGCTGCCTGAGAGCGCAGCGCGACGTCTCGCACCGTGAAAAGTCCTTAAAGCGACAGAATCACCTCAAAATCTCTCATCAGCTGTTAAAATTTTCACTGAAAACCAGCTTAATTTTTCGAACCGTGTCCACTTCGATGTGTCTCACAGGTTTAGAAAAAATTTTGATCAAACAACGCGCCAGTCTCTCAGCAACTTCTCAGACAAAGGAATTCCGACGAGGGGCTGGACGACTCCTCCCACAAGGAGTGCTCACAGGCGAATGACGTCACCGACAGGCGTGGAAAAACTCACGCATGCGCACGAGGCTTCAAGCATGTCTGACGTAAAAACATATGAATGAAATCCATATAGTTTTTGAAAAAAATAAAAAGGACCGTTACTTTATTGACAGCCCTCGTATATCTGTAATTTTTAGTTTACATACCTATATAACAGTGTTCTATATGTTATAATCCTTAATATTAATGAAGCCCAATCTCTAGCTCCCAAGTTAAAGTATTTATATTTTCTTCATCTTTGAATCCACCCCGGCTCTCTCTGTTTCCAGGTTACTATTAAAATTTTAATCTTTTTCAGATCCTTTAAAATTCAATTTAAAAATTCAATCGCTCACTATTATTAGCCTTCAGGACACAGCTGTTCACTGGTAGAGTCACAAATTACTTCCCATGCAACCACCTGCAAGCACTGTAGAAATATGTGCACAGCATTTGTGTGTGCACTCATGCTTTAGTTTCTGTTTATTTTTAAGGGAGCGCATACTTATGCATATGGATTAGTTTATTTTGTGTTTAATTTCAGATAGTAGGTTAATGTGCTGTGAGTCAGCCAGCTAAGAGGCAAACACAGTCTGGGCAAGTCGATAAGGCTGACGTCTTTAACTTCAGCTCAGTGCAGTGGCAGTGCCAACATAAAAATATGGCTTTAGTCTTCCAAAAAACTGTACCCAAACTTAAACTGGGTCATAACAAGTAACATTTAATCACATACTCATAAAATACACATTCCTCTGGCTATATTACCAAAAAAGATGTTTGTCTTATTAGACTTGTTGACAGCAATTGTAATTAGGGAGTGAAATTCATCCTGTCTTCTCGATAAAAGATTTTTCTGTGTTGTTAAAGATCACAAGTGGTCTTAGATGGGGATTGCCACCAGTGGTGGGCACAGCTAACAAAAAGTTAGCTTCGATGACCATTAATCCGATAACTGAAAAGTTATCTTTGATGACGCTAAACTGATAAACTGCTAAAAAAAAATTATCGCTATTACAGATAACTGATAACGTTTATTTGGACGTGGCCACATCAGATTACACCAGTGGTCTCCAAACTATTCCAGAAAGGGCCGAGAGGGTGCAGGTTTTCTTTGTAGCCACTGACTCCAGCAGGTGATTTCACTGATGAACTCATCCCACCTGCTCCAAGTGATGTTAATCAGTGAAATCACCTGCTGAAGTCAGTGGCTGCAAAGAAACCTGCACCCTCTCGGCCCTTTCTGGAATAGTTTAGAGACCACTGGATTACACTATCTGTTTCTGATAAACCAGTTTCACTTTAAGTGCCACAGGGGCTGCTGGGTAAATTCAAGGATCACAAACACAAAAAGAATGTATGAAAAATGAATGAATAAAAAATAAAACCCGAAACACTGTCATCATCTTTCAAAAGGAGTAAAACACAGTATTAGAAGTCACAGTTTATCTCGGTATTATATACACCGTCATTTATGAACTAAAAGCTGCTGCTTTTTTTCACACACTTTGAACCCTGCAGCTTAAACAACCGAAATACGTCCATTGATGCATTGATTGGAAGAGTAAAAGACACATAGTAAATATAAATTCTTCCCTGTTAGTTTCAGTGGGATTCATTAAATTCTGAAGAAAATATTCCATATAAAGCATCCTGATTATCCAAAATGGTGTGTAAATGGTGAAGAAAAGTCCCTGCAGCTGTGCCGTGAGATCTCCTCTCTCCCACTGAGTCTTTGTGATTAAATTATCCCATACCACAAAGAAATAAAATAATGTTAGAATTAGTCAGTGTTGTTTGTGTTGAGCGAACAGTAACAGTGTAACGTCTCAAGTGAACCTGAACTACAGTATCCACAATGCTTGCTGCGTCCACCGGCCAATCATGTCTTGCGCTTAGTGATGTCATCAACAAGCAACAGCCAGTCTGCCATAAACCACTAAACTACACATGACAGGGATTAAAATGTTTGATTTTTAAGGTTTACAAACATTTTTGGCTGTTAAACTTTGTTCACTTTACCAGCAAAAAAAAAAAAAATGTTAGCAGACTGAAAGTTATCGGAACTAAATTTATCAGAAGATAATTGGTCCGATGATGGTTTGAAAACTTATCTGAAAAGCTAATCCGCTAACAAAAACATTAGCTTTGATAATTATCAGTTATTGAATTAGCTGAACAGTACCCACCACTGATTGCCACATAGCCAAAATGTAGTGGTACACCTCATCTGAGTTTCCCCCAAGTAACCATTGATTTGAGACAGTTATTCCAGTGGTGCCCAAGGATCCTTCAAAGGGATGTAGTACCATAGTCATCCAGTCATCAGCTAAGGTTACTGGTTAGTTTGCATCTGCAGTTGCAGGGACTAAAGTTCTCGCTAACATGGATTACCATCAATTGGACTGCTAAAAGGCAGGTTTCACGCTGATGGTGTTCTGATTAAAAAAAAAAATCAAAGCTGGACACAAGATATAAAATTTACTGCATTCAGAATGTTCAAAAATTCATTTTTAGAATAAATTCTGTTTTGTTTTTGTTGTTTGTTTTTTTTCTCCTGGTAGAGAGTTCCTGTGCCTGTTCCTCTGTGTGTTTGATACTCATAGTGCAGTGACAACCAACACAGCATGGCAAAGAACAGAGTTTTACAAACATATTTTAAAACTTTTCTTTTCTTTCAAAGTCTGCTCCAAGTGTCTGTGGTTGCTGTGGTTAAACTAAAAACGCAGCTGCAGACTCGCAACACATTAACAACAAACAGCGCTTTTTTCCCCAAAATATGCCTAAAATCTCTTTGAGGATGACATAGCGTAAATTACACTCATAAAACCTTCTTACCTCTCAATCAGGTCATGCTTTCCACATAAATACACAAATTCTTGATTGTTTCTGCTCAGAGACTGCAAACCAGGGGAGAATCCAGGCAAAAAGAAGGTGTTGTCCCCCACAACACCCTTTGATTGAAGGCCCATTTTTGAAGATATTTTTCATGCTACTACTACTTATAATAATAATAATAATAATAATTTTAACAACTGAAATATTTAAATTAATATTACTCTGGGCCTAAGTTTTACTTTTGTTCTGGACAAAATTTAATAGAAGTTGAAGCCATGCTCATCAATCAAAGCATGCCAGTCAAAGCTAAAATAGGATGGAGTTCATTAGTTTTGCAAAAGTCAGTTTTTTTTTCTTTTTATGCAACAGTCCATCCATTTTGCTCACCTTAGTTTGTGGTTCCAATCAGCAGTGTTGCCACAGTTACTTTGGAAAAGTAATCCAATTACTGATTACTGATTACTCCTTGAAAAAGTAACTTAGTTACTTTACTGATTACTCAATTGTAAAAGTAACTAAGTTAGATTACTAGTTACTTTTTTAGTTACTTTCCCCAGCTGCCGACAACAACCCACCTCAAAATGACGATACCTGTTTTGCCAAAACTTACTTTATAGTCACCCTTTCTTGACTTCAATGAAAATAAATACTTGTTTTATAAAAAGTAAAATAAAGACCTCTTTCTTGACCTCATATTTAACTGTTGACAGCACTGTAACAGTAAAACTTGCAATTTTGAACCTACATTGTTTATAAATGTAACTATTAAATTCATTCTAGTATTTTTCTAACATTTAAATTCTCTCTAAATATTTTACTTGTCAAAATTAATATTATTTTAAGTAGTATTAGTAGCTGTAGTAAAAAAAAAGGCTTCAAAACTGGACCTTTAATCTAGGGGTGTTGTGAGGGGGGCACATCCTTGCCCCACGCCCCCATTCCATCTGGATTCGCCCCTGCTTTGGCGTTTGAGCACAAAGAATGGATATCATTTATTTATGCAGAAAACATGACCAGATTTACACGTAAGAAAGTTTTATTGCGTTTTCACATCATGTGGTCCTCAGAAAGAGAGTTTAGGTGCATTTGAGTGGAAAATAGTGTTAGTTGTTGACGCGTCGCGGAGGATCAGCTGTTTTTAACGAGACGATACGGAGCAGCTCAGCTCAGAATTATAAATAAAGGAGGAAAATAAAGCATAAAAATGACTTTGTAAAGCTCAGTGCAGGTGTGCTGATCACCGTGCTTTAAGAGGTGATGACGAGTCGAGCAGCTGCAAAAAACCGTGGATGAAAAGCTCACAGCTCGCTGAAAGTGGGCAGTTCAGTCGAACCCTGACCCTCCTGCCCACGGACCAAGTTTAATGCTGCTATCGACCCACAATGAAAAATAATAGTAACGCACAGTGACATGAAGAAGTAACTTTAATCTGATTACTGATTTGGAAAGATTAACGCGTTAGATTACTCGTTACTAAAAAAAGTGGTCAGATTAGAGTAACGCGTTACCAAGTAACGCGTTACCGGCATCACTGCCAATCAGTGACAACAGGTTAATGCCCTGTTCTCACTTTCATGGATATGCATGCTGGAAATTCACAGTTTAAAGCCTTTTCCTTATCTTGGAAGAGCTCTGATGGTGCAGCTTAGCTAAAATTTCCATAAAAATTGTTCATTTTGTGATAAAAGCATGGAATTTGGTGCATATATCCATCCATCCATCCATTTTCTTCCGCTTTATCCGGTGTCGGGTCACGGGGGCAGCAGCTCAAGCAAAGCCGCCCATACCTCCCGATCCACACACACCTCCCCCAGCTCCTCCGGGGAAACCCCAAGGTGTTCCCAAGCCAGCCGAGAGACATGGTGACGGTGCATATATTCTAAATTAACTAATGTTTATGTTTAGATATGGAGACATCCTGGAGCTGAACTCAAATGAGCTACAGGGGTCAATAAAGAATTACACTGGGATCAAAATTTAACAATGCTCCAATGATCTTGAAAACTATACCACATTATTTGTCTGACCATAACGATTCCAAAAAGGTGTAGTTTGGACTACCTATGAATGAATTCCATGGAGTTATGAGGTAAAAACAGCAAAAATGGTGACAAAGGTTTCAGTTTGTACAGGAGTCAAAAGTTAAAGTTGCTCCAATTTTGGTTAAAAAAAAATATATATATATATATATATATATATATATATATATATATATATATATATATATATATATATATATATATATATATATATATGTATGAGGTCTGTTAGAAAAGTATCCAACCTTTTTATTTTTTTCAAAAACCATATGGATTTGAATCACGTGTGATTGCATCAGCCAAGCTTGAACCTTCGTGCGCATGGTTGAGTTTTTTCACGCCTGTCGGTTGCGTCATTTGCCTGTGAGCAGGCTTTGCGTGAGCACTGGTCCACCCCCTCGTCGTTTTTTCATTGTCAGAAGAATGTCTGAAGGACTGCCATTTTGTTGCATTAAAATTTTTTCAGAAACTCTGCCAGACAACCAGCTGGAAACCATTTCAAAGATTCGGTTGGCTTTCGGTGAAAATTTTATGGGCTTCAGAGAGATTAAGGAGTGTTACTGCCGCTTTAAGGATGGCCCACAGCGCCTGAGGGCGCGCCGCGCCGCGCTCCGAGCCGCGATCGACAGGCTGAAAGGAGCTGATCACTTCCAAATTTAAGGCTCTGTTGATGCAGGACGTCGTGTAACTAGCAGAGAAGTTGTACTACGGGCAACCTACTCTTATTTTTACACATATAACACAGTACAAGCCCAGTGCATTACATTATCACACCGCAGACTAGACCAGTGTTTTACATCATTCATGCTACCTCAGATTGGCGGGCAACTGTGATCTTCACATGCTGGTGTGTCACGGTTATAAACTGTGAGCTTCCAGACTGCATTTTTGTGAAAATGAGAATGGGGCTTAAGTCAGGCAAAATCTTTAGCTTAAGGTAGGGTGAGGTGTTCCCAGGTCAGATAGGATATAGACTTTGTAATCCCATCAGCCTGTTTTTGGTCTACCCCTGGATCTCTTCTCAGTTGGATAGGCCCAAAAACATTCAACTGAGACTCATGAGCCAGGTATTGTATTCAGACAAAGTTAATGCGATGAAGTACCTCAACTGTCATTTTCACCTCAAAGAATCAACACTTCCATATGAGGTGCTTTAGGATTTCAGGGGTCTTTATCCTGTCTTTGCACCAGCATTTACATAAAAATCTGGAGGTTTTCCATATACATACAGCAGTTTGTGAAAAAGAAATATGCAGGAATTGTTATTATACAGGAAGAATACTTTGTCAGACAGAAAAGGATTGGTAACCACTGCTCTAATATGCCTTTTCTTCTGAACATTTTGTCCTCGTGATGTTTTTTTTTCTTTTTGGTTTTAATGTGTCCCATTATTCACACTATTTTCCAGCATTTCCGGGAGCACCTTGACAAGCTGTTTGCTCAAGGCATCGGCATGTTAGATGTTGCTCTGACTGAGGCTTTCAATCTCCTTAGTGACGTAAGTACAACACTCACACATGATTACCACACACAAATATGCTCATACACACAAAAACGAGCCCTCTCATTGCACAAGATTAATTAGCCCACTGTAATTAATAGCTAAATCATGCCAAAACCACGTAAACAAGACACATGATGGGGGGTTAATGGTTTGACATCTCCCCATTAGGAACAAGTAATTAATCAAACACTCATAGACACGCAAAGACATACAGTACATGTATTGTGATTTTCAAAGTACTCAGATTACAACATGTGCTCATCTTTGTTAATAGAGCATTTTTGGTCTTGAAATGTGTTCCCATAGTTCGACGCACATGTGTAGACTTGTCTATGATTTTAACAACATGATGGCAAATCACTTAAATATACTAATTTGAAAATAGCATATCAGCAAAATGCTTGAATGTCTGATGAAAAAACACAAAATGTTTGAATGAAGTTTTAAATTTTCAGAGTTGCTTTCTGATTGCTTTCACCCATGATAATCTTCTGTCCCTCACCCTCTTTCCTCGTTCCAGTTTAATGAAACCGGGAGGGGTAGTGTTTGTAGCCAGGCCATTATGTTGGTGACAGATGGGGCAGTGGACACATACGATGCCATCTTTGCCAAGTATAATTGGCCAGAGCGGAAGGTAATAGATCAAACTACATCAACATTAACATGAATTTGTGTCTGTTATTCTGCAGTTTTGTTTCATACCAATTGTACAGCGTTGTTACTTGAGCTCAGGTTCCTGGTGCGTACTCATGATGCAACACCTCATGGGAGGCAAAGCAAATGGTCAATGTGAATTTGACATTGCTACACATCTTTGGCCTCCTTTGGCCTCGGTGATGTTGGATGTTTCTAATGCAATGACTGAAATTTGGTTTCCAGTTCATACCCATGAACCCAAGTTTCATCACTATTGAGATGGTGTTCAGGGAGTCAGGATCACTGTTTGTGCATTCTAGCATGTCCTGCGACAGTTCCAGACACAAGTTGCTTCTGCTCCACCATCACCAGCTTCGGCACAAATTTTGCTGCTACTCTCTGCATGCCCAAATCCCCCATCAAAATGGAATGTAGCAAACCTGTGCTTATCCCCACTTCATCCACCGTTTCCTTAATGGTACCACGACAACCAATTCAAAGATATCATTAAAAGCCCCAAATTACCATGACATTCCTGCCCATGATGAGTGTATACAAACTTCTGACCACTACTGGAAGTAAGCAACATAATGAGCAACATAAAAAAAATAATAAATAAATAAATAAATGAGGCAACCAATTTAAGGGCAAAAGTCTATATGTGCCAGTGTTTGCAAAGGTCTGTTTGTAACAAGTGCTATACTGGCTGCTGTATTTGGACAAGCAATAGAAGCAAATACATGGAGGATTGCAATTCAGAACTAGAGCACCGCGCTCGTGGGGCACAAATCTCTGCCAACACGAGTTTCCAATTCCACAAAAATTTCACCTTGGAAAAAAAAGAATTCAAGGTCGTAGATCTGTTAGAAGTAGCTTTTCATAAGCTGGACTAGATATGATCAAATGTCAGGAGTGTGTATTTAGTTCATGCACTTGAATTGAATGAATGAACTTGAGTATTTTGTGGTGTTGTCAGACTTTTTTCATTTTTTTCAGTTTCTGAATTCTTTTTCAGATAATTTTCACAGGTTATCTATGCGATGCACAATTTGTCATTACTTTCTTGGCACTTGGTTTCTGACTGATAACTGGAAGACAGACAAACAACCATACAATTGGAACCTCCATCCAATTTTGGTCATGTTGGTAAATCCATAACAGAAAAATGAGGGACTGAGGCACTTTTGATTGAGATATAATGCAAAATGTACACCAAATGGGCTTTTCAATATAAAATTCAAATGTCCACAAAATCCACAATCTGGATCAGATCCAGATCAAAATGTGTCAGGTGACAGCAAGTGCCAGTCTGCATTAAATGGTGTTTTCAATGTTAAATTTAAATGGTCACACAATCTGTAATCTAGTTCATATCCAGATAAAACTTTATCAGTTGATGAAGGATACCATCCGACATAATGCTTTCAAATATGAAAGAAATTAGATTTTTTTTTTTACAGTTATAAATTTTTGAAAATTCATTCAGTGTTAAAGATAGGGAATTTTCCTGGCTTTGACCTTTGACCTATGACTTTGAAAATTGAATCAGTTCTTGCCTACAGACAAACAAACACACAAACGAGTGAAAACATAACCTCATCCAAAAGTCTCTTTGCTGCAATAGCTATGGATGAATAGGTGAAGTCGGGACACAGTGGATGAGAAATGTTGTTTTGTGGCATCATAAAGACATTATGCATAGGTTGAGGTCATTCTGTTGTGGATTTAATACAGCAAGTTATTGTTTATAAGGCTGTGTTATTTATGTCTCCCCAAGTGTAATTTACAGGTGTTTAAAATCGATTTTAATTTTTTTTTATTCAATGTGCCCTGGACACCAATTCACGGGGCACAGTGAATCAGTGTCCAGGGCACAGTGAATCAACTCAGAATATCATGAAAAAACACATGATTATTAAGATTTATTCAAAATTAATAAATATATGGTGATGCATATACAAACTATAATCCAGCAAACCAGCTATGTAATGTGTAAGTGTCTTATATAGTGATATAAGTCCTTTAGAAACTATTATAAATACAACTGTCATAATTTCTGTTCAAACGTAAAAACAGTTGTTTATATACACAAAAAATAAAAGTATAAGCGTCAACAAGTAATATTTGTCATCCACTTGATACTGGTGCTTAGTAAATCACTTTCTAGACTGATTCACTGTGCCCCGATTCACTGTACCCCAGGTGCATGTGACACACATGAGTCATGCTATCAAATAGCTGATAGTCTGGAGAAGACATAACACATACTCATCGGAGGTGGTTTTGTCCCGCGCCATGAGCGGCACGGTGGCGCAATCCTCCGCTTCTTTTTCCATGAAAAAAAACTCCTGTAACAGTAGAATGTGCCGAAAAAGTCTTGATGTCCACGCCTTCTGCCTTTTTGTGAAAGTCAGACGACGTCCCGGATCAACAAAGCCTTCACGTTGGAAATGATCTGGTTGTTTCAGCGGGGTTTGAGCCTGTCGATCGACGCTCGGAGCGCGGTGTGCTCTCAGCAGCTGTGGGCGGTCTTTAAACCGGCTGGAGCACTCCTTAATCTGTGTAATCCCCATAAAATCGTCCCTGAAAGCCATATTAATTTTCCGAATGGTGTCCACCTGGAGGTCTCTCACAGTTTCTGGAAAAAAATTGATGCAGCAAAGCTCCAAATCGTTCAGACATTTATTCGCAATAAAAATCCGACGAGGGGGGTGGACCAGTGCTCACACAATGCCTGCTCACAGGCGAATGACGCAACCGACAGGCGTTTAAAAACTCACGCATGCACACGAAGGTTAAAGCTTCACATGTGATTCAAATCCATATAGTTTTTGAAAAAAATAAAAAGGTCTGTTACTTTTTGGACAGACCTCGTGTGTGTGTGTGTGTGTGTGTGTATGTATATATATGTATGTATGTATGTATGTATGTATATATATATATATATATATATATATATATATATATATATATATATATATATGTGTGTGTGTGTGTAGTTTTGCAGATATAGCTACTGATTCACTGTGCCTCGTGATTCGCCCCAGTTTCCCCTACATCATAGTTTCAGAACATTTTAGAGCACACCTTTACCAAGTATCAGAATTTGGCTGAGTTTTGAAGAGAACATGTTTGACAAGCACAAGATATTGAATCGGCCCAGCATGGGGGCATCTGAGATTGCCTCAGAGGACTTTAAAACATAAGTATGGGCTGTCTCTGTTGTCTTGAAAGACGGCTGCTGGATGTTTCTGACAGAACACAGAATGAAAGGGGAGGAAACGAGGAGAGAGACAAAGAGCATGAAAGTGTTTCGGTCATAAAGGTCAGTGAGTGTATAAGATGTTGAAACAACCACAGACAACAAATGGATTTAAGCATCTGTACATTTTAGCTGTGGGATTATACAGTTAAAGGGTAACATGATCCAAGTGTTTTTAAACAATGATGGAAATTGTGCATGTGAGTGTTCTATTTATATTTGATTATATTTGTTTGTGAGAAATCTTTTTTTAGAAAAAAAAATACTTTAGACAGTATCAGCAGCTTAAAAATCCACTTTATGCTCAAGATTCAATCAATTCAATTCAATCAATTTTTTTATATAGCGCCAAATCACAACAAACAGTTGCCCCAAGGCGCTTTATATTGTAAGGCAAGGCCATACAATAATTATGTAAAACCCCAATGGTCAAAAGATAGCAACACAATAACGCTAGCAACTTCATTTTTTACTCATCGGCACAGAGTATCTTAAGAAATCAACCTAGCATTGATCTTTGAAGGTAGTTATAGTCAGTTTGTTCAGCACAGTTGTTGTGCTCAGTAAGTACACAGTAAATTAATTCAATAATATCGCCAGAAACAAGCAGCAGTGGTCTGTGGGATGACCAGCCCAAGGCTTTGGAAATGAAAGAAATGGACAAACAAGCTTATTTTAGAATATCTGTAACTTCAAAAACACACATTTTTGAGAAAATCAAAGAGAGACAAAAGAAGTTTGCTTTGGCTACATTTAATACAGAATCCTTCCTGCAGGGTTGTGTGGATTTGACTGTAGTTAAATGTAAGTGGTGTTCAACAATCATAAAATAACAGCTTATTTGTCTCATTTTTGTGGATTTCTGCACAGAAATACTCTTTCATTTACTGACAACCACACACATGCTCTTAGTTTTCATCATCCATCCAACATCTACTGACCAGCCAGCAGATGGCAGAAACTTCTATGGGATATTAGAATGAATGAATGAATGAATGTATTTATCCGGCACACAGCTGAGCAACAACAAAGGCTATAACAAAACATAAAAGAAACAATGTTCAAAGAACCCATGTGGCCAGAAGGGTGAAGGCAGAAGCAAGGCTTATAAGCACCCTCCCCTTATACCATTAAAAATAAAGAATGTGTGTGTATATACAGTAGTATTCAGAATAATAGTAGTGTTATGTGACTAAAAAGATTAATCCAGGTTTTGAGTATATTTCTTATTGTTACATGAGAAACAAGGTACCATAGATTCAGTAGATTCTCACAAATCCAACAAGACCAAGCATTCATATTATGCACACTCTTAAGGCTATGAAATTGGGCTATTAGTAAAAAAGTAGAAAAGGGCGTGTTCACAATAATAGTAGTGTGGCATTCAGTCAGTGAGTTTGTCAGTTTTGTGGAACAAACAGGTGTGAATCAGGTGTCCCCTATGTAAGGATGAAGCCAGCACCTGTTGAACATGCTTTTCTCTTTGAAAGCCTGAGGAAAATGAGACATTCAAGACATTGTTCAGAAGAACAGTGAAGTTTTATTAAAAAGTTGATTGGAGAGGGGAAAACGTATACGCAGGTGCAAAAAATTATAGGCTGTTCATCTACAATGATCTCCAATGCTTTAAAATGGACAAAAAACCAGAGACACATGGAAAAAAAATGGAAAACAACCATCAAAATGGATAGAGGAATAACCAGAATGGCAAAGGTTCACCCATTGATCAGCTCCAGGATGATCAAAGACAGTCTGGAGTCACCTGTAAGTGCTGTGACAGTTAGAAGATGCCTGTGTGAAGCTAATTTATGTGCAAGAATCCCCCACAAAGTCCCTCTGTTAAATAAAAGACATGTGCAGAAGAGATTACAATTTGCCAAAGAACACATCAACTGACCTAAAGAGAAATGGAGGAATATTTTGTGGACTGATGAGAGTAAAATTGTTCTTTTTGGGTCCAAGGGCCACAGACAGTTTGTGAGACAACCCCCAAACTCTGAATTCAAGCTGCAGTTTACAGTGATGACAGTGAAGGATGGTGGTGCAAGCATCATGATATGGGCATGTTTCTCCTACTATGGTGTTGGGCCTATATATCACATACCGGGTATCATGGATCAGTTTGGATATGTCAAAATACTTGAAGAGGTCATGCTGCCTTATGCTGAAGAGGACATGCCCTTGAAATGGATGTTTCAACAAGACAGTGACCCCAAGCACACTAGTAAACGAGCAAAATCTTGGTTCCAAACCAACAAAATTAATGTTTAGGAATGGCCTGCCCAATCCCCGGACCTAAATCCAATTGAGAACTTGTGGGGTGACATCAAAAAAGCTGTTTCTGAAGCAAAACCAAGAAATGTGAATGAATTGTGGAATGTTGTTAAAGAATCTAAATACTAGTTTAGTGATTCACAGGATTGCTAAAAAAGCAGTTTGAACATAATAGTTTTGAGTTTGTAGCGTCAACAGCAGATGCTACTATTATTGTGAACACCCCTTTTCTACTTTTTTTTACTAATAGCCCAATTTCATAGCCTTAAGAGTGTGCATATCAAGAATGCTTGATCTTGTTGGATTTGTGAGAATCTACTGAATCTACTGGTACCTTGTTTCCCATGTAACAAGAAATATACTCAAAACCTGGATTAATGTTTTTAGTCACATAGCACTACTATTATTCTGAACACTACTGTGTGTGTATATATATATATTGTTGAGTTAAAAGTAAAGAATTGGAGGTCTAGTGACAATCCTGTGCGATCACCACCACTGGAAACTACACTCCCCAGAATGCACCAGCAAAATGGCCGCTAATTGCTGATGAGAGCACCTGATAAAAAAAAAAATGGTGGCTCTCAGTCTTCACGCACCAAACAAACTGAAAGGATGAGCAAGCTCTACTCATTGAATGAGTAGAGCTTGAGTACAATGAAACACATTGTACAAACTAACCTGTGGGGAAGATATGGAAAGAACAAACTTAAAACAGTGATTCTTGAAGCAGAAGATGCAATTGATAAAGCTTACAATGTTCCAGTCGAAAGTGACAATCTGGAGGGCTATGAAGTTCACCTCGCTCTGTTGGACGAGAAGATAAGTGAAACCACCTCAGCTATGTCTTTGTGGGAGAGATGGATCCCTGAATCATCAAAGGATGAACTGGATGGGAGACGTAAAGACCTGAGAGCAGCCCACAACAGGCTTAAGCTGAGAAAAGCGGAATTTGCCACATCAAGGAGGCTGGCTGATCAGGGCACAAATGGGAGACCTGTCCAATCACCGCTACCTGTTGTGAAAATAAAACCAACTACTCTACCCATCTTCCAGGGAAGTAAGAGAGAGTTCCACAGGTGGAGAAAGGACTGGGAGAGCCTGCAAAGGCAAGGGGAGCCCACTGGCTCACCTGAGGTTCTGAAGATTCAGCTCCTGGAGAGTGTGAGTGAGACCATTGCAAAAGAACTAAGACTTTCAACTCATACTACTGCAGTTGACATGTTCAGAGTCCTGGAGAACAGATACGGCAACAAGGCCACCATCACTGTCGAAATCCTTGAAGAACTAGACAAGATGCCTCCGGTGAAGGGGAACCAGCCAAGAAAAGTAATTGACCTGATTCAATCTGTGGAGAAGGCCCTGGCAGATCTGACAGAGCTGGGGAACTCGGGAGCCATAAAAAATCCATTAGTTATCAAGTCCATCGAACGCAAGCTACCTGACTTCAAAAAAAGAGATTGGCTAATGTTCCTAGTTAACCCTGAAAACAATGTCACTGCAGATACTCACTTTGACATGGTCCTGAAGTTCCTGAAGAATCAAGAGGAGATATTGGAAAGACTTGAACAATTGAAAATTGTGGACAAGATGGACAAGCCGGAGAAGAAGCAGGAAAGAAAGTTTGCATCAACCAGAGCCACAAAGAACGAGGTTGATGAGGCTTGTGGTGTCTGTGGTGATCATGGACACAGCAACAAAATTTTCTTCTGCAGGAAATTCAAAGGTTTTAAACTATCTGAGAAGAAGTCTGTTGTAAAGAAGCTGGGACTTTGCAGGAAATGCTTAGGATACCATGATGTTGATGGACACTGCAGAGATCATTTTCTATGCAGGAACACAGACTGCAAAAGGGGAGGAACTGGCCCAGACCACCATTATTTCCTGTGCCCAAAAGCAGAAGCCAGAAGAGGAGAAGAGGGGAAAGGTGGAAAAGATGGAAGAGGAAAAGGAAAGTTCACAGAGGAACAGGAGGAGTTCTTACCACAACTTTCCCCAGAACTAGCAAATCAGTGCAGAAAGGCATTCACCAACAGATCCTCAGTGACACTCAAAGCAGCAGGACAGTCTGAACTACTGAAGAAGAGTGGGCTGGTCGAACTTCCAGTGATCATGATGCTGATGCAGGTGACGGCGAATGCAGGTCAGAAGATTGGCACCCTGATTGACTTAGCCTCAGACACCAATTATATAACCCACAAAGCTGCCGAAATATTGGGCCTGAGGAGTGAGGAAATAACCCTGGTCGTACATGGGGAAGGCAGAATGACCATGCAAGTCAACACAAGAAGGTACCTCTTAAAAGTCAGAGTCAAGACTCCAAAAGGGACTGAAAGAGCACATCAACTGGTCTGCTACGGCTTGGAAATAATTGCGAAGGTACATCAAGCCTGAGAAGTTAAAAAGATTCTTCCCAGATGTCCAGCTCAAAGACTTGAAAAGACCAGCCGAAACTGAGCTTCTCATAAGCCACCGAAAGGGAAGACTCGTACCCCAAAGAGTTAAAGTCATCGGGGACCTTGTGTTGTGGGAAAGCCCATTGGGGAAGACAGTGGGAGGAGCCCATCCTGACCTACTCGAAGAAGTGGAGCTGGCAGCATATGAGTCAAGAACCCACTTTGCTCACTCCATGCGAACCGCTGCTGTCAAATATCAGGAAATCACAGTTCCAACAACCAAGCCAGCCTCGCCATAGCTCTGTCCAAATTTACACCTGCCAGTAACCGTCAGTTCCTTGAGTGGTGGCACTGGGACAGCATCGGAACCGCATGCGAGCCAAGATGTGGAGGATGTCGATGTGGAAACTGTCCACCAGGAGGAAGAGATATGACCCTGGCAGAGGAGAGGGAGTTTGAGATCATTAAAGGAGGCCTCACCTACAAGGAAGAGGATGCTCACACACCTACTCCACACTGGGATGCAAAGTATCCTTATACTGAAGATCCAGCCTCTCTCCCCAACAACAAAAGGGCAGTCCAGGCTTGCTTCTTAAGGATGGAAACACAACTGAGCAAAGAGCCAGACTGGAAAATCGCTTATGCAGCCCAGATCTATGAAATGGTCGAAAGAGGTGCAGCGATAAGACTCACCAGTGAAGTCATGGAGAAGTGGAATGGACCTGTGTGGTATGTCAGTCACCTGGTGGCACCAAACCCTCATTCAGTGACAACACCAGTTCGCATCGTCTGGAATAGCAGCCAGAAATACAAAGGTGTGAGCATGAATGATCTTCTCTTGAAGGGACCAGATGTCCTTAACCCCATTAGAGCTGTCCTGCTTAGGTTCAGGGAAGGTGTGCATGCAGCTCTAGGAGATATAAAAAAGATGTACAACTCTGTCTGGCTGGAGGAGCGAGAGATGCATCTACACAGATTCCTGCGGAGAGACAGCCCAGAAGAGGAAATTGGGGAATATGCAATCACCAGAGTCAACATCGGCGGCAAACCTGCGGGTTGCATTGCTCAGTTGGCTATAAGGGAGACAGCAAGCCTGCCCAACTTTGCTCACTTAGTGGATGAACGAAGGGTTGTCGAAGAGGACAGTTATGTGGATGATCTCTTAACCTCCCTGACCTGCACAGACTAGATGACATCACAGCAAGAGTTGAAGAGATTTTAAAAGCCGGAGGTTTCTTTCTCAAACCATGGGTCCGGTCGGGGCAAAGTGGGAGGAAAGGAACTGAAGCAGATGTCCTAAGCCAGGAGCAAGGGAAAACCTTGATCCTTCCAAATCAAATGAGGGAAGGAGATAACAAAGCTCTGGGTATTGGCTACCAAGTGGACGAAGACAAGCTGTACATGCTTACCGCAGTGAACTTCTCTAAAAGAAAGAAGAAGATGCGAGTTGGCAAAGCTCTTCTTGAAGAGGAGGTGAGAACTGAAACACCTAACCCACTGACTAGGAGAGCTCTCTTAAGCCAAGTTGCTGCACTGTACGACCCGATTGGCCTAGTTGCACCAGTCAAGCAGAAGGGAGCAATTCTTGTTAGAAAAGCATTCCAAGAAGGAGGGGGTGGGAAGCTGACCCAAGAAACCTGGGACCAACCTCTTTCAGAAAGCCTCAGAGAAGAAGCCATACAGCTTTTTGAAGAATATGTGCAGCTTGGACAAGTGAAATTCCACAGGAGCCTCACACCATCCAACTGGAAAGGACAACCTTGGGGCATCACATTTTCTGATGGAAGTGACAAAACCTATGGAGCTGTGATGTACTTAAGATGGCAGACTAGTCAAGGCATTGAAGTCCGGTTTGTGGAGGCAAAAGCCAAGCTGACACCCCTGGATCAAAAGGGAGATGCTGTTAAAGCAGAAATCTGTGGTGCAGTCTTTGCAGCCGATGCAGACGATGCATGTGATGACCTCTTCTTTGCAGCTCAAGATGGTGTAACTTTTCCAGACACAACTCTCAGCAGATTGGCAGTATACAAAGATGTGAACTCTGGACTTCTAGTTTGTAGAGGGAGAATCCAGATTTTCAATGAAGAGAAGACTGCCGTACCAGTTTTGCCCTTTGAAGCATGGGTATCCACTTTGCTGGCACAAAAATCCCATGAAGCTAACCATGAAGGGGTAGCAGGAACCCTTCTCCGGATGAGGAAGACAGCTTGTGTAATAAAAGGCTGGAGAATTGCCAAGAAAATAGTTGACAACTGTGTGAGCTGCAGGAAGAACAGAGCGAAGCAGTGTCAACAAGTAATGGCAGACCTACCTCCAGAGCGTACAGGCCCAGCTGCACCTTTTGAATTCACCACTATGGACCTGTTTGGCCTATATGAAGTGAAAGATGAAGTCAAGAAAAGAACTAAACTCAAGGTATGGGGAATCGTCTTCTGTTGCATGGCCTCCCGTGCCATACATACTGACGTGGTGAGTGACCAGTCATCCGAAGGCTTCCTGCTGGCCTATCAAAGGTTCACTTCACTGAGGGGGCACCCCAGGAAACTCTGGTCAGACCCTGGCACTAACTTTGTCGGAGCCAAACCTCCTCTGGAAAAACTGTACAAATTCCTTGACCAACTGGACAAGTCTCAAGTTGAAGAGCTAGCAGCCAAACATGGAACAGAATGGTCTTGGAATATCCACCCTGCAGACTCTCACCATAGAAATGGTGCAGCAGAGGCGGCTGTCAGAATAGTGAAGCGAGCCTTGAGCAACCTTGGTGGAGATGGCGTCTTCACCTGGGGTGAATTCCAAACCTTTCTCTTCATGGCAGCCAACCTTACTAATGAAAGACTGATTGATGCGAGAACTCAAAGCAGGGAAGACTGTGTAGAGTACATCACCCCGAATTCTCTGCTTCTAGGGTAGTGCAAACCCAAAGGGAGACCCTGGAGATTTCCAGTTCGAGGGCTATCCATACAAAAGACTTAAAAGTATTCAAGCAGAGGTCAGCAAATTCTGGAAGAAGTGGAGCCAGTTGGCTGGACCAAATCTGTTTGTACGGAACAAATGGCACACCAAAGAGCAAAATGCTGCTGTTGGAGATGTGGTCTGGTTGGCTGACCAAAATGCCCTTAGAGGACAGTACAGGCTGGCCAGAGTAGTCAGCGTCAACATTGACAACAAAGGCATCATAAGAGACGTGCTTGTGAAGATCTTTCCCAGCTATCCTGTTCCCATCAGAAAGGCAGCAGGCAAGGAGCCAGCCACAAGATCCAAGAGGCTCAAAAACAAAATCCCGGCCACAATCCTTCATAGAGATGTCAGACGTCTTGTCATTCTAATTCCCATTGAAGAACAGAAGAGTGAAGGACTGATGTGACCTCATTGGGTTTGGAAAAACCATGAGCTCAAGTGGGAGGTGTTGAGTTAAAAGTAAAGAATTGGAGGTGTAGTGACAATCCTGTGCGATCACCACCACTGGAAACTACACTCCCCAGAATGCACCAGCAAAATGGCCGCTAATTGCTGATGAGAGCACCTGATAAAAAAAATGGTGGCTCTCAGTCTTCACGCACCAAACAAACTGAAAGGAAGAGCAAGCTCTACTCAGGAGTTTACTCCAAAGACACCAATGGTCGGTAAATATTTCTTTATTTTTTGGGTGCAGTGGTTAATTTGAAATGCTTATGTTTGAACTTGCAATGCTTCTTTGTTTCTTTGCAATATCAGTTTCAGTTTGGTCATTTAAATTCATACCGTGTTTAACAAGTTAAACAGTTAAGCATAAGTTAAAAGTCTGAATTGTGGAGAGTTCAAAATGATAAGTTTGTTAGTTGAAAACTTAAAATGCAAAAATGTGTAAAAGGCTTGGAGGAGTAGAACTGGTATTTGACCTGTCTTTGTTGCGTTTGATGTCTTTAATTTGTTTGTAGTAAAATATAGTTCACTAACTTGTTGATTCAGTTAATTCATTAAATTAACAGAGTAATTCATTTAAAGGCTTATTGAATTTGATGGATGAAATGCATTTCATTTAAGATTAATTTATTTGAAATTAGGTAATTAGTTTAATTCACTAACATTAGCTTATGTTCATTATTGAGACGTTAATGTATTTGTTTAATTGTTTTGTACTATTTGAACATATATTGTAGGATGATTAGTTGATTTTCATTGTTAACCTTTGTTGTTTTTCTGTGCTTTGAAGGTTATCAACCTGATGTTTGCCAACTGATCAACATGAAGCCAACAAATCTTTAAGTTGGAAATAAAAGTTGATCAAAATTTGGAAACGAGTTGTCCCTGTGTGTCCTTTTGGAGTGGAACAAGAGTAGGACTATATATATATATATATATATATATATATATATATATATATATATATGAGGTCTATTAGAAAAGTATCCGACCTTATTATTTTTTCAAAAACCATATGGATTTGAATCACGTGTGATTGCGTCAGACAAGCTTGAACCCTCGTGCGCATGCGTGAGTTTTTCCACGCCTGTCGGTTGTGTCATTCGCCTGTGAGCAGGCTTTGAGTGAGGAGTGGTCCACCCCCTCGGCGGATTTTCATTGTCAGGAAATGGCGGAATGATTTGGGCTTTTTTCCCATCAGAGGTTTTTCAGAAACTGTTAGAGACTGGCAGCTGGAAACCATTCAAAAAATGTATCTGGCTTTCGGTGAAAATGGTGAAAATTGTACGGGCTTCACAGAGAATAAGGACTGTTACTACAGCTTTAAGGATGCTTGGCGCGCCGCGCTCCGTGCCGCCATTGAGAGCCACAAACCACCGGATCATTTCTAAACGGATGGCTCTGTGGATCCGAGGACCGTCGTGTGCACTTTCTCTGGCTATCACAAGAGCTGGACATCAACCATTTTCCGGCAGATTTCACTTTTAACAGAGATTTTGTCATGGAATGCCGAGCGGAGGCTTTGCGCGTCACGGCCAATTTGCTGATGGAGCGAGACAAAGGAACACCTCCATTTTGGTCTCACAGGACGGCTTTGAGATGGCGTTCAGACAGCTGTCGTTGGTTTTTCCATCGAGTGATTATCCGAGAAATTGTGGATGTGCCTGGACATGCCAGAACATGTCCCGTGAGGCTTCATCACGGTTGTTGCTGTGTGCCATGCGGCACCGCCGCAACGCACGAAGCCTCCGCTCCTCTTTCCATGACAAAACTCCTGTAACAGTGGAATGTGCCGTTCATTTCCAAACTGGACGCTGTGTTTTATCCGGGATGTCGTCTGACTAGCACAGGAATTGTGAAAAGACGTGGACATCAGCACTTTTTCGGCACATTGAGACAGACATGCGGAGGAATTCCACATGTCGCGACGGTGCCGTGATGAAGCCTTCACCATCATGGACTCCCAAAATTTCGTGTATATTTGTATTGTCAAGTGTGCCAGTAGCTTGGCCCAAGCAGAGGGTCCCACTTGAGTCTGGTCTACTTAAGGTGTCTTCCTCAAATCGTCAGAGGGAGTTTTTTCTTATCACTAGCACCTGTGTGCTTGTTCTGGGGTTGGTAAGGTTAGAACTTACTTGTGTGAAGCACGCTTGAGGCAGCTTGTTGTGATTTGTCACTATATAATGAAAGAAATGAATTGAGAATCGTGAGAGTGTCAGCCTTGACTTTTTTGACCATACACATGGTCCAACACATAGGTGTCTGAGTGTTGAGGAACCCAGTGGTTGGAGAAGGCCAAAGGGACATCCACACTTTTATTGCTGTGGCAGATATCTGCCTGGGTGGTTGCATCCAGGACCTAAGGTGGTTTGGTGGTGTCATGGATGCAGTGAAGCACCAGAGTAGGCTTCCAGACTTGAATTAACGTTGTCATCATTAATATAAATGCTCAGATTGGTCTTAATGCAGTGAATACGGTTGTGCGTTTGTTGCCTTGAAGGCTGCACTTGTATTCTCATGTTAGTGCCTCCTGTTCCCCCCCCCCCCCACACACACACACACACCTTCTCCCACCTTCCACACCACTCAGCCTCAAGGCTGAACAGCAGTGAGCAGAGAGGGGACAAGGCTGCTAGATAGTTCCATTTAGACGAAACCCCGCTGATAATAGAGGGTCTTCAGTCTCTGTCACAATCTGCCTCTGGTTTTGAATGCTTCCTTCCATCCAGCCTCACAGCTTCCACACACAGCAGACAGATTTCATTGAAAGGACTGAAATAAGTTAATGACTCCATATATGTGTGCAAATTAGTTTCATTTTTGACACCAAAAACAATCTATTCATGGAAAGTCTTAGAAGTGAAAACCTTCAAATGCTTACCATAATTATTTCTTTCTTCCAACTTCAGTAATTATTTCAAGTTTGAGAAGTTGCCTTTGATGGGGTGGGGGGTGGTATTGAGCAAGTATTCTGCATTTCATTAAGGAACAACTAAAAGAAATGTAAATGGAAAATTTTAATGTAAATTTTTTAAATCTTATAATTATAAATATTATCTTGCTTGTTGTTGTAGCTAAAGATTATTTCATTTGTATTTGACATAATGAATTATGAAGATCATTATAAATTTGATCATAATTCTACATATTAATGCCAGGATTCAACTTGATAGGTAGAAACCCCGCCTTCATCCTCACTGATACAGTGACGATAAAGGTGGGGTTTTTTATAGCATATTCTTCATCATTACAACTACCTGGGTCTGAACCTTGTATATGTTCAATGTCAAATTAGAAGTTTTCATATTATAGGGCTGCATATGACTTCATATTCATCTGTAACAGTAACAATGGGACTGTTTAGCAACTATAAGTGATCAAAATTGTTGGATTTGACTTTTTAGCCACTATAAGCAATCAAAATTTGTATGATTTTGTTTGACTTTAAAGTTTATGCAAGGTGAAACTGATGGTAAGTTTGAAAGCCAATATATGATTTACTATTCATGTTGTATAGTAACATATAGGTTCATCGGCTCTGATTCAGGACCTGGAAGTATTTGGAAAATGTTTTCCTATGTGTTTGCAGTAGGCCTCTCATCTTGCTCTCTCTCCTCTGCCCCCCTTTCCCCTCCCTATCACTCTCACTGTCTGTTCTCTTCAACCCTTTTTGGAAACAGGTAGCCTTAAACTGTTAAAATAAACCGTAAACCTCGCGTATTATCAGCATCTGCTGACACAGAAGCATCTCTGGATTATGAAACACTTTTCTGGAGGATTTTTTTTTTTTTCCTGTAAGTCAGAGTGGAGTGCATCTCTGTCGGCTCTAATCTCTGCTTCCAGCTTTTCTGTGGCTTCAACAGAGTGCTGAAAGCAGTTGACCGCTGTTGTCTTTGCTGTTTGCTTTAGATACAAAGGGAATGAGAAATATATTTCTTATTTTTTTAATTATTTGGTTGGAAATTGCAAAATAAACCAAAAGTACGACTATGGTAAGCTTGAAATGCAGTCGAATTGGTACATTTTTTCAACAACTTTCCAGTTCATTTTTGGAAAATCCTTGGTGGGTTGGACAACCAATTTGAACACGAGAGCGGGGCTATGGTGGGCGGTGCCGCCTGGAACCGCCCCACCATAGCTGAACTATGCACACTTTGTGTAATCTATTGTTTGATCACATCAAATCAAAATGATTTCTTGGCTACATCCTACCATTTTTCCTTTTAAGTACACCCTTTGTTGTTTCCTCTGTGCCATTAAACTGTGACTGGCAAAGCAACATTTGATTTATGTGCAGTTTCTCCAGTCACAGCCACTGATGTTTGTAACTCTTTCAGTGTTGGCAGTGGTGTCTTGGTGGCTTCCCTCATAAGTCTACTTCCTTGCATGTATGCCCTATATTTGAGGACAGCCAACACCATACAGACTGGTCATAGAGTACCAAATTGCTTATATTCATTAACCATGGTTTATTCTATACTCTGCGATTCAGTTTGGAAATGTTCTTGTATTCATCCCCTAAACCTGATTACTAACTGGCTTTAAAAGTGATGATACAGATGTTTTATCAAGTGGGACATACAGCACTATAGTTTGAAATTTTTATTTTGCCATAGTTTGGGATTTTTTTTTGTTCTTGTTTTGTTTAAAGAATGTACTTGTAATGTATTTATTACTTTATGCGGTTGCTTGTAAGTTTTTGATGTTATAAAAGCCAACATCTCAAAGAGGGTGAACACTTTTCAAGGCACTTATATACAGAGAACAGTGAATTAATAACCATTTTGACGTCGGAGGGAAGCCATTAAGCTGCCCATGATGACACTGAAGATCTAAGATTCATTGGCTGTGACTGGAGGACACAATATAGACGTTTGCCTGTTTGTTGAACTATTCATGGCATTAAACAAGGGATTATTGTGTCTTGGACTGGTCACAATAAAAAGCCATCCAAAAATATGCTTGAAAAGAGACTTTATTCAGTGAAGAAGGCAAATTGGGTGGTCGTGGGCTGGCATATTACATGTGTGTGTGCAATTGTGAGACAGGTTGAAAACATGTTGTGGGTGACTTGTTGTGAAATAAACATCCAGTTCATGTGCAACAGCTCTGGAAGACATTCCTGTAGTCAGTATACCAGTTTCAAAACTTGTGCCATGTGTGGCATTGTGTTGCATGACAAAGTGACATTGTTAACAGTCCGAGGCACATCTTGGACAATAATCAGTCAGCATCTTGATGTTCCACACCTGCAGGTGGGTGCATTAACTGCTCACTTACCTCGACCAAGATAATCACTTTCACATGAATTGCCTTTTGTTTACACAGAACTATAAGATTTTTACTGATTACTTGAGACATGGTGAAACAAACAAGCATTGCATGTATATTTCTGATAATTTATTTTTTTTTAGAATTTTGTTCATTTTTGAGAATAACAAAGTGATCAACATCCGATTATTACGTGAGTGAGAGAATGAATGACAATTTTAAGTATTTCTACTTATTTCTTCCTTTCTCCAGTTGTTTTCTTCTTTTGTTTGTTAGCAGGATCACACAAAAGTGAATTAACCAATTTTAGTGACATGTGATGGAGGGGCGGGCCATGTGTCAATAAATAAATTAAAGAAGGTTAAATTTTGATGCTAAAACAGGAATTTAGTTATTAAACTATTGCTAACATCGTGAGTTTGGCTTTCTGGATGTTTTATTTTTTATTACTTTCAGCTGCCCCCCGTTCCTCAGGGTCCCACAGTGCATTGGGATTTGGTACAGGTTTTATGCCGGAAGGCAATCCTGATACAACTCAGCTGTACATGGAAAAATGTGTGTAGCTCCTGGCCTTCCTAAGCAGTCTCCCAACCAATTATTAATGAAGAATTACTATGTTTAATGTGTGAGATCTGAGGGGATCAGGTGTGCACAGATCAGCCTGGCTGCACCTTTGGATGTTTTGTTAAATTTACCAAAATTAATAGTGATATTCATGAGAGAACCTTTCCTCATATATGCCATCATGCGATGCATGAAGAGGTTGATTTGTCATTAAACTATTGCATAAAGGAAAGAAGAGTGATTGATGTAAACATATGATTGTTGACAGTCCATGTCAGTGCAGAATGACGAAGGGCCATGAAGAAGAATGTTCTCGAGTGGAGCATCTAGTGGACAATCTGATGTCAGATTTTCCAACCTCGTCTCATGAGAGCTGCAAAATTGTTTTAACATTTCACCTGCTGATTACAGGAACAGCTACTCCATGGAAACATCCATTAGCATAGAAAGCTTTTATATTTTTGGCCACACTTTAAAAACCAGACCTTTTTTTTCCCCTTTTTTTTTTCTTTTTGCCTTTGTGACCACCACGATATACAACAACTAATGTTCCAAATTGTGAAAATGTGCTGAAACCAAAAATAATAATTTGAAGTGTGTGTGTGTGTGTGCCCGCATGCGTGCGAGTGTGTGTGTGTGTGTGGCTCTCAGACAATGAAGCGCATGTATCCTTGCAAAGAATTACAGTTGTACTTGCAGTTTAAGTGTGCTGAGTGTCTGGATCTTTACACACGAGAAACAAATAAGTGGAAATAAGCACTCAGTACATAATGCATTTCCAAATGTGTGCATAATTCCATGCAAACATACTACATGTGTGACTGTTGGTCTTCTGTGTGCATATGGGTCTGCATACACATGTAGAGATCATGTTTGGAATCTGGAAAGTCTGTTCCCTATGATTAGTAGACCAAGCATAGGATTAATGGAATCAGTCAGTCAGTGAATTTTTGTCACAATTTCCAGATTATAAATTGCAGCAAAAAAATACAGAAAATACATAAAAAAAATCTTTCTTTCTGTATTATCAGGTATTTAAATTGTGATTTTTGTGCATTATTGTTCTTTTATTTTTGGCATCAATTGTTTATTGTTAGTTTATTGTGTTTAGTGGTTGATTCACAGGGAAGCCACATAGAAATAGTTATTAATAACAAATGGGTGATTTACTTTTTTTGGTATAAATCACACTGGAGTAAAAATCCCATGACCTTCCAAAGTAGTAAAAAAAACAAAAAAAAACAAAAAATAACAAAAAAAAAAAAAAAAATTGCAACATTCTCCACAAAATATGGCATGTAAAAATTACTGCATATTCAGCTCAGGAATTTTGTATTTTGATTTTGGATTCTGATTGAAACAAGTGAGGACCAAGTGAACCTCCAATTCTGGGCCATTTTGGCATCTTATAACATTATAATTTCAAATTATCTTTTCCATTTAAGTTGAAATAGTTCTGTCCAGGGTGTACCCCACCTCATGCCCTATGGCTGCTGAGATCCACACCAGCTCCCACCATGACCCTTGATTTGAGTAAACGGGTATAGAAAATGATTGAATTTTAGTTGAAATAAGAATGTTGCCACAGGGGGCATGACTACACTTTTTTCAGGCAAATGTAAAGTAGGCCTTTCATTCACATTGATGCTGTGTTGCTACCCGCAGTGTCCTGGTGGCCAGTCATTGTGATACAAATGCACACTGAACCAGAATTGTACCGAACATAAGTTATTTTGTGACATGTGCACAGCACCTTTGATTGAAACGTGCATCTTGGTGAGATGAGACCACACCACAGCATGAGCATGTTCAAAACCTGTGCGATGGGACTGGTGCTGTGTTTCACATACTGTATTAAATTAAAAAACAAGTTAGTTAATACAAACATTGTATTAAAAAAAAAAGTATTTCGCCTGAAATGTTACTGTGTGCACAAGACATGATCCCTTACATAGCCACATTCATTCATAGCCATGATATCAGTAAATAATTGTGGCAAAAGGCAAGGTGTTCACATGAAGACAATCTATTATGCCCTCAGTAAATGTATTGCCGTGTTTGTTGTTATCCACAAAAACAATGCTTACACTTAATATTTCTGTATCAGGTCTGCTTGGCTATTTGGCTCATTGCAGGCACTTATCGTGTACATGAACTAATCACCCATTACCATTATATTTTGTAACACAATTGTTGCATATTTATTTCTCTCTCATAGTGGAGCTCTGCATTGGCCACAGATGGGGATGTAAATCATGTTCATCGTTCACTCTGTGGATACAGGTGCACACAGTAATGCGTGTGCTGCACTCTGCCTTTGATCTGAAATATACTTCTGCGCTGTGTTGATCAGGCATGATTGTTGCTCGTTTAAAAAGTAAAATCGGAGTTCCAGGTACTTCGGTATTGTTCCACCATCATATACGTGCACATTAGGTTATTTCTCCTTGTAGGTCTTGAGTTCCATCAGAAAAGGGAATCGAGCATAAAGTTTATGCCAAAAGTGTGCATCCACAATGAAGCTCCTGTGGTGAAAAAGTGTCACTTTTCCCCTTTGAGTAAAATAAAAATAATTCTCATTTTTGTCTTGATGAAAACTTGGATTTATTTTTGTCATCTAATTATAATAAAATAATCTACAATCCTTTATCATTGTTTTCTTACAGTAATTATCCTTTTTGCTTTTGCTTCATGATTTCAAGGATTTGAGTTCCCAGGACTCCATACTTGAAACAGAAATGAAAGAAGCAGATTAAATCAAGTCTCAGAAGTTAAGCAGATCAGGTACTGATTAGTTAGTACTTTGATGCAGACCACTTGGGAAGACCTGGGGCTGTGTATTTATCCATGTAAAATCTCAGTTGCATCAGGAACAGCATCCGGCAACAATTCTTGGGTCAAATCCCAGTGCAGACCTGTACTGGATCCACTGTGGCAACCCTGTTCAACTAGAAGCAGCCAAGAGACAAACATCAACAACACTGGAATTATATATAGGTTTTTTTTTTTCAGAATGTTGTTGCTTTTTACTTTTAGCTCTTTCCTAGACTTTACCTTGCCTTTAGTAAATTCCCTGTTAGCGTACTGGTATATACGAGGTCTGTTAGAAAAGTATCCGACCTTTTTATTTTTTTCAAAAACCTGATGGATTTGAATCACGTGTGCTTGCATGAGCCAACCTTGAACCTTTGTGCGCATGCGTGATTTTTTTTCACGCCTGTCGGTTGCGTCATTTGCTTGTAAGCAGCCTTTGTGTGAGGATGGGTGGAGTCTCTTGTCGTTTTTTCTTTGCAAGGAAATGGCGGAACGACTGGAGCAGCATGACTGCATCAATTTTGCCAGAAACTGGGCGACAGTCAGGTGGAAACCATTCGGATTATTCAGGCGGTTTTCGGTGACGATGCTATGGACATCACACAGATTAAGGAGTGGTACAACCAGTTTAAAGACGTCCGCACAATGGTGGAGAGCGCACCGCGCTCCGGGCAGCCATCAACACGCTGAAATGACCAGATCATTCCAAAGTGAACGCTGTGATGATGTGGGACCGTCGTTTGACTATACAAGTATGAACCATCTGTTCCTCTGTCGATGCAGAATCAAACACGGATAGAGCAAAAACAGGACGAAACGAAGTGCTGGTAAGTGATGAACATCATCAACAAACGAGCAGTGAGGGAGTGAACAGACGCAGTTTAAATAAGGAAGGCGGTGACAGGAAAACAAGGTGCACGTGAGGATGAAGGATCTGGAAAGGGGGTGTGGCTGACAGATGAGGAACAGGTGCAAGAGAGTGAGGGAGGAAAACGCAATGCAGATGAATCAAAAGAACTAAGTGACTGGAAAATTAACGGTGGGAAATGAGACGTGCTTAAGGCAGACAAAAATAAACGTGAGGAAAAGACTAGAAGATAATGTGACTAATCAAAGTGGAAAAACAGGAGATCAATAATAATAAACAAAACTGGAACAGAACTGACACTGAATAAAGTATAGAAATAAATACAATGACAATACAAAATAACTAAAACAGAGAATACAATAAATCACAAACACAACCTACTCAGATATGAAACAAAGATGAACAACAAGCAAAACCTGAGACTAAAGCATAATGTAAAGAATGTGAAAAGCTAAACCAATTTATATGACTAATAAAATAAGATACCCAAGAATGAAACTAGTGACAGAAAGAAAAGCAATAAATGACTAAACCGAAAATGCAATACATGAAAGAACCAAGAATACAATAAAGATGCAAGTGTGCCCCCCCCCCTCCCCACATGCCACATCTGTTGGGGGGGCGGGGGCACGACACATGCACTCACTTGCAACATGCACCAATGCCACATGTTGAGGTGGGAGCTGACATTCTGACACGCCACATGTGTGTTGCTCGGAAACGCCACAGTCGTGGGAGCACTTAGACAAATTTCACAGCCAGCTCGAAAGTGGTTGCCTGCTCACTATTTTCAAGCTGAATGTGCGAATGGCCACACATTTCCTAAGTGCTCTGCGAGTGGTATTGGATGTTCATGTGTGTCACCTGGAATTTGGCCCACACCTGCCGTGAGAGGTAGAGGTATCCAATGTGCTCTCACAGGGCACACGCTGTCTTTCGGCTACTGGTGTGCGCAAATAGTTGTAGCGACAGGTGTACGAGGCTGATTTTTCATGAATGGCTTGGAATTCCTCTTTCGTGCACTAGTCGGCTTCAATCGTGTTATGTGTGAAGGGGCCCTAAAATTTGTTTTCACTCGGGGTCACCACAGTAGATCCAAGGTGGGTCTGCATGTTGATTTGACACAAGTTTTATGACGGATGCCCTCCCTGACACAACTCCACATTATATGGAGAAATGTGGCAGTGTATAATAGTAGTGTATAATAAATGTCCAAAATGAAAATGTGTAATTTCACATACTGAGTGAACATGCTGTAACTCACTGTATTTTACAGAGTGATACAGATAAAATGACACTAAAGATGACTTACATCATATCAAGCTTCACCCATTCCTTCATTCATACTCTGTTTTTTTTTTTTTTTTTTTTTTTTTTGTGGAGCTGCCAGCTATTCATATCCATCACCAATGTTCAAATCCATAGTCTATAAACTAATGCAGAGAAATGTGTGATTATATTGAAATAGGAAGACTAATGTACAATCACTTTTGTCAAACACAACTGACAAAAATAAAGGCAGATCTTTTGTTCCATGCAGCCCATGTCTGGAGCAAATGTTCACATTACCCACATTTGGGCTGTGTGCACATTTCACAAGAACATTTTTCACAGGTCAGTTTTGTCAAACGGGACAGCACGGTGGATTAGTGGTTAGCACTGTTGCCTCACAGCGAGAAGGTCAAGGGTTCAATTACCGCCTGTGGCCTTTCTGTGTGGAGTTTGCATGTTCTCCCCATGTTTGCGTGGGTTTCCTCCAGGTGCTCCGGTTTCCTCCCACATCCAAAGACATGCAGGTTAGGTGGATTGGAATCTTTAAACTGCCCATAGGTATGCGAGTGGTTGTGAATGTGTTTGTTTGTCTGTTTGTGGCCCTGCGACAAGCTGGCGTCCTGTCCTGGGTGTACCCCGCCTCGCGCTCTATGACTGCTGGGTTAGGCTCCAGCCCCCGCGACCCTTGAGTGGACTAAGCGGATGAGTGTGAGTGTGAGAGTGAGTTTTGTCAAACGTCAATAACTGGCACCATCAAAAATTCATTTTAGCAAAGATCAAGGTCAAGGAATTTGATTTTCATCTCAATTTGGTCCAAATGTAACAGACACGTAGGTGGATACCAGATTTGCCCTTACAAAGTCAGTCAGTAGTCAATCATTTGGGTGAAGTTCAAGGTCATTGGAGTCAAATGTCAGATTGCCATAGGGCTTACTGTCTTTGTGTCCGGGGGTAGCATTGTGCAAATCAGCAGGTCTATGCATGTTTGGGTATGCCACTGTAGGTTTGTGTCTCCGGGCATTGGATCTTGAATGTTGATCTAAGGCATTTGTTTTGCTTTCCTTTTTTTGTTTAAACATGCAATTGTGTAATGCATTTACAAATTATAATGATACTGTAAAGGAATTGATTGGCAAGCCTGTTTTTAAGCTAGTTGCTGTTGTATACTGTACACATACACAGGTGTAGAATCTATACTTAGCTGCGCTCTTCATGCAAAATATTTTGGCTACGTTGTTTTCCTGTCACTTTGGCAGTGCCATTCCGATAGCTGAGGATGGATGAATAGTGGGTGATTATGGTCTTCGTAGTGATGGCTTAAAAATAACAGTCTGGTAACTATACTTACTCACAGCGAGGCTCATTATCACTGACAATAGACCAACACTATCCATGCTGGAAAATGAGAGCAAAGAATTAGCTGTGTGCGGTGTGTCTTTGGCAGCTAAAGCAGTCATAATCAATACTGAACTTGGAATGAATATTCTTCAAAAAGGAAATGCCATTATGCATATTATATATTGCAATCTTTAGGCTTAAAATTCAATTTAAAAATTCAATCGCTCACTATTATTAGCCTTCAGGACACAGCTGTTCACTGGTAGAGTCACAAATTACTTCCCATGCAACCACCTGCAAGCACTGTAGAAATATGTGCACAGCATTTGTGTGTGCACTCATGCTTTAGTTTCTGTTTTTTTAAGGGAGCGCATACTTATGCATATGGATTAGTTTATTTTGTGTTTAATTTCAGATAGTAGGTTAATGTGCTGTGAGTCAGCCAGCTAAGAGGCAAACACAGTCTGGGCAAGTCGATAAGGCTGACGTCTTTAACTTCAGCTCAGTGCAGTGGCAGTGCCAACATAAAAATATGGCTTTAGTCTTCCAAAAAACTGTACCCAAACTTAAACTGGGTCATAACAAGTAACATTTAATCACATACTCATAAAATACACATTCCTCTGGCTATATTACCAAAAAAGATGTTTGTCTTATTAGACTTGTTGACAGCAATTGTAATTAGGGAGTGAAATTCATCCTGTCTTCTCGATAAAAGATTTTTCTGTGTTGTTAAAGATCACAAGTGGTCTTAGATGGGGATTGCCACCAGTGGTGGGCACAGCTAACAAAAAAGTTAGCTTCGATGACCATTAATCCGATAACTGAAAAGTTATCTTTGATGACGCTAAACTGATAAACTGCTAAAAAAAAATTATCGCTATTACAGATAACTGATAACGTTTATTTGGACGTGGCCACATCAGATTACACCAGTGGTCTCCAAACTATTCCAGAAAGGGCCGAGAGGGTGCAGGTTTTCTTTGTAGCCACTGACTCCAGCAGGTGATTTCACTGATGAACTCATCCCACCTGCTCCAAGTGATGTTAATCAGTGAAATCACCTGCTGAAGTCAGTGGCTGCAAAGAAAACCTGCACCCTCTCGGCCCTTTCTGGAATAGTTTAGAGACCACTGGATTACACTATCTGTTTCTGATAAACCAGTTTCACTTTAAGTGCCACAGGGGCTGCTGGGTAAATTCAAGGATCACAAACACAAAAAGAATGTATGAAAAATGAATGAATAAAAAATAAAACCCGAAACACTGTCATCATCTTTCAAAAGGAGTAAAACACAGTATTAGAAGTCACAGTTTATCTCGGTATTATATACACCGTCATTTATGAACTAAAAGCTGCTGCTTTTTTTCACACACTTTGAACCCTGCAGCTTAAACAACCGAAATACGTCCATTGATGCATTGATTGGAAGAGTAAAAGACACATAGTAAATATAAATTCTTCCCTGTTAGTTTCAGTGGGATTCATTAAATTCTGAAGAAAATATTCCATATAAAGCATCCTGATTATCCAAAATGGTGTGTAAATGGTGAAGAAAAGTCCCTGCAGCTGTGCCGTGAGATCTCCTCTCTCCCACTGAGTCTTTGTGATTAAATTATCCCATACCACAAGAAATAAAATAATGTTAGAATTAGTCAGTGTTGTTTGTGTTGAGCGAACAGTAACAGTGTAACGTCTCAAGTGAACCTGAACTACAGTATCCACAATGCTTGCTGCGTCCACCGGCCAATCATGTCTTGCGCTTAGTGATGTCATCAACAAGCAACAGCCAGTCTGCCATAAACCACTAAACTACACATGACAGGGATTAAAATGTTTGATTTTTAAGGTTTACAAACATTTTTGGCTGTTAAACTTTGTTCACTTTACCAGCAAAAAAAAAAAAATGTTAGCAGACTGAAAGTTATCGGAACTAAATTTATCAGAAGATAATTGGTCCGATGATGGTTTGAAAACTTATCTGAAAAGCTAATCCGCTAACAAAAACATTAGCTTTGATAATTATCAGTTATTGAATTAGCTGAACAGTACCCACCACTGATTGCCACATAGCCAAAATGTAGTGGTACACCTCATCTGAGTTTCCCCCAAGTAACCATTGATTTGAGACAGTTATTCCAGTGGTGCCCAAGGATCCTTCAAAGGGATGTAGTACCATAGTCATCCAGTCATCAGCTAAGGTTACTGGTTAGTTTGCATCTGCAGTTGCAGGGACTAAAGTTCTCGCTAACATGGATTACCATCAATTGGACTGCTAAAAGGCAGGTTTCACGCTGATGGTGTTCTGATTAAAAAAAAAATCAAAGCTGGACACAAGATATAAAATTTACTGCATTCAGAATGTTCAAAAATTCATTTTTAGAATAAATTCTGTTTTGTTTTTGTTGTTTGTTTTTTTTCTCCTGGTAGAGAGTTCCTGTGCCTGTTCCTCTGTGTGTTTGATACTCATAGTGCAGTGACAACCAACACAGCATGGCAAAGAACAGAGTTTTACAAACATATTTTAAAACTTTTCTTTTCTTTCAAAGTCTGCTCCAAGTGTCTGTGGTTGCTGTGGTTAAACTAAAAACGCAGCTGCAGACTCGCAACACATTAACAACAAACAGCGCTTTTTCCCCAAAATATGCCTAAAATCTCTTTGAGGATGACATAGCGTAAATTACACTCATAAAACCTTCTTACCTCTCAATCAGGTCATGCTTTCCACATAAATACACAAATTCTTGATTGTTTCTGCTCAGAGACTGCAAACCAGGGGAGAATCCAGGCAAAAAGAAGGTGTTGTCCCCCACAACACCTTTGATTGAAGGCCCATTTTGAAGATATTTTCATGCTACTACTACTTATAATATAATAATAATAATAATTTTAACAACTGAAATATTTAAATTAATATTACTCTGGGCCTAAGTTTTACTTTTGTTCTGGACAAAATTTAATAGAAGTTGAAGCCATGCTCATCAATCAAAGCATGCCAGTCAAAGCTAAAATAGGATGGAGTTCATTAGTTTTGCAAAAGTCAGTTTTTTTTCTTTTTATGCAACAGTCCATCCATTTTGCTCACCTTAGTTTGTGGTTCCAATCAGCAGTGTTGCCACAGTTACTTTGGAAAAGTAATCCAATTACTGATTACTGATTACTCCTTGAAAAAGTAACTTAGTTACTTTACTGATTACTCAATTGTAAAAGTAACTAAGTTAGATTACTAGTTACTTTTTTAGTTACTTTCCCCAGCTGCCGACAACAACCCACCTCAAAATGACGATACCTGTTTTGCCAAAACTTACTTTATAGTCACCCTTTCTTGACTTCAATGAAAATAAATACTTGTTTTATAAAAAGTAAAATAAAGACCTCTTTCTTGACCTCATATTTAACTGTTGACAGCACTGTAACAGTAAAACTTGCAATTTTGAACCTACATTGTTTATAAATGTAACTATTAAATTCATTCTAGTATTTTTCTAACATTTAAATTCTCTCTAAATATTTTACTTGTCAAAATTATATTATTTTAAGTAGTATTAGTAGCTGTAGTAAAAAAAAGGCTTCAAAACTGGACCTTTAATCTAGGGTGTTGTGAGGGGGGCACATCCTTGCCCCACGCCCCCATTCCATCTGGATTCGCCCCTGCTTTGGCGTTTGAGCACAAAGAATGGATATCATTTATTTATGCAGAAAACATGACCAGATTTACACGTAAGAAAGTTTTATTGCGTTTTCACATCATGTGGTCCTCAGAAAGAGAGTTTAGGTGCATTTGAGTGGAAAATAGTGTTAGTTGTTGACGCGTCGCGGAGGATCAGCTGTTTTTAACGAGACGATACGGAGCAGCTCAGCTCAGAATTATAAATAAAGGAGGAAAATAAAGCATAAAAATGACTTTGTAAAGCTCAGTGCAGGTGTGCTGATCACCGTGCTTTAAGAGGTGATGACGAGTCGAGCAGCTGCAAAAACCGTGGATGAAAAGCTCACAGCTCGCTGAAAGTGGGCAGTTCAGTCGAACCCTGACCCTCCTGCCCACGGACCAAGTTTAATGCTGCTATCGACCCACAATGAAAAATAATAGTAACGCACAGTGACATGAAGAAGTAACTTTAATCTGATTACTGATTTGGAAAGATTAACGCGTTAGATTACTCGTTACTAAAAAAAGTGGTCAGATTAGAGTAACGCGTTACCAAGTAACGCGTTACCGGCATCACTGCCAATCAGTGACAACAGGTTAATGCCCTGTTCTCACTTTCATGGATATGCATGCTGGAAATTCACAGTTTAAAGCCTTTTCCTTATCTTGGAAGAGCTCTGATGGTGCAGCTTAGCTAAAATTTCCATAAAAATTGTTCATTTTGTGATAAAAGCATGGAATTTGGTGCATATATCCATCCATCCATCCATTTTCTTCCGCTTTATCCGGTGTCGGGTCACGGGGGCAGCAGCTCAAGCAAAGCCGCCCATACCTCCCGATCCACACACACCTCCCCCAGCTCCTCCGGGGAAACCCCAAGGTGTTCCCAAGCCAGCCGAGAGACATGGGACGGTGCATATATTCTAAATTAACTAATGTTTATGTTTAGATATGGAGACATCCTGGAGCTGAACTCAAATGAGCTACAGGGGTCAATAAAGAATTACACTGGGATCAAAATTTAACAATGCTCCAATGATCTTGAAAACTATACCACATTATTTGTCTGACCATAACGATTCCAAAAAGGTGTAGTTTGGACTACCTATGAATGAATTCCATGGAGTTATGAGGTAAAAACAGCAAAAATGGTGACAAAGGTTTCAGTTTGTACAGGAGTCAAAAGTTAAAGTTGCTCCAATTTTGGTTAAAAAAAAAATATATAATATATATATATATATATATATATATATATATATATATATGTATATATATATATATATATATATATATGTATGAGGTCTGTTAGAAAAGTATGGGACCTTTTTATTTTTTTCAAAAACCATATGGATTTGAATCACGTGTGATTGCATCAGCCAAGCTTGAACCTTCGTGCGCATGGTTGAGTTTTTTCACGCCTGTCGGTTGCGTCATTTGCCTGTGAGCAGGCTTTGCGTGAGCACTGGTCCACCCCCTCGTCGTTTTTTCATTGTCAGAAGAATGTCTGAAGGACTGCCATTTTGTTGCATTAAAATTTTTTCAGAAACTCTGCCAGACAACCAGCTGGAAACCATTTCAAAGATTCGGTTGGCTTTCGGTGAAAATTTTATGGGCTTCAGAGAGATTAAGGAGTGTTACTGCCGCTTTAAGGATGGCCCACAGCGCCTGAGGGCGCGCCGCGCCGCGCTCCGAGCCGCGATCGACAGGCTGAAAGGAGCTGATCACTTCCAAATTTAAGGCTCTGTTGATGCAGGACGTCGTGTAACTAGCAGAGAAGTTGTACTACGGGCAACCTACTCTTATTTTTACACATATAACACAGTACAAGCCCAGTGCATTACATTATCACACCGCAGACTAGACCAGTGTTTTACATCATTCATGCTACCTCAGATTGGCGGGCAACTGTGATCTTCACATGCTGGTGTGTCACGGTTATAAACTGTGAGCTTCCAGACTGCATTTTTGTGAAAATGAGAATGGGGCTTAAGTCAGGCAAAAATTTTTAGCTTAAGGTAGGGTGAGGTGTTCCCAGGTCAGATAGGATATAGACTTTGTAATCCCATCAGCCTGTTTTTGGTCTACCCCTGGATCTCTTCTCAGTTGGATAGGCCCAAAAACATTCAACTGAGACTCATGAGCCAGGTATTGTATTCAGACAAAGTTAATGCGATGAAGTACCTCAACTGTCATTTTTCACCTCAAAGAATCAACACTTCCATATGAGGTGCTTTAGGATTTCAGGGGTCTTTATCCTGTCTTTGCACCAGCATTTACATAAAAATCTGGAGGTTTTCCATATACATACAGCAGTTTGTGAAAAGAAATATGCAGGAATTGTTATTATACAGGAAGAATACTTTGTCAGACAGAAAAGGATTGGTAACCACTGCTCTAATATGCCTTTTCTTCTGAACATTTTGTCCTCGTGATGTTTTTTTTCTTTTTGGTTTTAATGTGTCCCATTATTCACACTATTTTCCAGCATTTCCGGGAGCACCTTGACAAGCTGTTTGCTCAAGGCATCGGCATGTTAGATGTTGCTCTGACTGAGGCTTTCAATCTCCTTAGTGACGTAAGTACAACACTCACACATGATTACCACACACAAATATGCTCATACACACAAAAACGAGCCCTCTCATTGCACAAGATTAATTAGCCCACTGTAATTAATAGCTAAATCATGCCAAAACCACGTAAACAAGACACATGATGGGGGGTTAATGGTTTGACATCTCCCCATTAGGAACAAGTAATTAATCAAACACTCATAGACACGCAAAGACATACAGTACATGTATTGTGATTTTCAAAGTACTCAGATTACAACATGTGCTCATCTTTGTTAATAGAGCATTTTTGGTCTTGAAATGTGTTCCCATAGTTCGACGCACATGTGTAGACTTGTCTATGATTTTAACAACATGATGGCAAATCACTTAAATATACTAATTTGAAAATAGCATATCAGCAAAATGCTTGAATGTCTGATGAAAAAACACAAAATGTTTGAATGAAGTTTTAAATTTTCAGAGTTGCTTTCTGATTGCTTTCACCCATGATAATCTTCTGTCCCTCACCCTCTTTCCTCGTTCCAGTTTAATGAAACCGGGAGGGGTAGTGTTTGTAGCCAGGCCATTATGTTGGTGACAGATGGGGCAGTGGACACATACGATGCCATCTTTGCCAAGTATAATTGGCCAGAGCGGAAGGTAATAGATCAAACTACATCAACATTAACATGAATTTGTGTCTGTTATTCTGCAGTTTTGTTTCATACCAATTGTACAGCGTTGTTACTTGAGCTCAGGTTCCTGGTGCGTACTCATGATGCAACACCTCATGGGAGGCAAAGCAAATGGTCAATGTGAATTTGACATTGCTACACATCTTTGGCCTCCTTTGGCCTCGGTGATGTTGGATGTTTCTAATGCAATGACTGAAATTTGGTTTCCAGTTCATACCATGGAACCCAAGTTCATCACTATTGAGATGGGTTCAGGGAGTCAGGATCACTGTTTGTGCATTCTAGCATGTCCTGCGACAGTTCCAGACACAAGTTGCTTCGCTCCCACATCACCAGCTTCGGCACAAATTTTGCTGCTACTCTCGCATGCCCAAATCCCCCATCAAAATGGGAATGTAGCAAACCTGTGCTTATCCCCAATTCATCCACCGTTTCCTTAATGGTACCACGACAACCAATTCAAAGATATCATTAAAAGCCCCAAATTACCATGACATCCTGCCATGATGAGTGTATACAAACTTCTGACCACTACTGGATAGTAAGCAACATAATGAGCACATAAAAAAAATAATAAATAAATAAATAAATGAGGCAACCAATTTAAGGGCAAAAGTCTATATGTGCCAGTGTTGCAAAGGTCTGTTTGTAACAAGTGCTATACTGGCTGCTGTATTTGGACAAGCAATAGAAGCAATACATGAGGATTGCAATTCAGAACTTAGAGCACCGCGCTCGTGGGGCACAAATCTCTGCCAACACGAGTTTCCAATTCCACAAAAATTTCACCTTGGAAAAAAAGAATTCAAGGTCGTAGATCTGTTAGAAGTAGCTTTTCATAAGCTGGACTAGATAGATTCAAATGTCAGGAGTGTGTATTTAGTTCATGCACTTGAATTGAATGAATGAACTTGAGTATTTTGTGGTGTTGTCAGACTTTTTTCATTTTTTTCAGTTTCTGAATTCTTTTTCAGATAATTTTCACAGGTTATCTATGCGATGCACAATTTGTCATTACTTCTTGGCACTTGGTTTCTGACTGCTAACTGGAAGACAGACAAACAACCATACAATTGGAACCTCCATCCAATTTTGGTCATGTTGGTAAATCCATAACAGAAAAATGAGGGACTGAGGCACTTTGATTGAGATATAATGCAAAATGTACACCAAATGGGCTTTTCAATATAAATTCAAATGTCCACAAAATCCACAATCTGGATCAGATCCGATCAAAATGTGTCAGTGACAGCAAGTGCCAGTCTGCATTAAATGGTGTTTTCAATGTTAATTTAAATGGTCACACAATCTGTAATCTAGTTCATATCCAGATAAAACTTTATCAGTTGATGAAGGATACCATCCGACATAATGCTTTCAAATATGAAAGAAATTAGATTTTTTTTTTACAGTTATAAATTTTTGAAAATTCATTCAGTGTTAAAGATAGGGAATTTTCCTGGCTTTGACCTTTGACCTATGACTTTGAAAATTGAATCAGTTCTTGCCTACAGACAAACAAACACACAAACGAGTGAAAACATAACCTCATCCAAAAGTCTCTTTGCTGCAATAGCTATGGATGAATAGGTGAAGCGGGACACAGTGGATGAGAAATGTTGTTTTGTGGCCATCATAAAGACATTATGCATAGGTTGAGGTCATTCTGTTGGGAGTTTAATACAGCAAGTTATTGTTATAAGGCTGTGTTATTAGGTCTCCCCAAGTGTAATTTACAGGTGTTTAAAATCGATTTAATTTTTTTTTATCAATGTGCCCTGGACACCATTCACGGGGCAACAGTGAATCAGTGTCAGGGACAGTGAATCAACTCAGAATATCATGAAAAAACCACATGATATATTAAGATTTATTCAAAACATTAATAAATATATGGTGATGGCATATACAAACTATAATCCAGCAAACCAGCTATGTAATTGGTAAGTGTCCTGATATAGTGATATAAGTCCTTTAGAAAACTATTATAAATACAACTGTCATAATTTCTGTTCAAACGTAAAAACAGTTGTTTATATACACAAAAAATAAAGTATAAGCGTCAACAAGTATATTTGTCATCCACTTGATACTGGTGCTTAGTAAATCACTTTCTAGACTGATTCACTGTGCCCCGATTCACTGTACACCAGGTGCATGTGACACACATGAGTCATGCTATCAATAGCTGATAGTCTGGAGAAGACATAACACATACTCATCGGAGGTGGTTTTGTCCCGCGCCATGAGCGGCACGGGTGGCGCAATCCTCCGCTTCTTTTCCATGAAAAAAAACTCCTGTAACAGTAGAATGTGCCGAAAAAGTCTTGATGTCCACGGCCTTCTGCCTTTTTGTGAAAGTCAGACGACGTCCGGATCAACAAGCCTTCACGTTGGAAATGATCTGGTGTGTTCAGCGGGGTTGAGCCTGTCGATCGACGCTCGGAGCGCGGTGTGCTCTCAGCAGCTGTGGGCGTCTTTAAACCGGCTGGAGCACTCCTTAATCTGTGTAATCCCCATAAAATCGTCCCTGAAGAGCCATATTAATTTTCCGAATGTGTCCACCTGGAGGTCTCTCACAGTTTCTGGAAAAAAATTGATGCAGCAAGCTCCAAATCGTTCAGACATTATTCGCAATAAAAATCCGACGAGGGGGGTGGACCAGTGCTCCACACAATGCCTGCTCACAGGCGAATGACGCAACCGACAGGCTGTTTAAAAACTCACGCATGCACACGAAGGTTAAAGCTTCACATGTGATTCAAATCCATATAGTTTTTGAAAAAATAAAAAGGTCTGTTACTTTTTGGACAGACTCGTGTGTGTGTGTGTGTGTTGGGTTATGTATATATATGTATGTATGTATGTATGTATGTATATCTATATATATATATATATATATATATATATATATATATATATATATATATGTGTGTGTGTGTGTAGTTTTGCAGATATAGCTACTGATTCACGTGCCTCGTGATTCGCCCCAGTTTCCCCTACATCATAGTTTCAGAACATTTTAGAGCACACCTTTACCAAGTATCAGAATTTGGCTGAGTTTTGAAGAGAACATGTTTGACAAGCACAAGATATTGAATCGGCCCAGCATGGGGGCATCTGAGATTGCCTCAGAGGACTTTAAAACATAAGTATGGGCTGTCTCTGTTGTCTTTGAAGACGGCTGCTGGATGTTTCTGACAGAACACAGAATGAAAGGGGAGGAAACGAGGAGAGAGACAAGAGCATGAAAGTGTTCGGTCATAAAGGTCAGTGAGTGTATAAGATGTTGAAACAACCACAGACAACAAATGGATTTAAGCATCTGTACATTTTAGCTGTGGGATTATACAGTTAAAGGGTAACATGATCCAAGTGTTTTTAAACAATGATGGAAATTGTGCATGTGAGTGTTCTATTTATATTTGATTATATTTGTTGTGAGAAATCTTTTTTTAGAAAAAAAAATACTTTAGACAGTATCAGCAGCTTAAAAATCCACTTTATGCTCAAGATTCATCAATCAATTCAATCAATTTTTTTATATAGCGCCAATCACAACAAACAGTTGCCCCAAGGCGCTTTATATTGTAATGCAAGGCCATACAATAATTATGTAAAACCCCAATGGTCCAAAGATAGCAACACAATAACGCTAGCAACTTCATTTTTACTCATCGGCACAGAGTATCTTAAGAAAATCAACCTAGCATTGATCTTTGAAGGTAGATTATAGTCAGTTTGTTCAGCACAGTTGTTGTGCTCAGTAAGTACTACAGTAAATTAATTCAATAATATCGCCAGAAACAAGCAGTGGTCTGTGGGATGACCAGCCCAAGGCTTTGGAAATGAAAGAAATGGACAAACAAGCTTATTTTAGAATATCTGTAACTTCAAAAACACACATTTTTGAGAAAATCAAAGAGAGACAAAAGAAGTTTGCTTTGGCTACATTTAATACAGAATCCTTCCTGCAGGGTTGTGTGGATTTGACTGTAGTTAAATGTAAGTGGTGTTCAACAATCATAAAATAACAGCTTATTTGTCTCATTTTTGTGGATTTCTGCACAGAAATATCTTTCATTTACTGACAACCACACACATGCTCTTAGTTTTCATCATCCATCCAACATCTACTGACCAGCCAGCAGATGGCAGAAACTTCTATGGGATATTAGAATGAATGAATGAATGAATGTATTTATCCGGCACACAGCTGAGCAACAACAAAGGCTATAACAAAACATAAAAGAAACAATGTTCAAAGAACCCATGTGGCCAGAAGGGTGAAGGCAGAAGCAAGGCTTATAAGCACCCTCCCCTTATACCATTAAAAATAAAGAATGTGTGTATATACAGTAGTATTCAGAATAATAGTAGTGTTATGTGACTAAAAAGATAATCCAGGTTTTTGAGTATATTTCTTATTGTTACATGAGAAACAAGGTACCATAGATTCAGTAGATTCTCACAAATCCAACAAGACCAAGCATTCATATATGCACACTCTTAAGGCTATGAAATTGGGCTATTAGTAAAAAAGTAGAAAAGGGCGTGTTCACAAAATAGTAGTGTGGCATTCAGTCAGTGAGTTGTCAGTTTTGTGGAACAAACAGGTGTGAATCAGGTGTCCCCTATGTAAGGATGAAGCCAGCACCTGTGAACATGCTTTTCTCTTGAAAGCCTGAGGAAAATGAGACATTCAAGACATTGTTCAGAAGAACAGTGAAGTTTATTAAAAAGTTGATTGGAGAGGGGAAAACGTATACGCAGGTGCAAAAATTATAGGCTGTTCATCTACAATGATCTCCAATGCTTTAAAATGGACAAAAAAACAGAGCACATGGAAAAAAAATGGAAACAACCATCAAAATTGGATAGAGGAATAACCAGAATGGCAAGGTTCACCCATTGATCAGCTCCAGGATGATCAAAGACAGTCTGGAGTCACCTGTACAGTGCTGTGACAGTTAGAAGATGCCTGTGTGAAGCTAATTTATGTGCAAGAATCCCCCACAAAGTCCCTCTGTTAAATAAAAGACATGTGCAGAAGAGATTACAATTTGCCAACAGAACACATCAACTGACCTAAAGAGAAATGGAGGAATATTTTGTGGACTGATGAGAGTAAAATTGTCTTTTTGGGTCCAAGGGCCACAGACAGTTTGTGAGACAACCCCAAACTCTGAATTCAAGCTGCAGTTTACAGTGATGACAGTGAAGGATGGTGGTGCAAGCATCATGATATGGGCATGTTTCTCCTACTATGGTGTTGGGCCTATATATCACATACCGGGTATCATGGATCAGTTTGGATATGTCAAAATACTTGAAGAGGTCCTGCTGCCTTATGCTGAAGAGGACATGCCCTTGAAATGGATGTTTCACAAGACAGTGACCCCAAGCACACTAGTAAACGAGCAAAATCTTGGTTCCAAACCAACAAAATTAATGTTTAGGAATGGCCTGCCCATCCCCGGACCTAAATCCAATTGAGAACTTGTGGGGTGACATCAAAAAAGCTGTTTCTGAAGCAAAACCAAGAAATGTGAATGAATTGTGGAATGTTGTTAAAGAATCTAAATACTAGTTTAGTGATTCACAGGATTGCTAAAAAAGCAGTTTGAACATAATAGTTTTGAGTTTGTAGCGTCAACAGCAGATGCTACTTATTGTGAACACCCCTTTTCTACTTTTTTTTACTAATAGCCCAATTTCATAGCCTTAGAGTGTGCATATCAAGAATGCTTGATCTTGTTGGATTTGTGAGAATCTACTGAATCTACTGGTACCTTGTTTCCCATGTAAAGAAATATACTCAAAACCTGGATTAATGTTTTTAGTCACATAGCACTACTATTATTCTGAACACTACTGTGTGTGTATATATATATTGTTGAGTTAAAAGTAAAGAATTGGAGGTCTAGTGACAATCCTGTGCGATCACCACCACTGGAAACTACACTCCCCAGAATGCACCAGCAAAATGGCCGCTAATTGCTGATGAGAGCACCTGATAAAAAAAAAAATGGTGGCTCTCAGTCTTCACGCACCAACAAACTGAAAGGATGAGCAAGCTCTACTCATTGAATGAGTAGAGCTTGATTACAATGAAACACATTGTACAAACTAACCTGTGGGAAGATAATGGAAAGAACAAACTTAAAACAGTGATTCTTGAAGCAGAAGATGCAATTGATAAAGCTTACAATGTTCCAGTCGAAAGTGACAATCTGGAGGGCTATGAAGTTCACCTCGCTCTGTTGGACGAGAAGATAAGTGAAACCACCTCAGCTATGTCTTTGTGGGAGAGATGATCCTGAATCATCAAAGGATGAACTGGATGGGAGACGTAAAGACCTGAGAGCAGCCCACAACAGGCTTAAGCTGAGAAAAGCGGAATTGCCACATCAAGGAGGCTGGCTGATCAGGGCACAAATGGGAGACCTGTCCAATCACCGCTACCTGTTGTGAAAATAAAACCAACTACTCTACCCATCTTCCAGGGAAGTAAGAGAGAGTTCCACAGGTGGAGAAAGGACTGGAGAGCCTGCAAAGGCAAGGGGAGCCCACTGGCTCACCTGAGGTTCTGAAGATTCAGCTCCTGGAGAGTGTGAGTGAGACCATTGCAAAAGAACTAAGACTTTCAACTCATACTACTGCAGTTGACATGTTCAGAGTCCTGGAGAACAGATACGGCAACAAGGCCACCATCACTGTCGAAATCCTTGAAGAACTAGACAGATGCCTCCGGTGAAGGGGAACCAGCCAAGAAAGTAATTGACCTGATTCAATCTGTGGAGAAGGCCCTGGCAGATCTGACAGAGCTGGGGAACTCGGGAGCCATAAAAAATCCATTAGTTATCAAGTCCATCGAACGCAAGCTACCTGACTTCAAAAAAAGAGATGGCTAATGTTCCTAGTTAACCCTGAAAACAATGTCACTGCAGATACTCACTTTGACATGGTCCTGAAGTTCCTGAAGAATCAAGAGGAGATATTGGAAAGACTTGAACAATTGAAAATTGTGGACAAGATGGACAAGCCGGAGAAGAAGCAGGAAAGAAAGTTTGCATCAACCAGAGCCACAAAGAACGAGGTTGATGAGGCTTGTGGTGTCTGTGGTGATCATGGACACAGCAACAAAATTTTCTTCTGCAGGAAATTCAAAGGTTTTAAACTATCTGAGAAGAAGTCTGTTGTAAAGAAGCTGGGACTTTGCAGGAAATGCTTAGGATACCATGATGTTGATGGACACTGCAGAGATCATTTTCTATGCAGGAACACAGACTGCAAAAGGGGAGGAACTGGCCCAGACCACCATTATTTCCTGTGCCAAAAGCAGAAGCCAGAAGAGGAGAAGAGGGGAAAGGTGGAAAAGATGGAAGAGGAAAAGGAAAGTTCACAGAGGAACAGGAGGAGTTCTTACCACAACTTTCCCCAGAACTAGCAAATCAGTGCAGAAAGGCATTCACCAACAGATCCTCAGTGACACTCAAAGCAGCAGGACAGTCTGAACTACTGAAGAAGAGTGGGCTGGTCGAACTTCCAGTGATCATGATGCTGATGCAGGTGACGGCGAATGCAGGTCAGAAGATTGGCACCCTGATTGACTTAGCCTCAGACACCAATTATATAACCCACAAAGCTGCCGAAATATTGGGCCTGAGGAGTGAGGAAATAACCCTGGTCGTACATGGGGAAGGCAGAATGACCATGCAAGTCAACACAAGAAGGTACCTCTTAAAAGTCAGAGTCAAGACTCCAAAAGGGACTGAAAGAGCACATCAACTGGTCTGCTACGGCTTGGAAATAATTGCGAAGGTACATCAAGCCTGAGAAGTTAAAAAGATTCTTCCCAGATGTCCAGCTCAAAGACTTGAAAAGACCAGCCGAAACTGAGCTTCTCATAAGCCACCGAAAGGGAAGACTCGTACCCCAAAGAGTTAAAGTCATCGGGGACCTTGTGTTGTGGGAAAGCCCATTGGGGAAGACAGTGGGAGGAGCCCATCCTGACCTACTCGAAGAAGTGGAGCTGGCAGCATATGAGTCAAGAACCCACTTTGCTCACTCCATGCGAACCGCTGCTGTCAAATATCAGGAAATCACAGTTCCAACAACCAAGCCAGCCTCGCCATAGCTCTGTCCAAATTTACACCTGCCAGTAACCGTCAGTTCCTTGAGTGGTGGCACTGGGACAGCATCGGAACCGCATGCGAGCCAAGATGTGGAGGATGTCGATGTGGAAACTGTCCACCAGGAGGAAGAGATATGACCCTGGCAGAGGAGAGGGAGTTTGAGATCATTAAAGGAGGCCTCACCTACAAGGAAGAGGATGCTCACACACCTACTCCACACTGGGATGCAAAGTATCCTTATACTGAAGATCCAGCCTCTCTCCCCAACAACAAAAGGGCAGTCCAGGCTTGCTTCTTAAGGATGGAAACACAACTGAGCAAAGAGCCAGACTGGAAAATCGCTTATGCAGCCCAGATCTATGAAATGGTCGAAAGAGGTGCAGCGATAAGACTCACCAGTGAAGTCATGGAGAAGTGGAATGGACCTGTGTGGTATGTCAGTCACCTGGTGGCACCAAACCCTCATTCAGTGACAACACCAGTTCGCATCGTCTGGAATAGCAGCCAGAAATACAAAGGTGTGAGCATGAATGATCTTCTCTTGAAGGGACCAGATGTCCTTAACCCCATTAGAGCTGTCCTGCTTAGGTTCAGGGAAGGTGTGCATGCAGCTCTAGGAGATATAAAAAAGATGTACAACTCTGTCTGGCTGGAGGAGCGAGAGATGCATCTACACAGATTCCTGCGGAGAGACAGCCCAGAAGAGGAAATTGGGGAATATGCAATCACCAGAGTCAACATCGGCGGCAAACCTGCGGGTTGCATTGCTCAGTTGGCTATAAGGGAGACAGCAAGCCTGCCCAACTTTGCTCACTTAGTGGATGAACGAAGGGTTGTCGAAGAGGACAGTTATGTGGATGATCTCTTAACCTCCCTGACCTGCACAGACTAGATGACATCACAGCAAGAGTTGAAGAGATTTTAAAAGCCGGAGGTTTCTTTCTCAAACCATGGGTCCGGTCGGGGCAAAGTGGGAGGAAAGGAACTGAAGCAGATGTCCTAAGCCAGGAGCAAGGGAAAACCTTGATCCTTCCAAATCAAATGAGGGAAGGAGATAACAAAGCTCTGGGTATTGGCTACCAAGTGGACGAAGACAAGCTGTACATGCTTACCGCAGTGAACTTCTCTAAAAGAAAGAAGAAGATGCGAGTTGGCAAAGCTCTTCTTGAAGAGGAGGTGAGAACTGAAACACCTAACCCACTGACTAGGAGAGCTCTCTTAAGCCAAGTTGCTGCACTGTACGACCCGATTGGCCTAGTTGCACCAGTCAAGCAGAAGGGAGCAATTCTTGTTAGAAAAGCATTCCAAGAAGGAGGGGGTGGGAAGCTGACCCAAGAAACCTGGGACCAACCTCTTTCAGAAAGCCTCAGAGAAGAAGCCATACAGCTTTTTGAAGAATATGTGCAGCTTGGACAAGTGAAATTCCACAGGAGCCTCACACCATCCAACTGGAAAGGACAACCTTGGGGCATCACATTTTCTGATGGAAGTGACAAAACCTATGGAGCTGTGATGTACTTAAGATGGCAGACTAGTCAAGGCATTGAAGTCCGGTTTGTGGAGGCAAAAGCCAAGCTGACACCCCTGGATCAAAAGGGAGATGCTGTTAAAGCAGAAATCTGTGGTGCAGTCTTTGCAGCCGATGCAGACGATGCATGTGATGACCTCTTCTTTGCAGCTCAAGATGGTGTAACTTTTCCAGACACAACTCTCAGCAGATTGGCAGTATACAAAGATGTGAACTCTGGACTTCTAGTTTGTAGAGGGAGAATCCAGATTTTCAATGAAGAGAAGACTGCCGTACCAGTTTTGCCCTTTGAAGCATGGGTATCCACTTTGCTGGCACAAAAATCCCATGAAGCTAACCATGAAGGGGTAGCAGGAACCCTTCTCCGGATGAGGAAGACAGCTTGTGTAATAAAAGGCTGGAGAATTGCCAAGAAAATAGTTGACAACTGTGTGAGCTGCAGGAAGAACAGAGCGAAGCAGTGTCAACAAGTAATGGCAGACCTACCTCCAGAGCGTACAGGCCCAGCTGCACCTTTTGAATTCACCACTATGGACCTGTTTGGCCTATATGAAGTGAAAGATGAAGTCAAGAAAAGAACTAAACTCAAGGTATGGGGAATCGTCTTCTGTTGCATGGCCTCCCGTGCCATACATACTGACGTGGTGAGTGACCAGTCATCCGAAGGCTTCCTGCTGGCCTATCAAAGGTTCACTTCACTGAGGGGGCACCCCAGGAAACTCTGGTCAGACCCTGGCACTAACTTTGTCGGAGCCAAACCTCCTCTGGAAAAACTGTACAAATTCCTTGACCAACTGGACAAGTCTCAAGTTGAAGAGCTAGCAGCCAAACATGGAACAGAATGGTCTTGGAATATCCACCCTGCAGACTCTCACCATAGAAATGGTGCAGCAGAGGCGGCTGTCAGAATAGTGAAGCGAGCCTTGAGCAACCTTGGTGGAGATGGCGTCTTCACCTGGGGTGAATTCCAAACCTTTCTCTTCATGGCAGCCAACCTTACTAATGAAAGACTGATTGATGCGAGAACTCAAAGCAGGGAAGACTGTGTAGAGTACATCACCCCGAATTCTCTGCTTCTAGGGTAGTGCAAACCCAAAGGGAGACCCTGGAGATTTCCAGTTCGAGGGCTATCCATACAAAAGACTTAAAAGTATTCAAGCAGAGGTCAGCAAATTCTGGAAGAAGTGGAGCCAGTTGGCTGGACCAAATCTGTTTGTACGGAACAAATGGCACACCAAAGAGCAAAATGCTGCTGTTGGAGATGTGGTCTGGTTGGCTGACCAAAATGCCCTTAGAGGACAGTACAGGCTGGCCAGAGTAGTCAGCGTCAACATTGACAACAAAGGCATCATAAGAGACGTGCTTGTGAAGATCTTTCCCAGCTATCCTGTTCCCATCAGAAAGGCAGCAGGCAAGGAGCCAGCCACAAGATCCAAGAGGCTCAAAAACAAAATCCCGGCCACAATCCTTCATAGAGATGTCAGACGTCTTGTCATTCTAATTCCCATTGAAGAACAGAAGAGTGAAGGACTGATGTGACCTCATTGGGTTTGGAAAAACCATGAGCTCAAGTGGGAGGTGTTGAGTTAAAAGTAAAGAATTGGAGGTGTAGTGACAATCCTGTGCGATCACCACCACTGGAAACTACACTCCCCAGAATGCACCAGCAAAATGGCCGCTAATTGCTGATGAGAGCACCTGATAAAAAAAATGGTGGCTCTCAGTCTTCACGCACCAAACAAACTGAAAGGAAGAGCAAGCTCTACTCAGGAGTTTACTCCAAAGACACCAATGGTCGGTAAATATTTCTTTATTTTTTGGGTGCAGTGGTTAATTTGAAATGCTTATGTTTGAACTTGCAATGCTTCTTTGTTTCTTTGCAATATCAGTTTCAGTTTGGTCATTTAAATTCATACCGTGTTTAACAAGTTAAACAGTTAAGCATAAGTTAAAAGTCTGAATTGTGGAGAGTTCAAAATGATAAGTTTGTTAGTTGAAAACTTAAAATGCAAAAATGTGTAAAAGGCTTGGAGGAGTAGAACTGGTATTTGACCTGTCTTTGTTGCGTTTGATGTCTTTAATTTGTTTGTAGTAAAATATAGTTCACTAACTTGTTGATTCAGTTAATTCATTAAATTAACAGAGTAATTCATTTAAAAGGCTTATTGAATTTGATGGATGAAATGCATTTCATTTAAGATTAATTTATTTGAAATTAGGTAATTAGTTTAATTCACTAACATTAGCTTATGTTCATTATTGAGACGTTAATGTATTTGTTTAATTGTTTTGTACTATTTGAACATATATTGTAGGATGATTAAGTTGATTTTCATTGTTAACCTTTGTTGTTTTTCTGTGCTTTGAAGGTTATCAACCTGATGTTTGCCAACTGATCAACATGAAGCCAACAAATCTTTAAGTTGGAAATAAAAGTTGATCAAAATTTGGAAACGAGTTGTCCCTGTGTGTCCTTTTGGAGTGGAACAAGAGTAGGACTATATATATATATATATATATATATATATATATATATATATATATGAGGTCTATTAGAAAAGTATCCGACCTTATTATTTTTTCAAAAACCATATGGATTTGAATCACGTGTGATTGCGTCAGACAAGCTTGAACCCTCGTGCGCATGCGTGAGTTTTTCCACGCCTGTCGGTTGTGTCATTCGCCTGTGAGCAGGCTTTGAGTGAGGAGTGGTCCACCCCCTCGGCGGATTTTCATTGTCAGGAAATGGCGGAATGATTTGGGCTTTTTTCCCATCAGAGGTTTTTCAGAAACTGTTAGAGACTGGCAGCTGGAAACCATTCAAAAAATGTATCTGGCTTTCGGTGAAAATGGTGAAAATTGTACGGGCTTCACAGAGAATAAGGACTGTTACTACAGCTTTAAGGATGCTTGGCGCGCCGCGCTCCGTGCCGCCATTGAGAGCCACAAACCACCGGATCATTTCTAAACGGATGGCTCTGTGGATCCGAGACCGTCGTGTGCACTTTCTCTGGCTATCACAAGAGCTGGACATCAACCATTTTCCGGCAGATTTCACTTTTAACAAGAGATTTTGTCATGGAATGCCGAGCGGAGGCTTTGCGCGTCACGGCCAATTTGCTGATGGAGCGAGACAAAGGAACACCTCCATTTTGGTCTCACAGGACGGCTTTGAGATGGCGTTCAGACAGCTGTCGTTGGTTTTTCCATCGAGTGATTATCCGAGAAATTGTGGATGTGCCTGGACATGCCAGAACATGTCCCGTGAGGCTTCATCACGGTGTTGCTGTGTGCCATGCGGCACCGCCGCAACGCACGAAGCCTCCGCTCCTCTTTCCATGACAAAAACTCCTGTAACAGTGGAATGTGCCGTTCATTTCCAAACTGGACGCTGTGTTTTATCCGGGATGTCGTCTGACTAGCACAGGAATTGTGAAAAGACGTGGACATCAGCACTTTTTCGGCACATTGAGACAGACATGCGGAGGAATTCCACATGTCGCGACGGTGCCGTGATGAAGCCTTCACCATCATGGACTCCCAAAATTTCGTGTATATTTGTATTGTCAAGTGTGCCAGTAGCTTGGCCCAAGCAGAGGGTCACCACTTTGAGTCTGGTCTACTTAAGGTGTCTTCCTCAAATCGTCAGAGGGAGTTTTTTCTTATCACTAGCACCTGTGTGCTTGTTCTGGGGTTGGTAAGGTTAGAACTTACTTGTGTGAAGCACCTTGAGGCAGCTTTGTTGTGATTTGTCACTATATAAATGAAAGAAATTGAATTGAGAATCGTGAGAGTGTCAGCCTTGACTTTTTTGACCATACACATGGTCCAACACATAGGTGTCTGAGTGTTGAGGAACCCAGTGGTTGGAGAAGGCCAAAGGGACATCCACACTTTATATTGCTGTGGCAGATATCTGCCTGGGTGGTTGCCATCCAGGACCTAAGGTGGTTTGGTGGTGTCATGGATGCAGTGAAGCACCAGAGTAGGCTTCCAGACTTGAATTAACGTTGTCATCATTAATATAAATGCTCAGATTGTGTCTTAATGCAGTGAATACGGTTGTGCGTTTGTTGCCTTGAAGGCTGCACTTGTATTCTCATGTTAGTGCCTCCTGTTCCCCCCCCCCCCCACACACACACACACACACCTTCTTCCCACCTTCCACACCACTCAGCCTCAAGGCTGAACAGCAGTGAGCAGAGAGGGGACAAGGCTGCTAGATAGTTCCATTTAGACGAAACCCCGCTGATAATAGAGGTCTTCAGTCTCTGTCACAATCTGCCTCTGGTTTTGAATGGCTTCCTTCCATCCAGCCTCACAGCTTCCACACACAGCAGACAGATTTCATTTGAAAGGACTGAAAATAAGTTAATGACTCCATATATGTGTGCAAATTAGTTTCATTTTTGACACCAAAAACAATCTATTCATGGAAAGTCTTAGAAAGTGAAAACCTTCAAATGCTTACCATAATTATTTTCTTTCTTCCAACTTCAGTAATTATTTCAAGTTTGAAGAAGTTGCCTTTGATGGGGGTGGGGGGTGGTATTGAGCAAGTATTCTGCATTTCATTAAGGAACAAACTAAAAGAAATGTAAATGGAAAATTTTAATGTAAATTTTTTATAAATCTTATAATTATAAATATTATCTTGCTTGTTGTTGTAGCTAAAGATTATTCATTTGTATTTGACATAATGAATTATGAAGATCATTATAAATTTGATCATAAATTCTACATATTAATGCCAGGATTCAACTTGATAGGTAGAAACCCCGCCTTCATCCTCACTGATACAGTGACGATAAAGGTGGGGTTTTTATAGCATATTCTTCATCATTACAACTACCTGGGTCTGACCTTGTATATGTTCAATGTCAAATTAGAAGTTTCATATTATAGGGCTGCATATGACTTCATATTCATCTGTAACAGTAACAATGGGACTGTTTAGCAACTATAAGTGATCAAAATTTGTTGGATTTGACTTTTTAGCCACTATAAGCAATCAAAATTTGTATGATTTTGTTTGACTTTAAAGTTTATGCAAGGTGAAACTGATGGTAAAGTTTGAAAGCCAATATATGATTTACTATTCATGTTGTATAGTAACTATAGGTTCATCGGCTCTGATTCAGGACCTGGAAGTATTTGGAAAATGTTTTCCTATGTGTTTGCAGTAGGCCTCTCATCTTGCTCTCTCTCCTCTGCCCCCCTTTCCCCTCCCTCTCACTCTCACTGTCTGTTCTCCTTCAACCTTTTTGGAAACAGGTAGCCTTTAAACTGTAAAATAAACCGTAAACCTCTGAGTATATTATCAGCATCTGCTGACACAGAAGCATCTCTGGATTATGAAACACTTTTCTGGAGGATTTTTTTTTTTCCTTTAAGTCAGAGTGGAGTGCATCTCTGTCGGCTCTAATCTCTGCTTCCAGCTTTCTGTGGCTTCACAGAGTGCTGAAAGCAGTTGACCGCTGTTGTCTTTGCTGTTTGCATTTAGATACAAAGGGAATGAGAAATATATTTCTTATTTTTTTAATTATTTGGTTGAAATTGCAAAATAAAACAAAAGTACGACTATGTAAGCTTGAAATGCAGTCGAATTGGTACATTTTTCAACAACTTTCCAGTTCATTTTTTGGAAAATCCTTGGTGGGTTGGACAACCAATTTGAACACGAGAGCCGGGCTATGGTGGGCGGTGCCGCCTGGAACCGCCCACCATAGCTGAACTATGCACACTTTGTGTATCTATTGTTTGATCACATCAAATCAAAATGATTTCTTGGCTACATCCTACACATTTTCCTTTTAAGTACACCCTTTGTTGTTCCTCTGTGCCATTAAACTGTGACTGGCAAAGCAACATTTGATTTATGTGCAGTTTCTCCAGTCACAGCCACTGATGTTTGTAACTCTTTCAGTGTTGGCAGTGGTGTCTTGGTGGCTTCCCTCATAAGTCTACTTCTTGCATGTATGCCCTATATTTGAGGACAGCCAACACCATACAGACTGGTCATAGAGTACCAAATTGCTTATATTCATTAACCATTGGTTTATCTATACTCTGCGATTCAGTTTGGAAATGTTCTTGTATTCATCCCCTAAACCTGATTAATAACTGGCTTTAAAAGTGATGATACAGATGTTTTATCAAAGTGGGACATACAGCACTATAGTTTGAAATTTTTATTTTGCATAGTTTGGGATTTTTTTTTTTTCTTGTTTTGTTTAAAGAATGTACTTGTAATGTATTTAATTACTTTATGAGGTTGCTTGTAAGTTTTTGATGTTATAAAAGCCAACATCTCAAAGAGGTGAACACTTTTTCAAGGCACTTATATACAGAGAACAGTGAATTAATAACCATTTTGACTCGGAGGGAAGCCATTAAGCTGCCCATGATGACACTGAAGATCTAAGATTCATTGGCTGTGACTGGAGACACAATATAGACGTTTGCCTGTTGTTGAACTATTCATGGCATTAAACAATGTGATTATTGTGTCTTGGACTGGTCACAATAAAAAGCCATCCAAAAATATGCTTGAAAAGAGATCTTTATTCAGTGAAGAAGGCAAATGTGGTGGTCGTGGGCTGGCATGATTACATGTGGTGTGCAATTGTGAGACAGGTTGAAAACAATGTTGTGGGTGACTTGTTGTGAAATAAACATCCAGTTCATGTGCAACAGCTCTGGAAGACATTCCTGTAGTCAGTATACCAGTTTCAAAACTTGTGCCATGTGTGGCATTGTGTTGCATGACAAAGTGACATTGTTAACAGTCCGAGGCACATCTTGGACAATAATCAGTCAGCATCTTGATGTTCCACACCTGGCAGGTGGGTGCATTAACTGCTCACTTACCTCGACCAAGATAATCACTTTCACATGAATTTGCCTTTTGTTTACACAGAACTATAAGATTTTTACTTGATTACTTGAGACATGGTGAAACAAACAAGCATTGCATGTATATTTCTGATAATTTATTTTTTTTAGAATTTTGTTCATTTTTGAGAATAACAAAGTGATCAACATCCGATTATTACGTGAGTGAGAGAATGAATGACAATTTTAAGTATTTCTACTTATTTCTTCCTTTCTCCAGTTGTTTTTCTTCTTTTGTTTGTTAGCAGGATCACACAAAAGTGAATTAACCAATTTTAGTGACATGTGATGGAGGGGCGGGCCATGTGTCAATAAATAAATTAAAGAAGTTAAATTTTGATGCTAAAACAGGAATTTATTTAAACTATTGCTAACATCGTGAGTTTGGCTTTCTGGATGTTTTTATTTTTTATTACTTTCAGCTGCCCCCAGTTCCTCAGGGTCACCACAGTGCATTGGGATTTGGTACAGGTTTTATGCCGGAAGGCAATCCTGATACAACTCCAGCTGTACATGGAAAAATGTGTGTAGCTCCTGGCCTTCCTAAGCAGTCTCCCAACCAATTATTAATGAAGAATTACTATGTTTAATGTGTGAGATCTGAGGGGATCAGGTGTGCACAGATCAGCCTGGCTGCACCTTTGGATGTTTTTGTTAAATTTTACCAAAATTAATAGTGATATTCATGAGAGAAACTTTCCTCATATATGCCATCATGAGATGCATGAAGAGGTTGATTTGTCATTAAACTATTGCATAAAGGAAAGAAGAGTTGATTGATGTAAACATATTGATTGTTGACAGTCCATGTCAGTGCAGAATGACGAAGGGCCATGAAGAAGAATGTTCTCGAGTGGAGCATCTAGTGGACAATCTGATGTCAGATTTTCCAACCTCGTCTCATGAGAGCTGCAAAATTGTTTTAACATTTCACCTGCTGATTACAGGAACAGCTACTCCATGGAAACATCCATTAGCATAGAAAGCTTTTATATTTTTGGCCACACTTTAAAAACCAGACCTTTTTTTTCCCCTTTTTTTTTTCTTTTTGCCTTTGTGACCACCACGATATACAACAACTAATGTTCCAAATTGTGAAAATGTGCTGAAACCAAAAAATAATAATTTGAAGTGTGTGTGTGTGTGTGCCCGCATGCGTGCGAGTGTGTGTGTGTGTGTGGCTCTCAGACAATGAAGCGCATGTATCCTTGCAAAGAATTACAGTTGTACTTGCAGATTTAAGTGTCTGAGTGGATCTTTACACACGAGAAACAAATAAGTGGAAATAAGCACTCAGTACATAATGCATTTCCAAATGTGTGCATAATTCCATGCAAACATACTACATGTGTGACTGTTGGTCTTCTGTGTGCATATGGGTCTGCATACACATGTAGAGATCATGTTTGGAATCTGGAAAGTCTGTTCCCTATGATTAGTAGACCAAGCATAGGATTAATGGAATCAGTCAGTCAGTGATTTTTGTCACAATTTCCAGATTATAAATTGCAGCAAAAAAATACAGAAAATACATAAAAAAAATCTTTCTTTCTGTATTATCAGGTATTTAAATTGTGATTTTTGTGCATTATTGTTCTTTTATTTTTGGCATCAATTGTTTATTGTTAGTTTATTGTGTTTAGTGGTTGATTCACAGGGAAGCCACATAGAAATAGTTATTAATAACAAATGGGTGATTTACTTTTTTTGGTATATAAATCACACTGGAGTAAAAATCCCATGACCTTCCAAAGTAGTAAAACAAACAAAAAAAAACAAAAAATAACAAAAAAAAAAAAAAAAATTGCAACATTCTCCACAAAATATGGCATGTAAAAATTACTGCATATTCAGCTCAGGAATTTTGTATTTTGATTTTGGATTCTGATTGAAACAAGTGAGGACCAAGTGAACCTCCAATTCTGGGCCATTTTGGCATCTTATAACATTATAATTTCAAATTATCTTTTCCATTTAAGTTGAAATAGTTCTGTCCAGGGTGTACCCCACCTCATGCCCTATGGCTGCTGAGATCCACACCAGCTCCCACCATGACCCTTGATTTGAGTAAACGGGTATAGAAAATGATTGAATTTTAGTTGAAATAAGAATGTTGCCACAGGGGGCATGACTACACTTTTTTCAGGCAAATGTAAAGTAGGCCTTTCATTCACATTGATGCTGTGTTGCTACCCGCAGTGTCCTGGTGGCCAGTCATTGTGATACAAATGCACACTGAACCAGAATTGTACCGAACATAAGTTATTTTGTGACATGTGCACAGCACCTTTGATTGAAACGTGCATCTTGGTGAGATGAGACCACACCACAGCATGAGCATGTTCAAAACCTGTGCGATGGGACTGGTGCTGTGTTTCACATACTGTATTAAATTAAAAAACAAGTTAGTTAATACAAACATTGTATTAAAAAAAAAAGTATTTCGCCTGAAATGTTACTGTGTGCACAAGACATGATCCCTTACATAGCCACATTCATTCATAGCCATGATATCAGTAAATAATTGTGGCAAAAGGCAAGGTGTTCACATGAAGACAATCTATTATGCCCTCAGTAAATGTATTGCCGTGTTTGTTGTTATCCACAAAAACAATGCTTACACTTAATATTTTCTGTATCAGGTCTGCTTGGCTATTTGGCTCATTGCAGGCACTTATCGTGTACATGAACTAATCACCCATTACCATTATATTTTGTAACACAATTGTTGCATATTTATTTCTCTCTCATAGTGGAGCTCTGCATTGGCCACAGATGGGGATGTAAATCATGTTCATCGTTCACTCTGTGGATACAGGTGCACACAGTAATGCGTGTGCTGCACTCTGCCTTTGATCTGAAATATACTTCTGCGCTGTGTTGATCAGGCATGATTGTTGCTCGTTTAAAAAGTAAAATCGGAGTTCCAGGTACTTCGGTATTGTTCCACCATCATATACGTGCACATTAGGTTATTTCTCCTTGTAGGTCTTGAGTTCCATCAGAAAAGGGAATCGAGCATAAAGTTTATGCCAAAAGTGTGCATCCACAATGAAGCTCCTGTGGTGAAAAAGTGTCACTTTTCCCCTTTGAGTAAAATAAAAATAATTCTCATTTTTGTCTTGATGAAAACTTGGATTTATTTTTGTCATCTAATTATAATAAAATAATCTACAATCCTTTATCATTGTTTTCTTACAGTAATTATCCTTTTTGCTTTTGCTTCATGATTTCAAGGATTTGAGTTCCCAGGACTCCATACTTGAAACAGAAATGAAAGAAGCAGATTAAATCAAGTCTCAGAAGTTAAGCAGATCAGGTACTGATTAGTTAGTACTTTGATGCAGACCACTTGGGAAGACCTGGGGCTGTGTATTTATCAATGTAAAATCTCAGTTGCATCAGGAACAGCATCCGGCAACAATTCTTGGGTCAAATCCCAGTGCAGACCTGTACTGGATCCACTGTGGCAACCCTGTTCAACTAGAAGCAGCCAAGAGACAAACATCAACAACACTGGAATTATATATAGTTTTTTTTTTTCAGAATGTTGTTGCTTTTTACTTTTAGCTCTTTCCTAGACTTTACCTTGCCTTTAGTAAATTCCCTGTTAGCGTACTGGTATATACGAGGTCTGTTAGAAAAGTATCCGACCTTTTTATTTTTTTCAAAAACCTGATGGATTTGAATCACGTGTGCTTGCATGAGCCAACCTTGAACCTTTGTGCGCATGCGTGATTTTTTTTCACGCCTGTCGGTTGCGTCATTTGCTTGTAAGCAGCCTTTGTGTGAGGATGGGTGGAGTCTCTTGTCGTTTTTTCTTTGCAAGGAAATGGCGGAACGACTGGAGCAGCATGACTGCATCAAATTTTGCCAGAAACTGGGCGACAGTCAGGTGGAAACCATTCGGATTATTCAGGCGGTTTTCGGTGACGATGCTATGGACATCACACAGATTAAGGAGTGGTACAACCAGTTTAAAGACGTCCGCACAATGGTGGAGAGCGCACCGCGCTCCGGGCAGCCATCAACACGCTGAAATGACCAGATCATTCCAAAGTGAACGCTGTGATGATGTGGGACCGTCGTTTGACTATACAAGTATGAACCATCTGTTCCTCTGTCGATGCAGAATCAAAACACGGATAGAGCAAAAACAGGACGAAACGAAGTGCTGGTAAGTGATGAACATCATCAACAAACGAGCAGTGAGGGAGTGAACAGACGCAGTTTAAATAAGGAAGGCGGTGACAGGAAAACAAGGTGCACGTGATGATGAAGGATCTGGAAAGGGGGTGTGGCTGACAGATGAGGAACAGGTGCAAGAGAGTGAGGGAGGAAAACGCAATGCAGATGAATCAAAAGAACTAAGTGACTGGAAAATTAACGGTGGGAAATGAGACGTGCTTAAGGCAGACAAAAATAAACGTGAGGAAAAGACTAGAAGATAATGTGACTAATCAAAGTGGAAAAACAGGAGATCAATAATAATAAACAAAACTGGAACAGAACTGACACTGAATAAAGTATAGAAATAAATACAATGACAATACAAAATAACTAAAACAGAGAACACAATAAATCACAAACACAACCTACTCAGATATGAAACAAAGATGAACAACAAGCAAAACCTGAGACTAAAGCATAATGTAAAGAATGTGAAAAGCTAAACCAATTTATATGACTAATAAAATAAGATACCCAAGAATGAAACTAGTGACAGAAAGAAAAGCAATAAATGACTAAACCGAAAATGCAATACATGAAAGAACCAAGAATACAATAAAGATGCAAGTGTGCCCCCCCCCCCTCCCCACATGCCACATCTGTTGGGGGGGCGGGGGCACGACACATGCACTCACTTGCAACATGCACCAATGCCACATGTTGAGGTGGGAGCTGACATTCTGACACGCCACATGTGTGTTGCTCGGAAACGCCACAGTCGTGGGAGCACTTAGACAAATTTCACAGCCAGCTCGAAAGTGGTTGCCTGCTCACTATTTTCAAGCTGAATGTGCGAATGGCCACACATTTCCTAAGTGCTCTGCGAGTGGTATTGGATGTTCATGTGTGTCACCTGGAATTTGGCCCACACCTGCCGTGAGAGGTAGAGGTATCCAATGTGCTCTCACAGGGCACACGCTGTCTTTCGGCTACTGGTGTGCGCAAATAGTTGTAGCGACAGGTGTACGAGGCTGATTTTTCATGAATGGCTTGGAATTCCTCTTTCGTGCACTAGTCGGCTTCAATCGTGTTATGTGTGAAGGGGCCCTAAAATTTGTTTTCACTCGGGGTCACCACAGTAGATCCAAGGTGGGTCTGCATGTTGATTTGACACAAGTTTTATGACGGATGCCCTCCCTGACACAACTCCACATTATATGGAGAAATGTGGCAGTGTATAATAGTAGTGTATAATAAATGTCCAAAATGAAAATGTGTAATTTCACATACTGAGTGAACATGCTGTAACTCACTGTATTTTACAGAGTGATACAGATAAAATGACACTAAAGATGACTTACATCATATCAAGCTTCACCCATTCCTTCATTCATACTCTGTTTTTTTTTTTTTTTTTTTTTTTTTTTTGTGGAGCTGCCAGCTATTCATATCCATCACCAATGTTCAAATCCATAGTCTATATAACTAATGCAGAGAAATGTGTGATTATATTGAAATAGGAAGACTAATGTACAATCACTTTTGTCAAACACAACTGACAAAAATAAAGGCAGATCTTTTGTTCCATGCAGCCCATGTCTGGAGCAAATGTTCACATTACCCACATTTGGGCTGTGTGCACATTTCACAAGAACATTTTTCACAGGTCAGTTTTGTCAAACGGGACAGCACGGTGGATTAGTGGTTAGCACTGTTGCCTCACAGCGAGAAGGTCAAGGGTTCAATTACCGCCTGTGGCCTTTCTGTGTGGAGTTTGCATGTTCTCCCCATGTTTGCGTGGGTTTCCTCCAGGTGCTCCGGTTTCCTCCCACATCCAAAGACATGCAGGTTAGGTGGATTGGAATCTTTAAACTGCCCATAGGTATGCGAGTGGTTGTGAATGTGTTTGTTTGTCTGTTTGTGGCCCTGCGACAAGCTGGCGTCCTGTCCTGGGTGTACCCCGCCTCGCGCTCTATGACTGCTGGGTTAGGCTCCAGCCCCCGCGACCCTTGAGTGGACTAAGCGGATGAGTGTGAGTGTGAGAGTGAGTTTTGTCAAACGTCAATAACTGGCACCATCAAAAATTCATTTTAGCAAAGATCAAGGTCAAGGAATTTGATTTTCATCTCAATTTGGTCCAAATGTAACAGACACGTAGGTGGATACCAGATTTGCCCTTACAAAGTCAGTCAGTAGTCAATCATTTGGGTGAAGTTCAAGGTCATTGGAGTCAAATGTCAGATTGCCATAGGGCTTACTGTCTTTGTGTCCGGGGGTAGCATTGTGCAAATCAGCAGGTCTATGCATGTTTGGGTATGCCACTGTAGGTTTGTGTCTCCGGGCATTGGATCTTGAATGTTGATCTAAGGCATTTGTTTTGCTTTCCTTTTTTTGTTTAAACATGCAATTGTGTAATGCATTTACAAATTATAATGATACTGTAAAGGAATTGATTGGCAAGCCTGTTTTTAAGCTAGTTGCTGTTGTATACTGTACACATACACAGGTGTAGAATCTATACTTAGCTGCGCTCTTCATGCAAAATATTTTTGGCTACGTTGTTTTCCTGTCACTTTGGCAGTGCCATTCCGATAGCTGAGGATGGATGAATAGTGGGTGATTATGGTCTTCGTAGTGATGGCTTAAAAATAACAGTCTGGTAACTATACTTACTCACAGCGAGGCTCATTATCACTGACAATAGACCAACACTATCCATGCTGGAAAATGAGAGCAAAGAATTAGCTGTGTGCGGTGTGTCTTTGGCAGCTAAAGCAGTCATAATCAATACTGAACTTGGAATGAATTATTCTTCAAAAAGGAAATGCCATTATGCATATTATATATTTTGCAATCTTTAGGCCCTTCCATTGAATGCGGTCATCTGAAATAAGAGGAGTACATCCACATTCCTGCATCTGTCGGCATTTGCGAACATGCATTTACACATAGAACCATACACAAACACAAATAGACATGTCGTCAGGGTGAAGGCAGGCAGTGAAAAATGCGTGAAACATGGGAGCTGCAGCAGCTGTGCCCCTAGAGGCTTACATCTGGCCCAATCTGGCCACCTGCTTTGCAGACAAACGCACACAATTGAAACAGGCTTGCTGCTGGAGCCAACTGAGCACTGCTGGACTCAAATGGCTTTGGCAACAGAGTTTGTAACATCTTTGCATTCAGCGTGTAATTCTTTGTTTGTTTGGACATTGTTTCTGCACAAAATATTGACTTCACATCTTCTCTGTATTCATTCTGACTGCATGGTATTTAAAATACACATTATTATGTTTCTGCATGTGGTAAAAGATAATTTATTATTTGAAATTTTAAATAAAACCTAAATTTATAACTTTCATAAGTGCTTAATCGACTCTATTAAACAAGGAGAAAGACCCGGCTAATCGGCACCAGATAAAGAATGAGCCTTCTGCCTGGATTTGACGGTGTTATCTTCCATGTGGTGGTATGGTGGGCCTTATCGAAATGCGATTAAAATGACTGACGGTAGCTATCTCCTTTCTCTCTGCAGGTCCGCATATTTCCCTACCTGATTGGTCGTGAGTCAGCCTTTGCAGATAATCTGAAATGGATGGCATGTGCTAACAAAGGTGGGATCTTACATCACATACTGCTTGACCCCCCCCCCCCCCCCCCCCCCCCCAATAATCTGTTTGCAGAAGAAAGTTGTCGCATGTTGTTGTCAGCCGATGTAATGCAAATACATTATAGGAAATTGCTTGGGATGTGTGTATCTGCCGTGCTGTTGAGATTTTGCACATGGATGTGACAGCAGGCAGCTGGGTCCTGTTGCACAGACCTGATATTACATCTTCCCTGCAGGCCAAAGTCCAAAATATCTCTGTGATCTATTACTTCCCAGCTATTTTGTGTGTGGTCATGGTTGTCTCGGTGTGGAGAGCACTTTTCCTTCAGGTTCTATATTTAGTTGGTAGGTGGATGACAGAGACAGTCTGACCCATTATCCTCAGGCTGTCATAGATAAGACAGACAAGGCAAAGGTAACATCGGTGTGTATGTATGTGTGTGCCTACTCAAAGAACCACAGTTTTTAGAATTCTATTTGATAGCCCAGCCAGTCACTGTGAGAGTGTATTCTTTGCATTCATCATTATGGTCACATCATTTTCACAGAAACTGCACACACAGTTATTTAGCTTTTTCTGGCTGAGGTCATATTTGCTGGATCGATCCACTGTGTTGTTTTCAACAATGTGACATCTGATTTTACCACTGTTAAATCTGGTGGTCCTCATGGTTTGGTTCTAGGCCCATATGGCCAAAATGTCATAGCTGATGCTCCCTCACAATTCAAGAAAAACTGCCTCTCCCTAAGTATCTGCTTATTTGACACAAAGTCATTCCAGCAATACCCAAGCATCCCCTTAAGAGACCTATTGTCAAAAACACCTAGTCAGTGACTTTAGGTCACTGGTTTGTGCCCAAGTCTCGCAACCGTAGAGTAAGACAGGATGCACCAGGACATGAAAGACTTGGGTATGATTCTCCAGCAAAGATATTGGCATTTCACAATGGTCTCATGAATCCAGAAGCTCTTCCCAGGTGTCTCCTGAGCTGAAAGGCCGAGGACCCATGTCACTGCCGAGATAAGTGAATGCCTCTGTCAGTTCAACACTTTTGCTGCATACAGAAGCACTTCAGTCCAGAAAGTCATCAAAAACCAAATCTTAGTCTTGATCTAGGATAATGGCAAACCCAGATACTCTGATTCCCCCATCAGCTTCTCAAGTGCTGCAGTCTGGATATCCATTAGATTATACAACACAGTGGTCTCACAGCATTGTCCATGAAGTCAAAGTCGGTAAACATTTCCTCACCAACAAAGGCACCTAAGATATTGGTTTCCACACCCAACACCCAGTCCATGCAAACATTGAACAGTGTAAGATCCAGAACACATCCATGACTGACACAAGTTTTTATTGAGAAAATTCAGTTTGCACCCCTGCTGTGTACAGCACCTACAGTACTTACAAAGGTCAATTGAGAAGTTTTGATCCTGACCCAGAAAAAAGCAGGATGTGGTTATTCATCTTTTGCATTCTGAGAAACCATCATTTCTTGAGAACATTTGTTTTGACTCACTTGGCGCAATGTTGAGAAATGTTGGTTTCTCAGAATGTAAAAGATGGAGAACCATGTCCTACTTTTTCTGGCTCAGGCTCAAAACTTCTCAATCACCCCCCATATGTATGGGCTGAATATGTTGTCCAGTCACGTCTTGGGAGTCCCACAAATTGTCAGGATGTCCCAGAGAGCAGTCTGGTCAACAGAAACAAATATTTTGTGAAAATCAATGTAGACTGCAAAGAAGCACTGTTGTTCAGATAACACACAACTTTACATGTCTGTGTTTGCAGTTGATGCTTGTCACATTGCAAAGCCAGAGAGAGGCTTCTCAGGCAGTAGAGAGTGAAAAGCTGGGTATCTTGTAATTTCCTACTTTTGACCTGGAATCCGAGCCCCTCATGGCTGAGCTTCTCACCTTATGTCAGGCACATGCTGCCACTAAGCCATGTCATCGGCAGGCATGGCATCTCATTCCACTGCTATGCTGATGACACACAGCTAGACTTAAGGATAGATCCAAACCCCTCTTCCTCTCAGATACCTTCCCCCTCTTCATTATCACCCCCTCTTCCACTCACCACCCTCACTTCCTGCCTGGAGGAGATAGAGGCATGCATGAGTCCAAACTTTCTTCAGTTAAACAGCTACAAAACAGAAGCCATATTAGTCGGCACCCACCATCAGGTCCAGCCATCTACTATAACCACTGTCTCCTTCTCCGGTAAAGATATTCCTCTTTCAGCTGCTGTTACTAACCTTGGCACGAGACTGGACCCTCGCCTCACATTCGACAATCACATCAAATACCTGTTTAAGACCTGCTTCTTCCACCTCAGAAGCATTTCAAAACTCCGTCCGTCCGTCCATCACCCTCACTAACACTGAAACATCCATGCCTTTGTCTCCTCTAGGCTCGACTACTGCAATGCCCTTCTCTTTGGGATCCCTGGTAAAAACCTTCAAAGGCTCCAATACATCCAAAACAGTGCAGTTAGAATTCTGATGAGTGCACGTGAACAGGAATACATTACACCTATTCTCCATAACCTTCAGTTGCTCCCCATCAGCTACACAATCCATTTTATGATTGCTCAAATCACCCACCAGTGCATCCATGGCAATGCCCCTGCTTACCTCAAAGACTTCCTCCCTCCCTTCCGTTCCCTCCGTTCATACAATACAAATCTCCTTCATCCCCCTCACACCAAACATTGCACCATGGGAGAAGGGTACTTCTGTTCAGCTGCTCCTCGAAAATGAAACTCCCTCCCTCACCACCTGCAGGCTCCACACACTGTTGAAGGTTTTTAATAAAGCCTTTAAGATTTTCCTATTTAGACAGGCCTTTCACAGCTCTCCAAAATTTTTAACTGTTAGCATCTTTAGTCTTTTTATTCTATTTTATTATTTATGTTGTGTTTTATTCTATTTTACTGACTGTCTTATCTTAACATTTTCTGTTTTGAATCTCTTGTTGATTCTTTTTCCTGTAGCACTTTGACATTTTTGTTAAAAGGTGCATTATGAATAAAATGTATTTTTATTATTATTATTATTATTATTATTATTATTATCATCTCTAACAGAGACACCAGCCACCCTCCTGAGGAAACCCATTTTGGCCACTTGTACCCACGATCTAGTTTATTCGGTCATGACCCAACCCTCATGACCATAGCGAGAGTAGGAACGAAGATTGACCAGTAGACTGAGAGCGTCACCTTTTAATTAGATTAGATTGAACTTTACTGATCCCTTGGGAAGACTCCCTCAGGGAAATTGCGGTTCCAGCAGCATTGTATAGCAGCACATAGGGCTAGAAGTACTCGGAGTATCAAAAATGAAAGTAAAAAAGAAAAACAGTTTGCAAATATAAATATAAATACACAATATAAATACCAGACATACTGATCAATACTGGGTTACTGGGTACTACTGTTCCTCTCAATCCCGTGTTCTGTCTTCCTGTTACCCCTCCTCCCCAGATTGAGTACTTGTACAGTCTGTTGGCCATAGGGACAAAGGAGTTTTTCAGTCTGTTGGCCCTGCACTTGCGAAGGAGCAGTCTGTGGCTGAAGAGGCTCCTCTGGTTGCTGATGACTGTGTGCAAAAGGTGACTGGCAGACGCTCAGCTCCCTTTTTGTCACAACAGTAAGGTAGAGCTAATGCAACACCTTCTCTGTTGTGCCAATTCTCCGGCCAATCTCACTCTCCATTGTCCCCTCACTCATGAATAAGACCACGAGGTACTTGAACTCCTTCACTTAGAGTAAGACCTCATTCCCTACCTGGAGTTGGCAATCCATCGGTTTCCTGCTGAGAACCATGGCCTGAGATTTAGAGGTGCTGATCCGCATCCCAGCCACTTCATACTCAGCTGCAAACACACTCAGTGAGTGCTGGAGGTCACAGGCCGATGAAGCCAACAGGACCACATCGTCTGTAAAAATCTGACTATACCTCGATATCCTGTCCATGAACATCACAAATATCCCCATGCTCATATAGCATATTGGAGAATAGCTCATTTTATGCAAATCTTGTATGTTCAGATATTATATTGTTGTGGATCTAATGACCACAGCACAGCACATAATCACTCACATTTCAAAATAACATTGAAATGGTTGAGCAGATTTTCACCAAACTTGGTAGAAAAGTTCTTTGGTTGGTTCTTATGAGATCATTAGTTTTTGGAGAAATTTGTGCAAAGGTCTAGGTCATCAAAAATATTGATTGAAAAACACATACAAGATATTGCGGTAACTAATAGGGCTAACAAGACAAAATAAAGTTTATATGGATTGGTAAATCAAATGGCCTGAGTGATCATGGGTGTTTTCTGTGCATGCGCATGGCATACATTGCCCTTCTGATACCTTTTTTGGGGGGGTTTTGTAATGTTTTTGTAACATGTCTGAGGCCATCATTGGTCCTATGCATTTACAGAGGGCTAAAACTACTAAGGATATCATAATACAAAATTAGAGTGCCTTTTTCAGACTTATGAAGTATTTGATAATCTGATAGAAAAGCTTTGAAACCAATCCCCTTGTCAATGTCACTGTGCTAACCACACAGTGCTATGGCCGTCCTTCCCTACTCGTACAACAGGTGTTCCTTGTTTTTGAAAGCAGGGGGCATTAATTTCATTGTCTCCCCGGCTCATCTCACTGGCCCTGCTGGCTCAGCCCGAAGGACGCCCTCAGATTTCCAGCGGTAGCGGTCATTTTTCACTCACGGCTGTGATGAACGATGTGGTTACATCACCGCGCACAACTTCCTTTGTGTGTGATATGAGTCTGTGGCGTGAACACTATCGGGGGATTGTCAGGTAGAATAATAACCATATCCCACTGTCTCGGAGGATGAAAAGGAGGAATCTATCAAGGTTCACTTCCAGGTGAGACTAAGTGTCGAGCACATTGCTGCAGTGATTATGCAGTTTTGATTTAATTCCTGCATAAAGGTTTCACCTCTTAAACAATCTTTTTCACCATAGATTCAAGTTACTTTTTTTAAAGTTATCCATCACACATGCTTTCTTTAGTCATCTGAGGGATAGATGGCATCCTTGTAAATCTGCATTGTGTCTGGAATCATCTGGCTCAGATTCTTTTCTCCCTGTGGAGTAAAGGTCGTTGCCACGAACAATGACCCTCAAAATCTATTTCCTCCGGCTATGATTTTCTCCTTGACTGCCTCGTGGCGATGGAAGCAGTTTGCTGTTTTTACGGATGGGTGAAAATGTGGTGGTCTCTCTCTTTCCCTTATTCCCGGTGCTCATTTCTTGTCTAGGCTCTCTCTCTCACTCTCTCCGACTGTCCTGCCATTTTCCTTTCTCTGTTGCTGTTTCCTGCTGAGATAACAGTATATTCCCTCCTGCATTCACCCATTAGCATCATAATGGCAGCATTACCATCATAGGAGATGGCATCACATTTGGTTTACTGAGATAGTTTTCCCATTACATTTACATACCACTTACCCATTCACAAACCCATGCTGGTGCGCTCTTACTTGTACATCAGCTATAGCTCATGTATATATCCAGACGTCTTTCTGATTTATCAACCAAAAAGTTCCTTGCTGGATTCCATGTGTAATGTCTGTATGCTTTAGTATTAAAGAAATAGAAGTGAAGGCTTGTAAAGGATTTGGTGAGTGCATGTTAGTCAGTGGTGCGCACAGTTCTCCTATAATCCCCTAACCACTATTTAGCAAAGTGAACTTTTAGTTAGATGAGCATTTCAGTTAACTTTGAAAATCATTAGTGGCCACTTGGCTTCCATGAAATTAAGTTCTGCTAATGTTAAGTCTGCTAATTCTTTAAAAGGAACTTCTGAATGTCAAAAACATTTGTGAACAGTCCTCTCCTGCCATAGCGGTTAGCTGTGTGCCCTACAACATCGTTGGGTTGACCTGCATTTAATCTTAATGCAGAGTCCTGTATGTAGGAGTCCAGTTCTTCCATTTTGTTGGCCAGTGATCCCGCATTAGCCATTAGCATTAGCAGTCTCTTCTTTGCTTCCTTCTTGTCAGTGATAAACACAAACTTTAAAAACAAAGTTTAACTGTATATTATGCTATGGCTCTACACAGGTGGCCACTTTCTCACATTGTCTCTGTGTTTGACTACTCCTCCATATAGCTAAATCTTATCACTTAGCATTAGCTTTTGCTAATTGTTTTATAACAGTTTATCAGCTTAGCGTTATCACAGTTAACATTTCACAGGCTAATGAGGAAAAACTTTCGTTAGCTGTGCCCATCACTGATTTTAGTTTTAGAGTGACTGGACTCCCAATCTGTATTTGGGGTCAAGAGCAGTGACATCGTGAGAATCAAACCTGCTTAGACTCTATCAGTGGCAAAGCATCTAAGTTACTGTAGTTCTACTCTTTTGTCTGCTCAACAGGCTACTTCACTCAGATCTCCACTTTAGCCGATGTGCAAGAGAATGTGATGGAGTATCTCCACGTGCTGAGTCGGCCAAAGGTGATCGACCGGGAGCACGACACAGTTTGGACTGAGGCTTACATCGATAGCACTGTGAGTGGACAACGCTCTCCCATCTCTCACATGGTACCAGACTCCAGTTCCCTCATCTCTCACTAAGCACACGCCTGACAGGCTGAGTATGGATCCAGAATCCATAAAAAACAATCAAACAAACAAACATAACCCCAACACTTTTTAATTTAAAGCTCCAATCTGTAACACAGATAAAAAATAACCATATTGACCTTTTCTCATGAGGCCAGAAAGTAACATTTGTAGTATACACTTACACATCACTGTCATCTATTTTTGAAATCTGAAATGTTGACACTCCTGCCTCCTCTTTACACCCAACCTCCAAACTGCTCTTGTGTTCAGATCACTGTGGTATTCTATGAACTTGTTGATTCTTACGACTGTCTTGAGACAATTCCTAATAGTAAACTACAGCACTGTGCTCTAGTTTCCAATTGCACAAATTCTGCCTTGGAAAAAAATTTCACCATCAAAGTCCTGTTAGAAGTGGCTTTTTCTAGGCTAAACTATAATACAAAAACTATAGCTCAAAACGGCTTTTCAGTGTTAAAAAAATCAAATATCCACTAAATTCTCAACACAGATGCATATCAAACTTACTCTATTCATTGAAAGTGCCAGTTTGCACCTCATTGTCATAAATGAGAGTGATTGTGGCAGTTTTGATTGAGATATAATGCAAAATGTACATCAAATGAACTTTAGAATATTAAATTCAAATATCGACAAAATCCACAATCCAGATCAGATCTGGATCAAACTTTTTGGGGGGATAGTGATTGCCAGTCTGTACCTCTCTTTCAACTATGAGAGTGATGGGGGCACATTTGTTTAAGTTATAATGTAAAATATACATTAAATGGGGTTTTCAATGTTAAATTTAAATGCTCTCAAAATCTGTGATCTGGAGCAGATCCAGATCAAACTTTGTCAGTCAATAAAGGATACCATCCTACATAACACTTGCAAATATGAAATAATTTTGATCTTTTTGACAGAGTTATGAATTTTTGAAAAATTGTTCAGTGTTAAAGATTGGGATTTTTCAATTCTCCAGGATTTTTCCTGACTTTGCCCTTTGACCTATGACCTTGAAAATTGAATCAGTTCTTGCCTATCAGGGTATGAATCTTCAGTAAAAATTTCATAATGATATATGAAAAATTGTGGGCTCCAGGTTATTAAAAATTAGACAACCAAACAAACAGGGGTGAAAACATAACCTCCTCCAACTTTGTTGGTGGAGGTAACAAACTATTGGTTTTGCCCCTTAAATCACAAACGTGGGTATTTTGGCACATTAAAAAACAATGAGCAAGTGGTCTGAAAAAGGTTATCAAGAAGGACATGGATGTATTTAAAAAAGTAAATAAAAAAATAAAACCACACACCATTTAAAAACACAGCATTTTATTGACTCCCTCTTACCAAGCAGACAATACAAGTATGATCCATCTGTTCCTCTGTAGGTGACCCATGGTCACAGACATACAGTCATGAAATAACATGAATGATGAAGCAGTGCACTCTTATCATGTTCACATCTGCTGGCAGTATGCCCAGCTGGCCCCGTGTGCATGTCCTGCCCAACACGAGTGTCTTGTGGATGGGGCACCGCAGGACAGACACCGTGCCATGTGGAACAGAGCTCACGTGGGTGGCGTAACATTCAGATCGCACGCTGTGTGTTATGATCTGATGGTCACCTGGGGTAGCCTGTGAATGTGCGCACCGTGCATGCTCGCTGCAGCCCATTGCAACAGCGATATGTTTTTATGTCTGTCCACGTGATGACAGCAAGCAGACACACGCACATCACAGTGGGCAGTTGTTAGTTCATGTATGTCCAAACACGGTACGTGTTCCCCAGCCGTGACGCCCAGAACCACAGATCTCCACAGCTGCTCCTGTCGGCAGACACACCCCCTGTCAGTTCAGCGCACACACCAATGTGTCACTGTGTGTTTGCAAAGCCACACTCATGGGGGCACTTAGACAAATTTCCCATCCAGCTCGACAGTGATCGTCTGCTGACTGTTGTCATGTTAACAATGTGAATGGCCACACATTTTCTAAGTGCCATGTGAGTGGTGTTAGATGTTTATGTGTGTCACCTGGAATTTGGCCGACACTTGCCGCGAGAGGGTTCAATGCGCTCTCACAGTGCACAGTCTGTCTTTCAGCCACTGGTGTGTGCAAATAGTTGAAGCAACAGGTGTACGAGGCATTGGAGGCAGCTGTGATTTTACACATATTGCGTACTACTACTACTATTCCTGCTTCATGCGCACTTCATGCACAATTCAGCCAAATTCGCACCATGTGTGAAGGGGCCCTTCGGGAAGAGGTATTGTTCAAAGCTGACTGATTTTTGTTTTATTTAATCACTGTTGGATATGGTTTCCTTTTACCTCCACTTCAACAGTCTTTGCTTGTGACTTCACAAAGGAGTATAAACTCAGTATATGCTCCTTTGTTGGTGTTCATTTAGATCCAAGAGAAATTCAGCGTCATAGTGGGCTATGTTAAATGTTTAGTTTTAAAGCTGAAACATAGATCAGCTGTTTGCTGTGAATGATTAAGTGTCCTGAGAAGGTTGGAAGTATCAACACATTTATTCTTATTCCATATAAAACAATCAGTTGACTCTATTGGCATTATGGAAACAATTAAGCCTTTGTAAACAAATTGCATTTGTGTGCAATTTCTGCTAAAAAGAACATCTTATTTGGTAAACATTATTTTTGAACATCTGATAGAGTAATTTATGCTGCAGTAATACATACATTTTCAGGTAACCTGGTTATCTTCAAGTTTAGATATTCAGAGGTTCAACAATGCTGACAAAAGTAGTAAATAATAAAACAAATAGGTGTACAAGGACATGATTTCATTTTCAAAATAGTTATTTTAGGAAAATAACAGGCCAGCTGTTTGGATTAATTTATGTAATGTTGCTAAATATGGCAATTCTAGCTGCCGAAAGATTTGGAATTATTGAACAAAGGCAATACATTATACCATTTAGCACCATTGAGCTTAGGGATTGTTTTGTTTGTTTGTCACATAAAAACCATTTAAAATTCAAATTCTCCAAAAATTGTGAGAAAATACCTTCTGTCTTCAGCTTCGCATTTTTCCCTTCGACCTACCTGTTTGTTCAGGGAAGGACCCATTATTTGATATATTTTATGTGTGGGGACACTGTGTTGATTGTTGCCGTGACTAGACAAAAGCTGGCTCATCCCTTGAGCAAACAGTCAGATTCTCCACTACTCTTGGCTAAATTCACTTACTCAGCTTTGTATATTTTAGGTGCAATTACAAATACTGTGACAAATATAAATAACATATCTAGTTCACACATGTAGAGCAGCCACTCAGGTTAGGTGTCACCTCACCGAAAATGTACAACAAAGAACTGACACGTGTTGTCCCAACCAATTCAATGGATAAATGTTTGACTATAGATAAGTTCAGAAACTTGTGTTTTTGAGTGCCATGCATGTGCACACATTGAATTATGGGTACACATGCATCCAAACATGGACAGAAGGCCAAAGGTGTTATCCATCTTTTTTCTTAAAGATTTTTTTGTTGTTGTTGTTAGTGTGTAAGTATCACAACTATAACTGCACATATGCCTAAATACATACTCACAGGGATTGATTAAAACAAAATATACATCCTTGCACTGCAGGGCCATGGGTACCCAGGTGGGAGGCAGTAGTCATGTAGTTTATCATTATCATAAACATACTTTTCTTCTTCAGTCAATCACTATAACTTCATCTATGCGAGTAAGTTTGTCTAAAAATATCCTCGTCAATCTCTATTACAAAATGCCATTACTGAAATGACCAATAGTGGCTAAGTAGACTTTTTTTCATGAAAATCACATTTTATTCTCAATTCTGATTAGATAATAAATATAAATAATTTCAAACTGGAATTTTAAGAATCAATAAACACTTTGTTTTATCTTATGATCAAAGAAGTAGATCTGCATTATCAGGATGGCTGAGTTATATTATCCAAATGGGAATAGTAGTGATAAAAGTAAACAGAGGGTTGACAATGTGTTTTGCCTCTTCATGGCTTTGAGTCTGAATGTGTGAACGGCAGATGGAATCATTAAGTAAATGAGCCTCCTGTGTGTTTTTCAGAGTTGTTTAGCATGAGTTGACCATGCTGGGGCATATTGGATGTGTTAGTCTCTGATCTCTCGGTTCATTCTGGTGCAGCCAAACGCACACAGACAGACACGAACAGATGCTTTGTAATGTGAGTGAATGACACATATTTAGTGCCCCTTATGTGTTTTACTGCGCTCTATCACGTTATCACTGCTAAAAGTCAGTTAAACCTAAGTGTTGACCCATTTTGCCGACTGCAATCCATAAACTCTGCAGTGCAGCACAATACAGGCTCCCCTATTGTGGCATTATTGAGTTTGGAAACAAGAGATTGAATATGGCCATTTGTCTTTTGATGATTCCGATGGCATAATGAAAGCGAGAGCTTAAAAATAATGTAAGGCGATAAAAGAAAGTGACCTTGAGCAAAACAGCCACAGGCTATTAGCAGTATATGGGCACCTATTTGTTGTGATCCTCTTGATATGCTAAACATTTCCATTTTCTGTTGCTCTCTGTCTACATTGTTCTCCCTGTCCACATTATCAGTATCTTTTTAATTCAGTTAAGCTTAATTATTAATCACTAAATGATAAGTTATGGCCCCAATAATATGTCCTTAGCATGTAGAGTAGCTTGTACTCAGCATCTTGTGGCCACAAGATCTCTGGTTCAAAGCTACCTCACAAACATGATCACCATCTTAGGGCCCAGTCCCACTGGGGAGAGGATTAATTGCACATGAATTGAGTACACAAATTACGGGCATTCGTTGTCATCTGCAACAAAAATGGCCAAAAATGACAAATGTCCCAGTATGAATTACGGATATATTAATAATATATAGCGAATATAGGATGAACAATCAGGGTTATATAAAGCATGTAGTGAGGAAACGGATCTGATGCATTGCGATTATCACGGCAGTATTACGGGTGTATTATGAATGCATCGCGCACGTGTTGTGTGGGCACGGCATCTGCATTGCAGTCATAAAAGAAGCGCACTCGGGATGTCTGCATCACTATTCACACCAACAATACAGACTCTGGAGCATTTGCTGGACTTGGACAAGTTGATTGGAGTAAAGAAGCAGTGAACAGGGTGAATGGTGACGTCAGCAGATCACATCAGAGCGCAGCTCATCTGAACGATTATAACAAGAAGTTAAATCTGTTATAAAAATAGGAATAAATACTGTAACAGCTGCAGACAAGAAGGAAAAAACACGGAACTGTTTTATGAAGCCATGACAATGTAAACACGTCAAATAATTACCTTTTAAGACATCTCAAAATGCTTTCTGCAGCTTGTTAGTCGTTCGCGTGTGTGTGCATATCATGAATGCTTGGTCTTGTTGGATTTGTGAGAATCTACTGAATCTACTGGTACCTTGTTTCGATGTAACAATAAGAAATAAAACCTGGATTAATCATTTGTCACATAGCACTACTATTATTTTGAACACTACTGTACGTACAATTTTCCTCCATGAATTGCAGGTCATTTGAGCATCTTTTTCTGACTCAGTGTTGTGAAGTTGGTCATAAATGTGGACCTTTCTGCCATGAAAAGAGTTGCAGTGAAATTCATGCCGATGGCTTCGGCATGAAGCTGATGGCAGAGCAAAAGCGCCTCCGTGTTGAAGTCTCACAGGACATGTTGTGACATGCTCACCTCTTCCACCATTCGGAAGATTCAGATGGCTTTCGGTGGCTTTTCAGTCGTGTGACTATCCGAGAAATTGTGGAAGAGCTGGGCATATCACAACATGTCCTGTGAGGCTTCAACACGGAGGCGCTTTTGCTCTGCCATCAGCTTCGTGCCAAAGCCATTGGCATGAATTTCGCTGCAACTCTTTTCATGGCAAAATCTTCTGTCACAGTGGAATGTGCCGAAAAAGTGCTGATGTCCACCTCTTCCACAATTTCTCGGATAGTCACACGACTGTCCCATATCACCACAGCGTTCACTTTGGAAATGATCTGGTCATTTCAGCATGTTGATGGCCGACTGGAGCGTGGCTCGCTCTCCACCGTTGTGCGGCCGTCTATAAACTGGTTGTACCGCTCCTTAATCTGTGTGATGCCCATAAGATCGTCACCGAAAGCCGTCTGAATAATCCGAATGGTTTCCACCTGGCTGTCGCCCAGTTTCTGGCAAAATCTGATGCAGTCACGCTGCTCCAGTTGTTCCGCCATTTTCCTTGCAAAGAAAATCCGACGAGAGACGACACCCGTCCTCACACAAAGGCTGCTTACCAGCAAATGATGCAATCGAAAGGCGTGAAAAAATTCACGCATGCGCACGAATGTTCAAGGTTTGCTCATGCAAGCACACGTGATTCAAATCCATCAGGATTTTGAAAAAAATAAAAAGGTCGGCTACTTTTCTAACAGACCTCGTGTATATATATATATATATATAAATTACCGCTCAAATTAACCTGTTCACAATAATAGTACAACCCCTGGCAATAATTATGGAATCACCAGGCTTGGAGTTGTTTAATTTTGTAGAAAAAAAGCAGATCACAGACATGACACAAAACTAAAGTCATTTCAAATGGCAACTTTCTGGCTTTAAGAAACACTATAAGAAATCAGGAAAAAAAATTGTGGCAGTCAGTAAAGGTTACTTTTTTAGACCAAGCAGAGGGAAAAAAAAATATGGACTCACTCAATTCTGAGGAATAAATTATGGAATCACCCTGTAAATTTTCATCCCCAAAACTAACACCTGCATCAAATCAGATCTGCTCATTAGTCTGCATCTAAAAAGGAGTGATCACACCTTGGAGAGCTGTTGCACCAAGTGGACTGACATGAATCATGGCTCCAACACGAGAGATGTCAATTGAAACAAAGGAGAGGATTATCAAACTCTTAAACGAGGGTAAATCATCACGCAATATTGCAAAAGATGTTGGTTGTTCACAGTCAGCTGTGTCTAAACTCTGGACCAAATAGAAACAACATGGGAAGGTTGTTAAAGGCAAACATACTGGTAGACCAAGGAAGACATCAAAGCGTCAAGACAGAAAACTTAAAGCAATATGTCTCAAAAACCAAAAATGCACAACAAAACTAATGAGGAACGAATGGGAGGAAACTGGAGTCAACGTCTGTGACCGAACTGTAAGAAACCGCCTAAAGGAAATGGGATTTACATAAGGAAAAGCTAAACGAAAGCCATCATTAACACCTAAACAGAAAAAAAAACAAGGTTACAATGGGCTAAGGAAAAGCACTGGATGAAAGTCATATTCAGTGATGAATCTCGAATCTGCATTGGGCAAGGTGATGATGCTGGAACTTTTGTTTGGTGCCATTCCAGTGAGATTTATAAAGATGACTGCCTGAAGAGAACGTAAATTTCCACAGTCATTGATGATATGGGGCTGCATGTCAGGTAAAAGCACTGGGGAGATGGCTGTCATTACATCATCAATAAATGCACAAGTTTACGTTGATATTTTGGACACTTTTCTTATCCCATCAATTGAAAGGATGTTTGGGGATGATGAAATCATTTTTCAAGATGATAATGCATCTTGCCATAGAGCAAAAACTGTGAAAACATTCCTTGCAAAAAGACACATAGGATCAATGTCATGGCCTGCAAATAGTCCGGATCTTAATCCAATTGAAAATCTTTGGTGGAAGTTGAAGAAAATGGTCCATGACAAGGCTCCAACCTGCAAAGCTGATCTGGCAACAGCAATCAGAGAAAGTTGGAGCCAGATTGATGAAGAGTACTGTTTGTCACTCATTAAGTCCATGCCTCAGAGACTGCAAGCTGTTATAAAAGCCAGAGGTGGTGCAACAAAATACTAGTGATGTGTTGGAGCGTTCTTTTGTTTTTCATGATTCCATAATTTTTTTCCTCAGAATTGAGTGATTCCATATTTTTTTCCCTCTGCTTGGTCTAAAAAAGTAACCGTTACTGACTGCCACAATTTTTTTTTCCTGATTTCTTATAGTGTTTCTTAAAGCCAGAAAGTTGCCATTTGAAATGACTTTAGTTTTGTGTCATGTCTGTGATCTGCTTTTTTTCTACAAAATTAAACAGAATGAACATCCTCCGAGGCCGGTGATTCCATAATTTTTGCCAGGGGTTGTAGCATCTGCTGTTGACATTACAAACTCAAAACTATTATGTTAAAACTGCTTTTTTAGCAATCCTGTAAATCACTAAACTAGTATTTAGTTGTATAACCACAGTTTTTCATGATTTCTTCACATCTGCGAGGCATTAATTTTGTTGGTTTGGAATCAGTCAAGATTTTGCTCGTTTACTAGTGTGCTTGGGGTCATTGTCTTGTTGAAACACCCATTTCAAGGGCATGTCCTCTTCAGCATAAGGCAACATGACCTCTTCAAGTATTTTGACATATCCAAACTGATCCATGGATCCATCGCATACCTGGTATGCGATATATAGGCCCAACACCATAGTAGGAGAAACATGCACATATCATGATGCTTGCACCACCATGCTTCACTGTCTTCACTGTGAACTGTGGCTTGAATTCAGAGTTTTGGGGTCGTCTCACAAACTGTCTGCGGCCCTTGGACCCAAAAAGAACAATTTTACTCTCATCAGTCCACAAAATATTCCTACATTTCTCTTTAGGCCAGTTGATGTGTTCTTTGGCAAATTGTGACCTCTTCTGCACATGTCTTTTATTTAACAGAGGGACTTTGCGGGGGATTCTTGCAAATAAATTATTTTTTCTATTTTCAAGAACAAGGGTGATGTGCAGAGCTGCAGTAACTACAGAGGCATAAAGTTGATCAGCCACAGCATGAAGTTATGGGAAAGAGTAGTAGAAGCTAGGCTTAGAAAACAGGTGAAGATCTGTGAGCAGCAATATGGTTTCATGCCGAGAAAGAGCACTACAGATGCAGTGTTTGCTCTGAGAATACTGTTGGAGAAGTACAGAGAAGGCCAGAAAGAGTTACATTGTGTGTTTGTGGACTTAGAAAAAGCTTATGATAGGGTGCCAAGAGAAGAGCTGTGGTATTGTATGAGGAAGTCTGGAGGGGCAGAGAAGTATGTTAGGGTAGTGCAGGACATGTACAGGAATAGTGTGACAGAGTTGAGATGCACAGTTGGAATGACAGACCCATTCAAGTTGGAGGTGGGATTACACCAAGGATCAGCTCTGAGTCTGAGACCTTTCTTGTTTGCAGTGGTGATGGACAGGTTGACGGATAAGATCACACAGGAGTCCCCATGGACTATGATGTTTGCAGATGACATTGTGATCTGCAGTGAGAGTAGAGAACACGTTGAGTTTAGTCTGGAGAGGTGGTGATATGCTTTGGAGAGAAAGGGAATGAATGTCAGTAAATGGGAGGGAGCCTAGTGGAATAGTGCAGTTACAAGGAGTAGAAGTGGTGAAAGTAGATGAGTTTAAATATTTGGGGTCAACTGTTCAAAGTAATGGAGAGTGTGGTAGAGAAGGTGAAGAAGAGAGTGCAGACAGGGTGGAGTGGATGGAGAAAGGTGGCAGGAATGATTTGTGACCGAAGAATATCAGCAAGAGTGAAGGGGAAAGTTTACAAGACAATAGTGAGATCAGCTATATTGTACAGCTTAGAGTCGGTGGCACTAACAAAAAGACAGGAAGCAGAGCTGGAGGTGGCAGAGCTGAAGATGTTGAGATGCTCTTTGGGAGTGACGAGAATAGACAAGATTAGGAATGAACATATCAGAGGGACAGCTCAAGTGGGACAGCTTGGAGACAAAGTCAGAGAGGCGAGATTGAGATGGTTTGAACATGTGCAGAGCAGGGACCCAGGATATATAGGGAAACAGATGCTGAGGATGGAGCCAACAGGCAGAAGGAGAAGAGGGAGGCCAAAGAGGAGGTTTGTGGATGTACTGAGGGAGGACATGCAGGTGGTTCGTGTGACAGAGGAAGATACAGAGGACATGGTGAGATGGAAACCATTGATCTGCTGTGGCGACCCCTAAGGGGAACAGCCGAAAGACAAAGAAGAACAAGAAGAAATAATGTAGAGATCTGTAGGTTTTATCGTACGTACACTTCAACCGAGACAGCATGTAAATAAATAAATGTGGAAAATCCGCCAGAAGCACCTTGGTGCCGATCGAAAGTCCTTCTCCATGGTTGCTCCGAACTCCTCCCACACCCACTGTTTTGCTTCCCCCACAGCAGAGGCTGCTGCCCTTTAGGCCTGTCTGTACCTTGCACCTGCCTCCAGAGTCCTCCGAGATAACATATCCCAGAAGGACTCCTTCTTCAGTTGGGTGGCTTCCCTGACCACCGGTGTCCACCACTGTGTTCGAGGGTTGCCACCCTTTGAGGCACTTAAGACCTTCAGGCCACAGCACCCCACTGCAGCTTCATCAATGGAAGTTTTGAACATTGCCCATTCTGGTTCAATGCCCCCAACCTCCACAGGATTGCTAGAAAAGCTCTGCCGGAGGTGTGAGTTGAAGATCTGTCAGACAGTGGGCTCCTCCAGACTTTCCCAATTCACCCGCACTACCCGTTTGGGCTTAGCAGGTCTGTCCAAAGTCCTCCCCCATCCTCTGATCCAACTAACCACCAGATGGTGATCAGTTGGCAGCTCTGCCCCTCTTTTCACCTGAGTGTCCAGAACTTGCGGCCTCAGATCAGATGATACGATCACAAAATCAATCATTGATCTTCAGCCTAGGGTGCTCTGGTACCATGTACACTTATGGGCACCCTTATGTTCCAATATGATGTTCGTTATGGACAGTCCATGACTAGCACAAAAGTCCAATGATAAACAACCATTCGGGTTTAGATCAGGGAGGCCTTTCCTACCAGTCACGCCTCTCCATGTGTCTCTGTCATTGCCCACGTGTGCGTTGAAGTCCCCCAGCAGAACAATGAAGTCCCCCACCGGTGCCCCGTGCAGGACTCCATTCAGGGACTCCAAGAAGGCTGAATACTCCAAACTGCTGTTCGGTGCATACGTACAAACAGCACTCACAGTTCTTTGTTATGGGGCCATTATTGTAGCAAAACTATTTGAAAATGCATATTTTGATCTGTGTGTGTAAACAGATCCACAAATGCGTATAGCAATCTGTGTGTGCGCATTTTGATCTGTGCATGTGTATCCCTGTGACTGTGAAAATTGGGCCACTCGAATGGATGTGTTCTTACAACTGACTTTTGCTACAGTTCTGCAGCGTTAGATCTGTAAATGTGTGCAGTGATTTGGTTGTGCATGTGGAGACTTGTCTGTGTGCCTCCACCAGAGGGCGCAAGCACCAATGACATCACTCATCGCTGTCGTTTTAAGCCTGGCTGGTCCGTCGAAGAGATCAAAATACACATTTGTAAATACTTTTCCTACAATAATGGCCCCATAAATGCCCAAAAGACAAATGTTGGGCTGGACAAGACGAGACAATTTTCCAAGTCAACAGTGCAACAGTGTGTCGTTTATGCTGGACACACAGCATAAAAAAATGCACTGCTTTGTTTCCACCCCTGAGACCATCCACCAATCAAAGACAGGGATTCACACAGTTTAATTTGCATGCAGTATCTATAAATGAACGGTTATCGGAGCCAAAACCTCTTTCCTTTCATTAAATGCAGATTGCATTAAATTTGCAAATACGTTTTGCTACAATAATGGCCCCATAGCCGCGTGTCAATTAAATATCGTTGATTGATTGAGTTTATTTTGTAAAGGCAAAATAAACAGACAGATTAACACTGACTGTGTACATATATGCAATTTGCATTTAACGAAACAAATGAGGTTTTGGCTCCAATACCACTGATCTACAGCCAAAATGCTTCTGAAATAAAGATGGTCAAACTTTACTCATTTTGGGCCATGGAGAATGAAAATGTTTGAAATTATTGATTGGCTGTAGTTTTAAGAAATGCTACTACTGTGCTACCAAAGATTAATATATAACCCGTGCCGACCCAAAGTCCTTCTCCATGGTTGCTCCAAACTCCTCCCACACCCGCTGCTTGGCCTCCGAACAGCAGAGGCTGTGGCTGAAGTTGAGACATTGTGTAAAATGTAAATAAAAACAGAATATAATGGTTTGCAAATCCTCTTCAACCTATATTCAATTTAATACACCACAAAGACAAGATATTTATTGTTCAAACTGATACACTTTGTTTTTGTGCAAATATTTGCTCATTTTGAATGTCCCAACTTCATTGGGATTGGAGTTGTAAATGTCATGCCTGCAATATCGATAATCTCTTATTGCATAATATGTTTTGGCGGGACAGGTTTTAAGTGGGGAAGTGGAGTAAAGTAATTACTACCAGAGATCCTCAGTGTTTTGCCTCATCCAAATGCACCATACAGGCTCTGTGCATTCATTCCAGGATTTTGCTCCTTTCCCCCAAGGGCATTTTCTCAGTTTCATCATATTTTCAGCATTTGCCCTTTTAAGATACTTTGTTTGTATAATGCCCATGTGTTGCATATCAAAATGTTCAGAACAATCTCACCTTTCTAAATGTGTGACATCCATTTGTCTACAACATTGTGTAAAATATCTAATTTAGCTTTAATGCTGACAATATGAAATGTATTTTTAGTCTTTTGTGAATATACATTTTTATTATGTATATTCTGTATGTATAGTTTAACAAACTGGGAAGTCTGGGGTCCCCTGCTGTTGCTCTGGGGGTTAGTAAGGTTAGACCTTACTTGTGTGAAGTGCCTTGAGGCAACTCTGTTGTGATTTAGCGCTATATAAATGAAAATAAATTGAAATTGAATTGAAACTGTTGCCAAAAAATGTCCATTGCTGCCTTGAAAAAATATCTGCACCATTCCTGAAGAAAATAATCCCTCTGTTGTGTGTGGGCCGCCAGAAGAGGAGGTACTGCTGGCCCACCACCAGTGGGCGCCCTGCCTGAAGTGCGGGCTTCAGGCACGAGAGGGCGCTGCCGCCACGGACACAGCCGGGGGTGACAGCTGTCACCCATCTACTCAACATCATCTCACTCCATAAAGACCAGATGTCATCTCCACCTCGTTGCCGAGATATCATACTTCATTGGAGGTAATATACTCAGCCGTTTGTGTTTTACACATCAATCTGTATATTGTGAGTCTTTGCAGGAGTACCTGTTATCCTCTGTCTGCGGGAGCTGATTGAGTGCCGGACTGCACTCTTTTCCCCTGAGGAATCACTGCGGTACTCAGCAAGCTATTGAGTGAGAGGTGGAGGTGGCATTCCCACCATAATTGTTACTGGGTGTACACACACCCACACTTGACTGTCTTTGTTCTCGCCAGCAGTACCAGATCCGACAGTCGGGGACGGTGATCACCTGGGAATTCGGGACTTGGCGGCTCCAGTATTCACCAGGTTCGGCGGCGGCGGAAATCGTGTGGTTCCGGCTCTTCTCAGGACAGACGTCTTCTATCCTCGAGCCTGCCCACACGTCACCTTTGTGGATTGACTGTAATCATATTCTGAGATTGTCTGTATGTTCGTTGTGCTCCTTCACAACATTAAATTGTTAATTTTTGGCTCATCTATTGACTGTTCATTTGCGCCCCCTGTTGTGGGTCCGTGTCACTACACTTTCACAACACCCTCCATGTGTTTTTCCATATTGAATTTTCTGTCAGTAAAACTAAATAAAAAGAAGTGTTTTCAGATTGACAGAGCTGTTATTTAGAGTTGAATGAATGAGTAAAATCTTTATTTCGAATATGTAAAAAGATTAAAAAGCGAAGAAATAACAAACAAAAAAACAGTGAAGAAAATACTTGCATGTTGCAGAACTGAGTTCACATGCTGAAAAGGAGTGGGCTGAAGTATTAAACTTATGTAGCCCCACCCCTTCTCCATAACTTAAGCTGATTTAACTAAACATCCAGTAACATTGTAAACAACAAGTAACATTGTAATGAAGTAGGAGAAGAAAAAAAATCCAGCAGAATATATAATAAACCAAAAAAGGCAAATAAATGAATGATTAAATAAGTAAAAAATAAAAACACCAAATAAATATACAGTAAACAGCCCAGTATCTTTAAACACCTTCTTCCCTACCACCTGTACCACCTTTTAAAGTGACTTTGAGTGAAGATCTGCTACTAACAGATGCTGCAATAGAGAGTGCAATCTCTCATAGCAGGCAGAGACAGGAGACAGACCATGTGACATTCTCTGGTCTCGAGGCAGTTCTTGACTCGCAGTCAATCCAAGAGGATCTATTTTACAGAAAAGAATGTGTAGTTATAGAAAGTGGTTGAAAGTGGTCTCTGTGATGTTCCATTGCTGATCTATTAATAGAAATATGATGCAAAGTACACTTAGACAATCTGGCGCATCCACTGACCCTGGAGGGTTAACCTTCTGTAAAATGAACCATAACAATTGCCTCAGGTTACATTAATCCCACATGAACACAAGCATGGAGGTGCATAAAGATGCATTTGTAAAGCACACTGCATGTCTTTGAATCACATGCTTTGTTGTGTGCATAATACACCTTTCAAAGTCCATGGCCAAATGCAGATAAAAAATAAAATCCAAAGCCAGTAGGATGGGACGTGTCTGTTTGAGCCTGTATGAGAGTTGTTCAGACCACCTTCATTGCTTTGAGCACACAGGGCATGTGCCTTGTGCACCTCTGCAGATGGCATACAGCATAATAATTCTTTAAAAAAAGTTTTGTCAGCATGATAACTTGAAGTTATAAAAGTGACAAGTCCATTCTTTCAGAGCTGAGAACAAAGACAAAGCACAGGAGCCAAGTACATTATTTGTCTTCTTTCTTTCTTTTTGTGGAGCGACAACAGTGCATTTAAGATTGTTTATACTGCACCTCCTTGTATAAACTAACCTTGTCTGAACAAGGTTAAACTCAGTAATCTTTTAATGATGTACTCCATTATTGTGATAATGGAGTACATCAGAGCACTTTTTCTCAACACAAAAGTTACGCTGTGATAACCTAAACAAGCTTGGCCCCAAACGTGGAGTATAATGTGCATTGCAAGCCAGTGGGGAGGGCGCAAAGTCATGCTGCAAAGTCCAAGGCATCCTGACGGCATGCCTAAAATTCAGACTTTCAATTACTTCCTTTATTCATCCATCAGAAGTGTATCTATAAGGAGCAAAAGTGGACAACTTGAGACATTCAGTTATCTCAGTAGTGACACTCATGTCTCTGGGTCCTTGGCCTTTGAGTTCAGGATACACCTGGGAAGAGCTTATGGAGTCTTGAGGTCAATGGGCAGAAGTGTTTGGCAATGTTGATATTTTTTTCAGGAGAACAAAGGTTCAAGTTGATCATTGACCTAAGGCAACATCTTGATGTCTTTGGTTCTCCATTTCATCAGAGGATTCTTGAGTACTAATGGAATAGCTTTGTGTTAAATGAACAGTGCTTAGGGTTGAATCCCACCAGGCTGCAACAGTTGGAGAGTAGTTGGAGATGCGAATTTGCAACCAAAAATGTGAATGAATAGCAAATCGCAGTTGGTATGTCACTGAACTGTTACTAACCACACATTAGCGCATGTTGCCCGAGTGTTGTCTGAATGTCAACCAAATATCACATGGACTTGCACATCCACATACAGTAAATTTCGTGAGAGTGCTGTGTATGACTGTTGAGCACAGCCTTTGCTGATGCAAGGATCTGCTGATTTTTGAGTGAATACCATGAGGCACTCTCACAGATGTCTAACGCCACTAGATGTTGAAACAATGACATGTGTGCACAAAGTGCTTGCATGATATTATCCTGCTGTTATGTGAATAGAGGCTGTGGAAATTCCCCTGACTATATCCAACAGTGTTAGGCATGTTACTTTAAAAAGTAATTAGTTATAGTTACTAGTTACTTCTCCCAAAAGTAACTGACTTAGTAACTGAGTTACAGCATTATAAAAGTAATTAAGTACTAGGGAAAGTAACTTTTTAAAAATGTTCAAATATGTCAATGAATTTAGATTCTACTGTTTTTTTTTTTTCTTAATGGAATTCAACTGTGTGTTCAATTAATTATCATAAAACTGAACATTAAATGTTTAATGAATGAAATCTACACTTAATAGAATACATTTACAGAAAACGTACACTAATAAACACTATTTGAGAGTTGCTATAGGACAATGTGAGAGAAGACATCCATCAAATTAAATTTATTGTTGTAGATATCATTACTATGTTACTACACAATAGATATTTTACCTCCTACTCACCTCTGCCTTTGGTTGGCTTACCATGAAATTTGACTCTTCCTTAGCCAATCACCATCACTTATGTGGTTGTCATACCCCTCCCTCTCCCCAACCAAAGAAAAGGAAAAAAAACTGCATGTGTGGTTGCCGAGAGTCTGCAGATGAAAACGGGTTCATTGAGCTAAATTATAGTAACATGCCACATTTTACTGTAACAATAAAGGCCTTGTAATGACAGAAACAATAATTAGTTAGATTACTCATGACTGAAAAAAAATTGTTTATTTTATGGTTTATTTTAAATCAAATCAAATCAATTTTATTTATACGAGGTCTGTCCGTAAAGTATCGTACCTTTTTATTTTTTTCAAAAACTATATGGATTTCATTCATATGTTTTTACGTCAGACATGCTTGAACCCTCGTGCGCATGCGTGAGTTTTTCCACGCCTGTCAGTGACGTCATTCGCCTGTGAGCACGCCTTGTGGAAGGAGTGGTCCCGCCCCCTCGTCGGATTTTCATTGTCTGGAAATGGCGGAATGAAAAGGACTTTTTTTCCATCAGAATTTTTTCAGAAGCTGTTAGAGACTGGCACCTGGAAACCATTCGAAAAATTTATCTGGCTTTCAGTGAAAATTTTACGGGCTTCACAGAGAATAAGGACTTTAACTACAGGTTTAAGGACCCCTTTAGAGGACGGTCGGTGTGCCGCGCTGCGAGCTGTGACGATGCGGCACAAACCACTGGATCATTTCTAAGCTGATGGCTCTGTGGATACGAGACCGTCGTGTGCTCTTTCTCTGGTTATCACAAGACCTGGACATCAGCCATTTTCCGGCAGATTTCACTTTTAACAAGAGATTTTGTCATGGAAAGCCACGCGGAGGCTTCGCGCGTCACGACCGATTCGCTGATGAAGCGAGACAAAGGAACACCTCCGTTTCGGCGTGTTAGAGGACAAGTTGGGACATGTCTATCTCGGCTTTCAGTGCTTACCAGTCGAGTGAGTATAAAAGAACTTGTGGAGAGCTGGACATGTCCCAACTTGTCCTCTAACACGCCAAAACGGAGGTGTTCCTTTGTCTCGCTTCATCAGCGAATCTGTTGGGAAGGTGTCGTAGCACGGACCCACAACAGGGGGCGCAAATGAATGGACAATGAATAAGCCAAAAACGGTAACAATTTAATGTTGCGATAATACACAACGAAACGTACTGTAATCTGCACAGTCAATTTAACACCAGGTGACGTGTGGGCAGGCTCGAAGATAGAAGACCCCCGACGAGAGAGAAGCTGTGTCCCACACGGCTTCCACCACCAACGGTCTGAAGAACACCGGAGCCGCCAAGTCCCGAGTCCCCAGGTGGCCTCTGTCTTCGGCTGTCGACCCTGGTACTGCTGGCAGAAAGCAGAAATATGATGAGTGAGTGTGAATCCGTACACTCAGTAAATCCACAGTTAATGAGGGAGGAAGCGCCTCCACCTCCAAGCACACACTCGTGCAGCTCCTGTTTGAGCACTTATCTGGGTGGGAGGTGTTGCGAAGCCGTCGCTGAACACCTCAAACGCCACCTCCACAGACGAGTCTCACCGACAGGAAAACGGCTGCAAAGAAGAGTTTAGACAGATATACAGTCTTGAGTTCACAGAGAAATTACCTTGGTAATGGTAGTCGATTTCTCGGCGGGGAGGTGGAGTTGCAGTCCAGCTTTTAAGGTGGTGATGATGAACGAGTGACAGCTGGTGCAGAGGATGAGTGACAGCTGTCACTTCTTCTGGGTCTGGCGCCCTCTCGTGCTTGGAGCCCGCACTCCAAGCAGGGCGCCCTCTGGTGTGGGTGGGCCAGCAGTACCTCCTCTTCAGCGGCCCACACAACAGAATCGGTCGTGACGCACGAAGCCTCCGCGCGGCTTTCCATGACAAAATCTCTTGTTAAAAGTGAAATCTGCCGGAAAATGGCTGATGTCCAGGTCTTGTGATAACCAGAGAAAGAGCACACGACGGTCTCGTATCCACAGAGCCATCAGCTTAGAAATGATCCAGTGGTTTGTGCCGCATCGTCACAGCTCGCAGCGCGGCACACCGACCGTCCTTTAAAGGGGTCCTTAAACCTGTAGTTAAAGTCCTTATTCTCTGTGAAGCCTGTAAAATTTTCACTGAAAGCCAGATAAATTTTTCGAGTGGTTTCCAGGTGCCAGTCTCTAACAGCTTCTGAAAAAAGTCTGATGGAAAAAAAGTCCTTTTCATTCCGCCATTTCCAGACAATAAAAATCCGACGAGGGGGCGGGACCACTCCTTCCACAAGGCGTGCTCACAGGCGAATGACGTCACCGACAGGCATGGAAAAACTCACGCATGCGCACGAGGGTTCAAGCATGTCTGACGTAAAAACATATGAATGAAATCCATATAGTTTTTGAAAAAAATAAAAAGGTACGATACTTTACGGACAGACCTCGTATAGTGCTAAATCACAACAAACAGTTGCCCCAAGGCGCTTTATATTGTAAGGCAAGGCCATACAATAATTTCGGAAAAACCCCAACGGTCAAAACGACCCCCTGTGAGCAAGCACTTGGCAACAGTGGGAAGGAAAAACTCCCTTTTAACAGGAAGAAACCTCCAGCGGAACCAGGCTCAGGGAGGGGCAGTCTTCTGCTGGGACTGGTTGGGGCTGAGGGAGAAAACCAGGAAAAAGACATGCTGTGGAGGGGAGCAGAGATCGATCACTAATGATTAAATGCAGAGTGGTGCATACAGAGCAAAAAGAGAAAGAAACACTCAGTGCATCATGGGAACCCCCCAGCAGTCTAAGTCTATAGCAGCATAACTAAGGGATGGTTCAGGGTCACCTGATCCAGCCCTAACTATAAGCTTTAGCAAAAAGGAAAGTTTTAAGCCTAATCTTAAAAGTAGAGAGGGTGTCTGTCTCCCTGATCTGAATTGGGAGCTGGTTCCACAGGAGAGGAGCCTGAAAGCTGAAGGCTCTGCCTCCCATTCTACTCTTACAAACCCTAGGAACTACAAGTAAGCCTGCAGTCTGAGAGCGAAGCGCTCTATTGGGGTGATATGGTACTATGAGGTCCCTAAGATAAGATGGGACCTGATTATTCAAAACCTTATAAGTAAGAAGAAGAATTTTACCTCCTTTTACAGTGTTATTCTCATCAGTGGTATCCAGTAAGGAACAGCCCTGTAAATCACAATAAAATACAATACAATTAATAATAAAATATTAATAAATAATAGTAACAAAGCCTACCGTGGCTCCACACAAATGAAAAAGTACAACAGGAAGAAAACTGTGAATAGGGCACCCACCCACTTGTAAAATGATTTTCAACATGATGAAATACATAATGTTCAGCTGTTCACACCATTGAAGAGGTCCTGGCTGCCACTGTCATGCATGGATCACGCATGATTGCCATCTACAGAATGAAATATGTAACGTCCAGCAGGAAGATCTCCTGGCTGCCACCGTCGAGCATGGATGATGCACAATATCCTCCTATGGACATATGTCCTCCTCAATTCTCAGGAATGACCAGTATTCAGCCACCACTGTGTTGAAGCCCACCTCTGTGTTCATGGGCTCTTGGTGTGGTCATTTTATAAGAATTAAAGAAAATCCCAGCTTGCGCAGACAGGTGTTTTGAGCCCACTGACCATGCGTGTATATGGGTCAGCTGTGACCTGTGTCTTCTGGACTCCCTCATCTGCTTCCAGAAGTGCTGTCTGTCTCCAATCATCTCCGCTATTTTGGAGTGCTCCCAGGGTAGCTTGTGCATGTCTCCCAGGGGAATGTCAGATTCTCATTTTTGTCTCTAATCACTCACAATGTAGTTTCATCCATTGTCACAAAGTTCTCGCATGTTATGAATTGCGTGGACTACATTTATAAGGCTCACCGACACCTGCAATGGCTCTGGGAGTGTCCGGGACTGTGTGGTCAAAGGCCTTTGTTGCCTCACCAAGTTTGAAATGTTCAAAATCCAGGCATGATGCATGCAAGCAAGGGATTGTGACACCCAATCACGTTGCACGAGATCAAGCGAATATCCTCGCAACTGCCGTTCGCACGCTTTCACAGCCCAATGAGATAGGAGCCTTAAGTAAATGAAGAAAAGTAATATCACTTGCACTATGAGGGAGTGTCAGCTACAACATTTTGGCAATGTGAGATATTTTTTGGCATGATCCAGCATGAAGGTTCCTTGCTGTTGAGGACCATAGTGAGTGGAGAACTAAACTAAGAACAAGAGTGCTCCCAAGTTTCTCCTGGTTCCAGCTAGTAGATGGTTAACTCTGAACACAAATATTAGCCTATTTTCCATGTGGGTGACTTACTCATGTGGTGTTGTTGAAAAAGAGAGCGATGAAAGAAGGTGTGGCAAATAACATTTAAAGCTGGGTTCATGTCTGTGTTGAAGGGGTGTTCCTGGCTCCAATCTTTAATGTTTTGAAGACACCTGGTGACCTATGTTAAGCTGGGCAAACACTGTACGATATTTTCAATCGTTGTATTCGGCTCCAGCTCAAACTCTTCAACAAAACTGCACGGTGTAAAAGTTCCATGGGCGCAAGTTGGTGGGGGATAGGGGGGACATGTCCCCCCCCCACCTTTTCAACCGGGGGGGCAGAATATGGTATGTCCCCCCTACCTTCTGACATATGTGTGTGTACTTGAAACATGCTATGCCAGTCTTATGTGCAAACCATGTCAGTCTTATGTGCAAAACCATGTCAGAATAGTATCTTTGTTTCTGCAAGTTTGTATTTTTAGCAGCATTGACTTGTTTACAACACCTGTTTCTTGTTTGTCACATTCTGAATTTTCTGGGACTGCATTTGCCCAGATTTGAAACCAAAAATAGTTGCCTCTTGGGACTAGTGTCTACACATAAGTATCAATGGACCATATGCTAATTTACTAAATTCTGAAAGTTAGAAAAGGAAATCAGAAAAGCTATGTGGGATCTCAGAAAGCCCATCTGCAATTATTGCTTGATCTCCAAAATCAGCCTATACAAGCGAAATTATGTTCAGTATGAGTGTTGTCATTAGTGCCACTTCGAAAATTAAATTCATCATAAGTAATTTATCTAAACTTATGATCTGTTGTTTTTTCAAACTTATGCAAAAACAAATCTTGAGAAAAAAAATACAGTATGCGATAGTTAATAATTATTAAGAGCCTGTTCTTTCATATTTATGAATACATTTTACCACATTGCAGTTGTTTTTTTTAATGAAAACTCAACCTCTCATTCTTTTTGAGGTCTACACATGTGGTGATACCTTATTTACACCAGGATGTTAATAAAATCAATGCTGGCTATTCTCAGAATAAAGTACTTATATCCACAGTTTCAAATTGCATAAGTCAAATGGTGTCCACTTTATGGTCTTCTCAAAACATTAAAATTACTGTTCTGGATGCTCAGAATGCATCTGAGCTTATCTAGAAACCGTTGGCTTCTGGGGGCCTAAAGCGGCCCCAGACTTCAGCCCTGCGGGCCTTGCACTTTGTCCCCCACAATTTCTAGTTCTAAATTGCGCCCTTGAAAAGTTCAGAGTGCATGATTTATCACACTATACGGCCTGATGCTCTGATGCGATCTGACTATTCACATTGTACATTCAAAAACCACGTCAGACTCATGTTTCCAGAAGCAAAACGTAAACAGAAACTTTTTTTAAAACTTTGTTTATATTTATTTTTACAAAAACTCTCGATGGGAGATATCAAAGTTAAAAAAAAAAATAAAAAAAAATATAAGACTCTAAATGAGTTGAAGAATAATGGGGAAAAAAGAAACAGAAGCTGCTTTCCCAAAGAGATGATCACTGTTTATGCTCTCTCCAATTCCACATCAGTGTTTGCACATGCACAGTGCGAGAGATTGGACACTTGTAGCACTTCAGCAGCGGGATACCCTCACGACGGTCGACCAGAATATCAAACAGGTTTGATTTTCATCCGCCCATATGATTGCCGATTGGGAGGTGGTTGTGAGAGGTTAAACGCAGCTCGTCAGCCCATGTATACTACACGATGCAGGACGCAGGATTAAGCTGAAAAAGGGCCAAAACTCGCACAGTGTAAGCCCAGTTTTAGCTTTCTGAGCAGGTATATTAATCTGACCCCCTTTAAAGAAAATCCACACAAACCCAGTATCAGTCTTGCTGTTGTGCAGTTACTTTAAAAGCTGTAAAACTCTCTGTCCTCCTGAAGAAATCAGTATTTTAAGGTGCTCTCAAAGTCAGTGTCATTTGATTTAACACACCTACTGCTCCATTCAGTGAAAGCACAACTGAAAAGCTTTTTAACACTTTCTCCGCAAATATATTGACACTTTTTCTCCTCCTGCTCCATCTCTCCTCCTTAATCTGTTCTTTTTAGCTCCCGCAAGCCCAAAAGGTAAAAAAAAAATTTAAAAAACCAACAAAAACTCAGATTTGAGGTCATCACTGCATTGTGTTGAGGCCTGATATGTGTTCATATGCATGTACCGTTTGGTCTCTCTTGCGTGTAATGTGAAGGCACCCTTAATACACTCATGTCCACACTGACCACATGTCGCTGCTCACCGTTGTGATTTGAACCGTGCATTGTGGTTGTTCACGGCCCAGTCATTTACTCACTTTTGCATGTCTGCTCATTCACATGCACTCACACGTGCTCATCATTTCAAATGACGTCCTCACTGGTGATGCTGTGTTGACTGTGCTTTGCCTCAAGGCCAGTGGTGTGTGACCACGTGTGTAAATGCCGCAGCTCTTCCTTGCTACTACTTTTGTTTGTGGGATTTGTGGTGTGAAAATAAGATTGCTCGTGTTATTTGTTTAGCTAGAAATCTCCAGAATAAGCTGTTTGTCATCTTCGGGTAAAAACCCAATAGCGTATAGTGGCTGGCAGACTGATCTGTTCTGATGCCTTTGTGCTGCTTTCACTGATTTCAGAAATCACGTGTATTGAAATAAGGGTGCTCACTAAACAGTTTTATAATGGTAACAATAAGGACGGCAGGAACAGAAGCGTGCGCCGCGGTCCATCAACATGAGCTGAACAGAGAGCAAGCTCATTCGACAGCTGGCAGCCCGTATGTCTCACACAGTGCTATTAGTGTGAACGACCCGAGCTGACTGACATCGAAGCAGCTCAACAGACAACACAAATTGATATTATGTTGTCAGACATGGTAATGGAGATCAGCAGTGATCACCGTAGCACAGACCACATATATATTGCACACAACAGTTCACAGTGAGAGCGCGGTGACCGCATCTGTGCCTTATGTTCCTTCTCCTCTACGCTTGTCTGAGTACAACTCATAAAAATCTGTCCCATCTCTTTCTTTACCATCTTTTTTCCACTTTGTGTCTCCTGTCCAGCTCTTTCTTGCTTCATCCATCATCCTCCGGTCCATTTGGCTTTGTTTCTCCACTGTGTGAGATGATGTGACAGTGCAGCTCAGTGTAGGGATGAGTGTGAAGGATTTGAAGAAAACATCGGGGAGAGCATTCAGGCTCTAAGAACTAAGCGTGATTCTTTGATTTGTATGGAATGCATCAGTGCATTGCACTTAGTAAAGCTGGGAATAATGCGGCTTTGAAAGGTGCCCGATTTTTTGGGGTCCATTCCTTTCTTTCTTTTTCTTTTCTCTCCTTTCCTAATTAGACCTTCACTGTAAAGCTGAATGAATGAATAAGTTTATTCAGCATGCACATGAACAAAGTACCAACATAAAAATCTCTTACTAACATAACAAATCCAAAAAAAAGCAAAAGAAAATACAACAGTAACTCAAACGATTTCCCAAATTGGGTGCGGCTGAAAGGGCATGGGCTGAAGCAAAAGCTTATAAACGCCCACCCCGTACACCAGTTACTATACACATTTAAATACACTCAAAACGAGGTAACAATCAGAAAATAACGTAACAGAACAGAACAATCAAATATATGATGTGCAAGTTAGAGCCCGACCGATATATCGGCTGGCCAATATTATCGGCCGATATAAGCCCTTTTCAAAGTACTCACTATCGGCCAAAATTTTGCCGATAGAACGCCAATAATTTCTCATAAACAGAACAGTTACTGAAATAATGTTTGTGTCGGCAATGTAAAATGTCCTTGCACCGTTTGTCCAGTAGATGGAGCTCTGACTCCATTCAACTGAGAGCTGCTTACACCCCTGCTTAAATATGTTCATGACTGGCCCCCTTAGTTCGCTGTCACACTGCATTGATCGGCTGACAAAAGCATACAAGTAAGTTTATAAGGACGTTGTTTGTAATAACTTTGCGATTACATTCACCCCACATTTCTCCCGTTTCAGTTCAAATCAGTTTGATTAACTCAGTTTATGAAGTAATGTGTCAAATGTGCTTCAATGCGTCGGTCACGCTTTTTATTAAGCCCACGTTGTGTAGACCTTATTTCTAGCGCTGAAAAACTTTTGTTTACTGCTAGGAGGTTGAAACATTCAGATTCACTGGTCGTCCGGAAGGGTTCTGGGAATTACTGCCGTTTGCCATTAACCCTCTGGGGCCGGCGCCGTTGTATACTATGGCTGGGACCAGGCTTTACTAATTTGTAAATAACTTTTTAATGATATGAGATAGAAACTTACTCTCTTTTCTTGCTGAAAAGTTAACTCCGTGGACTTTTGATCCACCGTTGGCCATCTTGGTACTCCTCATAGAAGATGTGTGATGACATGTGCAATGTGAGTGTCCAATCTGAATTCCATCACATGCTTTTCCAAAATCCAATCGTAGGGCAGATTTACCTCACATGATATGGCATGTAAGGAGTGATATCTTACTAGTTGGCCCGTTTGAATAGCCCCCTAACTACTCCAATTGCATTTTTGCATTTTTTGAACTTGAAAATTCTTCTCTGTTATAAAGTTGATCAATATGAGGACAAAGCTTTAGCTTTTAGCTCATACCTTTTTTGTTAAGGGTCCAAAAAAGAACATTTTATTCATTTTTAAAATAATAATAATAATATCGGCTGATTTATCGGCTATCAGCAAATCAGCCAATTTATTGATTATTAGCATTTTTTCATCCAAATATCGTTATTGGCATCGGCCTCAAAAAATCCATATCAGTCGGGCTCTAGTGCAAGTAAAAAAAAAGAACCACAAAAACAATTAGCCTAATATAACATACTATAGTAAGAAATTGCATTGTTTTATAGAGCCTTCTAACACCTACCAATGAACCACATGATTTAATACTATCAGCACATTTATTCCATATTCTAACACCTTTTACAGAAATACAATGACTTTTAACAGTAGTCTGAATCTTTCTTCTTTCAAATCTCAGTGTTCCTCGCAAATGATAACTGGACTCCCTCATTTTAAACAACTCCTGAACGTGTAGAGGCAAAAGATTATTTTTAACTTTGTACATGATCTGTATCGTAAAATAATCCACCAAATCTTGAAATTTCAAAATACCCAGACAAGCAAACAATTGGTTTCTTGGTTCGTAATATGTTTTTTTACTTAAAATTCTTATAGCACTCGTTTGTAACAGAAAAACTGGATTTGTTTTTGTTTTATGTGTTTCCCCAAACCTCAATACAATAGGTCATATAAAAATGCCAAGAAATTAAGAAATAATTTATAACTTTTGTGATGAATAGTACCCTTATTAGATAAATTTAATTTAATTTCTGTTAAATTTGTTTATGCAGAGAAGGTAGTTGAGTGGATATGTAGCTGGCCTGCCTATGCAGACCTACCTGTCTGTGTCCTTGGTCAAGACACTCAAGCTGGACTGCCTCAGTCCACCCATCTGTAAAATGGGTACGGCTCTTGGTGCTGGGAAACAACCTGTGTTGGACTGGTGTCCCATCCAGGTGGAGGAATAGACGCTCATCCACTTCACTCTATGGAATCCAGAGATGAGCACGCTGCCAGCGGACCTCATGGCCTCTATAGGACTTACTTCAATATATTTTTTTTGTCATATCACATCATAAGTCATCTCAATGTGTTACACTACACATTCTCACTCCCAGTTCTTCACATTTTTACACTTGGTCAGTGCCCATTTGTATTATGATGTGACGAGGTAGGGACCCCCATTGTGTCATTTAGTGACAGGTGGGGAGATGTTTTTTTTATTTTGTTTGGGGTTTTTTTGAAAGCTGTACCATTTCTCTCTGACAGAGCACAGAACTAACCACTTCACTTCCATGTCAACAGGGACCATTCATCTATGCTTTGGTTATGGTTATTGTTATGTTTAGGTTTAAGGCTAGGGTTATTATTTCCACTGTATTTATTCCCAGACATTGACCTTTGACTTTTGACCAAACTACATGAAAGTTAGATGACCAATAGAGATCTGTCAAAGTAATTTTACCATGTTTTGGTTGATTATGACCTTTGACCCAACCTCCAAAATCTAGTCACCTCGAGATATCTATTCCCAAGTCTGTAGCAGATCCGTCCACCTATGTTTGAGTTATCTTGTCTCCAGACACACATGCCAATGTGCAGGGTAAAAAAAGGTTTTTAGAGGATCCACTGGTCACAATGACTGACAGCTCAAAAGACACCCAAATTGTGAAGAGCAGAGTCTCAGTAAATGGACAGCAACTGTTCACTGAGAGATGCCAGATCACTCACTGAAGTGAACATTCCCCAGTTTTTGTCCACATGATGCTTCCTTAATTCTTTGGCACACACCGGATTCTCACAGTTCTCCTGTAGATCCCACATGTCCCAGTCCTGGAAAGATCTAGGAGGATCAGATGGATGGTGTTGTGAAAGTGTAGGAACACGGACCCACAACAGGGGGCGCAAATGAACGGACAATGGAGGAATCAAATAACACTGTTTTTACTGTTGTGAAAAAGGCACAACAAATACAACCGATTACAATATGGAGATCGAGTCTAATTACAACGGTGTCGTGTGGGCAGGCTCGACGATAGGAGACGTCTGTCCAAGTCGAACCGGAACCAACCCGATTTCCTCTGCCACCGAACCCCGGGAATACTGGAGCCGCCAAGTCCCGAATTCCCAGGTGGCCACTGCCTCCGCTCGTCGGATCCGGTACTGCTGGCAGGAAACAGAAACAGTCAGGTGTGGATGCGGCTGCACCCAGCAACACGGAGGGTGGAGAGTCCACCTCCACCTCTCGTCAACAACAATCAAGAAATGTAGGAAGGTGAGTACTTATCCAAACGCTGTCTGGTAGTCAGCTGTCCTACAGATAATCACAAGAACACAATTAAAGTCACACGTATGTGTAGGCTGAGTTTGTTACCTCTTTGGTAAGGCGATATCTCGGCAAATGAGGTGGAGATGCCGTCCTGCTGATATACCTCCTTATTGATTGGGATCAGCTGTCTCCAGTGATGGGTGACAGCTGTCATCCTGGCTGCTCCCGTAAGGCGGCAGCGCCCTCCGGTGCCTGGAGCCCGCACTCCAGGCAGGGCGCCCTCTAGTGGTGGTGGGCCAGCAGTACCTCCTCTTCAGCGGCCCACACAACAGGACCCCCCCCTCAACGGGCGCCTCCTGGCGCACGACCGGGTTTGTCAGGGTGGCGACGGTAGAAGTCGGCCAGGAGGGCCGGGTCCAGGATGAAGCCCTTCTTCACCCAGGAGCGTTCTTCGGGGCCGTACCCCTCCCAGTCCACCAGATACTGAAAACCCCGGCCCATCCGTCGGACGTTGAGGAGCCGGCGCACGGTCCAAGCCGGCTCTCCGTCGATGATCCGGGCAGGAGGTGGCGCCGGACCCGGAGTGCAGAGGGGTGAGGTGTGATGGGGTTTAATCCTGGAGACGTGGAATACTGGATGAATCCGCAGTGAGGCCAGAAGCTGGAGCCTCACTGCGGCGGGATTGATGACCTTGAGTATCTTGTACGGGCCGATATATCATTCTTGCAGTTTTGGGGAGTCCACTTGAAGGGGAATGTCCTTGGTGGACAACCACACTTCCTGCCCAGGACGATACGTGGGAGCCGGGGCCCGCCGCTGGTCTGCATGGTTCTTCGCCCTCGTCCGGGCCCTTAACAAAGCAGAACGGGCGGCACGCCACACCCGAGGGCACACCGACCTCCCCCTCAACCACCGGAAACAACGGGGGTTGATACCCCAAGCACACCTCGAAAGGGGAGAGGCCGGTGGCTGATGACACTTGGCTGTTGAGGGCGTACTCGATCCAGGCCAGGTGGGTACTCCAGGCCGTCGGGTGCACGGCTGTCACACAGCGTAGGGTCTGCTCCATCTCCTGGTTGGCCCGTTCTGCTTGTCCGTTGGTCTGGGGGTGATACCCGGACGAGAGACTGACCGTGGCCCCCAGTTCCCGGCAAAAGCTCCTCCAAACATGCAAGGAGAACTGGGGACCGCGATCGGAGACGATGTCTGATGGTATCCCATGCAGACGGACGACGTGGTGGACTAGGAGGTCCGCTGTCTCCTGGGCCGTTGGTAGCTTCGGGAGGGCCACGAAGTGGGCCGCCTTGGAGAATCGGTCCACTATCGTGAGGATGACGGTGTTTCCCTGGGACGGCGGGAGACCCGTGACAAAATCCAGGCCGATGTGAGACCAGGGGCGATGAGGCACGGGCAGCGGCTGTAGCAATCCCGATGTCTTGCGGTGGTCGGCCTTGCCCCTGGCGCAGGTGGTACAGGCCTGGATGTAACCCCGGACGTCGGCCTCCAGGGACGCCCACCAGAAGCGCTGCCGGACGACTGCCACGGTTCTTCGCACCCCAGGATGACAGGAGAGCTTAGAACCGTGACAGAAGTCCAGAACTGCAGCCCTGGCTTCTGGTGGGACGTAGAGTTTGTTCTTCGGTCCGGTTCCGGGGTCCGGGTCTCGTGTCAGGGCCTCCCGGACGGTCTTCTCCACGTCCCAGGTGAGGGCGGCCACGATAGCGGACTCCGGGATGATGGGATCCGGGGGATCCGACGACTCCGTTTTGACCTCATCTTCATGTACCCGGGACAAAGCATCCGATCTTTGATTTTTGGTCCCGGGACGGTAGGTGATCCGGAAGTCAAAACGGCCGAAGAACAGTGACCAGCGGGCTTGCCTGGGATTCAGCCGCTTGGCGGTCCTGATATACTCCAGGTTCCGGTGGTCAGTGAAAACCGTGAATGGCACGGACGTTCCCTCCAACAGATGTCTCCACTCCTCAAGAGCCTCTTTCACCGCAAGGAGCTCTCGATTGACGACGTCATAGTTCCGTTCGGCTGGGGTCAACCTGCGGGAAAAATAGGCACACGGGTGAAGGACCTTATCGGTCTTCCCGCTCTGGGACAGCACGGCTCCTATCCCTGAGTCCGAGGCGTCCACTTCAACCACTAACTGGCGACTAGGATCGGGCTGCACCAGAACAGGTGCAGACGAGAAGCGCCGTTTCAACTCCTTGAACGCGGCATCGCAACGATCCGACCAGGTGAAGGGGACTTTTGGTGAGGTCAGGGCTGTCAGGGGGCTAACTACCTGACTGTAGCCCTTAATGAACCTCCTGTAGAAATTAGCAAAGCCTAGGAACTGTTGCAACTTCCTACGGCTTGTGGGTTGGGGCCAGTCTCTCACCGCCGCAACCTTGGCCGGATCAGGAGCGACGGAGTTGGAGGAGATGATGAACCCCAGGAAGGACAAAGACGTGCGGTGGAACTCACACTTCTCGCCCTTCACAAACAGCCGGTTCTCCAACAACCGCTGCAGGACCTGACGTACATGCCGGACATGAGTCTCAGGATCCGGAGAAAAGATGAGTATATCGTCTAGATATACGAAGACGAACCGGTGCAGGAAATCCCGCAAGACATCATTAACTAATGCTTGGAACGTCGCGGGGGCGTTTGTGAGGCCGAACGGCATGACCAGGTACTCAAAGTGACCTAAGGGGGTGTTAAATGCCGTCTTCCACTCGTCTCCCTTCCGGATCCGAACCAGGTGATACGCATTTCTAAGATCGAGCTTGGTGAAGATTTGGGCTCCATGCAGGGGTGTGAACACCGAATCCAACAGGGGCAACGGGTATCGGTTGCGAACCGTGATCTCGTTCAGCCCCCTATAATCAATGCATGGACGAAGTCCGCCGTCTTTTTTACCCACAAAAAAGAAACCTGCGCCCATCGGGGAGGTGGAATTCCGGATCAACCCGGCAGCTAATGAGTCCCGGATGTAGGTCTCCATTGATTCGCGCTCAGGCCGTGAGAGGTTGTACAGCCTACTGGACGGGAACTCACTGCCCGGAACCAAATCAATGGCACAATCATATGGACGGTGGGGGGGGAAGTGTGAGAGCCAGATCCTTGCTGAACACGTCGACAAGGTCGTGGTACTCCACCGGCACCGTCCCCAGATTGGGCGGGACTCTGACCTCCTCCTGAGCTTGGGAGCCGGGAGGAACCGAGGAACCTAGACACACCCGATGGCAGGTCTCGCTCCACTGAACCACTACCCCGGACGGCCAATCAATCCGGGGATTGTGCTTCAACATCCAGGGAAATCCTAAAACCACACGGGAGGTGGCCTGAGTCACAAAAAACTCGATCACCTCCCGGTGATTTCCTGACACCACCAGAGTTACAGGTGGTGTCTTATGCGTGATCACAGGGAGTAGGGAGCCATCTAGTGCCCGAACCTGTACGGGCGAGGTAAGCGCCACCAGAGGGAGCCCTATCTCCCTGGCCCATCTGCTGTCCAGCAGATTCCCCTCAGAGCCCGTGTCCACCAGTGCTGGGGCCTTCAGGGTTGAGTCCTCATAAAGGATCGTAACTGGGAGTCGTGTGGCAATGTGGGTGTGTCCCACGTGAATGTCTCGGCCCACCCCTAGCCCAGTTTCTAGGGGCGGGCGTTGGAGTTTAACCGCTCGGGGCAGTCTCTCATATGGTGCTCTATTGCACCACAAACAAAACAAGCTCCGTGGGCCCGTCTCCTCTGTGCATCTGGTGCCCTAAATGTTGCCCTACTCGTGTCCATAGCTTCGTCAGTAGGGGGAGCTGTGGCCCCACGGAGCGCAGGGGCCGTGGAGCGTGGGGAAGGCGGAGCGCGGTCGGAACCGGAAGGGAGAGGGACGGCGCGTGCCCGGCCACGCTCTTCGTCTCGTTACCGCCGACGTTCTTCTAACCGGTTGTCTAACCGTATGACAAGATCGATGAGCCCATCTAAATCCCGCGGTTCGTCCTTAGCCACCAGGTGCTCCTTAAGAACCAAAGACAGTCCGTTTACAAAGGCGGCGCGGAGGGCAGTGCTATTCCAGCCGGACCTCGCAGCCGCAATGCGGAAGTCGACTGCATAGGCAGCTGCGCTCCGACGCCCCTGTCTCATTGACAGTAGCACGGTTGAAGCGGTTTCGCCTCTATTAGGGTGATCGAACACGGTTCTGAGCTCCCTTACAAACCCATCATATGTCAGAAGGAGCCGTGAATTCTGCTCCCAGAGCGCTGTAGCCCAAGCGTGTGCCTCACCGCGAAGCAGGTTTATTACATAAGCTACTTTACTAGCATCAGTCGCGTACATGACGGGACGCTGTGCGAAGACGAGCGAGCACTGCATAAGAAAATCCGCGCACATCTCCACACAGCCTCCGTACGGCTCTGGGGGGCTTATGTATGCTTCGGGGAAGGTGGGAGGGGTCGTTGAACAACCAGTGGAACATCTATGTTACGTACAGGGTCTACGGGAGGGAGAGCCGCAGCGGCGCCCGGAGGGCGCGCTTCCACCTGCGCGGCGAGAGCCTCCACCCTGCGGTTCAGGAGGACGTTCTGCTCGGTCATTAAATCTAACCGAGTCGTGAAAGCGGTGAGGATCCGCTGCAACTCACCGATTACCCCTCCTGCGGACGCCTGCGCGTCCTGTTCTTCCATTGGCCGTTCAACAGCCGGTTGACGCCCCTCGGGATCCATGACGTTGGCCGAGATATCCTGTTGTGAAAGTGTAGGAACACGGACCCACAACAGGGGGCGCAAATGAACGGACAATGGAGGAATCAAATAACACTGTTTTTACTGTTGTGAAAAAGGCACAACAAATACAACCGATTACAATATGGAGATCGAGTCTAATTACAACGGTGTCGTGTGGGCAGGCTCGACGATAGGAGACGTCTGTCCAAGTCGAACCGGAACCAACCCGATTTCCTCTGCCACCGAACCCCGGGAATACTGGAGCCGCCAAGTCCCGAATTCCCAGGTGGCCACTGCCTCCGCTCGTCGGATCCGGTACTGCTGGCAGGAAACAGAAACAGTCAGGTGTGGATGCGGCTGCACCCAGCAACACGGAGGGTGGAGAGTCCACCTCCACCTCTCGTCAACAACAATCAAGAAATGTAGGAAGGTGAGTACTTATCCAAACGCTGTCTGGTAGTCAGCTGTCCTACAGATAATCACAAGAACACAATTAAAGTCACACGTATGTGTAGGCTGAGTTTGTTACCTCTTTGGTAAGGCGATATCTCGGCAAATGAGGTGGAGATGCCGTCCTGCTGATATACCTCCTTATTGATTGGGATCAGCTGTCTCCAGTGATGGGTGACAGCTGTCATCCTGGCTGCTCCCGTAAGGCGGCAGCGCCCTCCGGTGCCTGGAGCCCGCACTCCAGGCAGGGCGCCCTCTAGTGGTGGTGGGCCAGCAGTACCTCCTCTTCAGCGGCCCACACAACAGATGGCTGGTGGATGGACAAAATTACCTGTGAAGCTTCAAGATGTTACAACAACACACAGCAGAAGAACCCCAATCCACGTGGCTTCCTCCTTTGTGGTCTGCGTCTTCATTAGTATGTTGTCTCAAACAGACAACAAAGCAGAAATCATTCAGCCAGAATAAAAGTTCACTCTGACACCAATAGTGAACTACCAGGCAAAATGCTCGTGTGTTCACCAGCAACAGAGTCCCATACTTCACTGACATTCCAAGAGAATTTGATAATTTGTAATAAGATTGAGACTTTCTGCACCAGTAATGGAAGTAATTGAAGTGAAAAAGGCAATTATTCAATACAATTAAGCCTATGTTAATTAAAAGATGGTGAGAACAGATGAGATTTTAATCTGGATTTAAATAACTCCACAGAATCAGACTGTTTTATCTCAGCCAGCTATCTATTCCACAGAATAGGTGTACAATAAGAAAAAGCTCTGTGACTTGCCGACTTATTCTATTACCTTTGGGACACACAGTATTCCTGCATCTCGCAGATCATAGGTCAGTAGATACAGTTTAATTAGATCCAGCAGAGGGCACAAGTCCATGTAGGATTTTTTTATATTAATACGAGTAACAAAACTTTAAAATTTGATTTGATCTCCCCAACCATAACACCATGCCCTCCTGAGAGGAGACAGGGATGGAAGGCTTGGGTGGATCTCATCCCATCTCACTGGTGGGAGTCACCAAAGTATAGAAAAAGGTACATTGCTAGGAGTGGATGAGATTTGCGAAGAGATGCTGAAGTTTGTGGATGTTGTTATTAACGCTGATGAAAAATACAGCCAAATATCTATTAATTTCAGCAGTCATTTCGCTGCATCCACAGTGCTTTGATTCTGGTATTCTCTCACACAAACATCTTCTATGGTGTAACTTATTTTTATCATGCTTTGACAGTGTGTTAATGGGCTTATTATTATTATTATTATTTGGTCTTACTGGCAGCCACTTGACAGCAGCATGACATTAAAAGCTCCTGCTGCTTTGTGGATCAATTAAAGTTTGAGTCAAGTTCAGACCGAGCTTTCAACAGAAGGCATTGGATGTCAGAACATGAGATCTACTCCAAAGATTTTGACTCCTGTCGACATAACAAAAGCCGGACATTACCCCACCTCCATATATATTTTTTGCACTGCACATATTTTGTTTCTCAAAATGCTTGGTGCCATTAAAAGCCTTTTCAGTAACTTCTGCTTAAATCTAAACATGTGAGCTGCTAAAGGCAAAGTGTCAAAAGTATAAAACTTTGTGATTCTTAACATGGACTGTGTAACGTTTTGCCAGGCATCAGCTTGATAAATTTGCTGTTGCACTGCACCTGAATGAGGGATACTAATTTGCGCCCTGTGGACCACGTTTGACCCAGCCTCATTTTGTGTGGACATGGTTTACCAGGGTGTCTGGACTTAAATTTTGAAGAAAAAAATTTAAAACTGTCAGTGATGACTGGGTGGATTCTGAATATAAACATCAATCAATCAATCAATCAATTTTTTTTATATAGCGCCAAATCACAACAAACAGTTGCCCCAAGGCGCTTTATATTGTAAGGCAAGGCCATACAATAATTATGTAAAACCCCAACGGTCAAAACGACCCCCTGTGAGCAAGCACTTGGCTACAGTGGGAAGGAAAAACTCCCTTTTAACAGGAAGAAACCTCCAGCAGAACCAGGCTCAGGGAGGGGCAGTCTTCTGCTGGGACTGGTTGGGGCTGAGGGAGAGAACCAGGAAAAAGACATGCTGTGGAGGGGAGCAGAGATCGATCACTAATGATTAAATGCAGAGTGGTGCATACAGAGCAAAAAGAGAAAGAAACAGTGCATCATGGGAACCCCCCAGCAGTCTACGTCTATAGCAGCATAACTAAGGGATGGTTCAGGGTCACCTGATCCAGCCCTAACTATAAGCTTTAGCAAAAAGGAAAGTTTTAAGCCTAATCTTAAAAGTAGAGAGGGTGTCTGTCTCCCATGCAGATTAAATTTTGCTTATGCCCAAATATGTTGTTTGTACCGATGCAGTTGATAGTGTAGATCAGTGGTTTGAGATGCTCTCCCCCCAGGAAGGCACCAGAGTTCTTCGGGGGAACCGGTTCTTTTTGTAGGGGGAACTGGTTCTTTTCGAGAATTGTTAAGAAATTATTCAATCCAACGACATCTGTCGGGTGAATCATTAAGCCTTTTTGCTTAATCGGTCCTTCAGAGTGGCCGTTGTTTTTGAGGGTGTTTTATCGGGAAGATGTTAATTTCTTTACATTGATTACAGACCCTGCAGCGGGTCTGTAATCAACAGCAGCTGTTCTTTAAGCTTGAAGCAACGAAGCAGTGCTCCGACCCACTGCTTCATTTGTTCATTGCTTTTCTGCTTTTCAGAAGCAGCAAGTTTGCTTCTTAACCTCTCTCAAAGCCATTTAAAAATGTCAATCATGAGTCACTTTGTACAGATTAAAGTCACTAACTGGGCCTGTGTTCTGTTCACACAGCTTCAAATGCTGTGCCACTCTCTGCCAAGTCAAATTAGAAAGATAGTCCAGTCGGAATTAATAACTTCAAAGCGAATTACCATTTTAAATCAAATGACGCCTCTTTCCAAACGTAACACAGACAACAAACTACAACAGACTAAAACTTTTTTCTTCCCAAAATGAGACGTCCTGCGTTCTTTATGAATTACATTGTTCTTGACTTGTAGCGCAGCCAGCTGCAAGAGTTCAGCTCAGAGGTATGAAGTGACATTCATACCATTAATGTCTGAAAGGAAATGCTTTTGAGAAAAGCTACAGATTTTGTTGATTTTTATTTATGTCCAGAGATCAAAGATCCAGTGACCAATTTCATATTTATATACTTTAAGACTCAATAAAATGTTATTGACATAGGAAACCTGTAATGCCTACTTTCAGTACACAGAAAATTCACTGGAGGTATTGATAAGGGAATCGATAAGGAATCAAATCGATAAGCAGAATTGATAATGGCATCGATATCGATAAAATCTTATCAATACCCACCCCTGAAGTTGAATTAATATTATTTATGTTAAAATGTGTTAGTTATGCCAAAGATGTTTAAAAACACAGATGTTTAAATGTTTTTTTAAAAAACGATGTTTAAAATATGACAAAAGGTAAAAATAGAAGAATATAAAGTTCTTTAAAAACACATTTAAAATGTTTGAAAAGGGTTTGAAAGAATAGAAAGTTCTTTAAAAACATGCTTAAAATGTTTACAAAGGCTGTAAAATGTGTAAATGCATAGACAGATCCTTAAAAACACAAAAATACTTTTAAAATATGTTTAAGATGTGTAAAAGAATGAAAAGAAACACATGAAGATATTGAAATTGTGTGTATGTGTCGGTGGGAGTGGGGGGCAGTTATTCATTTGATCTCTGAGGGGGAGCTCACTCTCCCACACTTTGAAAACCCCTGGTGTAAAGGTTAGTGAAGCCGAAATGGAGTGATTATTGTTTTTGGATATTATTGTATCTGAAAAATACTTCTGTGGAAAAAAAAAATTCCCCACCAATGATCAACCTTTGTAAGACTGTAGTAGGACATCACATTCATGTAGTAGGATATCACATTCACATCAAATTTTGCTGTTTCCACACAGCACACCTCATGATTTGAGGGTTGGCGTTCAATGAATACCACTGGGACGGAAAGAGTTTTAGTGGAAACACTGCACCTCCATTGCACAATTGTAAATCAGAAGTGTTCATGTTGGTTAACTGAGAGTTCTGTACATGGATAATTCCAAAAACACCAGTTCTACTTATCAGAGGCTATGTTTTACTCCTCTCACAGGAATTTCAGAGATTTTTGCTCTGGCACCTGCACACATTACATCATTATATTTGGTCTGTAAAAGGGATAAAAGGGTCACCTAGTCCAGCAGCATGTAATTTTTCACAGCAACCTGGATTATGAGGTGTCCTATGAGACACCAAGCAGAGTGCAGAGTGTGTGAGTGTTCAGTCCCATGTATCTCATCCCTCTCAAGGCTTTGTGTGGGATACAATATTTGTGCAGGTGACTATTATAAAATAGTGTCACTGGGGGAATGACTGCATTGGAGGCCAGTGAGTTTCTTTTTTACTATCTGACCCACAGCGGGATAAATAACTTAATATAAGCAAACACAGAACCAGTCCACCATTCCAACTGCAATATAATATCTCCTTTAAAGAATATGCAAACTGTAATTAGTTTAAAGAAGCATATTTGTGAACTATTACTGTGCATTGCAGGGAGTATTTCTGTATTTATTAGACTGATGTACATTGTATCATATGCAGAGGTGTTGATTTCAGTTGTGTGTCTGTATCTATGGACAAAACTTGTAGGAAGGTTTAAGTGTCAGCCAAGGATGAATGATTAAATAATAGTTTAATTTTGTTAAATGCATATATATATATATATATATATATATATATATATATATATATAGATGGATAGATAGATAGATAGATAGATAGATAGATAGATAGATAGATAGATAGATAGATAGATAGATAGATAGATAGATAGATAGATAGATAGATACAGTGGTTTGCAAAAGTATTCAGCCCTTTGGTATTTCACACATTTTAATTTGTTTATGGCATTTCAAATACAAAAAGTAAATCAGGCTTCTCAAGCATTTCTAAAATTATCTACCTTAGACTCAAACTGAAAGTGAATCTGTACAACTTGATATAAATTCATTACAATTAGAAAAGCCAAGATGATGGGTTGCATAAGTAACCAGCCCCTTTGGTATAATACCTGTAAATAATCAGTTCAATTGCCAGTCAGGGGATGGATACAAGAACATTTCCAAGTCACTGAATATGTCTAGGACTTTATTTACATAAGTTATGAAGAAATACAAGCAGTATGGCACTCTGTGGTAAATCCAATACATGTTTTGCATTTTGTATCCCCAGTTATACAGCTTCCTGATGAAGTAGGACAGAGGCGGTTTTCTTTCACCAAAACATTAAATCTAGGCTTGCATCTAAGATGTACCTTCTGGCAAATTGTAGCTGAACTTTCAGGTCTTCTTTTTAATAAAATCCTCCTCTGTACGACTTCATCATGAAGCTGTATAACTGGGGATACAAAATGCAAAACATGCACTCTACACAATTTCTCCAAGCCTGTAACTTCTTCTGGGTTGTCTGGGTGTCTTGGTGGCTTTCCTCACTCTTCTCCTTCTTGCACAGTCACTCAGTTTTTGAGAACTGTCTACTCCATGCAGATTTACCAGAGTGCCATAATGTTTGTATTTCTTCATAACTGATGTAAATAAAGTTCAAGACATATTCAGTGACTTGGAAATGTTCACGTATCCATCCACTGACTTGGCTGAAGAAAACTGGCAATTAAACTGATTATTTACAGGTATTATACCAAAGGGGCTGACTACAAATGCAACCCATCATCTTGGATTTTATATTTTTAATTAATTTATATCAAGTTGTAGAGATTTACTTTCAGTTTGAGTCTATGGAAGATAATTTTAGAAATTATTACATTAAGAAGCTTGATTTACTTTTTGTATGTGAATTGCCATAAACAAATTAAAATGTGTGAAATACCAAGGGGCTGAATATTTTTGCAAGCTACTGTATGTATATATATATATATATATATATATATATATATATATATATATATATATATATATATATACACACACACACAGTGCTCAAACGTTTACATACCCTGGCAGATTTTTTTTTTTTTTTTTTTTTTTTTTTTGCCATTTTGCACAGAATATGAATAACACAAAAACTTTTTTTTTTCACTCATGGTTCATGGATGGGTGAAGCCCACAACAGCTGTGTTTACTCTTATTAAGTCATAATGACAACAGAAACAACCCAAATGACCCTGATCAGAAGTTTACATACACCTGTTCTTAATACCATGTGTTGCCCCCTTTAACATCAGTGACAGCTTGCAGTTTTTTTGTGGTCTATAAGTCTATAACTTCTTCTGTGTTGTCTGAGTGTCTTGGTGGCTTTCATCACTCTTCTCCTTCTTCTCCTTCTTGCACAGTCACTGAGCCTAGAATTAATTGGTTTTCTTGCATGATAATCCTTCGCTGTTCCACTGCATTATATTGCTGTGACTGGTGGTGTAAATTACAAAGTTAGGCAATGCAGTTCTTTCAGTCACAGCTCCAGATGTTACTAACTTTTTCAGAGTTGTCATCAGTGTCTTGATGGCTTCCCTCATTAATCTTCTTCTTGTATGCCCACTCAATTCTTGAGTTTTTGCCACGGAGTGCCAGATTTACCAAAGAGCACCACACTGCTTGTATTTCTTATTGATTGTTAATAAAATCCAAGACCTAGTCAGTGATGTAGAAATATTTGTGTATTCATCCCCTAACTCATCTAAATGAAAGAGGCTGAAAAAGTGATGATTTTTATTAACAATAATCTTCATGATCAACCCAGTGAAACCTCACTCACAACTCATCACACGTGTTGGACACACCTGTGTTGCAGGGACTGGCAGGTCACAGCCATTTAGCAGGTATGAGTACAGGCGTGGTACTGGTCACGTACAGGCTGCATGGCTGTCGTGCGTGAGGCATGGGGACTATTGTGCCATAAGCCTGTGCCAAGAATATGTGTGTGAGTGCATGTGACTTGCAAATTAACACTCCCCTAAGCCAGAAGTATGGGCTGCCCCTGTGATGCACTTCTGACTAGCCTGTGATGCAAGCCAGGAATACGTATTAAAGGAGGTTCACTACTACCACCTCTACTGCCTCGCGTTCCGATGAACCTGTATTAGCGCAGCCAATATTTTTTTGTACCTCTCCTCAGCTTTTATCATCTTCCTGTGGAAGTCCAAGACCCTCAGATATTGCAGCGGTATGGCAAGAACCATGCGTACATGCCGTGCGTACTTTTCTGGCACAGCTTTATTCATGAAAATCATTCACTATTATGACAATAAAAATAGTTTGTGTGGACATGACAGATCCTTTTCATACAAGCCTCGAGGCTGCGCCGCTGGCCAAGGTTCTGAAAGAGTGACAACGCCCACTGTGCGGTTTGTGCTGCATTACAGCACAGTGGTCTGGCACTCAATACTATGGAGGTCACATCTGACCACATCTGCTCTCTTTTTTTTTTTAATAAAAACTTTTGTGTCAGATTATCTCAAGCAGGGGATTCTGGTGGGTACTATGGAATATGTATGTAATCCTGGCGGTGCCTTCTTCTTCCCTTCTCCAATGCTACATGCTACTTTTTCTCCCCAATATATATACCCACAGTCTTACCACTTGTGTGGGAGAGGAGAGTGAGATGTACTTCTGTCTTGTGGCCTGCACATATAGCAGGTATGGAGTACTTGTTTAGCACTTCTGATGCACGGCTGTAATGACTGTGCATCTTACTGTCATCGCAAAGCCCCCTACAAGCTGTGCTCCTGACTTGGGTCAGGCGTATGACAGCATTACAGACCCCATATGTGCTGTTTGCATTTTTGATTTTTCACAGAACCCATATGATTTGCTTGTGCCTGTTAACCCTCTGGGGCCGTCGCCGTCGTGTACGACGGCTAAGACCAAGCTTTACTAAATTATAAATAACTTTTTAATGATATGAGATAGAAACTTACTTTTTTTTTCTGAGAAGTTAACTCTGCAGACATTCGACCAGCCATCAGCCATCTTTGTACTCCTCATAGAAGCTGTGTGATGACATGTGCAGTGTGAGTGTCCAATCGGAATTGGTTCACCGTCACATGGCTTTCCAAAATCCAATCGTAGGGCAGATTTACCTCACGTGAAAAGCCAAAGATCATTTTCAGGAGTGATATGTTACTAGTTGGCCCGTTTGAATAGCCCCCTGGGTGCTCCAATGAGTACATACTATTAGTACATACTCAGTGCACCCTGCGCCATTACTCACAGTGATCAGTGAAAGCAGACGGAACAGACGGAGAGCCTCTGATGACAATCTCATGTGCTCAAACAAAGAGTGTGTAACTGTCAGGATTGCTCCACTAAGTTGCATGTGAATGTTACTGGATAACTCTGTTGCTTTCTCAGCATAAAGCACTTGTTTACCATATCAATGGGGCAAGGGGGAGGGCCACTCCTCAGACTGTAAGGAACCAAAGTGCACCAAAGTGTGAATGAAAACTGCTTTAGGAGCAGCACAGAACAGTCCAAAACAGAGTAGAAGTAGACGTTTGTGATGTAACCTTTGTGTAATAGCAGACAGAAATTGCTTTGAGATGAAGACAAAAAACGCATAGACCATTTTGTATATATTGTTCAAAATGTGCATTTGTGTTTATTGTTTGAACCTTTTTGTTGTACAGTCATTCACACAAGACCTCAAATTACCTTTATAAAGTGTCAAGACTGTTGTTTATTATAGTTTGTTGTGTGTTTTGAATAAATGTGTGAGGAAAATTATTTTCCGCTTTACTTTTTTCTTTATTTTTGTTTGTAAACCTTTATTACACTTATAAAACACAACAAAAGCATATATATTCTGAAAGCACAGGTTGTCCTGAAAAAAATAGACATAAAACTTGATTGTGGAATGCAGGGAGAGCTGTTAACAGCAATAATAAAACATTTATGCCAGGTGAGTGAACTGTCCAAAAAATGCCCTCGGACCAGAGGGCTAAAAAACCTCCACAGGCAGTCTGCAACCTTCTATGGCAATGAACACATGCACAAGACAAGTCTCAGGCATGGTTTTGCCTTTTTTCACCCCACAGACTGCCTGGTAGCAGCACTTATGATGGGTTGTGAGTGAGGCTTTACTTACACTAAAAATCGACGATGACAAAAATTGTGCCAGTGTCCAAATACTAATGAACCTGAATGTATATCCCCAAGTGCATAAAATAAAGTTCTATTTTATTCACACTTTATTTGCACTTACTGATACAGAAAACACCACAGGACAGGGGCAGCGATAAAGTGTAATCAGCCCAAAATGTTTGATGGGTTCTGACCTTGAATTAGAGGTTGTGGGTTCTATATGAGACCAACTCCAGATACTAAGTATTCCCCTTGGGGAGTTGAGACATGCTGGCGGGTTCAAGTTTGTGATCAAATGAAGTGTGACCTCTTCTGTTTTTTGGATAATGAAACAGAGTATTAAAGGTCAAATCCCCCCATGATCAGGATGTGTTTGTTCCTTTCCTAGTTGTGAGATGTGACTGAGACCAATTTACTGACTGTCTTTCTCTGTACAGCTCATATTATCAGCTTAATTACAATTTGTTGTTTTTAAGTGCAGTTGTGGAGACCTGAATGTCACCAGTTGCTCAGTAATACAAATATACAGCATCTTATATTAATGTCCATGTGCAGCAGTGCAACTTTAGAGGGGCTACTGCATGACAGTTCACGGGAGTAAATGATAAATATCAGTCCACATGTTCACAAAATAATGATATATGATGCAATACACCCAAGCTTGGAAATAGATTGTGTATTTTTAGATGACACGTTGCTAGTTTCTTGTCCTTTGATCGATCCCATTTTGCAGCAGCAAGCCTGCCCATTGTTAGGGGCTGTACTTAAGCATGCTTTGTTCTGTTTTTGATGTCCAGTAGTGTGTCAGGAATTGCTATTACCAGCCAGGGCACCAATTCTCCTGCTGTCAGTGTGTGAGAGAGTCAGCTTTGATGGCAGCAGTTTCCTGTCATTATGTTTTACTACTGACGTCAAAGGGCTGGAAATGACGGAATGTGCAGAAGGCAGGTTATGTTTACTTCAAAGGAACTCTGGGCTTTTTCAACCAGAGCTTGATTTTTAAAGATTTGTGGCTGTTGGAAGCAGAAGAACATGCCACTTACCTACAGTTGTCTTGTATGAACTTAGTGGAGAGTGGCATCTCCAAAACAGAAGAACAGTATGGTAAGTTGTTGCCTGTATCTTGTACTTGTGCAGTACTTTCAGATTATTACATTTCATGTGCTTCACGCAGTCAATTGTATAGCCACACATAAAAATCAATCCTTTCTATAAATGGCTTTATCTGATTGGCTCTGTGTGCCCGCAGTGGTTCTGTGCTTCTGTATGGGTGTCCGCAGTGAAGGCGAACACATGCGAACATTGGTGTTCTATATGTGTATACCGCCACCAAAAACTGGAACTCATGCTTCTCAGATGATCTGCTAATTAAATTAATTGCACCTCCGGGAACCATCACCTTATCGTGGTGGAGAGGTTTGTGAATTCCCAGCTGAGCGCCGCTACATTGGAGTTCACTCCAGTAGACGAGAGGGTTGCCTCCTTGCGGCTTCGGGTGGCGGGGGGTGGGGGTACTCTGACTTTATTTGTGCATATGCACTGAACAGCATTTTGGAGTATTCGGCCTTGTTGGAGTCCCTGAATGGAGTCCTGTATGGGGCTCCAGTGGGGGACTCCATTGTTCTGCTGGGGGACTTCAATGCACATGTGGGCAATGACAGACACCTGGAGAGGTGTGATTGGGAGGAATGGCCTCCCTGATCTAAACCTGAATGGTCGTTTGTTATTGTACTTCTGTGGTAGTCATGGACTGTCCATAATGAACACCATGTTCGAACATAAGGATGCTCATAAGTGTACATAGTACCAGAGCACCCTAGGCCGAAGATCAATGATAGATTTTGTGATCATATCATCTGATTTGAGGTTGCATGTTCTGGACACTCGGGTGAAGAGAGGGGCAGAGCTGTCAACTAATCACCATCTGGCGGAGTTGGATCAGAGGGTGGGGGAGGACTTTGGACAGACCTGGTAAGCCCAAACAGATAGTGCGGGTGAACTGGGAATGTCTGGAGGAGCCCACTGTCTGACAGATCTTCAACTCACACCTCCCGCAGAGCTTGTCTAGCATCCCTGTCAAGGTTGGGGGCATTGAATCAGAATGGGCAATGTTCAAAGTTTCCATTGCTGAAGCTGCAGCGGGGAGCTGTGGCCTGAAGGTCTTAGGTGCCTCACGGGGCGGCATTCCTCGAACACTGTGGTGGACACCGGTGGTCAGGGAAACCATCCGACTGAAGGAGTCCTTCCGGGATATGCTATCTCAGAGGACTCCGGAGGCAGTTGCAAGGTACCAACGGGCCCAAAGGGCAGCAGCCTCTTCTGTGGGGGAGGCAAAGCAGCGGGTGTGGGAGGAGTTCGGAGCAACCATGGAGAAGGACTTTCGGTCCGCACCAAGGTGGAGGACCGTGAGGCACCTCAGGAGGTGAAATGGAGAATCATCCAAGCTGTCTACAGTAAGGATGGGACTCTGTTGACCTCAACTGAGGAAGTAATCTGGCGTGGGAAGCAACACTTTGAGGAACTCCTGCATCAGACCAGAGCGCCCTCTATAGTAGGGGTAGAGCTGGAAGCTGATGGAGGATTTTCATCAATTTCCGCAGTGGAAGTCACTGAGGTAGTGAAACAACTCTGCAGTGTCAAGGCCCCAGGGGGTTGATGAGATTCGTCCAGAAATGCTGAACGCTCTGGGTGTGGAGGGATTGTCTTGGATGAGATGTCTCTTCAACACTGCGTTGAGGTCTGGGACATTGCCTAAGGAGTGGCAAACTGGGGTGGTGGCCCCCATATTTACAAAAGGGGACCATAAGTGTGTGCCAACTACAGGGGCATCACACTACTCCCTGGTAATGTCTACTCCAGGGTACTGGAAAGGAGGGTTCGGCCGATAGTCAAACCTCTGATTGAAGATGAACAATGTGGGTTCCGTCCTGGTCGTGGAACAAGTGACCAGCTCTTTACTCTCACAAGGATCCTGAAGGGTGCCTGGAAGTAATCTTACCCAGTCCACATGTGTTTTGTGGACTTGGAGAAGGCGTATGATCAGGTACCCTGGGAGATACTGTGGGAGGTGCTGCAGGAGTATGGAGTGAGGGGGTCCCTTCTCAAGGCCATCCAATCTCTGTACTCGCTGTGTTCGGGTGCTCGGCAGTAAGTTAGAATCGTTTCCAGTGGAGGTTGGTCTCTGCCAGGGCTACGCCTTGTCACCAATCTTGTTTGTGATATTCATAGACAGGATATCGATGCCTTGCTCCAAGTGAAGGAATTCAAGTACCTCGGGGTCTTGTTCACAAGTGAGGGGATGAGGGAGCATGAGATTGGCGCAGCAGGGGCAGTATTGCATTCGCTCTACTGTACTGTTGTGATGAAAAGAAAGCTGACCGAAAAGGCGAAGCTCTCGATCTACTGGTCAATCTTCGTTCCTACTCTCACCTATGGTCATGAGTGTTGTGTCATCACCGAAAGAACTAGATCGCGGGTACCGAAATGGGCTTCCTCAGGAGGGTGGCTGGTGTCTCCCTTAGAGATAGGGTGAGAAGTTCGGTCATCCGTGGGGAGCTCGTAGTAGAGTCGCTGCTCCTTCATGTTGAAAGGAGCCAGCTGAGGTGGTTTGGGCATCTGGTAAGGATGCCTCCTGGATGCCTCCCAACGGAGGTGTTCCAGGCACATCCATCTGGGAGGAGACCCCGGGGAAGACCCAGGACTAGGTGGAGAGATTATAGCTCCACACTGGCCTGGGAACACCTCGGGATCCCCCAGTCAGAGGTGGTCAATGTGGCATGGGAAAGGGAAGTCTGGGGTCCCCTGCTGGAGCTGTTGCCCCCGCGACCCGAACCTGGAAAAGCAGTTGAAGATGAGTGATGATGAGTGATGAGCTTACAAAGGAGCATTCCATCATGCTAATATTAGCTGTTAGCAGTATGCTACAAGATGTTGCCAACTTTTCAAAGATGATGTTGTTTCCAAGACACGCAAACAATTAAATCCATCATGAATCCAACCCAATCTCACACCAATTTGTGATGGCATCACAAAAAGTAAACTATTAGTTTGTGATATTGTCACAAAATGCAGGGTGACACTTGGGGTTCTGTGGGGGTTATCATTAGGGGAAGGGAGAGGGTTAGGTTATGGTTAGGGATAGGGGAAGGGGTAAGGTTAGAAATAGTAAAATGAAAAACACATCACAAAACTGTGACTCATTTTGTGAGCACAAAAAAGCGCGAGACTGGGTTGTATGAATCACTGCTTTAAGGCGCTCGCCTTGGTCACACTGTCAGCCATAGTTGGAAAATTATGTTATTTATAAATAAATACAAATAAAACTTCCTCTTTGTGTTTTTCAGCAGATTGCAAACCACCTTTAGAGGTGCATACCTCCACCTACTTTAACTGAGTGTGTGGAATCATGGCAGTAATTATTCTAAGTCAATACAATAAAGTCACATGAAAAATGCAGTAATCAAAATGGATGATAAATATTTTATGGCCCCTTCACACACAGTACGAATATGGTCGAATTGTGCATGAATCGCACATGAAGCAGGAATCATATGCAAAACATGTAAAATCATAGCTGCCTTGTACACCTGTTGCTACAACTATTTGCACACACCAGCGGCTGAATGTCACCTGACCGACGTGAGCTCTGTTCCACATGATGCAGTGTCAGTCCTGTAGCGCGCCATCCACAAGACACGCGTGTTGGGCAGGGCATGTGAGCGGGGACGGCCGGACAGGCCGCCAGCCGCTGTGGACATAAGAGCGCCCTGCTTCTCATTCATGTCATTTCATGACTGTATGACTGTGACCATTGGTCATCTACAGAGGAACAAATGGATCATACTTGCATTGTCCACTTGATGAGAGGGATTCAATAAAATGCGGTGTTTTATATGGCGTGTGGTTTTATTTTTTCTAAATACGTCCAAGTCCTTCTTGATATCAGGTATTTTCCTGTACCTTTCACAGGACAGTGGTGGTAGCTCAGTGGTAAAGTTTCTGTCTGATAATCAGATCTTACATGTTTGAATCCCATGAGTGATTTTTTTTTTTTTTTTTTACCAGGGTTATTTAACCACAGGGTTCTGTATTGCGCCCCCTTCTATGTATTATTTATATCAACCCAGTGATGTTAACTAATTATACAGCTGGTTTTTATTTTATTGTTCTCCACATCAGCGGCGTGATGTGGTGCAGCTGCTTGCACTGTGTTCCTGCTCGAAAGACACCATCGCGTGCATGAATCGTCGCACCGGGATTGTGCATGCCTGCCCATCAGCGTGATGTTTTCGTGATTTGCTCATATGAGCTGTTTAGCCGTGAGTCGCCCTGAGTTGTATTTATTCATACTATGTGTGAAGGGGCCTTTAACACCATTAGAAAACAGCTCAACTTTTGTCATTTTAGCACAATCATACAGCACTTTTAAAAACTGAACAAGCTAGAATAAAGTGTGCTGTAGTTTATTTATAGACACTGCATATAAAGAAACACATGCAAATTTAAAATGCTTAAAACTAGGCTAGTACTCATCACTTGGGTAAGATGAGTACCTTCGCTAGCAACATGAAAGAAATCAAAGTGACAGAAACAACAAAAACAACAAAATTTTATATAAAACAATATAGCAATACAAATTTACTATAAACCATAGAAAAAGATCAGTTCTAACTTTGCATTTAAAAAGTTCCACATTTTGATCTACTCACATCCATCAGTAGGTTTTCTGTAGGAATGGAGTGTGGTAAGGAAAATCTCTGCACCCTGCAAGTATACAACAGTATAATTTCACTAAAAATATTCATATTGTGGCAAAATCCTTGGATGGCTTAAAGAGCTTTGATTTCATGCAACTTATGTAGCGTTATTGTCTGTTCATGGTGCAGTCTTGTTTATGAAGCCACATGTTCTTTTGAAATTTCATTAAGCTTGTATGCAGGATCAGCTCACTTGGAACGCAATTCTTGTTTTCTTATGACCTTTCACTCACAAGTAATACTTCACTCAGGTAGCCACAGAATGCCCCCTTTTTATTTCCTATCTTCAAAATCTCTGCACAAAGGAAGGTGAACCACTCACAAAAACAAGCCTCCAATTGCTTGCTTTGCTCTTTTGTGCTGCATTTACACATAGGCAAGACACATTACGAAAGTCATATGTGCGTCATTCTGGGAACATTCCTGACATTCTTAATGTAACTTAACACATCTGAATAGGTTTCTTAATAGTGCGTGTTGGTTTGTGATATTTGTGATTTTTGTGGAGCATGTTTTTGGCTGTCAAAAAAATCTTCCACGAATGTCACACACCACCCTCATTTCGCATCATGTCATGGAGGTTACAACTCAGTGTGTTGATCCGTCTTGATTAGTGGTGATCCTTAATAGAGCGTGACAATGTTCTTCTCTGACATGCACACAATTAAAGCCTGCTGCACCACATTCAGTTTCATTGCTGCAGTATGTTAAAGGAGGACAGTGACGCCAAGTTGGCTAAAAGTTTTGTTCCAATGCTCCACAGCGCACTCCTGCAGGTGTTCCACCTCCTGCACCTGATATGTGGGAAAACACGTGAGACAAGAGCTGTGTGGCATCACACATCTGGCTCTCTGGCTGTCTCCCTTCCTCTCTGTGCCACTCCATGGCACAGAGCCCAACTAAGCATGCAGTCACAAAGTTCTTCTGGTGTGGATTTTTAGGAGTAAACTGGAGTGATCTGAATTGTTCAGCAACTGACGGTTGGACGAATATGTGTGTGTGTGTGTGTGTGTGTGTGTGTGTGTGTGTGTGTGTGTGTGTGTGTGTGTGTGTGTGTGTGTGTGTGTGTGTGTGTGTGTGTGTGTGTGTGTGTGTGTGTGTGTGGAGACAATTAGCCTCATTCAGAATGTGACAGAATGTAACACTGCGGTATTACCAGTGGTGGGCACAGCGAACCAAAAAATTAGCTTCAATAACTGGTAATCAGCTAACTGAAAAGTTATCTTTTTTGTTTTTTTTTAACAAAATGTTTATTCACATTCTTATTTCAAGCTTTACAGTTGTTCCTACATATGTACATTTGTAGAGTAAGAAGCTCAAATTCTTATCCAGAAATGTCTTAATAGTCAAAAACAAAAACAAAAAGTGTTACATAAATAATAATGTAAAGTTAAAGAACCTCTCGGCAACAATGACGTAAAAATAAATTACCAGGAAATGAAACAAGTAAAAATCAAGTAGTGTAAGTACATCAATATTGTTCATCTTATCATGTCAATCCCAAATGATTTTTCACTGGTTTCCATCTTTTTTCGAATTGGTCCATGGTTAAATTGAGGCTTGCTGTTATTTTTTCCATCGTATACACTTTAGTTACTCTTTCTTTCCATTGTGCAAGAGTAGGGGGCAGTGGTTTCAACCATAAAGTACTAATCATTTTCTTTGCCACCAACAAAAAAATACTGAATAAGTGCACATGATTTCTATTTAAGTAGTCACAGGGGAGCACTCCGAAGGCAAACACCTTTGGATCCCAGTCGATATAAATCTGCAAAATTTTAGAAATTTCATGCCTAATTCCCTCCCAGAATATTTTTAACCCCTTAACGCCTGAATTTATATAGCTGTATATAAAAAAATGTTTTGTGTGTGTTTTTGCCTTTAAGTAGATGGTAAATAATGTTGAGATTATTAATTTCACTTTTGCACAAAAACTAGATAGTAATATTGGGTATTCTGGTAATGACTTTATGATATAATGTTATAATAATAATGATGGTATGTTGCAAATTTGTGACAACGGGCATACAGGTCAATTTGGTAAGTTGCATATTTGAGTCAGAGATTGTAGCATATATGCGACGATGGGCGTTAAGGGGTTAATTTTGGACAATCCCAGAACACGTGTGTGATCTGCAATTTGTCCACATTGTCTCCAGCATTTGTTTGTCTTAGATTTGTCAAATTTAGAAATAATAAGTGGAGTTTTAAAATATCTTAAATTTACTTTCCATGCAAATTCTTTCCAAGTTGGACTACTAGTAACTTTGTGAGCATTTTCACAGATTTGCTCCCAGACCTGGTCATCAATTACCACATTCATTTCAAGCTCCCACTTTTCCTTTATCTCTGGAGAGCCCCCCTTAAAAAGTGATTGAAGACATCTGTACAAATTTGACACTAGTTTTTCATATCTTCCTTTTTTGTAGGATTGAATTAAGAAAACCTCTAAGTCATTAGCTTGCATTTTAAGAGAGGACCATTCTTTGTGTGACATCAGATAACTCCTCATCTCCTCAACAAATCAAATTTTTCTTGTAGTTTGTTAAAGGATAACATAATTTCTCCTTCAAATAAGTCATTTAAAACTGTTAGGCCTTTATCTTTCCACTCTTTGAATCTTGAATCAGTTTTCACAGGTAAGAAGTCTAAAATATCAATTATCCTTGTTGCCCTGGACATTGATAGTGGGGCTCTTATTTTTTTTTTTCCGTATAGTATTTAATACTTTGTGGGTACATCTCATCCAAGAGTTTGTAATTTTGTTTTTGTTCCAAATTTCAGTCGAACTAAAAAGCAGAGCTTGCAATGGAATTTCAGAGATTGAACTTTGTTCCAGAGTTAACCAGGTTGTCTCTTCACTTTGTTTTATCCACTACATGGCACTCCTTAATTGTGCTGCCCAGTAGTATAATTTTTGGTTAGGTAGATTAGACCTCCATTTTCTTTACTACTGGTCAGCTGAAAGAATTTAATCCTGGGTTTTTTTTCTTTTGCCAAATAAAGGAAGAAGACATTTTTTTTTATATATTTTTAAATGTAGTGGCAGGAATCATAATAGGAAGTGACATGAACAGATATAGCAATCGTGGGAGTACATTCATTCTGATGGTTTCCACTCTCCCAAAGAGTGATAGAGGTAATACTTCCCATCTTTCTAAATCTTTTTTGATCTGAGTGATTACTTTTCCAATATTTTCTTTGTATAGTTGAGAGGGATCTGTGGTTATTATAATACCTAAGTATCGAAATCCTTGAGGAGACCAGTTAAATTTAACTTTGTGCAACAGCTCCACAGGCCAAGTTCCCTTAATCATCATGGCTTCAGATTTGGATTCATATACTTTATATCCGGAAACTTTACTGAAAATCTTCATCTTCTTCTTTGTCTTTCGGCTGTTCCCGTTAGGGGTCGCCACAGCAGATCAATCGTTTCCATCTCACCCTGTCCTCTGTATCTTCCTCTGTCACACCAACCACCTGCATGTCCTCTCTCAGCACATCCATGAACCTCCTCTTTGGTCTCCCTCTTCACCTCCTGCCTGGTGGATCCATCCTCAGCATCCTTCTCCCTATATACCCTGGGTCCCTCCTCTGCACATGTCCAAACCATCTCAATCTCGCCTCTCTGACTTTGTCTCCAAACTGTCCCACCTGAGATGTCCCTCTGATATGTTCATTCCTAATCTTGTCCATTCTTGTCACTCCCAAAGAGAATCTCAACATCTTCAGCTCTGCCACCTCCAGCTCTGCCTCCTGTCTTTTTGTTAGTGCCACTGTCTCTAAACCATACAACATAGCTGGTCTCACTACTGTTTTGTAAACTTTCCCCTTCACTCTTGCTGATATTCTTCGGTCACAAATCACTCCTGCCACCTTTCTCCACCCACTCCACCCTGCCTGCACTCTCTTCTTCACCTCTCTACTACACTCTCCATTACTTTGAACAGTTGACCCCAAATATTTAAACTCATCTACTTTCACCACTTCTACTCCTTGTAACTGCACTATTCCACCGGGCTCCCTCTCATTCACACACATGTACTCAGTCTTGCTTCTACTGACTTTCATTCCCCTTCTCTCCAAAGCATATCTCCACTTCTCCAGACTAGACTCAACTTGCTCTCTACTCTCACTACAGATCACAATGTCATCTGCAAACATCATAGTCCATGGGGACTCCTGTCTGATCTCATCCGTCAACCTGTCCATCACCAATGCAAACAAGAAAGGACTCAGAGTTGATCCTTGGTGTAATCCCACCTCCACCTTGAAGGAGTCAGTCATTCCGACTGCGCATCTCACCGCTGTAACACTATTCTTGTACATGTCCTGCACTACCCTAACATACTTCTCTGCCACTACAGACTTCCTCATGCAATACCACAACTCTTCTCTTGGCACCCTATCATAAGCTTTTTCTAAGTCCACAAACACACAGTGTAACTCTTTCTGTCCTTCTCTGTACTTTTCCAACAGTATTCTCAGAGCAGACATTGCATCCGTAGTGCTCTTTCTCGGCATGAAACCATATTGCTGCTCACAGATCTTCACCTGTTTTCTAAGCCTAGCTTCTACTACTCTTTCCCATAACTTCATGCTGTGGCTGATCAGCTTTATGCCTCTGTAGTTACTGCAGCTCTGCACATCACCCTTGTTCTACTCCTCAGGCATCCTCTCACTTTCCAAGATTTTATTAAACAATCTGGTTAGAAACTCTACTGCCATCTCTCCTAGACATTTCCATGCCTCCACTGGAATGTCATCTGGACCAACTGCCTTTCCACTCTTCATCCTCTTCATAGCAGCCCTCACTTCTTCCTTGCTAATCTCTTGTACTTCCTGATTTACTCTCACCACATCATCCAGCCTTTTCTCTCTTCATCAGCTCTTCAAAATATTCCCTCCATGTTCTCAGCACACACTCCTCACTTGTCAGCACATTACCATGTGCATCTTTTCATAGGTACCATCTGCCATAGGTATTAAAGGCACTGCGCTGCAGTGGTTTGAATCATATTTGTCTAATAGATTACAATTTGTTCATGTAAATGGGGAATCTTCTTCACAGACTAAAGTTAATTATGGAGTTCCACAAGGTTCTGTGCTAGGACCAATTTTATTCACTTTATACATGCTTCCCTTAGGCAGTATTATTAGACGGTATTGCTTAAATTTTCATTGTTACGCAGATGATACCCAGCTTTATCTATCCATGAAGCCAGAGGACACACACCAATTAGCTAAACTGCAGGATTGTCTTACAGACATAAAGACATGGATGACCTCTAATTTCCTGCTTTTAAACTCAGATAAAACTGAAGTTATTGTACTTGGCCCCACAAATCTTAGAAACATGGTGTCTAACCAGATCCTTACTCTGGATGGCATTACCCTGACCTCTAGTAATACTGTGAGAAATCTTGGAGTCATTTTTGATCAGGATATATCATCAATGCGCATATTAAACAAATATGTAGGACTGCTTTTTTGCATTTACGCAATATCTCTAAAATCAGAAAGGTCTTGTCTCAGAGTGATGCTGAAAAACTAATTCATGCATTTATTTCCTCTAGGCTGGACTATTGTAATTCATTATTATCAGGTTGTCCTAAAAGTTCCCTAAAAAGCCTTCAGTTAATTCAAAATGCTGCAGCTAGAGTACTGACGGGGACTAGAAGGAGAGAGCATATCTCACCCATATTGGCCTCTCTTCATTGGCTTCCTGTTAATTCTAGAATAGAATTTAAAATTCTTCTTCTTACTTATAAGGTTTTGAATAATCAGGTCCCATCTTATCTTAGGGACCTCGTAGTACCATATCACCCCAATAGAGCGCTTCGCTCTCAGACTGCAGGCTTACTTGTAGTTCCTAGGGTTTGTAAGAGTAGAATGGGAGGCAGAGCCTTCAGCTTTCAGGCTCCTCTCCTGTGGAACCAGCTCCCAATTCAGATCAGGGAGACAGACACCCTCTCTACTTTTAAGATTAGGCTTAAAACTTTCCTTTTTGCTAAAGCTTATAGTTAGGGCTGGATCAGGTGACCCTGAACCATCCCTTAGTTATGCTACTATAGACGTAGACTGCTGGGGGGTTCCCATGATGCATTGTTTCTTTCTCTTTTTGCTCTGTATGCACCACTCTGCATTTAATCATTAGTGATCGATCTCTGCTCCCCTCCACAGCATGTCTTTTTCCTGGTTCTCTCCCTCAGCCCCAACCAGTCCCAGCAGAACACTGCCCCTCCCTGAGCCTGTTCTGCTGGAGGTTTCTTCCTGTTAAAAGGGAGTTTTTCCTTCCCACTGTAGCCAAGTGCTTGCTCACAGGGGGTCGTTTTGACCGTTGGGGTTTTACATAATTATTGTATGGCCTTGTCTTACAATATAAAGCGCCTTGGGGCAACTGTTTGTTGTGATTTGGCGCTATATAAAACAATTGATTGATTGATTGATCTTTTACCACCCTAACCTGCTGCACATCCTTTCCAGCTCTATCCCTTTGTCTGGCCAATCAGTACAAGTCCTTTTCTCCTTCCTTACTATTCAACTTCTTGTACAGCTCACAATATGCCTTTTCCTTTGCTTTTGCCACTTCTCTTTTCGCCTTACGCCGCATCTCCTTGTACTCCTGTCTACTTTCTTCATCTCTCTGACTATCCCAAAACTTTTTCGCCAACCTCTTTCTCCTTATGCTTTCCTGGACCTCTTCATTCCACCACCAAGTCTCCTTGTTTCCTTCCACTGTCCAGATGTCATACCCAGTACTGTCCTAGCTGTCTCCCTCACCACATCTGCACTACTTTTCCAGTTGTCCAAAATTGCTTCCCCTCCAACCAGTGCTTCTCTCACCTGCTCGCTAAATTTCACACAACAGTCTTCCTCCTTCAGCTTCCACCATCTGATCCTTTGTTGAGCTCTCACTCTCTTCTTCTTCTTTACCTCTAAAGTCATCCTACAAACAGCCACCCTATGCTGTCTAGTGACACTCTCTCCTGCTACCACCTTACAGTCTGTGATTTCTTTTAGCTTGCATCTCCTATAAAGAATGTAGTCCACCTGTGTGCACCTTCCTCCACTCTTATATGTTACCCTGTGCTCCTCCCTTTTCTTAAAGTAGGTATTCACCACAGCCATTTCCATCCTTTTTGCAAAATCAACTACCATCTGTCCTTCCCCATTCCTATCCTTGATACCATATCTACCCATTACTTCCTCATCACCTCTGTTCCCTTCACCAACATGCCCATTGAAGTCTGCTCCTATCACCACTCTTTCATGCTTGGGCACACTCTCCACCACCTCATCTAACACACTCCAGAAATCTTCTTTTTCCATCTCACAACCTACCTGTGGGGCATATGCACTGATGATATTCATCATCACCCCTTCAATTTCCAACTTCACACTCATCACCCTGTCAGACACTTGCTTAACCTCCAACACACTTTTAACATACTCTTCCTTTAAAATGACCCCAACACCATTTCTCTTCCTGTCCTCACCATGGTACAACAACTTGTACCCACCGCCGATGCTCCTGCTCTTACTTCCCTTCCACTTGGTCTCTTGCACACACAATATGTCTACCTTTCTCCTCTCCATCATATCAGCCAGCTCTCTCCCTTTACCAGTCATACTACCAACATTCAAAGTCCCCACTCTCATTTCCACCCTTCTAGTTTTCTTCTTCTCCCGCTGTTCGTGGCAATGTTTTCCTCCTCTTCTTCATCGTCTTCGCCCAGCAGTAGCCCAATTTCCACCAGCACCCTGTTGAGCAATAGCACCGGTGGCGGACGTTGTTAACCCGGGCCGTGACCGATCCGGTATGGGAAAATTCGATTCTGAGTCTGCATAGTTGGGTTGGCTTGTTTTACGCTGGATGCCCTTCCTGACGCAACCCTCCTCATTTATCCGGGCTTGGGACCGGCACTCAGAATGTACTGGCTGCATACCCCATGTGGCTGAGTTGGAAACTTTACTGAAAGTCCTGAGGCAATTTAAAAGTACAGGTATTGAGGTGGCGGGTAGTTTCACCAATAGTTCCTATAACCATTACCCAGCATCCACTCTTATCTTTAAGAACCTTTTCTGATGTAAAACACAGCGATTTATGACAAAGAATAGCGACTCCCCTTTTTTTATAGTTCTCATATGAGGCACAAAATATTTGCAATTCAGTCTTTTTAACTGTGCCAATATTTTCTTACGCTTTATAGGATGATTTAGACCATTTATGTTATGACTAGCCAGTTTAATATTTGCCATTTTTGTGATAAAGTAGGATAAGTCCCTGTACATTTCCTGTCAATGATACTTGCATAATATTATTGCCGAGAAACACATGGAACGAACAATTGACAAAACAGAACTTCCAATAGAACTGGTGGAAGTTATTTGAAATAAACATTATGATGTCTAATTCACAAGAACCCCTCCACCCCCGATATAACATGGGCAGGGAGATGTACCTCCCTGGAACAGGTACACCAACAGTGAAAACAGCAGTCCTCATCTAGTCCTTGTCTCTGCTGCTTCCCACACCAGATGATGATAGTTGTTAAGAAAAGAAAATAGTGTGCAGTCACCCAATTTATAATCAGAACTTATAGCTGCTATTGCTTATATATATTGAAATAAAATTACTGTTCACCGTCACACCACTAACCTTTCATGTATATGCTTTTATAAATCTTCAATCAAATCTAACGTCCTGAGAAAATTCTCTCTCACTCTTCCTGTTGGTCAGCTGCCTTCATGATGGCTCGGATTTCCTTAGGTGTCAAAACAGTCTCAGTTTTTGCTTGTCCTCCTTGAATTCGCCATCTATTGTGGAACTCCCTCTCCAGAATATCACGTTCCTCCACATGTACTTTCACTCCCAGGTCGTTCAGAGTTGGTTGTGCTTCCCACAGTGATGGGAAGGTTTTGACCCCAGTGTCCAAAAACACCTTCAACTGTGCTGGGAATGGCGCTTGTGCCTTGGTGTCACGCTCTTTGAGTTTTTTAATCACTTCTCATACCTGCTTTCTTTTTCTCTGGAGCTCAGGTGAGTAGTCTTGGTCGAAATACACTCTTTTGCCTCTGAACTGCACTTCTCGTTGCTTCCATGCTTGCTGAAGGACCACCTGCTTCACACTGAAATCCAGAAAGCGGATAATTATGGATCTCGGAGGGGCTGTGCTTTTTGGCTTTGGTATTGTGGCTCTGTGAGCCCTTTCTAGTCAGATGTTCAAGTCATCTTGTAGCTTCAGACTTGTTTTGAAGAATTCAGTGACAAATTGTATCATGTCCATGCCATTTTAAGGTTGTAAAAAAAAAAGAAGAAAAAAGTGAGCGCTGTGAATACTTTCCAGATGCTCTATCGCTCTATATTGTATTCTGAAAGTATTTACAGTGCTTCACTTTTTTCCACATTTTGTTGTATGAGTTAAAAAAAAGGCACATAAAGAAACATTAAATGTTGCTCATATATGAACAACATTCAGCATTTCTTTCCCTAGTCTTATATCTTTCCCTAGTCTACTCCTGGTAGTGACAAGCTTTTGTCAAGCTTATCATGTTTGGATAGCGACAGTCGATGGAAAGATAAATATCATAATTATTCTAGTAGTCATTAGGGAAAGGAGATACCCAGATCCAAACTTGAGGCATTGCCTTTGGATAGGCTTATTCTGCAAAAGATCAAAGGCAGGCAGTGACTGAATCCATTTTAAGGCAAATAAAAAATATGAATAAAACATGTCATGGGAGTTTTCTGGGTCTCCAAGGAAGTTGATATGTTTAGGTCTGCAACAGAAATCCTGTTGCTATTTAAGGAACAAGTGGTATGCGTTTTCAGATAATTGCTCACTGTCAACAGATACAGTAATTACCTGTAATTAGCATGACTCCATACATTTTGTTGTGCACTTATGCATGTACCTGTATTATCACTGTTTCTCTCTCTCTCTCTCTCTCTCTCTCTCTCTCTCTCTCTCTCTCTCTCTCTCTCTCTCTCTCTCTCTCTCAATTACTGCAATCCCATGACCCACTCAGTTGGAAGATGGTCAGGGTCCAGTTCTAATGACCACAGTGGCCATGCCAGTGTTCAGCACCAAAAATGAGACAGTAAGTGCACAGAATGTCACAGTATCAGTTTGCCACTCACTCATCAACACAAGTTACCGTCCCTAACTTGGGTTTTCCAACAAAACAGTTGAAAACTATATAATTACACTGGGCATAGCTCACAACTGAAAATATGTTATTGAATATATAAATGCCCAACTTGCAAAATAATGCTTCATTAATTTTGTATTTGGTGAATGCTAATTTAGGCTTAATCTAAAGAAATGTAAATTAATATACAGAAGAGTATTACTGATTGAGAAAATAGACTACATTGATATTTGTTTTTAAGTAGGTTTTGAAACAATCCTCACATACACGTGTGCTTCCAGAGGAACCGTGGCATCCTGCTTGGGGTGGTCGGGACAGATGTCCCCGTCTCTGAGCTGCTGAAGACCATCCCCAAATATAAGGTGGCACTCATACATCACACAGTCTGCTGAACTGCTTCTCACGTTCTCGCTGTCTCTCTCTTTCTCTCGCTTTCTCTCACATGCAAACACACACACACACACACACAGATGCATTCTATTACTGTATGTCTAAATCAGTTTGTTTTTTGAGTCGCATGATGGGGCTTGAAAAATGCTTTATTTCTTCAGCATTGCACCTGAATGTGAAGGCAGTGAAACAACACAAGCAAATGAACAGATCACCCCCGTAACAGAGCAGATCGCTCAGTGGGATTGGAGTTGGGCTACTGATATGTGGATGTGGGGACAATTCCCAGTCATGCTCTGTCTGTTTGCTCAGACAAGACACTCGACCTGCATTGTCCCACTCTATCCAGATGTAAATTTGTCCCAACCTTGACTGGAGACAACAGTGATGGTCTGATGTCCCATCCAGGGGGGTCATAGACTCTCATCAACTTCAGGCTGCAGTATCCATGTATAAATGTGTGAGGGCCTGCACAGATTTAATGTGTGTGCATGCTTTTGTGGACATAATGCATTTATCTGGGCATTGCTGTTCTTACTTTGGTGTCAAATTACTGGCACAATCCAAATTTGAAAAACTGAACTCTTTGTCTGACTATCTAGTGAATAACTGGAAATGCCTCTTTAGACCTTATGGGGTGGGTTTAGGGCGGGCTAAATTCTATCCCAGCAGTCATTGGCCGTGAGGTGGGGTACACCCTGGACAAGACAGCTATCTGTCACAAGACCCAACATTTTGAGACTGTCAAACACTTGCACACTCTCACTCTCACGTAATTTAAAGTGTCCAGTTCACCTAACCTGCATGTCTTTGGAAGCGGGAGGAAGACGGAACACCCAGACGAAACATGCGCAAACACAAAGAGAAGATGCAAAATCCATACAGAAAGGACCAGGTTGGAAGTGAACCTGGGACCTTCATCCTGTGATGCAACAGTGCAAACCGTGTTGCCACCATGCTGCTAGATTGAAGGATTTTCCTCAAAAGCTTTAAAATATTGATTCCAATAAAATGGCATAAATTTATGGTCATTTCAAAGTTAGCTAGCTACCTTCAACTTATCCTGATGCTGACGTGAAATTACTTTGACTTGACACAATTATGACTTTACTGTTCATTAAAATATTCTGATTAGAGGATCCTCACTGCAGAATATATTTGCCTATTTTCGTTTATTTTTGACACAAATCTACTTTTATGCTGCTCAAACTCTGTCATGCAGTAACTGAATGCCAAATCCAGCAGCAGATAAATAAGAGGTTTTGCTAATGTTCTGACACAGATTATTCACAGTTCCTGCCTGAAGTCCAATAATGACAAGAAAATTATACACAGTGTACACTAATGCATCCTGATGTCCTATGTCACATTCCCTGTGCCGATTTTCTCTGCTGAGGGATCTGAAGCTCAGTTAGGTTTAAAGTTTTGACATTTCAAAGTGTGTTATTTGTTCAGACATGGATGAATGATGCCGTCTTCTTGTATTGTGACGGGTATGTTCAGCAACAGCTTCACCAGAGGGACTGAGGTTTTTTTGCCAGCAGAAATTACAAAGAATTTGATTAGCCCAGATTCACAAATAGGTGCAGATTTGTCATGTATATTTTCTCTCTCTCTCTTGCTCTGTGTGTGTGGGGTCTCATAGCTGGGCATTCACGGATATGCCTTTGCCATCACCAACAATGGCTACATCCTCACCCACCCAGATCTGCGACCACTTGTGAGTATTACTTTCAGCAACATTGAGGTGTTCATCAACAGTCCCTTTTAGAACACAGATGGGGGTTCAAATCTATTCATTGGTTTAGGATAATGTGTGTTTGTACATGTAAGAGAAATTAGTACAACTTCATGTCTGATCACTGATTCCTCTGAGGTGCCATTTGACATGGAAAGCTGCCGGTGTCACTGCGTAAATGTGGGCATGTGTGCTCGTATGGGCTGGCGGTGGTATGGATATGAGGTGAATGTATTCCAGGCCTTTGCTGTGTCGTCTCTGAATGGCTGTGATTGCGTCTATTGTACTTGCTCCTCTCACAAGAGGAGAGAGAGCACAGAGATGGAGGGAACCAGATTGAAGAGCGCAAAGAACCCGATTAAGGTGAAAACATGTACGGTGATGATAGTGTGAGATATGGAGACATGAGAGGAGCACAGGCAATGAGGACATGAGAGAACAGAGAGACACACAGATGGATGGTTTAATTGTGGTCTAATTAAAGACTCTAATGAAGAGTGTTTAATGGCTAATGAGGGGTGGGAGGCTGTCCTCACTGACAATTCAGTGAAGAGGGTAACTCACAAATACACAATCTCATATTCAACTCATTAATAAGCCCAATACTCTGGTGTGTATTGACTTCTTTTAACATTAGTATAAAGCATAGGTGATGTACTTTGGCTTTCCTGCCCAAACAGTTAGGTCGTAAAGGTACGCCTTTGTTCCATTATCGACCCATCTTACATCCCATTATATTATTGTTTACATCTCTTCCATATTAAGTGATAAAACACAAAACATGGCAAAACATGGTTTTGTATTCCAGTTTGGCAATACAAACCTATTGTTTGGACATGGTACCCAAATTGCTTCATGTAAGACTTCTATACCCAACATTGTTGTTGTGGTAGGTCCAAGTTTTCCCATGTTGTCAGCACATGAGGTGATAAGATTGCTTCATGGCTGATTCATAAGGGCTTTTTAAACCACATTAAGTCTGGATCCTCAACCCTCATCTCACATGCAAGCAGCTGAAATAGTTTCTTTTGCTGGATGATGGTACTCTCTTTTGGGGGAAAAGTGTGCAGTTAAGCATCCTGAAGCAGCAAAAAAAACTTCTTGACCTAAAAAGAGCCAGTTGAGGTTGGTTTACATATTTCATAGCTCCTGAATGTCTCCCTTCATAGGTTTTTCAATTGAATGGAGACCTCTGGTTAGATTGAAAATGCAATGTCAGCATTATATACCCCATGTGGCCTAGTAATTCCTTGGGATCCCCCAGAGAGAGATCAAAGGCATGTCTCAGTGGAGAGATGTCTGGGCTACCTTGCTAAACCTGCTGCCACAGTGAAGTAGCCCCAGTAAGTGGTGAAATATGAATGGATAGATGGACCTGTTGACTTATATTAGAGAATTGTATTACTATTATCATATATCTTCTTCAATATTCAAGGCTAACCTTACAAATAAGCGCTAAGTGCAATTAATTGGGTCTGTATTATTTTTAGATTACAGATTATTATTTATTACACACACCGTGAGTGTGGTATTTTTGTTTCATTTTCATGCTTTTGTGTTGCACGGGCCTGTGGATCCAGTACGGTGATGGTAAGAAGAGAAGGAAGCCAAACTACAGCAGTGTGGATTTGTCTGAGGTGGAATGGGAGGACAAGGATGACACGGTGAGACAATCACGGTAAATCCACCATGATGATCATCACACCACCGCGCCCAACAAAAGTTTCATTTGGCAGATTGGTTTGTGTTCTGTGTTGCCAGCTGAGAAATGCCATGGTCAACAGGAAGACAGGGACCTTCTCCATGGAGGTGACAAAGAGTGTTGACAAAGGGGTAAGGAGTGAAAAAAAAAAAACAATTGCACAAGCACATTTTTTTTTTCAAATCTACAAGACTTATTATTTGTAATATATTGAAAATAAATATTTAAAAACACACTGTACATTTATGAAACTTATGGGTACAAATACACCAGCACCAAACAGCATGGAGATGAAATTTGGCACGTTTAAGACTGCACAATAGTTTTCCAGCTGCCCTTTAGCTACCATTTATGATGTTGATGATCACCATATCTAAACAGAATAGCAATAAATCCAAAGCTTCTCTGAAAGAATATTTGTTGTTGCTGCAGTCCTGATTAAAATCCAACAAAAGCAGCCGTTGAGCTAAAATGTACTTTTCTTAGGTGCTGAAAATGCTATTTGTGGGTGGGCTTTAAATATTACACTCTTTAACTGTAATTTGACATTAGACAAGGAGAGGACTTGATTGGTGGGTTGGTGGTCCCACCAGCTTTTGTTTAGCCATAGAAAAAGGAATGTTTTCTTGTACATAAAATGTCAAATGTGTTTCTCTGAGGGAGAAATGGCTTTCAGATGAGGAAAAAAGTGAACTTGATGACAGTCAGTGGTGAGCACAGATAACCAAAAAATTAACTTCGATAACAGATAATCAGATAACTGAAAAGTTATCTTTGATAAAGATAAAACAATAAACCACCCAGAAATGTATCGGAAGTTACAGATAACCGATAAATTCCAATATTGTCTCTGGTACATTTACAACTACTAATCAAAGGAATTTAAGTTTTAATGCCACAATAGCTTCTAGTAATATTAAAAGTAACAACAGACCAAAACAATGAGACCACACTTTTGTCTTTGAACATTCTGCCCCTGCTGGAAGTGCTTGTTTACTACAGAGCTCCCAGCATAGAGGTACTCTGAGAACAGCCATAAAGCCAAATCTCTATCAATCACAACCCTCCGGTCAGGTGGAGGTCTTGAAAAATAAAGTCATGCTGACTTATGGTTTTGATTTATAAATAACATTAATAACAATAGAATAACTCCATTAATGTCAATTCTGTCATTTTTCTGTCATCTGTACAAAGTTAAAATATAGCATATATCTTTTAATGTTGAATAATGCACTAATTCTGAGGTTTTGTAACAAACACAGACAGATCACAAAGGATTCTGGGTAAAAGTGCCTCTGCTAAACACTGATTGGTTCAGTCATTCATTATGTAAACCAACACGTTAATGTGACGTCTGTCGTGTGTTGGTGTTTACAGATAAATGTGCTTTTGTAAAATATTCCATTTTTTTTATTTGTAAAAACAGGCATTTTTACGGAGCCCTGGAAGTGTCATTGCAAAATGTTTTGCATGTGGAGGGAATGTTGTAAAACGTGCTTTACACTGTGCAAGATGCTTTTTCATGCAGGAATTTTTTGGACCGAGTTTCAGGTTAATCGCGCATCCTGCATCGTGTAGTGTACATGGAGTAACAAGCTACGTTTAACATCTCAGGACCATCTCCTGATCACCGATCGTATGGTCCAAAGAAAATCAAACCTGTTTGATATTATTCTGGTCGGCCGTCGTGAGGGTATCCTGCTGCTGAAGAGCAACAAGCATCTAACCACTCACACTGTGCCTGTGCAAACACCGCAGAGCTGTCTTGTAATGTTATTTTATTTATTTATTTTTTTGCTGCTGTTTTGTTTTGTTTTTAAACTTCATTTATTAAAAAAAAAAAAAAAAAAAAAAAAAGCTATTTGCAAAGCCAAAAAGTTGATTTGGTGCCCAGATGCTTAGTACTTAGGGTGAATACTGCCATGAACACTACTGGCCAGTAGATGGCAGTAGAGGCCTTGAAAACAAAATTCCAGATAATCCCTGTCTGCTACATTTAAAATGCATGGAATTTAACAAACGCAAATACAATAACAATGTCTATAAACCCAGAGAATATATTCACGAGAGTTTTAGGCACTAGAGTTTAATGCTGTTGTCCGTGGAGCCTGAACAGAATGTCTGAAATGCAATTGTCCTGTCGAGATTACATCATCCTACCCATAATGCACTATTGGGCACAGCATGTGCTCACAAAACCTTAAAAATTAGCACATTACTTTAAAACTAAAACATATCTGATATTTTCACTTTATAAAACTTCAGACAAGACAGTAATTTTAAATAACTTGTCCAAAATTAGTTTGGTTAAAATTTGAACCATAAGTTAAAAATGTATGCCTCTGGATGACTTAGGTGATATTGCCAGCATATTGGTATGGTGTTACAGGAAATGATTTTTTTTTTTTTTTTTTTGGCCATTTCACCTTTGTCTACAGAGCATAGAGATGCTTTTCATAGAAGCAGCTCTCTTCTGTTAGCAGAGGGTATAACTGTCCATCTGTTACAAAACTTTTAACAGGTAGATGATGAACTGATTTTAAATTTTAAAAATGCTTGTTGCTGTTCAGCTTTGTTTACTTTGTTTATTGGTCTAAAAATTACCGGACAAAATTAATCGGAAGATAATTGGTCCGATAATGGTTTTTAAAGTTATCTAAAAAGATAATCCGATAATGAAAATGTAATGAGGGTTTTATTGTAAGAATATTGTAATTTTTGAAAAGTGGATTTAAGACACAAAATGGCCAATTTAACTAATTGACAATAAAAGCTGGAGTGACCAAACAAGGCAAAACCACACATTTAATAATTTATTGCAATATTTAAAATACTAAAAAAAAGATTAAAATACAAAATCTCCAAAACACTAATTAAGATGCCAAACCTCCAACACAAAATAATGCAGCCAATAGGCGGGAACAACCAGTCCGGGTCCAGCCAAGCGTCCGCCAATACGCGAGCGTCCTCCAACCCAATGACCTCCAGTGGGTAGGTGGCTTTAATTGGATTAAGCGGGGCTCTAGGCTCAACACGGCTCTTTTGGAGACTGCACATAACACACTTCTCATGAAATGCCCGTACCTCCCTCTCCATATCAGGCCAATAAAACTTTTGGCGAAGCTGAGCAAGAGTCTTATCCACACCAAAGTGAGCCCCAGCCTCATGAATCTTCTGCCATACCTCCTCACAACGGCAGCCCCGACACACAATCTGACGATACTCCTCGTGACTCCGTCCATCAATAAAGGTCCGATATAACACACCTTCTATCACTGTCAACCTTTTCCATTGCTGGAGTAATTTTTGGGCTTGGCCAGTAAGCACTGAACGATGGGAGCGGGTTGGAACACTCCCCTCAACGACATACCCCTTAATGGCCTGGATATCTGGATCCAAACTTTGGGCCTCCATCCATCCATCCTCAGGTGTTACCTCGACAGCCGCACTAATCATTAACCCTTGACCACGCTCCTCTGCTAATGCTGTAACCCCTTTCGGTGGAACGGGAAATCTCGGCAAAACATCAGCATTGACGTTAGCTTTACCTGAGTAATATTTCACTGTATAATTAAATGAGGCTAGCTGTGCCACCCAACGTTGCTCCACTGCTCCAAGATGTGCTGTCTGCAAATGAGCCATCACCAGCATCAAATGAGCATCCACCAATGAAACCTGCACAACACCATCCTCCACAAGTGACAGAGTCACATCGTTGGAGCCGCGCACATCGGAATCCTCAACGCAATAAAGCCGACCTAATTTGTGAAAACGGCCTATAGAAACACTATATGGATGTGGGTTACACACATGGACCGGGACCCTCCCTCTCCTAACTTCCACCAGGGCCCTTGCCACACCCACAACACCAGAGCCAGGCATAGCCTCCACCAAGGCACCATAGTCCGTTCCCCTTGGTCCCATTTTGGTGCGGCCCCACACCATCAACCCCCTCTTTGGTGGGACAGAGATACTATGTTTAGAGGCTAACCTCACATACCCCACCAGGCCGTCCTCTGCCGAGGAGACCCCGACACAACGGCAGGCAGCAAATGCGTCCCTCCAGGCCTTCTGTTTTTTAAAGGCCTGTGGGAAGGCAGATTCCCTAGAACATTTAAACAAAGTGTCCCAACAGGCTCCAATGACGTTCATTCTGACAATTAAGGGGTTCAGACACTTTTCATCTTTAACAATTACCACTTCCCGACCTGGGATCGTGATACCTTCAACCTCTAGCTCTAATACGGCATAACCAACATAGGGTATCTCTAAACCATTGACAGCACTTAATCAAAACCAAGTAGGAGCCTGCCCAAGCTTAGTTTGTACAAAATGTGTATTAAACAGGCTCTCTGCCATTAGTGTAACTTGTGAACATGTATCCAAAAGACCACTCAAACGAATTCCCTCAATAGTCAACTCTGTGGTAGGACATTGGCCAACAAGAGTATCAGAGGCCCTGGTTAATGGTGATGTGACAGCAAGCCCTGCAGGTCAGACCTCAGCAGCAGGGTCTGCTAGTTTAAAGCCGGCTCAGATGTAACTACGCAATACCGAGCAATGTGTCCTGCTTTCCTACAACAATAACAGATAGGCCTACCCTGTTCATTCCAATCATGGGAGCGCCTAAGTGGATATCGCCGATTCCGCATTGAGCTATAAAACCTGGGTTGAGGTGAAGCTGATTGTAATAGTGGTTTAAGCTCCGCCACAATATCCTGTGTCAACCCCTTAACCTGCTCCTTAACCTCCGCCATGATCTCACACTTTAACTGCTCCTTCCAATCAGAACCCTGATGGGGTCCAGGCAAGCCATGCAGTTTACCAATCAAGGAACAGGTTACATCTGGTTGGACACCCCTATATTCTAAATCAAGCTGAAGGGCCTCCTGGTGCAACTCAGCAAAACCCAAGTCAGGGTTCCGACGAGCATAGACCTTCAAGGCCCGGGCTAAAGGCCCTTCACGGAGTCCCAACAACAACTGATCTCGCAAAATGCTTTCAGAGGGGGTGCTGTCAGAGTCTAGATGTTGCAACTTGCTATATAGCACACGCAACCTCAACATAAAAGATTGTATGGGCTCATCTGCTCTCTGTGTACAGCTAAAAAAGCTAGACCTCAAAATAGGGACAGGAACCTGTTCATCATACAATGAATCTAAATAAGCAAAAATTTTTGTAATTTTGTCTTTTTCATCTTCATCTAAAACTACAATTTGACATTTAGCCTCCTCAGTCAGTGCTCCCAAAACAATACTTACTTTCCTTGCCTCTGTTAAATCATGAGACCCCAAAAACCCTTTAATCTGTTCTTTCCAATCACAATACTTTAATTCATCACCTGGCCCCTTAAATTTAGGTAGCCAAGGTGCACCAGGATACACTGGCATCATCATATTTGCTCTTGCTTGGAAACACCAGCTCTCAAAAAAAATGAATCCTGCCGACAACACCAAAAATATGTAATGAGGGTTTTATTGTAAGAATATTGTAATTTTTGAAAAGTGGATTTAAGACACGAAATGGCCAATTTAACTAATTATTGACAATAAAAGCTGGAGTGACCAAACAAGGCAAAACCACACATTCAATAATTTATTGCAGTATTTAAAATACTAAAAAAACATTAAAATACAAAATCTCCAAAACACTAATTAAGATGTCAAACCTCCAACACAAAATAATGCAGCCAATAGGCGGGAACAACCAGTCCGGGTCCAGCCAAGCGTCCACCAATCCACGAGCGTCCGCCAGATATCAGCTTGTTTGGGGCGTGTCCTCCTTTCCTCCAGCGCGGCACAACGTAATCTTCCATGCGAGGCAGGGTTCCTCCCCTGCCGCTGCATGTAATGAACTTCACGACACTCGTCTCACTTCCCGGCGTTCCTCTCCGACGCCTCTCTTCCCGTGCGCCTATCACACACACACACACACACACCCAGGCCAGCGAGCGCACGGCAAACTGTCCCCCGAGGAAAACTCTAACTTTTGGAAACACCACTACACAAACACATAAAAGTGTACTCACAGACACGGCAGGGTTCTCCCCTGCCGCTGCGTGTAATCCACGTTGTGGTGTTCCTCCGGCGCAACCATTCAGCTGGAGCCAGTGGCATCAATATCGATACGACTCCTATTGTCCAGCCACTCTTCCCGCAAGCTGCTCTTCACAACTCACATTGCCGAGCAGTGATGCCGGTAACGCGTTACTTAGTAACACGTTACTCTAATCTGACCACTTTTTTTAGTAACGAGTAATCTAACGCGTTAATCTTTCCAAATCAGTAATCAGATTAAAGTTATTTCTTCATGTCACTGTGCGTTACTATTATTTTTCATTGTGGGTCGATAGCAGCATTAAACTTGGTCTGTGGGCAGGAGGTCAGGGTTCGACTGAACTGCCCACTTTCAGTGAGCTGTGAGCTTTTCATCCGCGGTTTTTTGCAGCTGCTCGACTCGTCGTCACCTCTTAAAGCACGGTGATCAGCACACCTGCACTGAGCTTTACAAAGACATTTTTATACTTTTTTTCCTCCTTTATTCTGAGCTGAGCTGCTCCGTATCTGCACGTTAAAACAGCTGATCCTCCGCGACGCGTCAACAACTAAAACTATTTTCCACTCAAATGCACCTAAACTCTCTTTCTGAGGACCACATGATGTGAAAACACAATAAAACTTTCTTATCTGTAAATCTGGTCACGTTTTCTGCATAAATAAATGTTATCCATTCTTTGTGCTCAAACGCCAAAGTAGGGGCGAATCCAGATGGAATGGGGGCGTGGGGGAGGGATGTGCCCCCCTCACAACACCCCTAGATTAATGGTCCAGTTTTGAAGCCTTTTTTTACTACAACTACTAATACTACTTAAAATAATATTAATTTCGACAAGTAAAATATTTAGAGAGAATTTAAATGTTAGAAAAATGCTAGAATGAATTTAATAGTTACATTTATAAACAATGTAGGTTCGAAATTGCAAGTTTTACTGTTACAGTGCTGTCAACAGTTAAATATGAGGTCAAGAAAGAGGTCTTTATTTTACTTTTTATAAAACAAGTATTTATTTTCATTGAAGTCAAGAAAGGGTGACTATAAAGTAACTTTTGGCAAAACAGGTATCATTGTCATGTTGAGGTGGCAGAGGGTTGTTGTCGGCAGCTGGGAAAAGTAACTAAAAAAGTAACTAGTAATCTAACTTAGTTACTTTTACAATTGAGTAATCAGTAAAGTAACTAAGTTACTTTTTCAAGGAGTAATCAGTAATCAGTAATTGGATTACTTTTTCAAAGTAACTGTGGCAACACTGTTGCCGAGTCCTTTTTCTCTCCATCGGCTGCTCTTGCCTCACGCTGCAGAGTCCTTTTATCTGCCACCTCACACACACACCGCGCTCCAGGTGCGCTGATTGCGGATGTCAAATAGAAATCAGGTGCGTTTTTGGGTTGCCATAACAACCACTGAGGAGCAAAAACTCCGAAAATCCAACCAGCAGAATAAATTCTCCCCAGGGCTGGATTACAAAAACATTATCTTCGATAATTATCTGTTATTGGATTATCGGAAGTGTGCCCACCACTGATGACAGTGACGTCCCTTTTTCAATCTATGAAACTGTTAAATCTGTGAATGATTTTTTTTTTTCATTCTAAAACTGTGAATTTGCATTTGTTTAAATGTATTTTTAATACAAAAATGGTGCAAGCCTGTCAGGTAGTTCAACTGTCAGAACTCAAAATGCTCTGTGTACTCTGACCTGCCTCACTCCATATAATTACCACATACTTCCTACCATGTACATGATCCACTAAGACCCCATTCAGACCAAGGTTTATGGGGTTTTTTTCTGACTCTGAACGGCGTATATCGGACTCAAGATGGATTGTTTTTTGTATGAGATTCGTCACTGTCTGAATGCAAATGCGGCTTGACGTTCATAAAGTCAAACTTCCACACTGTCTGTGTGCCCACAGTGTCTTCTCTGGTAGAGAAACAGAAGTGCAAGTAAATGCATGCACACTGCCGCACTAGTTTAGATGTCACCGTCAGAAAACCATGACAGCGGCGATTACAGCAGAAATTGTAATCTGCAGCAACAGACTGCAAATTGATGACGAGCTTAAAAAGTTAACTTTTTGTGACGTTATAAATTAATTCCTTTTTGAAATATCACACAAATTCATGTTTACCTGTTTGAAGCCAGGTGCCTCTCTGCATTTAAATAATCCATCAAGCTGTCTGTTATTCCACGGCGTTAAATAAGACAGTTTGTCCCTGCCACTCTGGCAAGCAGCAACACACACACACACACACACACACACACACACACACACACACACACACACACACACACACACACACACACACACACACACACACACACACACACACACACACACACACACACGTGTGCCTTGGATTTGGCTTGAGCTATATTGAGTTTGGACGCGTGTGTAGGATGAGCCAGATTTGAAAGACAGGTTTGAACGCCATTGGACTAGAAAGCCATCCGAATTGAATCTGCCTCAAGCTGGAATGCAAACCCCAGTCTGATTGGGATCTAAACACTCCTTCCAAATTGGGCAGTCTATTTAAGATGCAAATTTCCCAGGCCTCCCTCATGTCACTACTACTATTCAGTCCCTCCTTCACTACAGCATCCACCCGTGAGCTCCAATTGGGGAAATGTGTATATCTAATTATGAGTCTCCAATATGACAAGCAGCCAAACTCAAACTATGTTCTGCTGCAGCAATAAATAGGCTTTAAATGTGAGCTGTTGAGTTGACTGAATTAAGTTTTGGTGCAAAACTATTTTGTATAACTTGATATAAACTCCTCCGTTTGCTAGAGTATTTTTGACTTTTTAATCATCATTGTTGAAACTGAAAATTTTTGAACTATATCCATCCATCCATCCATCCATCCATCCATCCATCCATCCATCCATCCAAACCTACTTGGGCACTGTGGACAGGTCACCAATCTCTGTTAAACTTGATAACTCATTTAGCTGAAACTCAAAATATTTCCTGTCAGTTAAAATAAGATTATACAGTAAAGTCTGCAGTAAAGTCTAAAGTTGAATTTCTTTTTTTTTTTTGTACTTTGTCACAATCATTTTATAGACATACAGTGATGCTAAATGGCATCACTGTATTTGTGATTTTAATTCTGAGAAAACTTTTCAAAGCAGCAATTTCAGTGGCTTTATAGTTTCACAGTAGAGACCTACAGCTGCCTTAAAATTAAAATCTATATGTACTGTGGGGTACATTCAGGAACTGTGTATGTAGCAGCAGCAGCTTTACACATTTTTGGCTCACCACACCAGAAGGCACAACATCTCTGACAGGTGATAACACTGACAGTCAATCTGACTTTCTGACAATCAAGTGAATTTGCACATCTGGCCAATTCCCAAAATCCAAAATAACGTTAGTGTTGGTGCATCCTTGGTAAGTAATCTGCAGGAATGCGTACTGATAGGGTTCCAGATTTTTTTCATATCCTGCACTAAATAAATGATGACAGTTGGGTAGAGGAAATGTGATATTCAGAAAGGTCTGCCGCAAGCTTGCGTGCAGTTTGTTCCTCCATGATGCCAAACATACACAGTCACACACAAGCAAGCACTTTTCTGACTGTCACAAAAGGCATGCCACAGTTAAATCCTCAGCAGGGAGGATCTACTCTGCCAGTGGTTGTTACAGTTGGCACAGTGATGTACAGGATTGACTTGGGAATTTTGCTTCTGATTTGGTTTGCTCTGCATGCACGGATGCTCATGAGTCTCTTATCTCCACCGAGCACATGTTGCTAAATGTGTGTGAGACAGCAGCCCAATGATTCTGTTACTATGTCTCTGTCTGACAGACAGTGGGGGCATTCAGGTGTGCTGTCTGTGCAGATGTGACTGAGTGTACACTTTGCATCTTCAAAGCTGAGGAAAGAGCATTTTGCATTAGACTGATTATTACACACCCATTATGTAAATAAGTATCAGCACGCATTTTCAAATACAAACCTATTTGCAAACATGCATATTCTCTATGCTGGCACAGAGCACAGCAAAAATGTAGATGAGAGGGTGAATGAGTTAGTCAATCCAGTGTGTAGACCAGAATTCCAAAACAATAAAGGCTGTCATTATGTAACTCACTAAATAAATACATAAACCACATATGACAACAAACCTGATTGCATCTGATGAACTTTGACACATCAGATCAAATGTAAGGGCTCCTTCACACATAGTACAATTAAGTCTCTGGGCGACTCACGGCAGAACAGCTCGTATGAGCGAACCACGAAAACATTGAGCCAACAGACAGGAGTGCATGATCCCGGTGCGACAGTGTCATACACGTGGGAACACAGTTCGATGTGTAACCACATCACGCAGTTGTGTTGAATGTGGAGCACTTCCTGGATCGACAATGGAGGAGATCTTGTGGGATCTTGTGTGAATTCAGTGGCAAGTTGAGACTGACATAGGAAGTGCCAAAATTTGAGTCCACAATGAAACTGGAAACAGAAATGTTGAACACTTGCAGGATCGACACTTTCTGGATTGACAATAGAGGAGATCTCGTGGGATCTCGTGGGAATTCAGTGGCAAGTTGACATTGAAACAGGAAGTTACCAAATTTTGAGCCCACAATGAAACAGGAAATGTCAGATGTTGAACACTTCCTGGAGCTACAGAAGAGAATATTAACCTGTTTTTCATTATGGTGTTTTTGCACTGGTATGTTTGTTGGTCTCAATTAAAAAAAGAAAATAAAATTTTAAAAAGAGAAAGAGGAGATCTCACGTGAAAAGAGGAGATCTCACGAGAATTCAGTGCACAGTCGGCACTGAAACAGGAAATGCGAAATGTTGAGTCGACATTGAATCCGGGAACGCTAAAGTGAGAGGCAGCATTCATCTTGATGGCACATGAGGTCAGCCAGGGACCATTTAGTGTGTAAATTGCATGAAGTTTTTTTTAGCCATGCAAATGCTCCCCAGAAGCATTTACAGAAAATACAATCTGAAGGGCCTAAATGAGATGGTGAGGACTTTCCAGGCATGTGAGAGGCACATAAAGAAAAATGCTTAAAATGGCAGGGAGTTAAGATGGCTGTAATTGGAGCAGTCTGGGAGGCTTTAGCTGAAGGTTTTTAGCCATGCTAATGCTCCCCAGAAGCATTTACTGAACAAAGTCTGAAAAACCTAAATGACATGGTGAGCTGCTGAAGATGCCCATGCCATATACATATTAACTTCAAAAACAAGTATTTGGTGCACAAGTTTGAATTATTTTGAATCTTCTGTCATCTAGACAGAGTCAAAATTATACAAGCATGTTCAAATATATACATGCATTCACTTAAATCTTTTAATAAGTGGTGCTGAAGGTTGTACAATGTCTTTTAATGTGACGAGGTCAAGACCTATTGACTCCTCATTAGTGATCATGATTGACAACAACTGCTAGCTTCTCTTTGACATCATATAATGGAAGCGTCTGACAGCACTCAGTCAACAGTACTCAGAACAATGGGAAAGTTCAAAGAACTTGGGAAGGACTAGGAAGGAGAACTGTAGCTCTAAACAAGTCGGGAAGGCCTCTTGAAGCCATTTCTAAGCAACTACATTTTCCAAGATCATCAGTTCAAACAACTGCACATCTAAGTACAAGTTAGTCAGATGTGTCACCAATTTCCCAAGGCCTGGAGGAAGACCTGAAATGTCACCCTCAGATGAGAGGAAATTGGTTAGGGTGTTCTGGAGCAACCCAGGAACTACCAAGGCTCAGGCCTGCCATGAACTGGAAACTGCTGGAATACCAGTGCCACTGTCCACAGTGAAGCAAGTTTTGTATCGCCATGGACTGAGAGGGTTTAGAAAAAAAGAAGCCCCGGAAAACTGGTTGGTTCCAGCAGTAATCTGGAATGGCCTTCCCAAAGCCCTGACCTCAGTCCTATTGAAAATTTGTATACAATGCATAAAATCCAGATCTGTGCCAAGGAATCAGTCAGTTTAAATGTACTGTACCAGTTCTGCCAAGAAGAGTGGTCGAATATCTAGCCAGAATTATGTCAGGAGCTTGTTAATGACTAACAGAAGGCAATCGAAGAAGCTTTAGGACATCAGAAACACATTTGAAACTGAACAATGTGTTTTGCATTCAAAATTGCATCCAAAATGGCTGTCAAATGACCATTTTACATTAACATCCCTCTGAAGGGCATCATATTAACAAAAAAAGAATTAATAATTTTAGAACTTCAGCCATTTTGGATGCCATGTTTATTACCTAGGTTGAGGCCAGTTTTAGTTTGGGAAGAATGAGAATGTGTTTTGGGGTTGCGTGAGGAATTTAAAAAGTTGGTTTGGCTTCACTAAAAAGGAGAGGGTACACAGTGGGTGAGATTCGTTCCCCTCAATTCAATTCAAACTTGACCATTCCTGTGACAACCTTTGCTTTTACTCTGTCCACCACTAGATGGAGACACATTGCAGTGAATCAGGTAAGTGTCATCACACTGCCTTCTGTCCACCGCTGTGTGCAGGTGAATGTTTGAATCTCTGTATTGCAGAAACGAGTGCTGGTATTGCATAATGATTATTACTACACAGACATCAAGGGGACGCCTTTCAGGTAAGAATTAATTTTTCAAATAAAGCGAACAACTCTTATTATGACTGAAGGTTTAATTTTCTTTCTTTTTCCTTTTTTGTGTACAAAAAACTGATGAGATGTCTCTTTAATTTTAGTTTGGGGGTCGCTCTTTCCAGAGGTCATGGGAAGTTCTTCTTCAAAGGGAATGTCACAGTGGAGGAAGGTATTATGTCCTCTGTCTTCTTCTCTTTACTCACTTTTACATATTTGTTTCCTGTTTTGTCTGCTTTGGATGGTATTTTTACTCCCACATCACTTTCATTATTTTTGTCTATTGCTTGCTGACATATGTGTGTAAGACAAAACTGACCATTGGGGGAGAAAAGACCCCCCGATGTGAAATTAAGTGGTGAAATCCACGTTTTCATCTCCAACCACATGTATGTTGATATTCATATGGTGGTATGCAGCAGCGTGTGTGTGTGTACAGTGGGACCAGAAAGTATTTTGTCAGCCCCTGATTGTGCAAGTTCTCTTACTTAGGAAGATGAGAGAGGTCTGTAATTTTCAACATAGGTACACTTCAACTATGAGAGACAAAATGAGAAAAAAAACAATCCAGGAAATCACATTGTAGGATTTTTAAAGAATTTATTTGTAAATTATGGTGGGAAATAAGTATTTGGTCACCCACAAACAAGCAAGATTTCTGGCTCTCCCAGACCTGTAACTTCTTCTTTAAGAAGCTCTTCTGTCCTCCACCTGTTACCTGTATTAATGGCATCTGTTGGAACTCATTATCTGTATAAAAGACACCTATCCACAGCCTCAAACAGTCAGACTCCAAACTCAACCATGGCCAAGACCAAAGAGATGTCAAAGGACACCAGGAAGAAAATTATAGACCTGCACCAGGCTAGGAAGAGTGAGTCTACAATAGTCAAGCAGGTTGTTGTGAATAAATCAACTGTGGGAGCAATTGTAAGAAAATGGAAGTCATACAAGACCATTGATAATCTCCCTCGATCTGGGGATCCATGCAAGATGTCATCCCATGGGGTCAAAATGATCATGAGAACGGTGAACAAAAGCCCAGAACTACATGGAGGGACCTGAATGACCTGCAGAGAGCTGGGACCAAAAGCTACACACTACGCAGAGTGGGACTCAAATCCTGCAGTGCTAGACGTGTCCCCCTGCTTAAGCCAGTATGTGTCCAGGCCCCTCTGAAGCTTGCCAGAGAGCATATGGGTGATCCAGAAGAGGATTGGGAGAATATCATGTGGTCAGATGAAACCAAAATAGAACATTTTTGTAAAAACTCAACTCATCGTGTTTGGAGGAAGAAGAATGCTGAGTTGCATTCCAAGAACACCATATCTACTGTGAAGCATGGGGGTGGAAACATCATGCTTTGGGGCGGTTTTTCTGCAAAGGGGACAGGATGCCTGATCCGTGTTAAGGGAAAAATGAACAGGGCCATGTATCATAAGAGCATTGAAGATGCAATGTGGCTAGGTCTTCCAGCATGACAATGATCCCAAACACACTGCTCGTGCAATGAAGGAGTGGCTTCGTAAAAAGCATTTCAAGGTCCTGGAGTGGCCGAGCCAGTCTCCAGACGTCAACCCCATAGAAAATTTGTTGAGGGAGTTGAAAGTCCGTGTTGCCCAGCGACAGCCGGAAAACATCACTGCTCTAGAGGAGATCTGCATGGAGGAATGGGCCAAAATACCAGTTACAATGTGTTCAAACACGGTGAAGTCTTACAGGAAACATGTGACCTCTGTCATTGCCAACACGTTATGTTACAAAGAATTGAGTTGAATTTTTGTTACTGACCAAATACTTATTTTCCACCATAATTTACAAATGAATTCTTTAAAAATCTTACAATGTGATTTCCTGGATTTTCTTTTCTCATTTTGTCTCTCATAGTTGAAGTGTACCTATGATGAAAATTACAGACCTCTCTCATCTTTATAAGAGAACTTGCACAATCAGGGACTGACTAAATACTTTTTTGCCCCACTGTACATGTGTGCGTGTGTCAATTTTTAAGCATGTCCATCGCACTGAGGCCTCTGAGCATGACTTGACTTTTCCTGATCTCATCAGACATGTCACAGTCAATAAAAAAACATGTTTATCACATACTGGATGTGAAAGTGAGTGTGTGCAAATGTGCACACACATATGAGGTGCAGACATCTCCCCCTGTTATTATGTATGCATATTGAGCACTTCTGCATATATAGTTTGAGAGCTGTAGTTCTTGTTTTGCTGCAGGACTTCATGACTTGGAGCATCCTGATGTGGCACTGGCAGATGAATGGTAAGACACACACACACACACAAAACATTCTCTATTGCCACATAAAAATGTACACACAAAGAAGGTGTGATTGTAGTCTGACCATTCTGCTGATTGTGTCAGTCTGACCATTCTGCTGATTTACTCATGTGGCATTCGTATGGGGCTAATTGCATTACTAATTTCTAAAATGCTTAAATGTATAATTTCATGATAATACAGCATTTGTACAATTCAGATCAACTTGTTATTCTTCATACAGTCCAAAGTCATAATATTAGCCATCACAAAGCCCTATAAACAAGTAAGGACTCGACCTTATGCACCCCTTGAGCACAATAATAACACTGATAAGGAAAAAACTCTCTCAGGCATTTATTTAATTAAAGGAAGAAATCTCAGGCAGATCAGACAGCATGGGGTCACCATTTGCTTTGGTCTTACTAACAAGACAGTACATAACACAACACTGTTAGATCAAGCAGTGACAGAAATGTCACAGCTTAGTAACCATATATATTCCAGTGACAGATGGCTGAAGAGTAAACAAAGAGGTGAAGTTTTGAGTCCCAGTAAAATAGACTTGATTAGTCAGTCACCTATACCATTGATGTCAGGTCAGTCTTTTAAATGTTATATTACCCATACCTCACCACAACTCTGATACATTTCCACTATCCCCATAAAATGTCTCCATATCTGGCAAAGCAAGTTCTGGAGTTCAAATTTTCCAGCATAGACTTGATGTAAGTAAAATCACATTCAGTCCTGTTCAGTTATTTCATGGCATTTGAAGGGCACATATGTCAATGGATCAATGGATGTGATTCCTCCAGCATACTAAACCATGGTGGCACAGTGATTTCTTGGTTCGCACTGTTGCCTCACAGCAAGAAGGTTGTGGCATTGCTTCTCAATATGGGGGCAGAAACTTCTGTCCACCCGCCGATAAATGCACCGCACCCTGGACCGGGGACTGGAGATTCAGCAGCGTTTGGCAAGCATACATCCGCAGTGACTCCGATTCAAAAACAGCGTAAGTTAAAAACAATAAAATAACAAACAGACTGGAGAGCAACAAACAGGCAGCCACACACAACGGCGCCATCTTGGCACTCCCCATGGTGAAAAGTGTCTGATCAGCTCTCTGAGGCTCAGATTCTCCAGAAGAAAATAGAAGATATTATGTTGAGCATATCTCAGCACACCTTGGCCCAGCCACTGCACCCTGCTATGGAAGTGGGTGCTACCATTGAGGTGTTACCTAGATTTTCAGAATTGAATAGTATTCCATTAGGCGTGCTGACAAAACTTGTGACGTCTACAAGAAGCACGACCTATTATTTGATCCCATACCAACAAAACTGTTAAAGGACTTATGGCCCATTCTTGGGCTGACTGTGCTGGAAATTGTTAATGTCTCACTAACTTCCAGATCTGTTCCGAAATGCTTTCAATCTGCAGTGATTAAACTGTTAAGAAATTTAATCTTGACCCTAGTGTATTGAAAAATTATAGGCCAATATCAAATTTATCATTTTGTTCTAAAATTCTGGAAAAAGTGATTTTACAGCAGCTTGTGGACCACCTTATTGAGAATAATCTTTTTGAGCCACTGCAGTTTGCATTTAGAAAATGTCACTCCAAAGAGACAGCTCTCACTAAAGTAGTGAATGATATATTGCGATCAATGGACTCGGACACCGCCATGGTTTTGTTGTTGGACCTTAGTACTGTGTTTGATACTATGGATCATCATAATTTACTTGATCGGCTGGAGAATTATTTTGGGATTACTGGAAGTGCCCTTGCGTGGTTGACGTCATACTTGTCCAGTTGTTCTCATTGTGTTTTGTACAATCACACTACTTCTAATCTTAGTGATATGAAGCTTGGGGTTCCACATAGATCTGTTCTGGGCCCCCTGCTTTTTTCCCTGTATGTAGCACCCCTTGGGCGTATACTGCGGCATTTTGGGATTGCCTTTCATTGCTATGCTGATGATACTCAATTGTACATGCCGATAACTGCTGGTAATCTTATTCATATCCTCTAGGCAATCCCTAGAGGATTGCCTTGCTTCAGTGAGAAGCTGGATGTCCAGTAATTTCCTGCTTTTGAACTCTGATAAGACTGAAATGATGGTTCTTGGTCCAGCGAGACATCGGCATCGGTTTGACCAGCTAGCGCTTAGTTTAGGTTCGTGTGTTATACATCATACGGACAAAGTGAGGAACCTTGGGGTAATTTTTGATCCTATGTTGTCCTTTGACCTCCACATTAAAGACATCAAAAGGACTGCTTTCTTCCATCTGCGAAATATAGCAAAGAGCCATCCTAATCTGTCTATGGCTGACGCTGAGACCCTGATACATGCATTTGTTTCCTCTAGAGTGGATTATTGCACTATTTTATTTTCTGGGTTCTGTTCTGTGTCCCTAGGGTGCATAAAAAGTCTGTAGGACATAGAGCTTTTTCCTATCATGCCCCGGTCCTATGGAATAATATTTAGTGAGGCAGTCAGACTCTGTGGAGACTTTTAAATGGCATCTCAACATGCTTTTGTTTGCTCTTTTATATGATTAATATATTGTTACTATGCTTTTATTCTTTTTTTTTTTTTTTTACCTTTTTAACTTTTTTATCATGTTTTTAACCTTTTTATCATACTTTTTGATTTTTTGATTTAATTTGTTTTGGTTTTTATTGTTTGGTTGTTTTATGTGAAGTACCTTGAGACGATGCTGTCGTGATTTGGTGCTCTATGAGTTTATTTAATAAATTGAAGTGAATAATAAATTGAAGTGAAGTGAATTGACTCCAGGTGTGCATGTGAGTGTGCATGTGCTTGTCTGTCAATATGTGGCTCCGCGACAGACTGGCATCCTATCTACGGTGTACCCTAACTCCATCCTATAACTGCTGGGATAGGCTTCAGCGCCCCCACCCCCACTCCCTTGACTGTTGATTGGAGTAAGTGGGTATAGAAACTGAATGAATGAGTGGTAAACCATCCAAAAGGAAATTATCCAAGGCAAAGAAATTATAACTTTGGAACAGCTCCAATTTAAAATCACATGGTGCCAAACCAGCAATCAACTTCATAATTGAGACATTAGTATGATCTAGCTGCTCCCTGCCCAGCCAATCCCTCGGGTTGTGCAACAGCACTGAGATGATAATGAATTTATGACTTGATTTTATGTGATACATGATGACTTGTTTTTGCCGGGACGAGGAACCACAAGGACTTGATACCCAAGTTGCTCTCTGTGTGCAGTTAAGCGCCTTGTATTGCAACACACTGACATCAGAGTGTGCGTGTGCGGGCCTATGTGTGAGTAAATAGGTGAATGTGAAGCACATTTGTCATGGAATTTGAGCATCTGCATCAAATGGACGGTATACAAATGCAGTCCATTTACTGTTTCATAAGCTTCATTGGACCACTTTGTCAGCTACTGAAGTGTTACCATGGTAATAGCCAAAACCCACAGAATTCACTTAATGCTCAAATCTCAGTAGCTACTCAGATAATAGAGCAGATCGTGGTATTAAATTACTCAGAGATCTCAAGTTTAAACATTATTAAACTATATACACCCAGGCCAAACAACTGCTGGGGGTTTTGGAGGTGGGAGTGGGGGTTTTGAGTAGTTTAAAAAAAAAGGTTTACAACCCTAAATCAGAAAATAGCTTTTGAGGACATATAAAATGCAAATAATACCATCACAGGGGTGATTCTGACATTTACTTTAATTTGTATTTCATTGCAGACAGTGCAAACCCAAGATATCTCATGTTTTATTGGAACTACTTAATTTCATTTGTTAATATGCATTCATTCTTGCAAATCAGGCCTCCATCATATTCACTCATATTCATATCAGAGTCACAAATCACTCCTCACACATTTCTCCACCTACTCCACCCTGCCTTCACTCTCTTCTTCACCTCTCTACCACACTGTCCATTACTTTGGACAGCTGACCCCAAGTATTTAAACCACTGGGCTCCCTCCCATTCACACACATGTAGTCAGTCTTGCTCCTACTGACTTTCATTCTCCTGCTCTCCAGAGCATATCTTCACCTCTCCAGACTAGACTTAACTTGCTTTCTTCTCTCACTACAGGACACAATGTCATTTGCAAACATCATAGTCCATGGAGACTCCTCTGTGATCTTATCCATCAACCTGTCCATCACCATTACAAACAAGAAAGGTCTCAGAGATGATCCTTGGTGTAATCCCACCACCGCCTTGAATGAGTCTGTCATTCCTACTGCGCATCTCACCACTGTCACACTATTCTTGTACATGTCCTGTACTACCCTTACACACTTCTCTGCCACTCCAGACTTCCTCATACAATACCACAACTCTTCTCTTGCCACCCTGTCATGTTAGCTTTTTCTAAGTCCACAACACACAGTGTAATTCTTTCTGGCCTTCTCTATACTTCTCCAACAGTCTTCTCAGAGCAAGCATTGCATCTGTAGTGCTCTTTCTCAGCATGAAACAATATTGCTGTTCACAGATCTCCTGTTTTCTAAGCCTAGTTTCTATTACTCTTTCCCATAACTTCATGATGTGGTTGAGCAACTTTATGTCTCTGTAGTTATTGTAGCTCTGCACATCACCCTTGTTCTTAAAAATAGGAACAGCACACTTTGTCTCCAGTCCTCAGACATCCTCTCACTTTCCAAGATTTTATTAAACAATCTGGCTAGAAACTCCACTGCCATCTCTCCTAGAGATTTCCATGCCTCCACTGGAATGTCATCTGGACCAACTGCCTTTTCACTCTTCATCCTCTTCAAACAGGTGAAGTCAGTAGATGATTGCAATCATGATGTGGTACAAAGCAGTATCCAAGAAAGGCTGAGTCTTTTCATTGGCAGAGGATTTCTAGTTTATCAGTAAATACATGAGAAAATGATTGAAATATATAAGGGATTTACATATTTCTCCTTCTACAGCACACAATATCATTAAATGGCTCAAGGAATCTGAAGGAATTTCAGTGGGTAAAGGGCAAAGCTACAAGTTTAAGCTGAACAGCTGTGATCTCTGATCTCTGATTGTGGGGAGATGTGGCTCCCCACAACAGCCCTAGATTAAAGGTCCACTTTTGAAGACAGTTTTTCATACTATTACTACTACTAATACTACTTAATAATAATAATAATAATAATTTCAACAACTAAAAAGTTTAGAAAGAATTTAAATGTAAGAAAAATGTTAGAAAGAATTGAATAGTTACATTTATAAACAATGCAGGTTAGAAATGGTAAGTTTTACCATTACACTGCTGTCAACATTTAAATATGAGGTCAAGAAAGGTGTCTTTATTTAATTTTTTTATTAAACAAGCATTGAAGTCAAGTCATGTTGGGGTGGCTGGGGGGATGGGGGTATTGTCGGCAGCTCCTGAAAGTAACTTAAAATGTAACTAGTAATCTAACTTAGTTACTTTTAAAATTGAGTAATCAGTAAAGTAAGTAAGTTACTTTTTCAAGGAGTAATCAGTAATTGGATTACTTTTTCAAAGTAATTGTGGCAACACTGGTTACAAGATGATATCTTTCATTGTTTTTGAGTTATTTTGTTATCAACCTGAACAGCATCCATTTTTCTATCTCTCTATTCACTCGCAGTATTTTACAGGGTAAATACCAAGGCCTTTCCAAAGCCCAGGAATTACCAGTGTGTTTATTCTTTATTCATGTTTTGTTACAGGACATACTGCAACACAGACGAGCACCCAGAGCACCGCTACCTGTCCCAGATCGAAGCAATCAAACTGTATCTCAGTGGACATGAGCCTCTCCTGCACTGTTAGTTAAACCTCCTTTTGCTGCTTCTTAAAGCTCAAGTGATACTTTCCATGTTCAATGGTCATCTCTTACTTTATTCTGATTTTATCAAAAGGTGACAAGGAGCTGATTCAAGAGGTCCTCTTTGATGCTGTGGTGACCGCTCCTTTGGAGGCTTACTGGACGAGTCTTGTGCTCAATAAGTCTGAGTATATCACTTTATGTTATCTCTTCTCAAACTCTAAAACAATAAAAAATGTCAAATTTAAACCTTTGTCCAACATTGTACAATCTCTGCATTTTATCAACATACTTGCAACATACTTGCGAGACAGACAAAGAAGCAAACACATGATTGTCTGTGGTAATTAATGTTAATTTTGTTTCCTTATATAGTATTCACATGCACATTCCAGTGCTATGCATAAACAAGTTTAAACCTTATCTTCCTCATGACAAAGCAAACTGGCAAGAGTTGTAAGTAAAAACTCCCTCAGGTGTTTTTTGGTAATGAAGAAACATCAAGCAGACCAGACTTCAAGTGGTGATCATCTGCTTTGGCCATACTCACAAAACAAAAGCAAATCAAAATAGAATTATCTGAACCACAGATCCAAACTTTTCAACTAATTTTGTGATTTTATATACGAGTAATGTTTGAGAATTTTGAGACTGACCCAGATAACTTAGGGTATGTTTCTCCATCTTTTGCATTCTGAGAAACCAGTATTTCTCAGAGATTGTGTGAAATTTTGACTCACAAGGTACAAGGCTGAGAAACGTTAAACCAAAAAGTTTCTGTCCTTTATGAAGACATCTCCTCTACCTTTAAAATGCCGACAGTAAATTTGAGTGTCGCAAAAATACAGTTGGTGCGTTTTTCATACTGCACAGGAACTCGGATAAAGGGGTGGAGATTGCCTACCTGGGCACAAGGACAGGTCTGTCCCGAACTAACCTGTTTGTGGTGCCTGATGAGCTCACCAACCAGTAAGTAGGATGTCAGTGCACTGTGTGTACAGTCTGCTTTAGCTAAGAAGTACGTGAACATGTTATATCAGGTGTCTTTCCATTTCTAGTTACATTTGGGATAGTATATTTTGTTGAATGTACTGTATTGTCACTGTTTGCTGTCTGTTTCAAGAGATGTCCTGACAGCTGAAGATAAAGAGGGGGTGTTCAATGCAGATCACTTTCCTCTGTGGTACAAGAGAGCAGCAGAACAAGTCGCTGGCACCTTTGTCTATTCTTTGCCTTTCAACACAGGTTGGTATCACTTTTTAATTTTCAAAAAGTGGTGAATTAAAGGGGTCATATTGCACAGTTCGTTCTTATCTATGTTATACAGCAAAATGTTTGGAGTTTCATGTGAACATTTTTCAAAGTCCCACAATTCTATGACTGTATATGTAGAAACTCTCCAGTTTCTCACAAAATTTAGGTCTGAAAATGCCTATTTTTTGTATTATTTGTCATATGTCCTTTACATTTAAAGTGCCCTGCACAGGAATGGCAGGTATGGTTGTGATACTTGGATTCAAATCAGTGACCAAAGGAACTGACTCGATGTCTTTGGTGCTCAGTCTCTTCAGAGAATTACTAGGTGCCACTAGAATGACCTTGTGTCAAACAACTGGTTACTTAGAGAGGCTCACATGAGGAGTGTTATTTATGTTAAAATGCATATATAATATGGGCACACATGTATAAAGCTGCTTACATTTTCCTCTGTTGATTCAGATTGTATTACCCTTTGATTTGACAACATACAGTAGCTTTGACACATTTTCAGAAGCAAGATATGGCAGCAAACCAATCAATCACACGTACCCGTATAGGGATTTGCTGTTCTCATAGGTGAGAATGACAGGCTGTTCATGTCTGTGTAAAACATGAAACCAAATCTCCCCCCAAAAGAAAACCCTTCACAAGGATGGACGTAAGCTTAAGGATGTTTTAACAGTGAATTACCCAAATATTTGCGGGGTATTTTTGTCTAAAAACATTTATATCTGCCACAAAACAGCTGATGACCTTCACTAGCATACTGACAATTTGTGTAATACAACCTCAAAGCAAAAAACTCAAAACTGATATTCACTGTGAGAATAGCACCACCAAGTGTCTGATTAGTGAGAGCTTCACAGCAGTCACACACTCACAGTTTGCCAAATGAACAAATACAATATCCTCATAAATACAGAAGGATCTTTGCCAGTTTTCTCCTTCCTTTTTCCTTTTTCACCCATACTTGATCCTTTTCTCCTGCCATGCACATCCACCTCTCTTCCCCTCTTATTAATTCTGAGCTGTGTTCTTGTGGACAAGCCTGATTGCTTGGCTTGAAATCAGATATGTTAGGAAGTGGTTCAGCCCAGATTCACACAAAAATGCTCTAACAAAAAGAAATAACATGAATGCATGCACACACACATCTCGTGCATATTCAGTTTAATGCCGTCCGATAGGTTTGATTGGTTCTCTCAAGGGACAATGTGTTTTTTTTTTCCATTCTCAGTATCAGATGTTTTATTAATGCTGATGAATCTAAGTGACCTGAGCACTGCTTGTTAGCTCCACGAGACTTGCTTTTAGGGATATCACAAACTGATTACTAAGATCAATATCAAGCCTGATTAAAGCTATTTTTGATTGACTGGTATTGGATTTATCAAATCTGAGTCTGACATGATTAGTCTGTGTTCCATTATCGGCCATTTGAAGAGCACTGCTTGGGCTATTCAGTGCGTTCTGCTGGCTGATAAGCAGCACTGTAGCACAATTTTCTAAAACATGTCTATGCTCTGATTTGCTTTAAATATGCACCAAATAAATAAATAACAGTAATTATTAAGTTGAATGTATTTTTTAACACCTAAAGTACATTTGTTAAATCAAAGTTGCCCCGAGTATTCCAAATTTATTACAGTAATTCTGCATGAAGTTTAATTGAAAAAAGCCACATTACAATTTCCATTTGTTTACTTTGCTGTTTGTGAATGACTAAACAAATCAAAACCTCAAAGGTCAGCTGGCTTTGGACACCTGCTGCGACAGATAGATAATTCAGTTGTCTACCTGGGATGGTTAAGTATTTGGTGCCTTATCATTGTTGCCTCACAGCAAGAAGATCCTGGCATCGCTTCCCACCTGGTCCTTTCTGTGTGGAGTTTGCATGTTCTTTCTGTGTCTGTATGGCTTTCCTTCGGGCACTCTGATTTCTTCCCAGAATCAAAAACCTGCTTATTTAATGTCTGCACCTTTGTCTGCCCCTGACCAAGTCAGTATGTCTACATCTGGAGTTGGTGCCCAGGTGCTGGAGTGAGGCTACCCACTGCTCCTAGTGGTTGGATTGTGTCTAACTGTAATTGGGATGGGTTAAATGCAGAGGACAAATTCTATTGTATATACGTACAATGACAATAAAGGCCCTTCTCCTTCTTATTGTGGTGGAAGTGGCAATATGTGGCATGAGTGCATTCTCACCCACATGGATTGACAATATTTTTTTCTGCATGCACAGCATTCATTAATTTTTTGAACCGGCTAAGGTTTACAGGGAAGCTAGGTTAGAGGCAGGTACACTTAACAGGCCACCTGGCTGACACAGAGCCAATACATATAGATAAACACATTCACACTCTCACTCACACCCATGGTTAATTTGGATTAACCGATTCTCCTAACTAAGGGCCCTTGGGCAAGGCCTTTAATCCCCTATTGCTCCCGGTGTGTAGTGAGCGCCTTGTATGGCAGCACCCTGACATCGGGGTGAATGTGAGGTATAATTGTAAAGCGCTTTGAGCGTCTGATACAGATGGAAAAGCGCTATGTAAATGCAGTCCATTTACCATTTATCCTAACCTATACATCTTTGGCGATGGGAGGAACTTCAGACTTCAGACTTCAGACAACTTTATTGATCCCAAAAAAGGGCAATTATGTTTACACGCCAATTACCTCAGACACAAGATACAGCAATTAATCCACAATTATTACTTGTTTACTGTAATAATGGCACACATCAAAATTAAAGACAACACATATACATTTGACATTGTTTATGTGCACTAAACCTGAAGTAGTCCATCATCCGAATTGAGGCAAAGTGGGTGAAGGCCGCTGCAACTGTAAGTCGTGCCGCCAGACAAGCTTGAGAGGGGACAAGGCCTGCCGCAGGGAGGGAGGGGCAGAGAGTGGTAAGAGGAGAGGTGGGAGCATGCTTTGGTCTGTGTGTAAGTCTATCAGTTTATTGTCCTTGTGGGTTGAGATAAGAATGAGCCAAATAGTCTCACCAGAGCCTGGATAAATTCCTCTGGAGGTAAACAGAGGGCAATTGACCTTGATGCCTGTAATGTTGCAGCCGAGCAGTGAAAAACACTTTTTTTTATAGATCCACTCACTCAGCCAAATCCCAATTATAAATTAAGAATATTCCTAACTTTGAATTAAGAATATTCACCGGCCTCCGAAACCTTCAGCTTCAACTGCAAGGCACGCATCAGCTCCAAGGTGTCATCCAATTTGCGTCTAAGTTTAAGAGTCAACACAGTCTGAGAATGCACTGCCTTGCCAACCTCATTAATCATGACGGACAAGCGAGGGGCCGTGGTTCTTGATGCCGCCGTCTTGCCAATTTATCGGTAGATCAGGGCAGCACAGAAGCCAAAAAGTACCAGCCCTGCTACCATAAGACCAAAAATGAATTAATCCTCGACGTCCTCCACAGAGAAAGGCGCCAAGCATGCCACACGCCAGGAACTCCAGGTGTCGAGGACATAGCCCGCAGGATACGTTCCATCTGGGCAGGCAGGATCCCCCGGTCCTGACCTTCTTGTAGAAAAAATGGTGTCAATAGCGTTCAGAGACCAGCTGATCAATTCCATGGTTAATCCAATAGTAGTCCAATAGATCCAGAATCCAATATAGTTTTGAGGAATTCACAAGTCTGGTGAAGTAGGGACTTGAAGGTTAAAAGCAGAGAGATAAGGGAGAGTGGAGGAGATGCGACCGCCCTCGTCGGAGTCCCAAGCTGTGTACATGTATCTGGAAGCCAGAGTATGTGGGGAGAACCTGCACAAACACAGGGAAAACATACAAACTACACACAGAAAGGACCGGGTCAGATTTGAAATAATCCACTGTGAAGGTTATTCAGTTGACAATCATATACATTAGAATGATTTTAAGACACTTGCTGTGTGCTCTGTGCAGGTGTGTTATCTGGGGGAAAAAACAGGTTTTGGATTGAGACTTGATAGATACTCAATATTAAATGACTTGAACAAACAAACAAACACTTGATTGGAACTTCACTTCCTGCTTTGGATGTATTTTTCATCTCAGAAGCATGTCACCATGCTGTCAGTTCTGAAAAAGTACAATAAATTGTGACATTGATTTTGTGTGTTTTGATGTACATTTATTTCAGGATCAGATAACAAGAGCGTTGTGTTGGCCAGCACTGCCATTCAGCTTCTGGATGAGAGGAAATCACCCATAGCTGCAGGTAAGTGGAGGTCACATTTCCCTTCTTTGGTATTCAGTTGATTTCTAACAATTCAACAACTGGCTGCCCCAATCTCTTTCCTCCAGCTGAATCACTGACTGCCCACATACACTGACTGTGTGTTGCTGTTTTTGCTTGTGTGCTTGCCCCTGCAAGAATGTATGCTGGGAAGAGTGCCAGATTATGTCCAACAGCATTTATGCTTAAATATATTAATAGAAACTAGTTTCATAAACGCCTTTGGTTTATTCATTTTGCCTCTATGCTTATGTAATGTATAATTCTGGCCTCGAGGATTTCAACATGGCCTTTCTCATCTCACGTGCTGTGACTCAAACTCTATGTCACAATGCAACTCACCACAGTGAGCAAGTTATTGCTATGAATTGTGGTCCGTGTTCCATTGGCCATCATCAGAACAGCATAGGAGAGGAACTGCAGGTGGAATACAACAGAAATGCAATAGGTTTAATAGTAAATATGGCTTTATCTTTAGGAATTTGGTTTAACTTTATTCATTGGCCACCTTTCACCACAGGTGAAATGTATTGTTTACCTTATTCATCATTCAAAAATCAAAAACACACATTTTAAGAGTTACCTACAGTAAAGTATCAATGGCAATAACCAATTAAAGGGTCATATGGTACAACTTTCCACACAGCATACGACGATAGCTGGATGATGGATAAAAAGTCAAAAAGTCTAAAATTGTCAAGATAAGGTGACCAAAAGGTCCTGCACCTTTCCCATCACCGAAAAGCATGTGACTCAAGAGCGAAGAAAGGAACGAAAAAATGAAATTAACAAAAGAAAGACAAAGCAAATGTAAACCTCAATGCTTTAAATGAAATCAAAACAAAACATTCACAATGATGTGACCAAAAGTGGATATAAAACTGAGCACAGCCAGCCCTGTTCTTATAGTGGCAGTACGTGAAGGTGCGGGATTTGATTGTCTTGACAACAGGTGAGTGCTGTTTGTCTTGACAACAACGTGTCTGCACATGCAGGCCAGCCACAAATGGTCGAAACGTGCATAAATAGTTAAAGTAGTTGACAAAACTTTCTTAGTGCTATTGTTTCTGTATGAAACAACAGCTAATGAATCGTTCCAAGCATGGACGATTCATTAGCAATACAAGGATGTTTCGTTCAGCTTGTCGAAGCTTTAGTCATTGATTCGTTCAGATATCGTCAAACTTTGTTCAATATATCAGACTTGAGGGGTTAAACGAAGTTGGATGAAAGTCAAATGACACGCTAACGTTACAAAAACTAAGCAAACGATAAACCGTTAAGAATGAAAGCAAAATGAAATAGGGATGAATTGGGGTGAATGTGAGGCATTACTTATAAAGCACTTTGAGATTCTGATGCAGATGGTAAAGCGCTATATAAATGCAGTCCATTTACCATTTACCATTTAATTGAGGTTGTTATTGAAATTTGTTCAAATTTTTCAACAGTTTAAAAATTCTGATGAAGCGGGAGCTGCAGGAATGAAGCTGGACAAAGGTTAAGCGATGCCACCGAAAGTCGATGAAAGTCCAGATTTCTTATTTCATTTTGACTTTGTTGTCCTTCAATTATGCTATGTGACCAGGGCTTAACATAGATCATCAGGAGTCTTAAAAACAGATATGGAAGTTTTTGGCAAAATACTCTATAGACACAGAGATGATACATCCTAGAATTAATAATAATAATAATAATAATCCGATCCCCAACAATGGTCTGTTTTTGTGGCTGTTTCTTTAATTAAATGCCATGCTTCCTCTCCCTTGTAATATGGGGCACTTTCACAACTGCATCCTGCAGATCATCCTGCACGGTTTAAAGCAGTTCAAGTAGTAATGAAATTTCTGGGGGTGTGTCCAACACAAAGTGGACCAAAGGGGTTGCAGTTAGTTACTTAATTAGGTGTGCTTTAGGTATAACATCAAATTAAGCAATCAGACTTACACCTGTCACAGCCTTTAAGAGACAGTTGCAGCAGCATCTGGCACATGGGTATTTCAGTGGCAAACTCAGAAGTGAGAGGTTTTCTGGTTTCTGTACACAAAGCATCAAAGAGCAGGAGTCATTCACTATAGATCCTTGAGGTGAAGCATTCTGCAATACCCTCTCCTCCTCTAATCTCCTCTGATCACTTAATCTGCTCCATATCCCACTTAAGGCAGAAAGACTGCAGAGACAACCAGAGTTATTCAAGTTTTGTATTTTTCCACTAAAAGTGTGAAAGTATTCAATTTGTAGAGAGATTCATGTCTGTGGGTCCTTGACTTTTGACATTGAGAGATGCTTCAGAAGAGCTTATGGAGTCGATGGACAGATGTGTTTAGCAATGCTGATATCTTTGAAGGACAAATCAAGGCTAAATCTTTAGGCTCTTGGTGTGTTCTGCCTTATCATATGGTTGTGAGACTTGTATGCTAACCAGTGAGTTCAGGAAATGACTATGTATTTGGTACTTGCCTCTTTGGAGTATCCTTGTGGACAACTAGACTGACTTTGTGTCAAATGAATGGTTATTTGGAGAGACACAGTGAGGAGGCCCACTTCCATTGTGAGAGCATATCAGCTATTATATTTTGGCCACGTGGAATGATTGTGCAATGCAATCCAGCACACAGTTGGCTCTGTTGAGGAGCCCAGCAAATGGAAGAGACCAAGGGGACACCCATCTATCACCTGGTTGAGGCAGATAAATGCATATTCAGGAAGTGGGTTTCTGCTTGGATGGTTGCCATCCAGGACCCCAGTTGGTTTGGCAGTGTGGTGGATCTACTGGTACAGGGCAGGAACCCATGCTTCCAGACCAGAATAAATAAATAAATAAGGAGATAATATGGTAATACAGTGATTTTTACTCATTCAGGTGTATAAGTATTGGTGCTGGGAGCACGGTGGATTAGTGTTTAGCACTGTTGCCTCACAGCAAGAAGGTCATGGGATCAATTCCTACCTGTGGCCTTTCTGTGTGGGGTTTGCATGTTCTCCATGTGTTTGCGTGGGTTTCCTCCAGGTCCTCCAGTTTCCTCCCACATTTAAAGACAGGCAGGTTAAGTGAATTGGAAACTTTATAATTGTCCAGGTCTCACTTGCAAAAGAGAGCTCGATCTCAATTCGGACTAACCTGTTAAATAAAGGTTAAAAAAGTATGTCTGCCAGTAGATGACAGGTGGGGGGGGGGGTCTAGCTAGTGGAAAGAAAGAAAGAAAAGTCAAATATTTGCAAATGGAATGATAAAATAAGAGACAAAATAAAGGGACAGAGGAAGGGGGAAATTATTTCACAGTGCCTGAATGTGTTGACATGAATGGGTAGTGTTGGCCTGGGGGAAACCACTGAAGCAGAAGGACAGAGATTTGAGAGTCTGTGCGGTGCTACAATGTGTGCATACACACTCACAAACAAGGGATGCATCAGATTGCATGCACAGCAGCCCATAAGCAGCCATACACTTCCCACCAGTTTTCTTTTTTTATGTGATCTTATTGTCTTAAGTATCATTCTGTAGAATGTTGTTGAACAGGAACCCAAATGGCTAATAAGGTTTCACAAACACCTTATTGTTAGGATCTGTTGTGTTGTAGAGTGACAGTGATCATTGTTCTCAGATCAGATAATGTCCGTAAGGATGATTTTCAATAAGAGCATAGACGTGGGCTTGAGTATAAATTTTCCATGGACCGGTTAGGGCCGGTTTTCACCATCCTGCGCTCCACTGAGCTGTAGAATTGTGAATACACTAACACGCTAACATAACAGGACAGGCTGATGACATCACACACTCTGGGCCCTGCAGACATCTCTTGAGTCACAGCGTTACTTCGTGTGTGTGTGTGTGGACCTAGATGTCCATGTGTAGTATTTGTTTGTGTTTGTTTCTTGTGCTCATGCTCGGATCCTCATCCATGCGTGGTAAGTTTGCTGTTGCAGAGAGATAAGTGAGCTCCAGATTTGTTGCCATGTTACACTAACAAAATTCTAAATCAATTTCAAAGTTAACATCCACAAATGATGTAATAAAGAAAAGGAGCTATTCAGCATTCTTACCTAAGAGCAGGGTGTTCATATCGCCAACATTTTCACTATGAATAAAAATAATTTGAAGATGTTGCATAATATTTTGCGGTCATCTGCACCATTGCACTCAAACCGTAATAAAAAATTGTCATGCAAAACTTAGAAGAGGGTTTCTTCTTTCAGAAAATGTCTAGATCTAATGTCTAGATCTATATGTCAAACCGTCACAAACTTTAATATGTGACATTTGTCTGAAAATGTGCCCCGCTCACCCTGTAATAACTGTTACTACATGACAGTAGTATAGGGAGGCACAGCCGCAACCTCATTAAGACTAGATGAGATAGAGAGACCCTTCGGCTGCTCCCTTGTTTTCACTCAGGATCGCCACAGCAAATCTGAGACAGATCTGCATGTTGAATTGGCAGATGTTTTACGCCGGATGCCCTTCCTGATGCAACTCCACATTACATGGAGAAATGTGACAGGGGTGGGATTTGAACCGGGAACTTTCCACACTGAAACCAAGCGCACAAACCACTTGGCCACCACCCCTGCCAAGACTAGATGAAAGATTGCCAAGAATGGTCAATATATCAACAAAATATGCCTCATTTCAGTTTCAATGCCAGTATGGTATGCCGTGTCTGAAGACGCCTAACACTTTGATTTGCTCATCACAGGGGAAAGAATGTTCAAATCATCCTATAAATATAGGGTGCAATAAATATTTTTCATCATTTATCATTCTGAAATATAAAGAGTAATTATGAACAACAGTTCGTGCTGGAAGCAGCAGCGAGCAGAGAAAGTGTCTGCTGTTGACTGCAGAAGAAAATACACCTATGAATCATAATCCACTTATGAAGTCATGCAGTATGTGATCTTAAGTGTCTAGATGGGTTGTTGATGGTGTCAGGTGTGTCAGGTTGAACTTTCCTGATTGCTCATAATGTTCCACAATGCTACTTTTACCACCAATTAGACTCAGTTTAATTCCCAGATTGGGACTGCCCCCTGTTAACCCCCACAACGTGAATCAGATGCTAATCGTGAAATAGCTGCAAACAGTTAACTGCAAAACATGAATACTGAAAAAATATCTCACAAAACATGAACGTGGGTCTCACAGAACGTGAATATCATTCATGATATATATACAGGTGATGGTCATATAATTAGAATATCATGAAAAAGTTGATTTATTTCAGTAATTCCATTCAAAAACTGAAACTTGTATATTATATTCATTCATTCCACACAGTGATATATTTCAAGTGTTTATTTCTTTTAATTTTGATTATTATAACTGACAACTAATGAAAACCCAAAATTCAGTATCTCAGAAAATTAGACTATTGTGAAAAGGTCCAATATTGAAGACACCTGGTGTCACACCATAATCAGCTAATTAACTTAAAACACCTGCAAAGGCCTTTAACTGGTCTCTCAGTCTAGTTCTGTAGGCTACATAATCATGAGGAAGACTGCTGACTTGATGTCTTGCCTGGGCTAAAGACAAAAAGGACTGGACTTCTGTTGAGTGGTCCAAAGTTATGTTCTCTGATGAAAGTAAATTTTGCATTTCCTTTGGAAATCAAGATCCCAGAGTCTGGAGGAAGAGAGGACAGGCACAGAATCCACGTTGCTTGAGGTCCAGTGTAAAGTTTCCACAGTCAGTGATGGTTTGGGGTGCTATGTCATCTGCTGGTGTTGGTCCAAGGTCAATGCAGCCGTCTACCAGGAAGTTGTAGAGCACTTCATGCTTCCTGCTGCTGACCAACTTTATGGAGATGCAGATTTCATTTTCCAATTGGACTTGGCACCTGCACACAGTGCCAAAGCCACCAGTACCTGGTTTAAGGACCATGGCATCCCTGTTCTTAATTGGCCAGCAAACTTGCCTGACCTTAACCCCATAGAAAATTTATGGGGTGTTGTGAAGCAGAAGATGCGACACGCCAGACCTAACAATGCAGAAGAGCTGAAGGCCACTATCAGAGCAACCCGGGCTCTCATACCACCTTAGCAGTGCCACAGACTGATCGACTCCATACCACGCCGCATTGCTGCAGTAATTCAGGCAAAAGGAGCACCAACTACGTATTGAGTGCTGTACATGCTCATACTTTTCATGTTCATACTTTAATCCACTTATGAAGTCATGCATTATGTGATCTTAAGTGTCTTGATGGGTTGTTGATGGTGTCAGGTGTGTCAGGTTGAAACTTTCCTGATTGCGTACAAAGTCACTCCCCTCCCCCATCTCACTGGATCAGACCATCTCTACCTGTCCCTCATCCCCACCTACACCCCCCTGCTGAGGTGAACAAAGCCACAACGAAAGACTTTCCAAACTGGCCTGAGGGAGTGCTCTCCCAGCTACAGGACTGCTTCTTACGGACTGTATGGGATTTATTTTCCACCCACAACCTGCAGGAGTACACCGACACCGTACTCTCCTACATTAAGAACTGTGTTGACACTATCACCGTCAACAAAAGGGTCTGGGTTTTTCCAAACCAGAAGCCCTGGATGAACAGCGCAGTCCAGTCCCTATTAAAAAGCCGCAACACCGCCTTTAAATCAGGGGACAGGGCCCTGTACAGCACGGCCAGGTCCGATCTGAAAAGAGGCATCAGAGAGGCCAAGGCTGCCTACAAGAAAAAGATAGAGGACCACTTCACTGTGAATGACCCCAGAAGGATGTGGCAGGGAATAAATCATATAACCAACTACAGAAGCAGCAACCCAGGAAATGCTAGGTCTGACGCCTCGCTGGCAGAGGAGCTGAACCATTTCTTTTCTCGCTTCGAAGCAGACAGACCAGCAGCAAGTCCACACCCACCACCCTCCAGCACTAGCACGCTAACATTTCAGGAACACGAAGTAAGACTTGTGCTGAAGGCGGTGAACCCCAGGAAGGCGGCCGGCCCCAATAGTGTACCTGGAAAAGGTACTGAAAGTGTGTGCTGACCAACTGGCTGGAGTTTTCACTGCATCTTCAACCTGTCCCTGTCACAGGCAATCATTCCACTCTGCCTCAAATTTTCCACCATCATTCCAGTCCCAAAGAAGTCAGCAGTGGAGAGCATAAATGACTACAGGCCTGTTGCACTTACGCCTGTGATCATGAAGTGCTGTGAAAGACTGGTCTCTCAGCACATCGGAGCCTGTCTGCCTCCCACTCTGGACCCCCACCAGTTTGCCTACAGGGCAAACCACTCCACAGAGGACGCTATCACCACAGCTCTCCACACCGCGCTGAGCCACCTGGAGCACCAGGGAGCTATGTGAGGACGCTCTTCCTGGACTTCAGCTCAGCCTTCAACCACATCATCCCAGAGATCCTGGTCCAGAATCTGACACATCTGGGCATCTCCACCCCCATCTGCCAGTGGATCAAGGAATTCCTCACAAACTGCCCACAGTCTGTGAAACTTGGCCCCCACCTTTCCTCCACCATCACACTCAGCACCGGTTCCCCTCAAGGCTGTGTACTGAGCCCCCTCCTGTTCACCCTTTACATGCACGATTGCTCTCTGACCCATCCCACAAACACCATCATAAAGTTTGCGGATGATACCACCGTGATTAGGCTCATCTCAGGGGGGGGATGAGTCTGATTAAAGAGACGAGGTCAATCAACTGTCAGCATGGTGTTCAGCTAACAACCTGCCGCTGAACACCACAAAAACAAAAGCAATAATCCTGGACTTCAGGAAGGGCAGGGCTGACCCAGCCCCACTCTACATCCAAGGGGACTGTGTCGAAAGGGTCAGCTTCATCAGGTTCCTGGGAGTGCAACTCTCTGACAGCCTCTCCTGGACTGCCAACACCACAGTGGTGGTGAAGAAAGCTCAGCAGCGACTCCACTTCCTGAGGATGCTCAGGAGAAACAATCTGGAGGAAAACCTGCTGGTGTTGTTCTTCAGAGCCACCATCAAGAGCATCCTGACGTACTGCATCACAGTGTGGTACGAGGGGTGCACAGCAGCAGACAGGAGAGCACTGCAGAGGGTGATCAAAACGGCCCAGGGGATCACTGGCTGCTCTCTGCCCAGCCTGGAAGACATTGCCAGCTCTCGCTACCTCAGCAGAGCTGCCAGAATCAGCAAAGACACACCCCACCCTAGCAACCACCTGTTTGACCTACTACCCTCCGGCCGACGTTATAGGTCAATCAAAACTAGGACAAACAGACTCACAGGGACAGCTTTCTCCCCAGAGCGATCACTGCACTGAACAATAACAAATCACTCTAATCCGCACCTTTCAAGTTTCTTGTGCAATATCTATAAACCATGTGCAATATTCTCATGCAATATGATTCCACAGTTGTATATAATTCTCGTTTTACATTTTACTTTGTCCACATTTTATTTTATTTTACTTTATCTTATGTTTATTTAGTTGTACATATACTCTGAACAATTTATTGTTAAATTTTATTATCCTTTATTTGGATAAAAATTACTCACACCATGGAAAGCACCTTTTTGGAGTTGCACTCAAATCTTGTTGCAATGCAAATTACATTGACAGTAAAGGCGATTCTGATTCTGATTCAGTTGGTCAACATTTCTAAAAATCCTTTTATTTGTATTGGTCTTAAGTAATATTTAAAATGCATCAGTCTGTGTGTAATGAATGAATATACAAGTTTCACTTTTTGAATGGAATTACTGACATAAATCAACATTTTCATTCAAGATATTCTAATCTATGGAGCCCTGGAAGTGTCATTACAAAATGTTTTGCATGTGGAGAGAACGTGCGCATGTTTTATTATGTTGTGCCCACGTTTTTTTATATTGTGTGCACATTTTATTATATTGTGCACACGTTTTATTATGTTGTGCACACGTTTTGTCATATTGTGTGCACGTTTTGTTATATTGTGCCCACGTTTTGTTATATTGTGCGCTCGTTTTATTACATTGTGTGCACAAACGTGCATTCAATATTGTCGTGACACATAAATGTTGGCTATTAGCCAACAAACCAGCAGACAGTCTAATACATTTCCCCTTTAGAAATGGATCTGGTCAGAGTGTATCATCATGGTTTGGGCACACAAGGACATACAGAGAACTCCAGCTGCCCAGCATGGCATCATCTGGAGTTTAAGCACATTAAAAAGGATGCTGAGGGCGAAGCGTCTCCCCGTCGTGAGGATGACAATTTAGGTCATATTATGAATTTCATTTTGAACGAAAGGAAAACGTGCACACGTTTTATTAGTTCGAGGGCTCGATTAAAAGAAAACGTGCACACGTTTTATTAATTCAAGGGCTCGATTAAAGGAAAACATGCGCACAAATTATCATGGTCAGAAAAAAAAATCACTTTAAGTGACCTCTCCTGGGTTCCGTACTAATCATATGACCAGCACCTGTATATATTTTTTCAGTCTAGGCAGTTTATGTATTTCAGTTTACAGATCAAGTACTGCAGGAAATCTTGATTGCAAACCCTCTCACTGCAAAAATTATTTATTTATTTATTTTTCGGCGGGGAGTGGGGTGGTCACTACAGCTGGTGAGGTTGGCAGGTGATCCGAGTAGGCTCTCTTCTGGTGTCAAGCGCTGGGTGTGACCCACTCCGGGGACAGTGTCAGGTGAGGAGTTTTACTGGGACAACCTGTCAAACTCACAGAGGACAGAAACCTCCCCCTCGGGTAAACTGCTCAATATTCGTAAGAGAAACGTAGAAAAACAAACATTATTTTCTAACCTCAGGAAGGTAGACAATGAGCTACAACCTTATTTTATCCTTATATGCCATCCTCAGTGGGTAATTGGATACAGGCTTAGGAATGTTGATGATGGTCTCTGGCCAATTGGCTTGGAAAAGTACAGCCTTCACCATCTTGTCTTTGCAATGGCACACTTGCAATAACTACATGGCAGCATCATTGTCAGACATCACCACAACCTCATCTAATCTGACAAAACATGAGCAAGAAGCTCCAGCTACTGTCACCACATCGACACAAAATGCCACAACATAAACTCCACATTGTAATATAACACAGACCTGAAGTACCGAAATCACTTCAAAATTACTATGAAATGTCCAGCAGCATGTCAGAATCATCCCAAGGATTATTAGTCTTACCCTTCTCTGTTTTTTAAGAAATATCAGTTAATACAAGATCACTTATGGTACAGGGAGTCCTAAACAACCTTACCAAAAAATAGTACTGATAAGTATATAAAAAGTAAACTGGAAGTATACTTGAAACATACTTGCATGTACTACTTTTTGGTAAGGGCAGGAAGTGCCAAATTTTTAATCCACAGTAAAACAGGAAATGTTCAAATGTCAAACACTTCCTGGATTGACAGACAATATCCCATGGAATCTCACGAGAACTCAGTGGCAAGCTCACACTCAAACAGGAAGTGCCAAATCTTCACTCACAGTGAAACAGGAAATGTCAAATGTTGAACACTTCCTGGCATGGGTGGAGTTAAAGCATAGGCCAGGGTATCACTGGACTCCCCTGAAATCTGACTGGACACAGATGATTGACATATCACAGCACCACACATCTGGTTGAAAGAGCTGCATTTTCAAATCAGTGAGTCACATTGACTGCTAGGTTCCTCCTGTCCAGTAGTTTGTGCTGTGTACCACAAAAAGTTCTAATCCACCTTATTAGAAGAAGGAAAATGTTGCTTCAGATTTTAGCTGAACACGTTGTTTGAACTATGGACTTCTAATCACACCAAACATATAGTGGTGAGTAAACGACTGTATTTTATGCCAGAAATGAGGTCCAGGTTGTTAAAAGCAGCATTTCTCCTTTAATTCGGGTTGCCTTTTATACACATGTTTAAGCTAACAGAAATGCTCTGTTGGCTTAGTAGTGCAGCAGATAACTGAAGCAATCCTTCAGATGATGATACAAGCATCAAATTCAGCACAAATACAGCTGGAGCAAAATTAATGGAGCAACTTTAACTTTTGACCCCTGTACAAACTGAAAGTGACCTTTGTCACCATTCTTGCTGCTTTTACCTCATAACTCCATAATATTCAGTCACAGATTGTCCAAATTATACCTTTTTGGAATCTTTATGATCAGACAAATAATGTGGTGTAGTTTTCTATATGAATGGAGCATCTTTTAATTTTGACCCCTGTGTAATTCTTCAATTGACTCCTACCTGGCTGCCTAATGAAAATTCAAGTGGCCAATCAGTTTTTTCCAAAAGAGTTCATGTCTGTGGATTATTTGTGCCAAATTTGATGTTTGTATCACCATTTGCAAGATTCCACTCTAAATATTCTCTTATCTGCTGCACTATATATGAGATGTAAGATGCTGCTCCTCAGTGTTCATCAGTTGCCCTCAAAAGTATTGGAACACTTGATATTTCACACATTTTAATGTTTATTCCATTTCAAATACATTTTTTTTTCAAAATTATCTTCCTTAACTCAAACTGAAAGCAAATCTTTACAACTTGATATAAATTAATTAAAATTTTTAAATCCAGCTTTCTGATGAAGTGGTGTAGAGGAGGATTTTCTTAAAAAGAAGACCTGATAGTTCAGCTACAATTGCCAGAAAGTACATTTGAGATGAAAGCCTAGATTTGATGTTTTGGTGAAAGAAACTTTTGTATTTCTTCATAATTGATGTCAAGACATATTCAGACATATTCAGTGACTTGGAAACGTTCATGTTTCCATCCCCTGACTTGTCTGAAGAAAACTGGCAACAAAACTCATTATTATTTACAGGTTGTATCGCGTTTTAGAGCTTTACTTTCAGTTTGATTTTGAGGAAGATAATTTTAGAAATTTTTATTCTTTATTTTATTTATTTTTTATATTTCTTGTATTTAAAATGGCATGAACAGATTAAAATGTGTGAAATTCCAAGTGTTCCAATACTTTTGGAGGGCACAGTATCCTAACCTTATGATGAGTGCAAAATGAGTGATATTTTTCCGTTTTGTTTAAGAATGTTTAATTTTCACTGTTGCTGCACTTTGTGTCAAATCACAGTCTTGTATATCATATATATATATATATATAGTATATTATATTGATATGAAACTCTACTAGTGTTTACTAAGGTACACCTAATATATTAATTGGTCTTGAGATCCAGGGATGGTAGGTTGAAAAGCTTTTTTTATCCCATGAGAACTCTCCCTACCCACCTAAGCGGCTCAAGAATATGGACAGCGTGTATATGTGACATTTCCATGACAATTTATATGACAATATTGAGAAACAATAATTTGGCCATATTGTACAGCCCTACTGTCAACTAGCTGAAAACTTTGAATATTAATTTACAGCTACATTAAAAAAAAAATGCTTAAAGTGGCAGGGGGTTAAGAGGGCTGTAATTTGGGGGGTCAGCAGAAAAGCAAAAAAAGAAAAATGCTTAAAAAGGTGGTGGGGTCAGAGCCCCTCCAGAAGATGAAAGACAAAATCAGGAAAATGCTTAAAAAGGCGGGGGGTCTGGGAGGCGGAGCCCTGCCAGGAGGTGAAAGGTTTTTGCCATGTCAATGCTCCCCTGAAGCATTTATTCAAAATAAAGTCTGAAGGACCTAAATGACATGGTGAGATGCTTCGCTTGTTCATGTCCGCGAGATATGCATATTATCCAATATGCAGGATGTCACTAATTTTTAACCAATAAATAACATCATTCACAATTTTTCTTTTTATTTTCCCATTCCTTTGTTCATGTCAACACAAAAACTGTCTATTTTGAATGAATTATTTAAATTGTGCCATTTCTACAAATTGAATGATAATAATAATAATATTCTTAAGAAGAATTCAGCCCAAATTAAAATATTGGACTGTTATAACTGCTTTTATTCAGTAAAGGTTTCTTTTTTTATATACGAGGTCTGTTAGAAAAGTATCGGACCTTTTTATTTTTTGCAAAAACTATATGGATTTGAATCATGTGCGCTTGCATCAGCCAAGCTTGAACCTTTGTGCACATGCGTGAGTTTTTTCACGCCTGTCGGTTGCATCATTCGCCTGTGGGCAGGCTTTGAGTGAGCACTGGTCCACCCCTCTCGTCAGATTTTCATTGTCAGGAAAATGTCTGAACGGCTGGAGCAGCGCTGCATCAAATCTTTCAAGAAACTGTGTGAGACAGCCAGGTGGAAACCATTCGGAAAATTCAGATAGCTTTTGGTGAAAATCATATGGGCATCACACAGATTAAGGAGCATTACAACCGGATTAAACACGGCCCACAGTGGCTGAGGGTGCGCCGCACTTCGAGCGGCCATCGACAGGCTGAAATGACCAGATCATTTCCAAAGTGAAGGCTGTGTTGATCCGGAACGTCGTGTGACTACCAGAGAAATGGCAGAAAAGGTGGACATCAGCCATTTTTCGTCAGATTCCACTGTTACAGGAGATTTTGTAATGAAAGACGTGCAGAGGCATTCGCGCATCAGGACGAAGCTGCAGTGGTGGAGAACAAAAGCAAGTCCGTGTTGGAAGTCTCACGGGACATGTTGTGACATGCCCAGCTCTCCACAATTTCTCGGATACTCACTCGACTAAAAAGCCACCGAAAGCCGTCTGAATCTTCTGAATGGTGGAAGACCTAACGCCATTGCGGCTTCATCCCGACGCACGAATGCCTCCACACGTCTTTCATTACAAAATCTCCTGTAACAGTGGAATCTGATGAAAAATGGCTGATGTCCAGCTTTTCTGCCATTTCTCTGGTAGTCACACGACGTCCCGGATCAAAACAGCCTTCACTTTGGAAATGATCTGGTCACTTCAGCCTGTCGCACATAATTCAAATCCATATAGTTTTTGCAAAAAATAAAAAGGTCCGATACTTTTCTAACAGACCTCGTATATGGAACAACGTGTGACTACTACTGTATGAAGTAATTTGTATTTTAACTCATACTCAGGCCTCAAATGATCTCAAGATCTGTAAAGTTCACAAAATGTTTGGGCGTGTGCATGTTGGAGGGTGGTAACTCAACGCCACAAGAGTAAGATTAAAAGCAACCATTCTGAGTCTGTTTTTTTTGTTTTAGTTTGTTTTGTTATTGCTTCATAGAATTACCCACTCGAAAAGATATTTTCTTAGAAAACTCATTTGCATCACATAATTAGGCACAGACGTATATTCTCTACAAATATGTGCATATGGCATATTTTACATTTCCACTCATTCAAACACAAATGATAAACTTTCTCTCTCACATGCATGCACGCACACACACACACACACACACACACACACACACACACATACACACACACACACACTCACACACACACACACATCCAACTTAGATGTAAAGTGACAGCAGCTGCCTACAAGGAATTTCAAAAAATACTTAGAAATGATCAATATAACAACAAGCAAATGACAACCAAATTCTGAAATCTATTTTTTTAACACAATAGGTTTACTATTATAACTACAAGTATACTTTATAAACACACTTTCTATATATATGTAATGTTATTGATTTCCCAGGTAAAATGGAATCGATACATTTGAAGTCTTTGGCCAACCCCTTGCACCTGCGTACTCTCTTTAGTGCATAGAGAAATACGAGAGGAATTCAGCTTCCCAAATCTCAAATGATATGATCACAAATGCAGTCTCAGTCTTGCTCCTTCACCCTCACAAGTATACATAAATGAACGCACATGTCAAAATAATTAGGATGATAGATTGTGGCTCAAGTTTTAATTTCAGGGTTCATGTTATCGTCTCCTAGGCAATAGCATTCTCCAGTGGTTCTTTTTCATCTGCAGCATGATCCGGCCCCTGCGCTGCTGCCAGCTCCTCATTCTTCTTCAGCTCCCGCTGATATTTGGCCATGATAGCAGCGTACGCACAACCATACACGGCCGCAGCAAGCATCATCAGACATACGATCCCACATACCACACCGGTGATGATCACCGTGGCAATGGCGTGTCGCAGATTAACAGGCCTTTGCTTCTGTTTGCTTTCGCACTCTGGCATAGTCCCTCCACCTCTTCCTATGCCTCCTCCTCCACCACCAAAACCAAAACCCTCGCCCATTGCCATTGGGATGTGGAGGGTGTTGCTGGAAGGATGAGCATGGTTGCCATGGGTGTGTCCTCGGAGTAGCCTCTCTGACTCCAGATGTTGTATGTTGGCAAACAGGTAATGGTAGCTTGTGGTCATGCAGGCATGAAAGAGCTGATAAGGGACATTCTGGAGATCTCTGCCCCTCATTTCTTCTGGCTGGGAGCACACCACCTCATCCACCACTCCACCTAAATCACAATCACATTGAGGGATCATGAAGGTCATGCATTAACATTCATTTTCCACTGTAAACACATTAACTGTTGGCTGTTACCTTTTTTAGCAGCTCACTACAGTGGTGGTCACAATCGTCATCATATCTCAGCCAGAACCAGTCCATTAATTAAAAATTGTATTCATCTAAGACGTAATGCTTGCTTTAATGGGCAGCATTAGCAAATGTGATATGATTAACATCTCGAGTCTCTTCTGGATCTGTAGAGCTGAATGAGTTGGAGAAAGCAACAAGTTAGGACTTTACCAGCTGCCCTTTCTGTCCTGCAAATCTCTGCATTGCACATTTTCCTCAGTATCCTTGTAAAACATACTTTGTCACACTTTGTTTCTGCTTATCTGATAGCTATAGGGCTGTGCATGTCCTGGCCCATTGTTCTGTTTTGCAGTAATTAGAATTTTCAGCCTGTAAGGTGAAAGCTGTGCTGTGTTAAGTGTGTGGGAGAGTGAGCTTTGCTTCAGCTGCACAGAGGTTGTTCTGCAATGTAACACATGCTGGGTTAAGTCTACAATTGGTGGTTTGAATCTTAATTGCCCTGATGACAATGCAGTGCCCATCAGATGCTAATACAGCAAAAAGCCAAATGAACCTACACTAGTATACCTACAACTCCAGAAGCGCATGCACCTTGTACCATCTATAATAATTGAGCAAACGTTTTAGTCTTGTCTTAATTCTTCTGTGTCAGCCTGTTCAGGAGAAAGATGAGTGCTAGTGACATTGATTTGAAGGATTTTTGGCTTTACTTTTGAATAGACTTGCATTAATCCGTAAAGAGGATTACCTTTCATAGTGTGCACTTTCATTTTAATATCAAGTCTAGACTTTTGTTCCAAACTGGTTTTAAGAGGTGCTATAGGTCACTGTTACAATAAATAAATTCTACGACAGTTCACACAGCAGGTGGCTCTGTTGACAGGAGTTGGACTACCAACCTGTAGTGGGTTTGATTTCAAGTCTGTGCTTCACACTACCCATCTTTTCCTTTGAAGAAGACACTTCATCTGCATTAACCCAGTTCACCCACCTGTAAATGAGTACCAGCTTTCAATGGGGAAGGAACCTGTGATGGACTACCATGCCATCCAGGTGGAATGGTAGACCCTCATCAACTTCACTCTACAGAACCTAGCACTGGTTGATGGGTCTCAGGGCCTGTATCGTTGATAAGCAACATTGTGCCCAAACAGATTTTTTGAGTAGTTGTATTGCTTAATTGCTTTTCAGCCCACAAAAACATTTTCCTTTTTAATCTTTAGGTCTTTAATCCCCTATTGCTCCCTGTGTGCAGTGAGTACCTTGTATGGCAGCACCCTTACATCGGGGTGAATGTGAGGCATTATTTGTAAAGTGCTTTGAGCGTCTGATGCAGATGGAAAAGCGCTATATAAATGCATCCATTTACCATTTTTATTTACTTTTTACATGTCACCATAGCCTGAACAACAGGCAATTAATTGGAGCTGTTTGATGGAACAAATGAAATACAGTGAGGCATCATTTCATCAGATTTAGCAGTCAAAATAGGAATTTATTGTAATTTTGAGGAAAGTATATGGTTAAAATAGGAACTTTTGTGCTCTGTCAGTCACCTAGTGCAAAGAAGCAAAGTGTGTTGCAAGTATTATTTGTAGTTTCCATCACTTATAGTTTTTATGCCCAGCACCTACATCATGTAAATCACAAGTAGGATTGTGCTCACTGGTGCACACATCAGTGTGTTGGTCTTAAAATGAGGTGTCAGCATTGGTATCATGTGGTAGCAAACAGTGACTGCCCTACAGTCCACGAGAAACCTGATGTAAAGTTGAGCACAGTTTTGCTTTTTTTATGGTTATGGTAGGGTAAACATGCCTTATGTAAACACATTCATAATGCATATACACTCTGGTTATATACACAATGCAAATGAATTGAAAACAACCATGAAACAAAATAAACAAACATCACCTTACTGCTTTACTGCTTCAACTCAGGGAGCTTTGGTAGCCAATGTTTGCTGGTGTGCTCTGGCAAGTTCTCACAGTTCCTTGAACTCCCCAGAAAACCTCTCACTGGGGTCTGTTTACTTAGCAGCAGAGGGCTGTGTGCCTGATGCACTGAAGCTTTAAGGGCATTAAAGGTAATACTGACTGATTTCTTTCATGTTATGCTCCAAGCACACCCATGACTAATATACAGCATAATCACAACTCCAGTGTGCCCAGCGTCCAACTTTGGACAACACAGGGTGCACAAGTCAGATTATGCACCCTTTGAATAACACAATTGAGTCATACACACTTTATTATTTATAAAGCAGGCACCGTAGAGACTGCTCCCAGACTACCAATAACCAGCAAAAATCTATTTAAGCATAAAAATTCAAAACATCTTATCTTAGGGACCTCGTAGTACCATATCACCCCAATAGAGCGCTTCGCTCTCAGACTGCATGCTTACTTGTAGTTCCTAGGGTTTGTAAGAGTAGAATGGGAGGCAGAGCCTTCAGCTTTCAGGCTCCTCTCCTGTGGAACCAGCTCCCAATTCAGATCAGGGAGACAGACACCCTCTCTACTTTTAAGATTAGGCTTAAAACTTTCCTTTTTGCTAAAGCTTACAGTTAGGGCTGGATCAGGTGACCCTGAACCATCCCTTAGTTATGCTGCTATAGACGTAGACTGCTGGGGGGTTCCCATGATGCATTGTTTCTTTCTCTTTTTGCTCTGTATGCACCACTCTGCATTTAATCATTAGTGATCGATCTCTGCTCCCCTCCACAGCATGTCTTTTTCCTGGTTCTCTCCCTCAGCCCCAACCAGTCCCAGCAGAAGACTGCCCCTCCCTGAGCCTGGTTCTGCTGGAGGTTTCTTCCTGTTAAAAGGGAGTTTTTCCTTCCCACTGTAGCCAAGTGCTTGCTCACAGGGGGTTGTTTTGACCGTTGGGGTTTTACATAATTATTGTATGGCCTTGCCTTACAATATAAAGCGCCTTGGGGCAACTGTTTGTTGTGATTTGGCGCTATATAAAAGCAGCTCTCATTTCTAGAAATCTGGCCAATTTTCTTAAATCCTCCAAACCGTGACTATCCAGGGTTGGGACCAGGAAGCAGAGTTGTAGTCTTACACACCTCTCTGCAGCTTCTCTCCCCCTGCCATCACCTCATTACCCCATCCCCGTAGAGACGGTGCCTGCTCCCAGACTACCAATAATCAGCAAAAATCTATTTAAGCATAAAAATTCAAAAAGAAAAAATAATATAGCACCTTCAACTGCACCACAGACTAAAACAGTTAAATGTGGTCTATTAAACATTAGGTCTCTCTCTTCTAAGTCCCTGTTGGTAAATGATATAATAATTGATCAACATATTGATTTATTCTGCCTTACAGAAACCTGGTTACAGCAGGATGAATATGTTAGTTTAAATGAGTCAACACCCCCGAGTCACACTAACTGTCAGAATGCTCGTAGCACGGGCCGGGGCGGAGGATTAGCAGCAATCTTCCATTCCAGCTTATTAATTAATCAAAAACCCAGACAGAGCTTTAATTCATTTGAAAGCTTGACTCTTAGTCTTGTCCATCCAAATTGGAAGTCCCAAAAACCAGTTTTATTTGTTATTATCTATCGTCCACCTGGTCATTACTGTGAGTTTCTCTGTGAATTATCACACCTTTTGTCTGACTTAGTGCTTAGCTCAGATAAGATAATTATAGTGGGCGATTTTAACATCCACACAGATGCTGAGAATGACAGCCTCAACACTGCATTTAATCTAGTATTAGACTCTATTGGCTTTGCTCAAAAAGTAAATGAGTCCACCCACCACTTTAATCATATCTTAGATCTTGTTCTGACTTATGGTATGGAAATAGAAGACTTAACAGTATTCCCTGAAAACTCCCTTCTGTCTGATCATTTCTTAATAACATTTACATTTACTCTGATGGACTACCCAGCAGTGGGGAATAAGTTTCATTACACTAGAAGTCTTTCAGAAAGCGCTATAACTAGGTTTAAGAATATGATTCCTTCTTTATGTTCTCTAATGCCATATACCAACACAGTGCAGAGTAGCTACCTAAACTCTGTAAGTGAGATAGAGTATCTCATCAATAGTTTTACATCCTCATTGAAGACAACTTTGGATGCTGTAGCTCCTCTAAAAAAGAGAGCTTTAAATCAGAAGTGCCTGACTCCGTGGTATAACTCACAAACTCGTAGCTTAAAGCAGATAACCCGTAAGTTGGAGAGGAAATGGCGCCTCACTAATTTAGAAGATCTTCACTTAGCCTGGAAAAAGAGTCTGTTGCTCTATAAAAAAGCCCTCCGTAAAGCTAGGACATCTTTCTACTCATCACTAATTGAAGAAAATAAGAACAACCCCAGGTTTCTTTTCAGCACTGTAGCCAGGCTGACAAAGAGTCAGAGCTCTATTGAGCTGAGTATTCCATTAACTTTAACTAGTAATGACTTCATGACTTTCTTTGCTAACAAAATTTTAACTATTAGAGAAAAAATTACTCATAACCATCCCAAAGACGTATCGTTATCTTTGGCTGCTTTCAGTGATGCCGGTATTTGGTTAGACTCTTTCTCTCTGATTGTTCTGTCTGAGTTATTTTCATTAGTTACTTCATCCAAACCATCAACATGTTTATTAGACCCCATTCCTACCAGGCTGCTCAAGGAAGCCCTACCATTATTTAATGCTTCGATCTTAAATATGATCAATCTATCTTTGTTAGTTGGCTATGTACCACAGGCTTTTAAGGTGGCAGTAATTAAACCATTACTTAAAAAGCCATCACTTGACCCAGCTATCTTAGCTAATTATAGGCCAATCTCCAACCTTCCTTTTCTCTCAAAAATTCTTGAAAGGGTAGTTGTAAAACAGCTAACTGATCATCTGCAGAGGAATGGTCTATTTGAAGAGTTTCAGTCAGGTTTTAGAATTCATCATAGTACACAAACAGCATTAGTGAAGGTTACAAATGATCTTCTTATGGCCTCGGACAGTGGACTCATCTCTGTGCTTGTTCTGTTAGACCTCAGTGCTGCTTTTGATACTGTTGACCATAAAATTTTATTACAGAGATTAGAGCATGCCATAGGTATTAAAGGCACTGCGCTGCGGTGGTTTGAATCATATTTGTCTAATAGATTACAATTTGTTCATGTAAATGGGGAATCTTCTTCACAGACTAAAGTTAATTATGGAGTTCCACAAGGTTCTGTGCTAGGACCAATTCTATTCACTTTATACATGCTTCCCTTAGGTAGTATTATTAGACGGTATTGCTTAAATTTTCATTGTTACGCAGATGATACCCAGCTTTATCTATCCATGAAGCCAGAGGATACACACCAATTAGCTAAACTGCAGGATTGTCTTACAGACATAAAGACATGGATGACCTCTAATTTCCTGCTTTTAAACTCAGATAAAACTGAAGTTATTGTACTTGGCCCCACAAATCTTAGAAACATGGTGTCTAACCAGATCCTTACTCTGGATGGCATTACCCTGACCTCTAGTAATACTGTGAGAAATCTTGGAGTCATTTTTGATCAGGATATGTCATTCAAAGCGCATATTAAACAAATATGTAGGACTGCTTTTTTGCATTTACGCAATATCTCTAAAATCAGAAAAGTCTTGTCTCAGAGTGATGCTGAAAAACTAATTCATGCATTTATTTCCTCTAGGCTGGAATATTGTAATTCATTATTATCAGGTTGTCCTAAAAGTTCCCTGAAAAGCCTTCGGTTAATTCAAAATGCTGCAGCTAGAGTACTGACGGGGACTAGATGGAGAGAGCATATCTCACCCATATTGGCCTCTCTTCATTGGCTTCCTGTTAATTCTAGAATAGAATTTAAAATTCTTCTTCTTACTTATAAGGTTTTGAATAATCAGGTCCCATCTTATCTTAGGGACCTCATAATACCATATCACCCCAATAGAGCGCTTCGCTCTCAGACTGCAGGCTTACTTGTAGTTCCTAGGGTTTGTAAGAGTAGAATGGGAGGCAGAGCCTTCAGCTTTCAGGCTCCTCTCCTGTGGAACCAGCTCCCAATTCAGATCAGGGAGACAGACACCCTCTCTACTTTTAAGATTAGGCTTAAAACTTTCCTTTTTGCTAAAGCTTATAGTTAGGGCTGGATCAGGTGACCCTGAACCATCCCTTAGTTATGCTGCTATAGACGTAGACTGCTGGGGGGTTCCCATGATGCACTGTTTCTTTCTCTTTTTGCTCTGTATGCACCACTCTGCATTTAATCATTAGTGATCGATCTCTGCTCCCCTCCACAGCATGTCTTTTTCCTGGTTCTCTCCCTCAGCCCCAACCAGTCCCAGCAGAAGACTGCCCCTCCCTGAGCCTGGTTCTGCTGGAGGTTTCTTCCTGTTAAAAGGGAGTTTTTCCTTCCCACTGTAGCCAAGTGCTTGCTCACAGGGGGTCGTTTTGACCGTTGGGGTTTTACATAATTATTGTATGGCCTTGCCTTACAATATAAAGCGCCTTGGGGCAACTGTTTGTTGTGATTTGGCGCTATATAAAAAAATTGATTGATTGATTGATTGATAGACTGTGCACCATAGATAGTCAAAACAGGGTCAATATCAACTCAGAATCTGCTTTCTGGCCTCAACTGTTACCAAGATACCAAAAGATGGTGATTTCATTAAAAATGCATTTCCTATCATAAAAAAAGAAATGTTTACAGCAAATAAAAACTTGGGGTCTTTTTGTAATTTTAATGAAAGATCCACTCTATAGACTCAGTTGTTGCTTACGTATATCTGAATGTTGGGTTAATTTTGTTGCTTTTGACTGTTGTCATGGTAACTGTTTTAAATTCTGTGTTCCTTTAGAAGCTATAAAAAACTTGTGTCTAGCAAATGAAAGGGTACCAGATTTTAGTCAGTGAGAGCAGTGGTTCCTAAATATAGCATAATGTCCACAGATTCACATACAGCTGGAAGGACTGGTATAATGTACAACCCCTGGCAAAAATTATGGAATCACCGGCCTCAGAGGATGTTCATTCAGTTGTTTAATTTTGTAGAAAAAAGCAGATCACAGACATGACACAAAACTAAAGTTATTTCAAATGGCAACTTTCTGGCTTTAAGAAACACTATAAGAAATCAAGAAAAAAAGATTGTGGCTGTCAGTAACGGTTACTTTTTTTAGACCAAGCAGAGGAAAAAAATATGGAATCACTCAATTCTGAGGAAACAATTATGGAATCACCCTGTAAATTTTCATCCCCCAAATTAACACCTGCATCAAATCAGATCTGCTCATTGACATTGACCCTATGTGTCTTTTTGCAAGGAATGTTTTTGCAGTTTTTGCTCTATGGCAAGATGCATTATCATCTTGACAAATGATTTCATCATCCCCAAACATCCTTTCAATTGTCCAAAATATCAACGTAAACTTGTGCATTTATTGATGATGTAATGACAACCATCTGCCCAGTGCCTTTACCTGACATGCAGCCCCATATCATCAATGACTGTGGAAATTTACATGTTCTCTTCAGGCAGTCATCTTTTTAAATCTCATTGGAAAGGTACCAAACAAAAGTTCCAGCATCATCACCTTGCCCAATGCAGATTCGAGATTCATCACTGAATATGACTTTCATCCAGTCATCCACAGTCCACAACTGCTTTTCCTTAGCCCATTGTAACCTTGTTTTTTTCTGTTTAGGTGTTAATGATGCCTTTCGTTTAGCTTTTCTGTATGTAAATCCCATTTCCTTTAGGCGGTTTCTTACAGTTCGGTCACAGACGTTGACTCCAGTTTCCTCCCATTCGTTCCTCATTTGTTTTGTTGTACATTTTTTGATTTTTGAGACATATTGCTTTAAGTTTTCTTTGTTGATGCTTTGATGTCTTCCTTGGTCTACCAGTATGTTTGCCTTTAACAACCTTCCCATGTTGTTTGTACTTGGTCCAGAGTTTAGACACAGCTGACTGTGAACAACCAACATCTTTTGCAACATTGCGTGATGATTTACTCTCTTTTAAGAGTTTGATAATCCTCTCCTTTGTTTAAATTGACATCTCTCGTGTTGGAGCCATGATTCATGTCAGTACACTTGGTGCAACAGCTCTCCAAGGTGTGTTCACTCCTTTTTAGATGCAGACTAACGAGCAGATCTGATATGATGCAGGTGTTAGTTTTGGGGATGAAAATTTACAGGGTGATTCCATAATTTTTTCCTCAGAATTGAGTGTGTCCATATTTTTTTCCTCTGCTTGGTCTAAAAAAGTAACCGTTACTGACTGCCACAATCTTTTTTTCTTGACTTCTTATAGTGTTTCTTAAAGCCAGAAAGTTGCCATTTGAAATGACTTTAGTTTTGTTGGGGAAAGTGAGGAACACGGACCCACAACAGGGGGCGCAAATGAACGGACAATGAAGAAAGTCAAATAACAAAGCTTTACTGTTGTGAACACGCACAACAAACACAACAGATCACAATTGTGGAAATAAACCAATTCCAATGGTGTCGTGTGGGCAGGCTCGACGATAGGAGACGTCTGTCCGAGTCGAACCGGAACCACCCGATTTCCTCTGCCACCGAACCCCGGGAATACTGGAGCCGCCAAGTCCCGAACTCCCAGGTGGCCACTGCCTCCGCTCGTCGGATCCGGTACTGCTGGCGAGGAACAGAGACAGTCAGATGTGGGTGCGGCTGCACCCAGCAACACGTAGGGTGGAAAAACCACCTCCACCTCTCGTCAGAAAAACACTGGTTAGTGCAGGAATGTATGTACTTATCAATAAGGTCCAATACAGTCTCCTGCTGTTCCACTCGCTATCTGCGCAAAAGTAACAAGGTATTATGTCAAGAAGACAACACAATTGGCTGAGTATATTACCTCCTTGGTAGAGCGATATCTCGGCAATGAGGTGGAGATGCCGTCCAGCTGATATACCCCTCCGCTGATGGATGTCAGCTGTCTCAGTTGATAGGTGACGGCTGTCACCTTGGCTGCTCCTATGAGGCGGCAGCGCCCTCTGGTGCCTGGAGCCCGCACTCCAGGCAGGGCGCCCTCTGGTGGTGGTGGGCCAGCAGTACCTCCTCTTCAGCGGCCCACGCAACAGGACCCCCCCCCAACGGGCGCCTCCTGGCGCCCGACCGGGCTTGTCCGGGTGGCGGCGGTAGAAGTCGGCCAGGAGGGCCGGGTCCAGGATGAAGCTCCTCTTCACCCAGGAGCGTTCTTCGGGGCCGTACCCCTCCCAGTCCACCAGGTATTGAAAGCCCCAGCCCATCCGTCGGACATCTAGAAGCCGGCGCACAGTCCAAGCCGGCTCGCCGTCGATGATCCGGGCAGGAGGTGGCGCCGGACCGGGAGTGCAGAGGGGCGAGGTGTGATGCGGTTTGAGTCTTGACACATGGAACATTGGATGGATCCGCAGTGAGGCCGGAAGCTGAAGCCTCACTGCAGCGGGATTGATGATTTTGAGGATTTTGTATGGTCCTATGTATCGTTCTTTCAATTTCGGGGAGGCCACTTGCAGTGGAATGTCCTTGGTGGACAACCACACTTCCTGCCCGGGGCGATACGTAGGGGCCGGGGTCCGCCGCCGGTCTGCATGGGTCTTCGCCCTCGTCCGGGCCCTCAACAAAGCAGAACGGGCGGCACGCCACACCCGACAGCACTTCCGCAGGTGGGCCTGGACCGAGGGCACACCGACCTCTCCCTCAACCACTGGAAACAATGGGGGCTGATACCCCTAACACACCTCAAAAGGGGAGAGGCCGGTGGCTGACGACACTTGACTGTTGTGGGCGTACTCGATCCAGGCCAGATGAGTACTCCAGGCCGCCGGGTGCGCGGCTGTCACACAACGTAGTGTTTGCTCCATCTCTTGATTGGCCCGTTCTGCTTGCCCGTTGGTTTGGGGGTGATACCCGGACGAGAGACTGACCGTGGCCCCCAGTTCCCGGCAAAAGCTCCTCCAGACATGCGAGGAGAACTGGGGACCGCGATCGGAGACGATGTCTGATGGTATCCCATGCAGCCGGACGACGTGGTGGACCAGGAGGTCCGCTGTCTCCTGGGCCGTTGGGAGCTTCGGGAGGGCCACGAAGTGGGCCGCCTTGGAGAATCGGTCCACTATCGTGAGGATGACGGTGTTTCCCTGGGACGGCGGGAGGCCCGTGACAAAATCCAGGCCGATGTGAGACCAGGGGCGATGAGGTACGGGCAGCGGCTGTAGCAATCCCGAGGACTTGCGGTGGTCGGCTTTGCCCCTGGCGCAGGTGGTACAGGCCTGGATATAACCCCGGACGTCGGTCTCCAGGGATACCCACCAGAAGCGCTGCCGGACGACTGCCACGGTTCTTCGCACCCCAGGATGACAGGAGAGCTTAGAACCGTGACAGAAGTCCAGGACCGCAGCCCTTGCTTCTGGTGGGACGTAGAACCTGTTCTTTGGCCCGGTTCCGGGGTCCGGGTTTCGTGCCAGGGCCTCCCGGACGGTCTTCTCCATGTCCCAGGTGAGGGTGGCCACGATAGTGGACTCTGGGATGATGGGATCCGGGGGATCCGACGACTCCGTTCTGACTTCGTCTTCGTGTACCCGGGACAAAGCATCCGATCTTTGATTTTTGGTCCCGGGACGGTAGGTGATCCGGAAGTCAAAACGGCCGAAGAACAGCGACCAGCGGGCTTGCCTGGGATTCAGCCGCTTGGCGGTCCTGATATACTCCAGGTTCCGGTGGTCAGTGAAAACCGTGAATGGCACGGACGTTCCCTCCAACAGATGTCTCCACTCCTCAAGAGCCTCTTTCACCGCAAGGAGTTCTTGATTGCCGACGTCATAGTTCCGTTCGGCCGGGGTCAACCTGCGGGAAAAATAGGCACACGGGTGAAGGACCTTATCGGTCTTCCCGCTCTGGGACAGCACGGCTCCTATCCCTGAGTCCGAGGCGTCCACTTCAACCACTAACTGGCGACTAGGATCGGGCTGCACCAGAACGGGTGCAGACGAGAAGCGCCGTTTCAACTCCTTGAACGCGGCATCGCAACGATCCAACCAGGTGAAGAGGACTTTTGGTGAGGTCAGGGCTGTCAGGGGGCTAACTACCTGACTGTAGCCCTTAATGAACCTCCTGTAGAAATTAGCAAAGCCGAGGAACTGTTGCAGCTTCCTACGGCTTGTGGGTTGGGGCCAGTCTCTCACCGCCGCAACCTTGGCCGGATCAGGAGCGACGGAGTTGGGGGAGATGATGAACCCCAGGAAGGACAAAGAGGTGCGGTGAAACTCACACTTCTCGCCCTTAACAAACAGCCGGTTCTCCAATAACCGCTGCAGGACCTGACGTACATGTCGAACATGGGTCTCAGGATCCGGAGAAAAGATGAGTATGTCGTCAAGATATACGAAGACGAATCGGTGCAGGAAGTCCCGCAAGACATCGTTAACCAATGCTTGGAACGTCGCGGGAGCATTGTAAGACCGAACGGCATGACCAGGTACTCAAAATGACCTAACGGGGTGTTAAATGCCGTCTTCCACTCGTCTCCCTTCCGGATCCGAACCAGAAGATACGCATTCCTAAGATCAAGCTTGGTGAATATCTTAGCTCCATGCAGGGGCGTGAACACCGAATCTAACAAGGGTAAGGGGTATCGGTTACGAACCGTGATTTCGTTCAGCCCCCTGTAATCGATGCATGGACGTAATCCGCCATCCTTTTTCCCCACAAAAAAGAAACCCGCACCCATCGGGGAGGTGGAATTCCGGATCAACCCGGCAGCCAAAGAGTCCCGGATGTAGGTCTCCATTGATTCGCATTCAGGTCGTGAGAGGTTGTACAGCCTACTGGACGGGAACTCAACACCTGGAAGCAAATCAATGGCACAATCATACGGGCGGTGCGGGGGAAGGGTGAGCGCCAGATCCTTGCTGAACACCTCCGCCAGGTCATGGTACTGCACCGGAACCGTCCCTAGATTGGGCGGGGCTCTGACCTCTTCCCTGGCCTGGGAACCGGGAGGAACCGAGGAACCTAAACATACCCGATGGCAGGTCTCGCTCCACTGAACCACTACCCCGGACAGCCAATCGATCCGGGGATTGTGTTTCAACATCCAAGGGAACCCTAAAATCACACGGGAGGTGGCCGGAGTCACAAAAAACTCGATCTCCTCCCGGTGATTCCCCGACACCACCAGAGTTACTGGTGGTGTCTTCTGAGTGATTGTAGGGAGTAGGGAGCCATCTAGCGCCCGTACCTGCACAGGCGAGGTAAGCGCCACCAGAGGGAACCCTATCTCCCTGGCCCATTTGCTGTCTAGCAAATTCCCTTCTGAGCCCGTGTCCACCAGTGCTGGGGCCTCAGGGTTAAATCCTCATACAGGATGGTAACTGGGAGTCGTGTGGCGATGTGGGTGTGTCCCACGTGAATGTCTCGGCCCACCCCTAGCCCAGTTTCTAGGGGCGGGCGTTGGTGTTTAACCGCTCGGGGCAGTCTCTTAATTGATGCTCAATCGAGCCACAAACAAAACACGCCCCGTGGGCCAGCCTCCTTTGTGTAACCAGTGCCCTAAATGTTGCCCTACTCGTGTCCATAGCTTCGTCAGCAGGGGGGGCTGTAACCGCACGGAGCGCAGGGGCCGTGGAGCGTGGGGAGGGCGGAACGCGGTCGGAACCGGAAGGGAGAGGGACGACGCGTGCCCGGCCACGCCCTTCGTCTCGTTCCCGACGGCGCTCTTCTAACCGATTGTCTAATTGTATGACAAGATCGATGAGCCCATCTAAATCCCGCGGTTCGTCCTTAGCCACCAGGTGCTCCTTGAGGACCAACGACAGTCCATTTACAAAGGCGGCGCGGAGGGCAGTGCTATTCCAGCCGGACCTCGCAGCCGCGATGTGGAAGTCGACTGCATAGGCAGCTGTGCTCCGGCGCCCCTGTCTCATTGACAGCAGCACGGCTGAAGCGGTCTCTCCTCTATTAGGGTGATCGAACACTGTTCTGAACTCCCTCACAAACCCATCATATGTCAGAAGGAGCCGTGAATTTTGCTCCCAGAGCGCTGTAGCCCAAGCGCGTGCCTCACCACGAAGCAGATTTATCACATAAGCTACTTTGCTAGCGTCAGTCGCGTACATGACGGGACGCTCTGCGAAGACGAGCGAACACTGCATAAGGAAATCCGCGCACGTCTCCACACAGCCTCCGTACGGCTCTGGGGGGCTTATGTATGCTTCAGGGGAAGGTGGGAGGGGTCGTTGAACGACCAGTGGAACGTCACTGTTACGCACAGGGTCGACGGGAGGGAGAGCCGCAGCGCGGCGAGAGCCTCCACCCTGCGTTTCAGGAGGACGTTGTGCTCGGTCATCAAATCCAACCAAGTCGTGAAAGCGGTGAGGATCCGCTGCAACTCACCGATCACCCCTCCCGCGGACGCCTGTGCGCCCTGTTCTTCCATTGGCCGTTCAACAGCCGGTTGACGCCCCTCGGGATCCATGACGCTGGCCGAGATATCCTGTTGGGGAAAGTGAGGAACACGGACCCACAACAGGGGGCGCAAATGAACGGACAATGAAGAAAGTCAAATAACAAAGCTTTACTGTTGTGAACATGCACAACAAACACAACAGATCACAATTGTGGAAATAAACCAATTCCAATGGTGTCGTGTGGGCAGGCTCAACGATAGGAGACGTCTGTCCGAGTCGAACCGGAACCACCCGATTTCCTCTGCCACCGAACCCCGGGAATACTGGAGCCGCCAAGTCCCGAACTCCCAGGTGGCCACTGCCTCCGCTCGTCGGATCCGGTACTGCTGGCGAGGAACAGAGACAGTCAGATGTGGGTGCGGCTGCACCCAGCAACACGTAGGGTGGAAAAACCACCTCCACCTCTCGTCAGAAAAACACTGGTTAGTGCAGGAATGTATGTACTTATCAATAAGGTCCAATACAGTCTCCTGCTGTTCCACTCGCTATCTGCGCAAAAGTAACAAGGTATTATGTCAAGAAGACAACACAATTGGCTGAGTATATTACCTCCTTGGTAGAGCGATATCTCGGCAATGAGGTGGAGATGCCGTCCAGCTGATATACCCCTCCGCTGATGGATGTCAGCTGTCTCAGTTGATAGGTGACGGCTGTGACCTTGGCTGCTCCTATGAGGCGGCAGCGCCCTCTGGTGCCTGGAGCCCGCACTCCAGGCAGGGCGCCCTCTGGTGGTGGTGGGCCAGCAGTACCTCCTCTTCAGCGGCCCACACAACAAGTTTTGTGTCATGTCTGTGATCTGCTTTTTTTCTACAAAATTAAACAACTGAATGAACATCCTCCGAGGCTGGTGATTCCATAATTTTTGCCAGGGGTTGTATAAGCTATGTAAGAAGCAGAGGTTGGACGAAGTCACTGTCAAGTTATTCTCAAGTCATCAATCTGCAAGTCACAAGTCAACAATTGGTGGTCATTATGACTTGAGACGTGACTTGGGAATTGCTGATTCATGACTTGAGAGTGACTTGGTGACTTCGTCCCAACTCTAATAGGAAGTGAGTTGCATTTCTTAATGCCAGGTTGGCTGAAATGGTGAATTAGTTAGGTCAGTATGTGGATCATACAATCGTATAGACATTTCTGCAGCTACTGCAAGTGCAAGAGTTTGTATTACTGTACGAACCTTTGAAGAGGTAGGTCTCCAGCCAGAGTTTGAGCCCAATGAGCTGGCAATCACATTTCCAGGGGTTTCCACTTAGTGTGAGGCTGTCCAGGTGCACCAGGCTGTCCAGTAAAGAGCGGTCCAATCGTGTTAACCTGTTGTGTGCAAGTGCCAGGTGGCTTAGGTTCCTCATACTGTCCCCCATGGCTCCTGGCAGCCCCCATAGGCTGGGAGAACAAGCATTGTAGGAAAACAAGAACAAGCCTTTTGAGTTTAGTGGTATCAAATTTACAGTACATAATGTACTTTGCTGCTGTCAACAACAAGAAAAAACATTTGTTTTTTATTGTTATGTTTAACCTGTTATGTGAGAGGTCAAGATGTGAAAGTGAGCGGATCGGTCCAAGCAACCGCTTGTCAAGCTCTCTCAGGCTGTTGTAGGCAAGATTGAGGTGCTGTAGAGTTCTGAGGCCCAACAGAGCAGTTGGGGACACAGATGCTATCGAGTTATTGGCCAGATGAAGAATGCGGACAAAAGGAATTTCACGAAAAGCCATCGATCCCAACCCTCTGATGCGGTTATCTTGAAGATACAGTTCTTGGGTGTCAGGATGCAGTCGTCGGGGGATGTCATAAAGCCCTTGTCCTTGGCAGTCCACCACTTTGGTGACAGTGTTGCAAATGCACTCCTTTGGACAGGTGTGGGATGCAGAGAGGAGTGGGGAGAGGAAGGCAAGCACCAGTACCACTGTGGACACACAGTGACCTCTATGTTAGAATCAATGACACATATTGTTCTTGAGTTAAAAGAGTATACCACAAACTTCAGCCCCCATTCCCATATACATGACTTTTGTCTGTAACACCACTGCAACTATCAAATTGTTGTTGATCCTGGAGATGGTCTTAGTGGCATCTTGGTGTGTTGTAGTGAGTTTTTTACACTTTTGATAAGTTGGGATGGTGCAAAATACTGACACAACAGTTTTAAAAGAGCTGGTATGGAACTTTTAAAAATCCTCTTGTCATCCTGCAGTCTTGCTTGGAGCCACCTACCTTCTCAGATATTAAAGTTAAGTCAGGGTAAAGCCTTGTTACCACATTCTACTATTGGTAATTGGATACAGGCTTAGGAATGTTGATGATGGTCTCTGGCCAGTTGGCTTGGAAAAGTACAATGCCCACCATCTTGTCTTTGCAACTTTATTGATCCCTAAATTTGCTTGAACCTTGAATCATTCATGATTTTGACAACTTTTCACAAATACACCATGTCAAAGTTACCATAGTGACTCTGACATATTAGATGATTAATCACAATTTAACCCAGAACCAAGACTCTTCTAAGATTGTATATGTAAGACACTATCAAGACTCTATCAAGACTGTCATAAGTCTCTCTTGTGGTACAGTTCTTTATAGTCTTGCTGCACAACTTGACATAAATGTTGAAGAATGCCCAGGATGGCAGAAAGACAAAACAAAACTGAAGGATAATAGCAAGAGGCTTTTTAAAAGTTTCACTACATCACATACAGTACAACCACAGAGTGTTGAAGACTCAGCAAGACACCTCTCCCCCCTAGGACTTGTCATGATTTGATAGTAGTGATCATGTTTTGATCAAAAAATTATGTATGTGGGAAGACCCATTATGCAGACTTAACTACAGCTTTGATTGTGCATTGATGATGATGTTCTAAATCATGGTAGTTTGTCGTTCAGTCATAATGAATTGTCTTTTAAGGTGTGTTTACACATAACCAAGACACCTTCTGAATGTCATTTTTTTGTCATTCGTGACACATTCCTGACATTCCTAATGTGACTTAATGCATCTGAATAGGTTTCTTAACAGTGCGTGTTGGTGCGTGATATTCTTGATATTCGTGGAGCATGTTTTTGCCTGTCAAAAAATCTTCCACGAATGTCACACACCACCCTCATTTCGTCTCACATCGTGGAGGTCGCAACTGAGCGTATTGAGCCATCTTGATGAGTAGTGATCCTTAAAACGTGACAACGTTCATAGTGGTTCCTGTGATGGTTCTTGGAGCCCAAACTGTCACGCGTTATTACGAAGTGACACGGAAACTGTCAAGTTTTGACACAACTTGTAACGCGGCGTCACATTTCACTGCGCGCCACAACGAATCAGTTTTCTGTCACGTGCGCACAATTAAACTTGGCTCCAAATGTCATTCCACAGTTCCCACTGAAGCTCCTCGGGACACTCTTGCAGGTGTTCCACCTGCTGTTGTAACCGATGAGCGGGAGAACGAGTCTGAGCCAGAGGAACCAGAGGAGCGAGAGGAGACTCACGTGCAGCCAGACATCTCTGCACCTCCTCCAGTCCGGCGGAGGAAGAAGTGTGCGCACAATTAAACCCTGCTGCATCGCATTCAGTTTGATTGCTGACACCAAGTTGGCTAAAAGTCTCATTTCAGTGCTCTTCAGTGCGCTCCTGCAGGTGTTCCACCTGCTGCATGTGCCTGATGTTTGGGAAAATGCGCGAGACGAGAGCCACATGAAGCCACACATCTGGTTCTGTCCTCCTCCTCCTGTCTGCGCCACTCCATGGCACAGAGCCCAACTATGCATGCAGTCACAAAGTTCTTCTGAAAAACTGGAGCGATCTGAATTCAGTTGGATGAATATGGGTTTGTGTGTGGAGACGATTCACCTCGTTCACAACGTGACAGAATTTAACTATGCGTTGTTACACGCAATAGCGCGCAACAACGCAGAACACTATTCTTGACCATGCGTAATGATTGCTGATAATTCTCCAGCAACACATGCCATTAATCATAACATGTGGTAACAGGTTGCAGCAGTTCCTGAGGACCCCTGACGCCTCTGCCCCAAATAATCACATTCGTGATCAGCGGCCAAGAATGTGTACTTCATGGCATTCGTGACTTGTCGTCGTTATGTGTAAACGCAGCATTAAATTGTAATAAGGCCATCATGTTGTCATGGAGAAGTCAAGACAATGGTCAAGATTAGCCACGACAACTTTCACATAGTGCATTCATAAATGGTCATGTGGGAACATGCATTTTTAAATGTTCATTGATTTGTCTATTGTTTTCCAGTCCATGTCCTCAAGACCCAAAATTCTGTGCATTTTCTATTTCTCCAAGTGCATATAATGAGCCAAATCAGGTGCATTCCAAAGTTCAGCTGGATGTTGATTGGCTATCAAACCTGACTGATCTGATCTGATTTGAGTAGATCATGGACAAATGGAAAACTTGCAGTACAAATGGTTCCAAGGTCCAGGATTGGGAAACACTTGATTGCTCTGTCGAGTTTTTTTTTTTTTTTTCCTTTCTCTTTAATTGTGTCTAAATCCATTCACACTAGTTCAGATGATGCATAAATATTTAGAATTGTCATTTGAAAATTAAAGTTTTAGGAAGATGTTTAATCACATTTTAAAGTTCAAGCTGTTGTCGATTGTAAGCTTAAAACTGTTGTGTCCCTACAAACTCACATCTCCCTTACCCAAAGGCACTGAGCAAAGGTGACTTCACCAGATCGTCATAACTCCTTACCCACTCTCCACCCACACAAAAATCCATACACAGCAGATGCTGGGTGTCTGATTCCCTATGAGAAGATTTCACATGACCACTTCTTGTGGAACGCTTCAGTAGTATTTATAGCATTGGCAGGACTCACTTGAAGCTGAATGGCGCTCAGGCTCAGGCCTGGGACTTTTAACTCATCCACTCTTAGATCCTGAAGTGATAAATTAGGCATTTCACTCTGCAGTGTAATTATTTCCATTAGATATTCTCTTAAGGAGCTTTCTTAATTGGGACAGTTTAAAGCTTTCCTTGTGGACAGCAAATCCCACTAAAATATTTACACTATTGGCTCTTTTAACAGATGCAATCAAGTAATGATGGAAGAATATTTATTTGAATTGGATAACACCTTATAATCCTTTCAATCCTGTGTTCACACAACACTTCAGTTCAGTGCTTTTTATCCATCTGCAGTTCAGCAGCAGTATCATATGAAGGCAAATTCACTGAAATTGTCTTTGCATTACTCGTCTGGTCTTTCAATAAACGCTCATGTAATCCAACCTGCCAGTTACAGTGGACCCCTTTTATTTGTAGGCATGCATTTGTCTTTTCATCTCTGTTTGGTTGGTGGAGGGTTTGCGGTGCACTCTAAAGTCAAACTATTAGAATGCGCTGCAAAATTCATAAAAAAAAATGACCACTTCAGAGATGTGCCACAGTTGCAGACATATATGTACACTAATACATAAACAACATTATATACATGCCATGCATATGATACATGCAGCAGGGTGACAGATCTATAGAGTAGCGTAACAGCATTTTTAAATGAGGTCCTGCCTCTGTTTCCTTGCAGCCCAAAGTACACACAGAGTTGCTTGTAATGATACCCACAGCAGGTTCCACTCGAGATGAGCTCAGTACTACTTTGCAATCTTTGTACATAAAACAAATGCAAAACTAAGAATGTGAATGTTTTTCTTGGCATTGATTTGTTCCAGGGAAGGTGCAGCCAGTGTTTTATTTGCGCTTAGTTACACAACAGTCTCAGAAGCTTGCAGAAGCCCACACAAACATACACACGCGCACTCAGGCATGCTCAGAAATGCATTCATGGTGGCATTTTGTGCCGCCGTCATGAATGCATGGTTTTCAAACCCCACCAGCTCCTACCTTTCATATCTTCTGGTCGTCCTCAGGCAGCATGCATTTGGTGTTCCTTTAGATCCCTTTTTTGGATTCTGGTGAGCGTCATCAGGTGGTGGTCCATTGAGCGTCAGTAAGATTTCAGCTACCTCCCCTGGCTTACATTTGTGGAAGTTAAAGTGGCCAGTAAGAGGGTATGGGACAGGCCAAAGTCAGTGCCATAAGCCTGCTATGCCCTCAGGACCCAAAGCTCAAGGCGCACGGGTATGAAACCTCATCAGAGCGGCAAGATCAGAGAGGAAAGCTGACTGCGAGCCAGCCACACTGGGACTCATTGGAGCTCTCTCTCTCTCTCTCTCTCTCTCTCTCTCTCTCTCTCTCTCTCTCTCTCTCTCTCTCTCTCTCTCAGCCTCCTTGATTTTACTCTGTGTATAATTCAACTCTCTCACACTCTCTCTCTCTCTGTGTCCCCAGTTGAGCATGTGTTCGCCACTTCAAATGCGTGCATTTCCCATTGGGCAGCCATTCCTTGTATATCACTGCGTGTGCACACACACTGACCTTCTACACCTCCTATTCTCTGGCACAGTTGAACAAGACAAAATTAGATCTGATTTGTGATGCAGCTTCACAAATACCCAACACACAGTGACGTTCGTGCACAGTCGAATGATGCACGCTGCTGTGGCATGCTCTGATGATAATATGCATGAGCCGTGGGCAGAAGGGCTGGCAGAACATGTACGCGGCACAGCAACAGGGAATGCACAACTGAACACATACGCGTGCACACACTCGCTCACAGCAGGATATTAATCTGTTGAAATAAATGTATGTTTTTTTCCCTCTTCTGTATGTGAAAGGATTGACTTTTAAGCTCACATGTATCATATAAAGGAGGGGCAGCACAAAATGAGAGAGAGAGATTAATGATTCACTCATTTTTATAGTAACTATTATTAAGCTCCACTGCTGACCTTGACATATCATTTCATACTTTTACTTTCCTATCCATCCCTGTTTTCATCTTTTCATGTGCTGAAATAATTTGACAGTTATTCTGCACAGTTTACCATGAGGCTATTCACAGCAGTTATGGGCAAACAAGTGATATTGCCTACAATGTATTTTATGCATCACCGCATTGAACTCCTTTGAGTCATCGCTTATTTTAATACGTCGGATAATTTTTATATAAAGAAAATAGTATGTCTGTACAAAATTTCTGCAAAAATAATGAAAAGCTTCAGACTATCGAATGATATTATCACAATTGATAATGCAAATACACTCTTTCAAAGAGCAACAGACTGTTATTTCTTATCTGGCTTTGCAAAGTGAAACTTTGATGCAGCTTCAGTTACTTGAAACCACAGTTTCAAGTTAGGTTTTCAATGTAAGTTTATTTAAAGTTTGGTGAAACTAAGTTTGCTGCATGTTGACTTGCACAGTGTAAAATTGCACCGCAAGATGTATTTGGAGATTTGGTGAAACAAAATTAATATGGTTTATGCTGAGATGCATGGTATAAAGCCTTATGCAACACAATTGAAACTTGTCTGAAACTCAGCAAAGAGTTGCAAAATTCTCAAAATTATTAAATAGTTTCATGCAACAGCCAAACAAAACACTGACTACGTTTACATGCAGCCAATAACCCTTTCATAATCCTTTCATAACCGGAATATTAGCAATAACCCAGTTGCACAAGGCCATGTAAACACCTGCAAAAACCTGAACATGCTCATATTCCAGTTTTTAAAAACCCGAATATGACCCCTGGGTTACTCGTTTTCTAACCCAAATATCAGGTCATATAAACGTGCATGGAGATATCCCCATAGAAAGAAACATTATTTTGTGTTCTGCACATGTCCTATCTGCAAGGAATCTTGGTCTTTTGAGTACAGCAACTACTTGTATGCAGCGCACGCAACCCACTGGCCACTACAGAAGCAGAGGTAAACAAGCATGGGGAAATCCAGACGCGGCAGCACAGCACCACACTTTTGGAGCGAGGAGGAATCCGAGTACAGTGGTCCCTCGCTATAACACGGTTCACCTTTCGCGGCCTCGCATTTTCGCGGATTTTTTTTTTTGTGCAATTTTGCATTCTTCTTTTAGTTTTAAACAGCGCATTGTGTTATGCGTCCTTATCAGGAGGCCCGGTCGTGGCATCGGTCGGCATCACCGCGATTGCTCTCACTGCCTCCGATGCGCTTACTGAGTCTGCGGGCTCAGTAAACGCCGCAGCGGGCCACTCACACTGGCCCCCCTCTCTGCTGTGCGGAGCTGCGCCAACTCTGGCAACAGGTCCAGAGACTACGCTCGCTGTTTTGATGCAGCGTGCTCCGGCAGCCCGCAAGGATAGATTTCTTGTGGAAAAATCCACAGCGCCACAGGGTCTTGGTATACCGCAGCCGCAGAGCTCCGTGGCCATAACTTGGATTCTTTGTGGGTCCCGCATCTGTATCCCCGGAGGCAGTGAGCAAAGGGAGAGCACGCGCATTGTGTTCTGCGTGTGTCTGTTTATAATCTTCTCGCCCAGAAGAAAAAAGAGAGTGTTTACACAGGAGAGAAAAGTGAGAAAATGTTAATGCCTGTTTGAGAAAAGTGTATAAGGCATGCATGTAGTGAAGGGTTTTACAGCCTTAAAACATCTATAATAACTGTAAAAACTAACGCTGACTACTTCGCGGATTTCACCTATTGCGGGTTATTTTTAGAACGTAACTCCCGCGATAAACGAGGGACCACTGTACTTCATTAGTATCGTAAAAGACATGAATATAATATCTTTTACTGATGGTAGAAAGTACAGAGATAGCGACATTTACAAGAAGGTGGCCGAAAAGTTATGCAAAGCAGGATTTGCACAAACGTCAGACTAAATCAAGCACCGGTGGAAGACATGCGTTGCTGTTTAGATGGGGATATTCCAAATGATACCAATGACCATGTATACAGGAATAACTCTGTCTGCTTAAGCATGTAAATGGTTATTCCTAATGAATCAGAACCCGGAATATTGACCTTATCCCAAATATTAACGGAATGTAAACGTAGCCATTGAGACTGTGTCACATGATGAAGTGAAGTTCCTGTTGATGTAGTATCATTTCAAGTGGACAATGGCTCGCCAAAATTATCATACAATGAACAAAAAGCAGGAGCAAATTTTCTGATGAGAAACATACTGATGTCACAAGGTAGCAACAAAGAGCTATTTATTTATTTGTTTTTTCCTTGAATCATTGGTAGAGTGCACTCACCATAGGGTCACTGGATCTCAATCTTTGAACAGAGAGTGAAGTAATCTGATGGTCTGTCTTTTGAGTAGCCAGTGCTTCATCCACAAACATTCACCTTGTAGGTCATGGTTTTGTTTTTTGTTTGTTTTTTACTACAGCATATCTATAATCAAAAAAAGAACTGATAGCTTGCTTAAGAATATTCAGATCTTGTAAATGTGGGTAAAAACAGTAAAATATCCTAAACAAAATTACATATAAACAAATAAAAAACAAACAATAAAACAAGTAAAATCAACTCTCTGGCTTTGTTAATAAAGATCACACTTTATTTTTTATTTTTATTTTTTTCAGTCAGATGCAAATTTATTGCTTTAACCCATGGGGTAGGGCCAAGGGGAAGGGGAAGGGGTACAAAAGAGAATTGAGATTTGGGGTATGTGTCACGCCATCAGCCACAGTCTGAAAATAAACTTAACTACTAAATTAGTTGAAATAAAAGAAAAGTCTTATTTCCTTCTTTGTGTTGATCACCAGATCACAAGCCAGCTCCAGTGATGCATTCTGTCACCTATTGTATTGGAATGTGTGGAACCATCGCATTAATTATTCAAAGTTAATACAATACAAAACATGACACGATAAAATTAAAAAAATAATTAACATGCTGTTGGGAAAGTGTAAGTACACGGACCCACAACAGGGGGCGCAAATGAACGGACAATGGAATAGGTCAAATAACAACACTTTACTGTTGCGAACGTGCACAACAAACACAACAGATTACACAATAGATCAGAGGTCAAATTACAAGGTGTCGTGTGGGCAGGCTCGAAGATAGGAGACGCCTGTCCAAAGCAGAACCGGAACCACACGATTTCCTCCGCCACCAGACCCCGGGAATACTGGAGCCGCCAAGTCCCGAACTCCCAGGTGGCCACTGCCTCCGCGTGTCGGACCTGGTACTGCTGGCGAGGAACAAAAACACAATTAAATGTGGGTGCGTCTGCACCCAGCAATCTGCACGGCAGGGAAGCTACCTCCACCTCTCGTTGGAGAAAAAGTCTGTTATCACTCACAAAAATCACAAAAAGGGCTTTCTATCAAGCAGTCAGGCTGAGGATATTACCTTTCAGGTAGAACGATATCTCGGCAAAGAGGTGGAGATGACGTCTTGCTGATATACCGATGCAGATCAGATGAGTGGTGACAGCTGTCACAGGTGATGAGTGTCAGCTGTCACCCCGGTTGCTCCTGTGAGGCGGCAGTGCCCTCTGGTGCCTGGAGCCTGCACTCCAGGCAGGGTGCCCTCTGGTGGTGGTGGGCCAGCAGTACCTCCTCTTCAGCGGCCCACACAACAGGACCCCCCCCTCAACGGGCGCCTCCTGGCGCCCGACCAGGCTTGTCCGGGTGGCGGCGGTAGAAATCGGCCAGGAGGGCCGGGTCCAGAATGAAGCTCCTCTTCACCCAGGAGCGTTCTTCAGGTCCGTACCCCTCCCAGTCCACCAAATACTGGAAACCCCGGCCCATCCTACGGACATCCAAAAGCCGGCGCACAGTCCAAGCCGGCTCGCCATCGATGATCCGGGCAGGAGGCGGTGCCGGACCCGGAGTACAGAGGGGTGAGGTGTGATGTGGTTTGATTCGGGACACGTGAAATACAGGATGGATCCGCAGTGAGGCCGGCAGCTGAAGCCTCACTGCGGCTGGACTGATGACCTTCTGGATTTTGAAGGGACCGATGTAACGGTCCTGTAACTTGGGGGAGTCCACTTTGAGGGGGATGTCCTTTGTCGACAACCACACCTCCTGCCCTGGCCGATACGCAGGGGCCGGGGTCCGCCGACGGTCTGCATGGGCCTTTGACCTCATCCGGGCCCTCAGCAAGGCAGAACGGGCGGCACGCCACACCCGACGGCACTTCCGTAGGTGGGCCTGGACCGAGGGCACACCGACCTGTCCCTCAACCACTGGAAACAAAGGCGGTTGGTACCCCAGACATACCTCGAAAGGGGAGAGGCCGGTGGCTGACGACACCTGGCTGTTATGGGCATACTCGATCCAGGCCAGATGGGTACTCCAGGCCGCCGGGTGCGCGGCTGTCACGCAATGCAGGGCCTGCTCCATCTCCTGATTGGCCCGTTCTGCTTGCCCGTTGGTCTGGGGATGGTACCCGGATGAGAGACTCACCGTGGCCCCCAGTTCCCGGCAGAAGCTCCTCCAGACGTGCGAGGAGAACTGGGGACCGCGATCTGAGACAATGTCTGTTGGGATCCCATGCAGCCGGACGACGTGGTGAACCAGGAGGTCCGCTGTCTCCTGGGCCGTCGGGAGCTTCGGGAGGGCCACGAAGTGGGCCGCCTTGGAGAATCGGTCCACTATCGTGAAGATGGTGGTGTTGCCCTGGGATGGCGGGAGACCCGTGACAAAATCCAGGCCGATGTGGGACCAGGGGCGATGGGGCACGGGCAGCGGCTGGAGCAGACCCGAAGCCCTACGATGGTCAGCCTTGCCCCTGGCGCAGGTGGTGCAGGCCTGGATATAATCCCGGACGTCGGCCTCTAGGGACGCCCACCAGAAGCGCTGCCGGACAACTGCCACGGTTCTTCGCACCCCTGGATGACAGGAGAGCTTAGAGCCGTGACAGAAGTCCAGGACTGCAGCCCTAGCTTCTGGTGGGACGTAAAGTCTGTTCTTCGGCCCAGTTCCGGGGTCCGGGCTTCGTGCCAGGGCCTCCCGGACGGTTCTGTCTACGTCCCAGGTGAGGGTGGCCACGATAGTGGACTCCGGGATGATGGGTTCCGGTGGATCCGACAACTCCGTTTTGACTTCATCTTCATGTACCCGGGACAAGGCATCCGATCTCTGGTTCTTGGTCCCGGGACGGTCGGTGATCCGGAAGTCAAAACGGCCGAAGAACAGTGACCAGCGGGCTTGCCTGGGATTCAGCCGCTTGGCGGTCCTGATATACTCCAGGTTCCGGTGGTCAGTGAAAACCGTGAATGGCACGGACGTTCCTTCCAACAGATGTCTCCACTCTTCAAGAGCCTCTTTCACCGCAAGGAGTTCTCGATTGCCGACGTCATAGTTCCGTTCGGCCGGGGTCAACCTGCGGGAAAAATAGGCACACGGGTGAAGGACCTTATCGGTCTTCCCGCTCTGGGAAAGCACAGCTCCTATCCCTGAGTCCGAGGCGTCCACTTCAACCACTAACTGGCGACTAGGATCGGGCTGCACCAGAACGGGTGCAGACAAGAAGCGCCGTTTCAACTCCTTGAACGCGGCATCGCAACGATCCGACCAGGTGAAGGGAACTTTTGGTGAGGTCAGGGCTGTCAGGGGGCTAACTACCTGACTGTAGCACTTAATGAACCTCCTGTAGAAATTAGCAAAGCCGAGGAACTGTTGCAGCTTCCTACGGCTAGTGGGTTGGGGCCAGTCTCTCACCGCCGCAACCTTGGCCGGATCAGGAGCGACGGAGTTGGGGGAGATGATAAACCCCAGGAAGGACAAAGAGGTGCGGTGGAACTCACACTTCTCGCCCTTCACAAACAGCCGGTTCTCCAACAACCGCTGCAGGACCTGACGTACATGCCGGACATGAGTCTCAGGATCCGGAGAAAAGATGAGTATATCGTCTAGATATACAAAGATGAATCGGTGCAGGAAATCCCGCAAGACATCATTAACTAATGCTTGGAACGTCGCGGGGGCGTTTGTGAGGCCGAACGGCATGACCAGGTACTCAAAGTGACCTAATGGGGTGTTGAATGCCGTCTTCCATTCGTCTCCCTTCCGGATCCGAACCAGGTGATACGCATTTCTAAGATCCAGTTTAGTAAAGATTTTGGCTCCATGCAGGGGGGTGAACACGGAATCTAATAATGGCAACGGGTATTGGTTGCGAACCGTAATCTCATTCAGCCCCCTGTAATCAATACATGGATGAAGTCCGCCATCTTTCTTGCCCACAAAAAAGAAACCTGCCCCCATCGGGGAGGTGGAGTTCCGGATCAGCCCGGCAGCTAATGAGTCCCGGATGTAGGTCTCCATTGATTCGCGCTCAGGTCGTGAGAGGTTGTACAGCCTGCTGGACGGGAACTCAGCGCCTGGAACCAAATCAATGGCACAATCGTACGGATGGTGCGGGGGAAGGGTGAGTGCCAGATCCTTGCTGAAGACGTCAGCAAGGTCGTGGTACTCAACTGGCACTGCCGTCAGATTGGGCGGGACTTTGACCTCCTCCTTAGCCTGGGAACCGGGAGGAACCGAGGATCCTAAACACACCCGATGGCAGGTTTCGCTCCACTGAACCACCACCCCAGACGGCCAATCGATCCGGGGATTGTGCTTTAACATCCATGGGATGCCCAAAATCACACGGGAGGTGGCAGGAGTTACGAAAAACTCAATCTCCTCCCGGTGGTTTCCAGACACCACCAGAGTTACTGGTGGTGTCTTGTGTGTGAGTAAAGGGAGGAGGGTGCCATCTAGTGCCCGCACCTGCAATGGCGTAGGAAGCGCCACCAGAGGGAGCCCTACCTCCTTTGCCCATCTGCTGTCTAGCAGATTCCCTTCTGACCCCGTGTCCACCAGTGCTCGGGCTTGAAGGGTTAAATCCCCGCTCAGGATTGTGACTGGGAGTCGTGTGGCAATTTGTGTGTGTCTCACTTGAATGTCTTGACCCCCCCTTAGCCCAGTCTCTAAGGGCGAGTGTTGACGTTTTGGCAGTTTGGGGCAGTCTCTCTGTGTGTGCTCTGTTGAGCTGCAGAGAAAACACTCTCCACGGATCAGCCTTCCCATTTTGGCCCTGTGCGTCTCCCTAACAACGTCAACAGGGGGAGCTGTTGCCCCACAAAGCGCTGCGGCTGTGGAGCGTGGGGAGGGCGGCCCCTTTTTGAACCCAGAAGGGAGAGGGGCGGCGCGTATCAGGTCACGTCCTTCGCCTCGCTCCCGACGGCGTTCCTCTAACCGATTGTCTAATCGTATAACGAGATCAATAAGCCCGTCTAAATCCTGCGGTTCGTCCTTAGCCACCAGGAGCTCCTTTAGGACCAACGACAGTCCGTTTACGAAGGCGGCGCGGAGGGCAGTGTTATTCCAGCCGGACCTCGCAGCCGCGATGCGGAAGTCAACTGCATAAGCAGCTGCACTCCGGCGCCCCTGTCTCATTGACAGCAGCACGGCTGAAGCGGTCTCTCCTCTATTTGGGTGATCGAACACTGTTCTGAACTCCCTCACAAACCCATCATATGTCAGAAGGAGCCGTGAATTTTGCTCCCAAAGCGCTGTAGCCCAAGCGCGTGCCTTGCCGCGAAGCAGATTAATTACATAAGCTATCTTGCTAGAATCAGTCGCGTACATGACAGGACGTTGTGCGAAGACAAGCGAACACTGCATAAGGAAGTCCGCGCACGTCTCCACACAACCTCCATATGGCTTTGATTGGCTTATGTATGCTTCAGGGGAAGGTGGGAGGGGTCGTTGAACGACCAGTGGAACGTCACTGTTACGCACAGGGTCGACAGGAGGGAGAGCCGCAGCAGCGCCCTGAGGGTGCACCTCCACCTGCGCGGCGAGAGCCTCCACCCTGCGGTTAAGGAGGACGTTCTGCTCGGTCATTAAATCCAACCGAGCCGTGAAAACGGTGAGGATCCGCTGCAACTCACCGATCATTCCTCCTGCGGGCGCCTGTGCACCCTGTTCTTCCATTGGCCGTTCAACAGCCGGTTGACGCCCCTCGGGATCCATGACGTTGGCCGAGATATCCTGTTGGGAAAGTGTAAGTACACGGACCCACAACAGGGGGCGCAAATGAACGGACAATGGAATAGGTCAAATAACAACACTTTACTGTTGCGAACGTGCACAACAAACACAACAGATTACACAATAGATCAGAGGTCAAATTACAAGGTGTCGTGTGGGCAGGCTCGAAGATAGGAGACGCCTGTCCAAAGCAGAACCGGAACCACACGATTTCCTCCGCCACCAGACCCCGGGAATGCTGGAGCCGCCAAGTCCCGAACTCCCAGGTGGCCACTGCCTCCGCGTGTCGGACCTGGTACTGCTGGTGAGGAACAAAAACACAATTAAACGTGGGTGCGTCTGCACCCAGCAATCTGCACGGCAGGGAAGCTACCTCCACCTCTCGTTGGAGAAAAAGTCTGTTATCACTCACAAAAATCACAAAAAGGGCTTTCTATCAAGCAGTCAGGCTGAGGATATTACCTTTCAGGTAGAACGATATCTCGGCAAAGAGGTGGAGATGACGTCTTGCTGATATACCGATGCAGATCAGATGAGTGGTGACAGCTGTCACAGGTGATGAGTGTCAGCTGTCACCCCGGTTGCTCCTGTGAGGCGGCAGCGCCCTCTGGTGCCTGGAGCCCGCACTCCAGGCAGGGTGCCCTCTGGTGGTGGTGGGCCAGCAGTACCTCCTCTTCAGCGGCCCACACAACACATGCACAATAACTATCTTAACACTAACAAGTTTGACAGGTTTAGCAAAAACAGATCACACTTTAAAAAACAAAGGAGCTTTAAAGAGGCAGCCTACCGGCTCATACATGTTAATGCTCTCTCCTTACCATAAACCGAAAGCTTTATCTGTGCATTCGGATAAGACACTGGAAAAAATGCTCTGGCTCACACACAAAGCTTATAATGATAGTGAAAACTATGCTGTGATGGTCACAATCTTTTGGGAACAGGCACATGTGTAAACAAAATGGGGAATATCTAGGTCATAAGAAGTAAAAAAAAAAAAAACAGCAATGAGGTGCCAGCACTTACAATCTTGAAATAAACCAGGTGGAGTCAGATGGAATATGATGTAAAACAAAGGACTGGCATACAATCGACCCACAAATGGGGAAGTACAGGTGTGGCTTAAAATGCAGATGAACTGATAGCTAACAGGTGTACCACGTCAGAGGAAGGAATACTACATAGACGTGAAAACTAGACACACAAAGTGACTAAGAGAGTATAATTCAATGAGAACAACAATACACAGAGGAAGTAACAAAATCTAATCAAATGCAAATCATACAGAGACGAGCATGGAATAAACCTGTGTAAAATAAGAACTGAACAAGACAAGCCAGAACTATAGATATTACAGAAACATAACAATTGCGTACACAGATATTGGAACAGAGTTATGAAAATCACGTGGCAGAAATAAATAAACAGACCATAAATAGGACAAATAACATAACTGCAAGGGGCGCATCCCTCTGACCTGGCAGAGCTGTCACACACTGCACACAGCTGACATACGTAACCAAGACAGCAAAGGCACCCTCATACACACCCACAGACAACAAGACCACATGTGCACAAACAAACCGACATGCATCAGACTCAGACATACACGGATCGGAGACAGAAGGAGGCGCATATGGTCCATGGCCCATGCACGCACCTATGCAGACACAATTACATGCAACCGAGAGGCAGAACACAATAGGTGACAAAATTCACAAAAAGACTTAGAAACCACGAAATAACCCGGGCTCAAACAGAACCCCAACAGGACCCCTCCCCCATGGGCAACAACCACAACAACACAAACGGGGGACATGGGACACACACAGGCAGACCAAACCAAGACTCCTCCAAAAAACCCATGACCTATAAAAACACCCACTGGGCGGAAGGCAGGGGCTGGACAGGTGATCATGCCCCCACACCAGGGCACGCCACCCTAGAGACCAGGATTCACAAACAGAGTACCATACATATTACAGTGACCACCAAGAAACTGTAGTTCCCCACCGTTTCTGGGATAGGGACGTCTAGTCCCGCCCCACCAATGTGTTTGGACATGGGGATCTCCAGCCCCACCCCGTTGCAGTCTTCATACGTGGGAACATCCTGCTCCGCCACACCAACGTCATCGGATGCAGGGGCTGGAATGATGGACCCCTCGGTGACATCATGTGGAGCAGGACTGTTCCTCTCTGCCTCCACTGCTGTGTTGTCACACTATAAAAAAAAAACTGTTGTTTTTACAGGAAAATTCTGGCAGCTGTGGTTACCAGGGAATTCCTGTAAACAATACAGCAGCACAGTAGATAACTTTACAGACATAATATGTAAATGGATTTACAGTGAATGAACCACAGCTGAGCTCTCTTTTTTTTGTAGATTTAACAGTTTTTTAATGTGAGTCAGCCGTGGTTCATTCACTGTAAATCCATTTACATATTATGTCTGTAAAGTTATCTACTGTGCTGCTGTATTTTTTACAGGAATTCCCTGGTAACCACAGCTGCCAGCGTTTCCTGTAAAAACAACAGTTTTTTTTTTTTTTACAGTGCAGCCTCACTTGCCGATCTGCAACATATGACATAGTCATTAGATAACCACACCCCCTCCCCGGAGCCCAGAGGCAGACCTGTCGAGGAACCCAGTGGCATTTCTGGGTCATCAACTGAGGACAGAACTGATGAGCTTTCCATGGCATCCTCTGGAGAGGAGGCGGGTTGCTCCTCCAGGGCATCATTGGGGGCTGGAAGAAGGAAGCCCTCGGTGATCTCATCAGTGGCGCAAGTCTCCACTGCCTAGCCGATGTGCTGCTGGATTCGGACCCAGACCTGCAATACAAAATGCAGCCATTACTGTCCTCCCCATCCACCCCGGAACCATGAGCTCGCTCTGTCAAAGAGCCATAGGTCTCCTTCTGGACAGGCCCGAAGGCTGTTCATGTATCCATCTCCTGACTTATCTGAAGAAAACTGGTAATACAACTGATTATTTACAGGTGTTATACCAAAGTGTACCAGAACCCATCATCTTGGCTTTTATATTTTTAACTAATTTATATGAAGTTGTAGAGATTTGCTTTCAGTTTGAATTTAAGGAATATAATTTTAGAAATGTTTATTTTTGTATTTGAAATAGCATAAACCAATTAAAATGTGTGAAATACCAAGTGTTCCAATACATTTGAAGGGCACTGTGTATATAAAGCTAAACATGCAATTCACCTCTGACCACAGCACTGTTTACTTTGATTACCACAATCTGAGCCATGCATCTGCTGTGTTTTGCTTGTGATGTGGCTGCAGCACAGACCAGCTTTGGGATTTGGCACAAGTTTTACACCGGATGTCCCTCCTGATACTAGTCCAGTTTTACCTGGAGAAACACACACAGCCCCTGGCCTTTAAAAGAGGACTTCCATCCAAGAACTAACCAGTAGCATCTGAGATCTGATGGAATCAGGCATATACAGAGCAGACTGGTTGCTGTGATGTGGGTAATACCACATCAAGAAAATCTTAAATGCAAAATACAAAGATGGTTTGCATGGCGTTGCGTTCATGAAATTTTGTGGTTTAGTCAAAGATCTATTTTTAAAATGTTTTGCTACAAACTACCATATAGCTTGTTTGGAACTGTACTCAATGGTTTTGTTTGGATTTTGCAACAACAATTTCCATTTTGTGGTACGGTGGCAGGGAAGGCTGATGAAGCCACAATGTTTTGCAGACTGCTTGTGTCCTTAACCACAGCCTCCAGTTCTGCTCATCCTCTAAATGTTGTTCAGCATCTTGACACGATCCGCCCCTGTGCTGTGTAGCTGCTGCCGAGTTATGCTGCTGGACAAATGCACCATTGAATTTACAAATTACATCTTTCAGACAGCTGTGTGTGTGTGTGTGTGTGTGTGTGTGTGTGTGTGTGTGTGTGTGTGTGTGTGTGTGTGTGTGTGTGTGTGTGTGTGTGTGTGTGTGTGTGTGTGTGTGTGTGTGTGTGTGTGTGTGTCCACACACTTGTGCTTCTGTTTGCCACTCCATGTGGCTACGTACAAGAACACACGTGCACATGTACTCCTGTGTTGCTCGTAGGCGGTTTGTTGTGCATTTGCACATTCAGTATTAGAATCTTAAATATCTTAATAATATAAAGATTTTATGTCTGTTCATGTTTGTATTCAAACCCACTTAAATTGCACTATCAATCAATCAATCAATCAATTTTTTTATATAGCGCCAAATCACAACAAACAGTTGCCCCAAGGCGCTTTATATTGTAAGGCAAGGCCATACAATAATTATGTAAAACCCCAACGGTCAAAACGACCCCCTGTGAGCAAGCACTTGGCTACAGTGGGAAGGAAAAACTCCCTTTTAACAGGAAGAAACCTCCAGCAGAACCAGGCTCAGGGAGGGGCAGTCTTCTGCTGGGACTGGTTGGGGCTGAGGGAGAGAACCAGGAAAAAGACATGCTGTGGAGGGGAGCAGAGATCGATCACTAATGATTAAATGCAGAGTGGTGCATACAGAGCAAAAAGAGAAAGAAACAGTGCATCATGGGAACCCCACTAGTACAAGAATTGAAGGTATAGAAACTGCCCAAGCATGATTGAAACAAATTTAGGCATCTTTTTTTTTTATAAGGAAAAACTCAAAAATTGTATAAGGAAAACTGATATTCCTTAATTAGGAAAAAGGAAATATAAAATTCAAAAGGAAATATTAGGTAAATATTCCTTAATAAGGAAACAGGCACATCTAGATAGGCTCTTATTTGGCACTTTTGCATTTGCTGTTATTTGACTTTTAATGTACCATATTTTCTGGAGTTGCACCTGTCAATCAATTCATTTTGAAGAGGAAAAAACTATAAGTCGTACCGGACTATTAGTCACAACTTTTTGTGTGTTAGGAGCTCTCATTGTTGTTGTGTATTTTTATTACTGGCATTTATTCTTTTCGTTAGTGCTTTGATTCTTTGGAAAGTTTTATATAAATAGTTATTATAATTGCTATTATTAATAACAAATTTGTGAATTTTCACTGTATACGTGGCACCAGAATATATGTTGCAGGGCCTCTGAAACTAGAAAAAAATCAACTTGTATTACAGAAAATATGATAGCTATGTTATAGGGTTGTGAATTGTATGGATAGTGTTAAGGTTGTTTTTAGGCAGGCTTTATTGCTTCGGTTTTAATCTTTTTTATTTTGTGATTTTATCAATGCCGTGTCTGTCTGTTTGTGCCGTTTGTCATTTTCTGCTCTGCTATGTGTAGTATGTACACAAGACAATTTTTCCTGCAGGGACAAAAAAGTATATTTGATTGATTGTTTTTGTTCTTGCTAGATTTCAAGGTAGTTTAACGTGTGAACTTTATTCCGGTTTCCCCAAAACAAGCAACGTATCTGTCAGTGCATGTGCAGACGCTGCACTGACTCTAGTATTTAAATGTGAAATTCGTAATTTCACATGCATGCTAATTCTTGAACCGTCCAGCAGGTGCCAGTGTGCAAGGATATGATGTCATCCTTTTCATGCAGTCTCTAGAACAATGTTCAAAACATTTCAAAGCACTGTTTCAGGTTCGCCATCGCTAAATTGTAATCCTGCCAAAAGGTTTTATCACCCTCTGGAGACATACACTCTGTTTCATTCTGGTTTTATTTTCTCATTCTTTTGTATATTTCAGCTCATATTGTGATTCTTCCTTTTCATGTGCACACCAGAACAATATTTCTAAACATTTCAAAGCAATATTTTGAGTAATTTTCACTTGTGAAAAATGTTTGTGGTACCATCCCAAGCCACATGTTCTGTCTGTTATTTTAGTATAGTTTTATGTTCCTGCTCTGTTGTATATTTTGTCTTGAACTTGCAAACATAGTGGGTATCTTGTTTCTCCATACAGTTCGCCAGCTTAACGGTTCATAAACTGACATTATTTTAAGGGATGGAGCAAACGTGTCTATGGGGCATTACATAGGCAAAACAAAATTAGTTTTGGACTTGATCTGGTTCAATAAAGTTAACCCAAAATTAATCACTTCATCCTTGTTATGCATTTTTTTATTTAGTAAGTTACAAGATAACATTTATTGTTTTTGACTTATGCTCTACACAGTCTGGCTAGGGTGAAACAACTCATTCACTCACTCCCTCATTCATCCACAGTTTTGCTTTTCAAGCCGTACACTTTTACAAGCACAGGGGAAAAGTAATAATGTGCTACATTTGTCATTTCATGAACAATCTTCATGAAGGTGCCCTTAAATACAACCTCAATTCCAATGAAGTTGGGACATTGTAAAATGTAAATGCCATACCATGCATACCATCACAGATGCTGGCTTTTGAACTTTGTGCTGGTAACAATCTGGATGGTCTGTTTCCTTTTTTGTCCGGAGGACATGATGTTCATGATTTCCAAAACCAATGTGAAATGTGGACTCATCAGACCACGGCACACTTTTGCACTTTGCGTCTGTCCATTTCAAATGAGCTCAGGCCCAGAGAAGACAGCGGTGTTTCTGGATGCTGTTGATGTATGGCTTTTGCTTTGCATGATAGAGTTTTAACTTGCACTTGTCGATGTAGTGACAAACTGTGTTAACTGACAATGGTTTTCTGAAGTGTTCCTGGTAAGATCCGTTACACAATGTCGGTTTTTAATGCAGTGCCACCTGAGGGATAAAAGGTCACATGCATTCAATGTTGGTTTTCGGCCTTGCTGCTTACATGTTGAAAATTCTACAGATTCTCTGAATCTTCTGATTATATTTTGGACTGTAGATGTTGGAATCCCTAAATTCCTTGCAATTGAATGTTGAGAAACATTATTCTTAAACTGTTGGACTATTTTTTCATGCAGTTGTTCACAAAGTGGTGATCCTTGCCCCATCTTTGCTTGTGAATGGCTGAGCCTTTTGGGGATGTTCCTTTTATACCCACTCATGACACTCACTTGTTTCCAATTAACCTTTTCACCTATGGAATGTTCCAAACAGGTGTTCTTTGAACAGTCATCAACATTCACAGTCTTTTGTTGCCCCTATCCCAGCTGTTTTGAAATGTGTTGCAGACACCCATTTCAAAATGAGCAAATATCTGCACAAAAACCAAAAAAAAGGTCTGTCAGTTTGAACATTAAATATGTTTTCTTTGTGGTGTATTCAATTGAATATATGCGCCTGTATTGTTTACTGGCTTAGTGATTGAGGTTCTCCCTGGCTTCAAACCATGTGTGTTTCCATTACTGTTGCCCAGCATCTTAAATTAGCCTCTTCTCCTGGGTTTTCCAAGTGGGTGTAGAAGCGGTGGGCTCCTGAAAGGATCTGGCGAAGCTTATGACAGGATAATCTGCACCTGTTCCTCTGGGCTAAAGCTAAAATAGGCCACAGCAACCCTTTGCTGGACTTAACCCATTATGCAGTCACAGGGCCACACCAAAAACCTAGAGAATTCTCCCTCCCCTCCCCCCAATAATATTTTGTTTGACATCCAACAAGGCTTACCTTTTTATTGTTCTTCAAATATCAAATTGCAGATCCCAATTATTCACTGTAATGCATAAATATGGTACAAGTGTGCATACATGTACGACCAGCCAGATTCCATGCCATCTCAGTGGGCTGTGGCAGCCGGAAAATGGCAATTGTGAGAGAAATTGTTTGATTTGGCATGGCATCGCTGGGCACACAGCAATGCCATGATGAAGCCTCACGGGACATGTTCTGGCATGTCCAGGCACATCCACAATTTCTTGGATAATCACTCGATGGAAAAACCACCGACAGCTGTCTGAACGCCATCTCAAAGCCATCCTGTGAGACCAAACCGGAGGTGGTTTTGTCTTGCTCCAGTAGTGAATCCATCGTGACGCGCGAAGCCTCCACTCGGCTTTCCATGACAAAATCTCTTGTTAAAAGTGAAATCTGCCGGAAAATGGTTGATGTCCAGCTCTTGTGATAACCAGAGAAATGGCACACGATGGTCACGGATCCAGACAGCCATCCGTTTAGAAATGAAATGGTCATTCAGCCTGTCGATGGCGGCTTCGGAGCGCGGCGCGCCCCACAGCCGCTGGGGGCCGTCCTTAAAGCAACAGTAACACTCATTATTCTCTACCAAGCCCGTAACATTTTCACCGAAAGCCAGATAAATTTTTCTAATGGTTTCCAGCTGCCAGTCTCTAACAGTTTCTGAAAACATTCTGATGGAAAAAAAGCCCAAATCATTCCGCCATTTCCTGACAATGAAAATCCGACGAGGGGGCTGGACCACTCCTCACTCAAAACCTGCTCACAGGCGAATGATGCAACCGACAGGCATGGAAAAACTCACGCATGCGCACGAGGGTTCAAGCTTGTCTGACGCAATCACACGTGATTCAAATCCAGATGGTTATTGAAAAAAATAATAATGTTGGATACTTTTCTAATAAACCTCGTAAGTCGCATTTACGCTTCATGCAAGCAAAACAAATGGATTAAATCACTGTATTATTGATTTATAAGGGACACGTGTAAAGAAGCAGCGCTAACAAGTTAATTAATGTCAGTATGAGAGCACAAAATGCAAGTAAATTGCTTCTTTTAGCCACTGAACAGAGGATCATATGTGAGGTGAATGTACCACACAATGAAAGGTTTGACCACCCAGTGAATCATTTATATATTTACCATACAAACACTGCTGTAGCTGTCAGAAGCTAAAACCTAATTAATGGAACTATAAAGGCACAAAATGCAAGTAAAGTGCTTCTTTCAGCCACTGAACAGACAATCACATGAGGTGAAAGTACCACGCAATGAAATGTTTGAAACTTGGTGAATCATTTATAAATTTACAATAAAACCACTGCTTTAGTCATCGGAAGCTAAGAGCAAATAAATGTTTCTGTTAGGGCTCCTTCACACATAGTACGAATGTGGTCAAATTACACATGAAGCAGGAATCGTATGCAATACGTGTAAAACTGTAGCTGCCTCCAACTGTTGCTACAACTATTTGTGCACACCAGCCCATTCGATCCCTCTCGCGGCAGGTGTCAGCCAAATTCCAGGTGACACGCACACACATCTAACACCACTTGCTTGGCACTTAGAAAATACGTTGCCATTTGTGCTATTAGCACAAAAACAGTCAGCAGACGATCACTGTAGAGCTGGATGTGAAATTTGCCTAAGTGCCCCCACGAGTGCAGCTTTGCAAACAGCAACACACATGTGGGCTGCATGTGTATCGCACATGTGCACGTGTGTTGCACACACATATTTTTTTTTAAATACATCCATACATACATATTTCTTGATATCAGGCATTTTCCCACACCTTTTACAGGACAGCAATGGTAGCTCAGTGGTAAAGTTTTTGGCTGGCAATCAGAGCTTTGGAAATTGAAGGTTTCAATCCTGTGGGTGGCATTTTTTTTTTTTCACAGCAGTTGCGCGATGTGTAACCACATTGTGCAGCTGGTCTCACTGTGTTCCCACATGCACAAAACCATCACAGTGACATCGCCCATGCCTGCCTGTCAGCTCTATGTTTTCGTGGTTCGCTCATATGAGCTGTTCTACCATGAATCGCCCTGATTTGTACTTATTCGTTCTATGTGTGAAGGGGCCCTTCCAAGTGCAAACTGCTTCAGAACAAAGAGTTTTTCTTTTTTTTTCTTTCTTTCTTTCATGATCTTATTCTGGTGGTCCCGAGGTCTCCTTCTGGAAGCAAAGCATCTTGGGACAGATTTACACCGTACCATAACTTTGGGTGAGAAACGGGGCTAATAAGCCCATGCTGTGACATGGGAGCAGTTGCCCCAATACCTCTCCCGCCGGTCGAAGGCATGGACTGACAGGCCCGCTTGGCAGGTGGCCTCTCCTTCTGGATGGGCTCTTTTCATGCATCCTCTCAACTATGGACCCACCATGACCATGTAACAGATTTTGTTTGAGTCTCTTTTCAGAGCTCAGCCAACTGTTTAGGATTTTCCTCTTCCTTGTTCCTTGCTTTATCAAATGGACTATTTGAGCACAGTACTCACCTCTTGTTGATTACTTTCTATGTGGAATGTTTCCAAAGTGACAGGGTGGTTCAGTTAGTTATAGGTTCAGTTATAAATCAACTCACAGGAGTGTTTATCCATTTACTGTCCATGTTGCAAATGAACGTCTTTTTGGTTGCACAATGTGCACGTGCGCGCACACGCTCACACACACACACACTCAGATATGTCTGTTCCTGTGCATTTTTGGGGGGCAGTTCTTTGATTCATTAGACACTCTTTTTGATGAAGACATTTATTCATACATATACGAGGTCTATTAGAAAAGTATCCGACCTTATTATTTTTTTCAAAAACCATATGGATTTGAATCACGTGTGATTACATCAGACATGCTTGAACCCTCGTGGGCATGCGAGAGTTTTTTCACGCCTGTCGGTTACGTCATTCGCCTGTGGGCAGTCTTTGAGTGAGGAGTCGTCCACCCGCTCGTCGATTTTTTTCATTGTTTAGGAATGGCTCAGAGACTGTTGCTTTGTTTGATAAAAATTTTTTCAAAACTGTAAGGCACAACTGAGTGGACACCATTCAATAAATTCAGCTGGTTTTCGGTAAAAATTTTAACGGCTGATGAGAGATTTTGGTCTGGTAGTGTCGCTTTAAGGACGGTTCACAGCGCCTGACGGCGATCTGCGCTTCGAGGCGGCAGCGTCTCGCCGTTTCAAGTTGAAAACTTCCACATTTCAGGCTCTGTTGACGCAGTAAGTCGTCAGAGAACAGAGAACTTTCAGAAGAAGTCGGCATGAGGAGTTTATTCGGACATTCCATTGTTAACGGTCCTTTTGTAATGAAAGAACGTGCGGGCAGAGTCGCATGTCGGGCTGGACCCGACCGCCGGGGGTCGCGGCAGGAAAAACACCTCCGTTGGAAATCGTAACGGGCAAGTTGGAACATGCCCAAGCTGTTAAACAATTTCTCAGTTACTCACTTGTTGAAAGCCATTAAAAGCCGCCTGAATTCTACAAATGGTTTTCAATGGTGTTTTTCCTGTCGCGGCGCACACAGATTTGCCGAGTCGTCACGGAAACGACTTGGCGAATTTGCGCGTACGTCTTTCATTAAAAAATGTCCTTAAACAGTGGAATGTCCGCATAAATTCCTCATGCCGGCCTCTTCTGAATCTTCTCTGTTCTCTCACGATGTCCTGGGTGAATTAAGCCTTAAATTAGGATGTTTTCAGCTCGAAACAGGCCGACGACAGCGCCTGGAAGCGCTGCAGGACGTCCCGCTCCGTGGGAAGTCCTTACACCGACAGAAACACCCCATAATCTCTCATCAGCCGTTAAACTTTTCACAGAAAACCAGCTTAATTTCTCGAATAGTGTCCACTCGGATATTCCTCACAGGTCCAGAAAAAATTTTGATAAAGCAACGCGCGCCGTCTCGAGCAGCGTGTGAAACAAAGGAATTCAGCCGAGAGGGCGGGACCACATCTCACTCAAGGCCTGCCCAAAATAGTAATGCCATGACAATCTAAACGCATGCTGAAAGTAGTCAAGCCCTGTTAGGAAGTTTCCACCATGGAAACAGAGACGTGGAATGGACGTCACGTGACTAGCAGCGTGCTGCATGGCGGCCATTACTAAGGGTGGAGAGAGCACCTTGAGCCAGTTAAACAGAAGCAAAATGAGGGGAAAAAAAGGCAGCCAGTGCTTCACCATCAACTGCACCAACTACAAAAACAAATTCTCAAATACTAAAATGAACTGTACAATAGCCTTAATGTAATTATGTAAAACAAATGTCTATTTTAAAGTCGTTGTGTTGCGATATACTGTATCGATATACTGAGACTATAACTCAATGCCATAAGTTCTTTTCATTAAGCTGCGTTCACATGCATACAAACAAAACAAACAAAAATGTTTAAATATATATGATATGAAAATTCAGTAAGGTATATCTTATATTCCAATTCTAAGGTGGAACTATGCTAGTACATAAAGGTATATTTAAATATCTAAAAAGGAAAAGAGTAGAGTAGAGCCACTTACGAAGAGATCAATAAACATGTGGACCAAAGGGAATTAGTAATAGGTCTATTTGTCGACTTAAAAAATGTTTTTGATACAATCAGTCATAGCATATTATTGTTGGAACTTTATGGGATTAGAGGAGTGGCTCTGAACTGGATTAAAAGTTATTTGCAAAGCCAGAAGCAGTTTGTTGAAATCGCGGACTGCAGTTCTACATATCTGGACATTGTTTGTGGGGTTCCCCAGGGCTCTGTGCTGGGACCAAAATTATTTATTTTATATATTAATGATTTATGTAAATTTCCAATGTGTTTAAAGCAGTTCTCTTTGCTGATGATACAAACCTGTTTTGTTCTGGAGAGAATTTGCAGCAATTATTGTTTGATTTGAGAGTTGAAGAGTTGGTTTGACATGAACAAATTGTCTAAACTAAAAAACTAAAATGATGTTATTTGGAAATTATAAATTGGATGTACAAATACAGTTAAATATACTTGGGGTAAATATAGATTGTGTCAAGGAAAATAAGTTGTTAGGTGTGATTATTGAGGATATTATTGAGGTACTGCAATATTGAATAAGGCAAAGTATATTCTAGATGGTAAATCACTACATACTTTGTATTGTGCATTGATTGCACCTTATTTGACATACTGTGCGGAAGTTTGGGGTAATAACTATAAAACTGCATTACAATCATTATTCATCCTTCAAAAAAGAGCACTAAGAATAATTCATAATTCAGGGTTTTGGGATAATACCAATCCGTTGTTTATTAACTCAAAGATATTAAAACTTTATGATATGATTTAATATAAGACTATTCAATTGATGCATAAAGCAAGAAATAAACAATTACCTCTCAGAATTCAAGAATATTTTACACTGAGAGAAGGAATGTATAATTTAAGGGGTACATTTATTTTAAAATTGTGGGTGCTAGGATGACTAGGAGGTGCTTTTGTGTTTCCATTTGTGGCCCAAAAAAATGGAATAATTTACCAGAGAAACTTAAGCAATGTCCAGATATTAACCAATTCAAACATTTATACAAACAAATGGTGAGTTGTGTTATATGTAGAGGCTGTTGTACTGGAACTGTAGTTTTTTTTTGTTTTGTTTTTTTTTTTGGGGGGGGGGGGGGGGGGTTGTGAGTTGTGTGGAGAAATATTTGAGTTCTTTTATCTGTAACCATGTGCTGCTATGTTCAGATTGTGTTGGATATAAATGTCTATGAACAGGCATATATGCCTGATTGATTTTATACAGGAGGGTAGGTGTGGATAAGCGTTGCTTCTGCCTACACCTTTAGGCACCATGTATTTGGTTTATTTTCTTATATTTCTTTCTGTCTTTGACTTTTCTGTTATGACTTTGGTCATATGAGTGAATTTCTGTTATGCATGGGTGTCTAATAAATTATTATTATTATTATTATTATTATTAAAATCTGTTAAGAAATAGAGACAATAGAGCGAGAAAAGCAGCACAGTTTGTCATAATTTCCCCCAACTTTCTGCATTTTACATAAGTTTTTTTTTTATTTTTTTTACCCACACAGGCTTTAAAACAAGGCTACTTTTATTAAAATCCGTTAAGATATAGCAACAACCACAAATTTTCTTAACATTTGAAATTAGAAACACACCATTAAACTGCCTTTACATAAAAAAAAAAAAAACGAGAGGTGGAAACCATGGAAATATAGAGCTGGAATGTATGTGCGCATCTCAGTCTATTAGAGTCGCTCAGGACAGGAAGGCACCATTGCTAAGGGTGGAGATGTGCAGGTTCTCCCACTTAGAAGTCATGGAGGGGTCTGACATTTTCATCTTAGGTGCATGTCCATTGTGAGAGACATAATCTAAAAAAAAAAATTAAAAAAATCCGGAAATCACAATGTATGATTTTTTTTAATTATTTGTATGTTTGTTGGGTATTTTCTCCTCCAAACATTCTTAAAACCTTGATAAGACAAACCGAGTCAAGAAACACCAGTGAGACAGAAAGTCAAATTTATCACGCGCGGAGTGCAGTCAGGCTGTACACCAAGGCTACACTAAAGTCTGGCCTGTTCTCCCGCTCTTTTTATTAGAGAGGCCCTCATCACATAAAAAAACTTGTCCTAAGGGTGGGGGAAGGATGACGCAAGACAAGTTTCTTCCCGTAACCTAAACACATACGTCAATAAGTGCAGCTGTAAGGAAAAACAGTTTCTTTCGTTTACTCTTATCAGCGAAGGTCAGCACATCTCGTTTGTCTGTTGCAGTTATCAGCTGTTCTGCATCTGCCTGGAACACTAAGCATCACATCACAACAGTCAAAACAACCTTCAGTTCTTTTACTCCCAGTTCAGCCTGACCCCGTCATGCTTCACTCCCAGTCGTTAGCGGCTACAAAAACAAGTTGTATAATAATAATAAGTACATCCAGCTCTTCATTCCCAGTTCAGATTGACCCCAGCATGCTAAAACAAGGTTGAATAACACGTACATTCTCAGGGTTAGGTGCAAAACAGCACAACACCGTTCTCATGAGAAAGAAGACAAAGGTACAAATGTTTAACAGTGATAACATATATACAAAATCTTTAACATTCCCCTCCTGTTTATCGCCTGTTAAACATACAGTAGGCATCACCCAGCTTAGCACTTCTTTTTGAGATTTTCACTAAGAGGTTCATCATGGTATGTTCTATAGGCTTACACCCCAGAGGTGATGTCATCATTGTCACCATCATCGGTGTCTGGGTCATCATACTTCCATTGGTCTGGGTACAGGTCATGGGAGTCATCGTCCTCCTCGGTGTCGTCTTGCCCCAGGAGTGGATATGATGCTGGTCCCCCTCCTGGTCCTGGACTTATTGCTGCGGTTATCATTCTATTTACAAGGCCTCGGAGACATGGAATACAACAACATCCACACAATGTTAGAATTGCAGCAAATACTGCTATAGACACTAATAGTGAAGAAATCAAAGACCTCCATTTTCCCATCCCTTCCAGCCACCAATCCCAGCCTTCGGTGTTTACTCCACTGTGCTCTTTCATCTTCCTGTTCAACGTCCTCAGCCCGTCAATGGCTTGAGTGAGACTGCCATCTGCAGCTGTGTTGTTGGGAATGAATGTGCAGCATTGTTCTCCGAACATGGCACAAACACCTCCTTTCTCCGCCAACAACATATCCAGAGCAATACGATTCTGGAAGGCCATAAGGGACGTGTCTTCTAACTGTGAATGGACAGCCTTAAATCCTTCCTCAGTCCAATTTCCTAATTTCTGTACATTGTAGTGGATGTAGTTTATTCTGTCCACGTTTTTATTAATTGAACACCACCAACAGATGGAGGATTCGAATCCAGCTGCTATTTGATCAACCAGTTTATACTCGTCAGGCACTCCTCTGGGGACTCCTATTGCATCAATATATGTTGGATTTCCTACTCCTTTCCACTCTCTTTTTACTCTATGTCTGGCTATGCCTTTCTGCCAATCTTCAGGAATAAGAGAGGCTGCATATGTCGTAACGTCTTCAGGGGTCATGGGTATTGCTTTAACTGGTAACAATAATGATATTAATGCACAATAACCTGACACATTTCGTGGCAGTCTGTCAAAGATTCTGTTATCACCACACCACCACCATACGTCACTCCTACCGACAGGTTTGAATGTGGGAGTACTATGGACCACATTCTTACACCAGGCAGTGTGGTTTAAGCTACCCAAAGTCTTACTTGTCCCTGTCAAGTGTACACATGTATGGTTAGCATGCCCAACTTTGCTTGAAAATAACGGTTTGGTCTTAGTCAATTTGGTCAACGGATAGATCTTGTCCCACTTAGAACAATTGTTGTTTGCTGCAATGTATGTCTGTGTCATAACAGTCAGCAGACAGTCTTTGGGTAATGCTGCCGGTATCACCTGTAATATAGGTCTGGGTCCCATACATACAACACAGTCCTTCTTTGCTGCTAGTCCTGCTTGTTCTGCCATTAAAAGCCAATTGTTATTTTGTCCACTAATTCCTGTAGTTACTAGGAACCAGTCATCTGCCTTCATGTCTTTTGTGCCTTGTACGGACATCCCCTTTGCTTGTATGGACACCCCCTTTGCTTGTATGGACACCCCCTTTGACGTACTTAATTCTGTCAATATTGGTTGCTGTACTCTATCTGTTTCACAGAGGAAAAAATGGAAATACGGATCTTTTCCTGGTTTGTATACCCAAAGGAGGAACAACCAACAGTCTCCCTCTATATCAGGTGGGAATATGGTTCCTTTTTCTGTGGTATTCACCACTATAAACAGCTTATCATCTGTTTGATGCATTTTGAGAATTTGACTCTGGTACTTAGCCCACTCGGTTTGTGCCCATTTTGGCGTCCATCTACTCCATTCATCGGCTACCAACGTTTCCCATCTCTTATCTTGTTGATCATTAGTCATATACCATGAGAAACTATTTCCGTAATTAGTCCCTCTGTCACCATCCCTTATTCCATGGGTAAGAGCACTATATGGTACAGAGATGACCACAGAAGCATTTCTAGGAATGCAGGCTTGTACACCAAATCGGTACGCATTGTTCCTATCACAGCTATGTACTGTGGCATTTATTATCGGACTGGGGTCTTCGTTACTTCTTTTTGGTCTCTGCAATCTGCGGAGGTGATCCTTATCATCATGTCCCATGCTTATGGCTTTTAATAATAAGCCCAATCCAAAAAAGAAAAGTAGCATAACAAGGACTGTCCATGGGGTCCAGAAACCCTCGTTCTTTTTGTTTTTTTCTTTCGCCATTTCTGCACACTACAGCACACCTATGTTCAGAACAGTGGCTTCTTAATGTCTTCTGCTAGCTTTCGTGTCTAACCTGGATCTTAACACCAAGCTCACACACTATTACTAGTCTTGTCCTACTGTTCTTACTGTTTGTCTGTGTCTGCAGAAATGACTTTCTTACAGTGAGTTAAATGAATCCACGTACTTCTTTCCCCAATTTTCAAGGCTGTGGGTGTTGTGAGTAGTACTTGATGGGGCCCTTCCCATTTAGGTGAATGCCAGTGTTTTCTCTTGATGCTTCTTATCAACACCCAGTCTCCAGGTACCACTTTAGGGTCCTCCTGTGGAGAAATGGGATCATCAGTGTTTGGAACTCTCCCTCGTTGTCCTTCTAACATTTTTCTCATGTAATCCGCCAAATTGGCTTCCTCAGGTACATCCCAAATTTGCCCATAATATGGCAATCGATATTTTCTGCCAAACAATGTTTCATACGGTGTCAACCCCATGGTACTAGTTATGTTTATATACATTTTTACCAAATCTACACAATGTGTCCATGGTCTGCCTGTTTCCTCCATTGTCTTTCTAAGTCTGTTTTTTACTGTTCTGATTCTCTGTGCTGAATTATCACATCTTCTTCTGCCTTACCTACAGCTTTCTTTTTCCTTGCTTTCTCTAATCGTCGCTTCTCTGCTCCCTTCCGTCTGTTCTCTGCTTCCTCCTCCCACAATGCCACTAAATCGGCCCCTACTTTCTGCATCTTTTTCTCATCACCTTTATGTTCCTGTTCTAACTCCTTCTTTAGCTTCTGTATACTGATCAGGTTCAGTCGTCCGTCAAAGTCATGTTTATTTATCCAGGTCTCCAATTTCTTTGTTGCTTTTGGATTTTTTGCTTCCATAAATTTCCAGTCGTCAGTTGATAAATTTTCCTTATTTTTAGACGTCTTTCCCCCCATTTTTATTATTCCTTGTTATAATTTGGACTTCAGACGGGGGCACACCTAGGGTGTTCTAAATCTGAAGTCCTCACTTTCTTTGGACGTGACAATTAATTTGCCGTCGTGTGGTTGATTCCTTTCACCTCCCCGTAGGAAGCGGAATCACTTGCCTCTGCTTCCACACACGGTTGTCACTTACGTTGTCCAAAGTATTACACTTTCACACAGTTATTCTATTTACACTTACACAAAACACTATTTACACATAAAAACACTTTTTAATAACCGTACGCGTATTCTTAGGCCAGGGGAGCTCGCCCTCCTGTGAAATTTAACTAATGTCCTGCATTAGGGGACTCCGTCGTCCCTGCCAGATTTAACTGCTTTTTTACAGTGCACGTATTTCTACCCGGGATTTCCTTTACGTATTAAAACAGAGGAGTCCGTACCCTCCTTCGGAATTTAACTACGTGCGTCCCTCGCAACCGTAGAGGAGTCCGCCCTCCTCGCGGATTTTAACTGCTTTACATTAACAGACGATTCCACGCCATCGCTTACGGAGTTTAACTGTTTTATGTGATCTGATCACCACTCACTCAGTACTGTTACAAAGAAATTCTACTCACTGACTCGACCTCCTGTCTGTCTTCTTCGGGAAAATCTCGTCAACCAGACGATGCCAACGGTGGTCGACAATTGCAGACACGATCAATCGATCGGACCTTGGCCAAGGATTTACGTCTGGACTTGACGACCTCCGCCGGACACCTCCGATGTTGTTGAAATCCCGGACGAGCCCCCAGTCAATGTTGGGTATTTTCTCCTCCAAACATTCTTAAAACCTTGATAAGACAAACCGAGTCAAGAAACACCAGTGAGACAGAAAGTCAAATTTATCACGCGCTGAGTGCAGTCAGGCTGTACACCAAGGCTACACTAAAGTCTGGCCTGTTCTCCCGCTCTTTTTATTAGAGAGGCCCTCATCACATAAAAAAACTTGTCCTGAGGGTGGGGGAAGGATGACGCAAGACAAGTTTCTTCCCGTAACCTAAACACATACGTCAATAAGTGCAGCTGTAAGGAAAAACAGTTTCTTTCTTTTACTGTTATCGTCGAAGGTCAGCACATCTCGTTCGTCTGTTGCAGTTATCAGCTGTTCTGCATCTGCCTGGAACACTAAGCATCACATCACAACAGTCAAAACAACCTTCAGTTCTTTAACTCCCAGTTCAGCCTGACCCCGTCATGCTTCACTCCCAGTCGTTAGCGGCTACAAAAACAAGTTGTATAATAATAATAAGTACATCCAGCTCTTCATTCCCAGTTCAGATTGACCCCAGCATGCTAAAACAAGGTTGAATAACACGTACATTCTCAGGGTTAGGTGCAAAACAGCACAACACCGTTCTCATGAGAAAGAAGACAAAGGTACAAATGTTTAACAGTGATAACATATATACAAAATCTTTAACAATGTTACTGCTGCAAATAAGTATTTGAACACCTACCAACCAGCAAGAATTCTGGCTTACACAGACCTGGTCAATGACCTGAAGAGAGCTGGGACCACAGTCACAAAGATTACATTAGTAACACATGATGCTGTCATGGTTTAAAATCCTGCAGGGCAGCAAGGTCCCCCTGCTCAAGCCAGCACATGTCCAGGCCTGTTTGAAGTTCACCAGTGACCATCTGGATGATCCAGAGGAGGCATGGGAGAAGGTCATGTGGTCAGATGAGACCAGAATAGCGCTTTTTGGAATCAACTCCACTTACCATGTTTAGAGGATGAGAACAACCCCAAGAAAACCATCCCAACCATGAAGCATGGGGGTGGAACCATCATACTCTGGGTGTGCTCTTCTGCAAAGGGGACTGGACGACTGCACCGTATTGAAGGGAGGATGGATGGGGTCATGTATTGCGAGATTTTGGCAAACAACCTCCTTCCCTCAGTAAGAGCATTGAAGATGGGTCATGGCTGGGTCTTCCAGCATGACAATGACCCCAAACATACAGCCAGGGCAACTGAGGGGCTCCGTAAGAAGCATTTCAAGGTCCTGGAGTGGCCTGGCCAGTCTCCAGACCTGAACTCAATAGAAAATCTTTGGCGGGAGCTGAAACTCCAAACCTGAAAGATCGAGAGAAGATCTGTATGGAGGGGTGGACCAAAATCCCTGCTGCAGTGTGTGCAAACCTGGTGAAAAACTACAGGAAATGTTTGACCTCTGTAATTGCAAACAAAGGCTACTGTACCAAATATTAACATTGATTTTCACAGGTGTTCAAATATTTATTTGCAGCAGTAACATTCAAATAAATTGTTTAAAATTGTTTTGGCAAACAACCTCCTTCCCTCAGTAAGAGCATTGAAGATGGGTCATGGCTGGGTCTTCCAGCATGACAATGACCCCAAACATACAGTCAGGGCAACTGAGGGGCTCCGTAAGAAGCATTTCAAGGTCCTGGAGTGGTCTGGCCAGTCTCCAGACCTGAACTCAATAGAAAATCTTTGGCGGGAGCTGAAACTCCAAACCTGAAAGATCGAGAGAAGATCTGTATGGAGGAGTGGACCAAAATCCCTGCTGCAGTGTGTGCAAACCTGGTGAAAAACTACAGGAAATGTTTGACCTCTGTAATTGCAAACAAAGGCTACTGTACCAAATATTAACATTGATTTTCACAGGTGTTCAAATATTTATTTGTAGCAGTAACATTCAAATAAATTGTTTAAAAAATAATACATTTTGATTTCCAGATTTTTGTTTTTTTAGATTATGTCTCTCACAGTGGACATGCACCTAAGATGAAAATTTCAGACCCCTCCATGATTTCTGAGTGGGAAAACTTGCAAAACCGCAGGGTGTTCAACTACTTATTTTCCTCACTGTATAAGATTGGTATATCTGTATAGACTACCAGTATGGACACACTTTCCCAGTATATATGGACCATTGTGCAGGTCCATTAGTGGCATGGTGGACCAGTTTGCTTCTTCATTATGACAGGATCCCTTGAATGCAATATTGATTTTATCTGACATTACAGTGACCTGGTTATTATGTCTGAAATGTTAGCAAATTGTTACAGCCTCCCCCCCGATATTTAATATATAAGTGGTCATTTTGAAGATAGACTTTAAACTAGGTCATGCCCAGTGTGCCAGTAGAGTAAACTACCAGCACCAGGGTTTACACTGGTTTTATGGCAGAGTTATGCTATTACAACCCCTGGCAAAAATTATGGAATCACCGTCCTCGGAGGATGTTCATTCAGTTGTTTAATTTTGTAGAAAAAAAGCAGATCACAGACATGACACAAAACTAAAGTCATTTCAAATGGCAACTTTCTGGCTTTAAGAAACACTATAAGAAATCAAGAAAAAAAGATTGTGGCAGTCAGTAACGGTTACTTTTTTAGACCAAGCAGAGGAAAAAAATATGGAATCACTCAGTTCTGAGGAAAAATTATGGAATCACCCTGTAAATTTTCATCCCCAAAACTAACACCTGCATCATATCAGATCTGCTCGTTAGTCTGCATCTAAAAAGGAGTGATCACACCTTGGAGAGCTGTTGCACCAAGTGGACTGACATGAATCATGGCTCCAACACGAGAGATGTCAATCGAAACAAAGGAGAGGATTATCAAACTCTTAAAAGAGGGTAAATCATCACGCAATGTTGCAAAAGATGTTGGTTGTTCACAGTCAGCTGTGTCTACACTCTGGACCAAATACAAACAACATGGGAAGGTTGTTAAAGGCAAACATACTGGTAGACCAAGGAAGACATCAAAGCGTCAAGACAGAAAACTTAAAGCAATATGTCTCAAAAATCGAAAAATGCACAACAAAACAAATGAGGAACGAATGGGAGGAAACTGGAGTCAACATCTGTGACCGAACTGTAAGAAACCGCCTAAAGGAAATGGGATTTACATACAGAAAAGCTAAACAAAAGCCATCATTAACACCTAAACAGAAAAAAAACAAGGTTACAATGGGCTAAGGAAAAGCAATCGTGGACTGTGGATGACTGGATGAAAGTCATATTCAGTGATGAATCTCAAATCTGTATTGGGCAAGGTGATGATGCTGGAACTTTTGTTTGGTGCCGTTCCAATGAGATTTATAAAGATGACTGCCTGAAGAGAACATGTAAATTTCCACAGTCATTGATGATATGGGGCTGCATGTCAGGTAAAGGCACTGGGGAGATGGCTGTCATTACATCATCAATAAATGCACAAGTTTACGTTGATATTTTGGACAATTGAAAGGATGTTTGGGGATGATTAAATCATTTTTCAAGATGATAATGCATCTTGCCATAGAGCAAAAACTGTGAAAACATTCCTTGCAAGAAGACACATAGGGTCAATGTCATGGCATAGGGTCAATGTCAACGAGCAGATCTGATTTGATGCAGGTATTAGTTTGGGGGATGAAAATTTACAGGGTGATTCCATAATTTATTCCTCAGAATTGAGTGATTCCATATTTTTTTCCTCTGCTTGGTCTAAAAAAGTAACCGTTACTGACTGTCACAATCTTTTTTTCTTGATTTCTTATAGTGTTTCTTAAAGCCAGAAAGTTGCCATTTGAAATGACTTTAGTTTTGTGTCATGTCTGTGATCTGCTTTTTTTCTACAAAATTAAACAACTGAATGAACATCCTCTGAGGCCAGTGATTCCATAATTTTTGCCAGGGATTGTAGTTGGAGTCCACATGGGATGTCTCTTCAGAACACTTGTCCAGTGGTGATGGATTAAACAATTAATATGAGTGTTCTTGTTTTTTGTTTGCATATTTGATGTATCAATCATCAGTTTTGTGATTAAAATTTCAAATTAGTTCGCGTCCATAATGTTTGTAGACTCCATGCGATGAATAAAGGGATTTATGTTCGTTTTAGGGAAGAGTTACAGTGCATTGGCCTATACAGGCCTCGTGTCTAAACCTATGAAGGTTCATCTCACTATTTTTTTTATATCCATGCTGTTGAACCCATAAAAATGCTCCACATTTTCTTCAATTTGGTTCACTGTCCGCAGCTGCTCTGCATTTGAACACGGTTCTAAATCTCTCTTTTGCTCCTGGAAAAACTGACAAGACCCTCAAAGCATGGCAAACCGCCACAGACCAAGAGAAAGCTCAGGTCCTCTGGGTATGGATAGCAGGATAATGAGAGGAGCAAAAGGGAGTCAAGTCCTGTGGTGAACATGTCAATCTTTCCTCTGCATGTTCTGAAAAAGTCGACACGTTTCATGTCATAGGCTCCCCACCACCATCTCCACCCCCTAGGCATGGAATTCTGGGCAGGTGTGTGTGTGTGTGTGTGTGTGTGTGTGTGTGTGTGTGTGTGTGTGTGTGTGTGTGTGTGTGTGTGTGTGTGTGTGTGTGTGTGTGTGTGTGTGAGATCAGGCTTATGAAAGTGAGAGTGGGCCTGTATGCTGACTGTCAGGGCATCAGCAGGGGGCAGGCTTGGGAATGGGATGGCTTTCATTCACACAGAGAGGCCTGGCTTTTAGAACCATGTACATGTGCATTCTGACTCTGCTAAGCATAGCAGGACTTTGTACATTTGTGCAGACAGCACAAAGTTACACATGTGGGAATTGCGATAGCTGAAAGAAGGAGCAACAATTTCCCATTTTGATATCACATCAGCATGCCATTTTATTTCTCTCTTTTCACACGATTCACAGACCTTTTATAACTACTCAGCCCCAACTCATTAACCTCACAGGAGTTCTGACAGGAAAAGCACCACAGGGGGTGAGACAGTTTGTCATATGCACAGCAGGAATACACATTGCCAATCACCCATCCAGAGGCAGAGATGGGAAACATCAATATCAGAGACAGCTTGTTACATGCATAGCAGGAATACACATTGGCAATTACTCACGTAGGGGCTGAGACAGGAAACATCAATATGCACACCTCAGTGTGTTAACACCTACAAATCAGAGGACACACTCTAACCACCAGTGGTGACACTTTGGTATGTGCTTCGCACATCTGGGTGTTTTACCACATACCAAACAGGAAAGACACTCGGTATGGTGAATTATGTCCATTACATTTTGAACGTCCGCCACACACAACTGCTAATGGACATGCCATAGTTTCCAGAGTATAGGTTTTTACTTGTTTGGGAGGCCCTGCAACTTATACTTCTGTACGACTTATCAACGCTGACACATGTATCTTGTGTATAATTGGCCTGTTTTGTCACTGACCCTAAGTTTGGCAGAATTTTACAGCTAATTTTTTTGTCTTTTCTATTTAATATCATGCGATGGTCCTTAAACCTACGGTGTGCAGGATTTAGGGTTATTTATTAGCAGAAACAAAATATAGCATTCATAACCATCTGTTGCATAACTACCTACCGCCATGTTGCACTGCCATGTTGATACAAAGGTTAACAGGGAAATATTTACTCCGTCTTTTACATTTTGTAGCGTGGATGAAAGTCTGAAGAAAAAGGAAGAGGAATCAGTGCAAGCCAACAAGTTTTAGAACCCTTGTTTTTTGTGAAATGGAGGATAATACATATTGCTTCTCACAAGAGAAGGCAAGGGAGCATGAATCCCTGTCATCAAATAAGCAAAAACATAAAGGGAAGCAAAAATGTGTTCTGTGACAGCATAATGTATCCGGCAGCCTCACCACTAGATGAGACAAAATTCCAAATACTGTAGCTTTAACATTGTACATTAATAATTGTCTTTTCGAGTTGGTGTATTTCAGTGGATGTGTCACCTCTTTTTCAGCTGTGGGAATCCAGATGAAACTGGACTTCTTTCAGAAGAAATTCTGGACAGCCAGCAGACAGGTACAGTACATCTCACATAGAATACATGAACTATTTGTTTAAATTCAGGCAGCACAAAGGCTGATTGGTTTTAAAAAGCAATACATTATGAACTAACACTAAATGGATGATCGGCTAATGAGAAAGAATAATGCACTTATGTGCTTTCTGAAAAAGTATGCATGTCATTATTATGTAGCATTTTGGGAGGTAAATGAGGCATGTGTCCCCCACCCTAAAATAGCTCCTTGCCATTGTCAAAATCCTGTTTTTAGGCATTACCTGTTTTTGTAGAGTCTGTGCGACAAGGTACTGGGATCATCTGATCACATTCACTCCACTCTCATAATGGAAAATACACTGATTTACACCCAAAGCACAATGGCAGTGCATAGAGGGTTATGTGTCTGTTTGGGTTTGAATAACATAACTGAAAGTGTTTTGATCTAAGTTGGGCCAAATGTAGTGGAATTATTGTGGGTCCACCAGCGACAATGTGATTTGACTTTGACAAAAATCAGTTAAAAACAAAGGTCACAGGCCAATATTGGCCCATTGCATATATTTTGAATATTTCAAAGAATTGATTAAAGATGCACCTATGCTTACTATTAAATACTAGTAAATGTTAAACATTGTGGAAGAGTTATTAGTCAGACATTCATTCATTCATTCATTTTCTGACACATTCAAGTTATTTGGGTCATGGTGGCAGAAGACCAAGCAACTCAACCCATACTTCCCTATGCTCAGGTCCTGTATCTCTTCCTCGGGGATCCCAAGGATAAAGCATTTTAATTTTGTACACAATTTATTGAATGCCACATACCATACAAGACCATATATTTTAGTATTCCAGAATCACAAGGAAATGATTTGTATGAATCTCTGTTAAACAGGGGTGCCACTTCTAATTTTTGTTTCATTCATTACTTCTGCTTTGTTACACAAGCAGGACTAAAAATGGATCACCTCCTTAATTAAACTTGATAACAGTCTGACACTGAGAGAGAGAGAGAGAGAGAGAGAGAGAGAGAGAGAGAGAGAGAGAGAGAGAGAGAGAGAGAGAGAGAGAGAGAGAGAGGGATAACATCTCCACTGAAGAAAAGAAGCCTCTGCTATTACTGGGCCACTTCTGTGTAATTCAGGTAGTTGCATCAAAAAATGTTTTGTCAGTTGATAAAACAAAGACAGAGAAGAAAAACATAACCTGCATCATATGTAACAATTTAATATGATAAGGTGTCTGCTACATATTCACATAATGCATACCAAATCACAGACACTTTGCAATGAAAGTAGTAATGCAAAAAGGCTTCTGCACAGATGACGTTTACTGACTTCTACTGTTCAGTGCATTTTAAATAAAACCATGTACGTTTGAAACTATAGCTAGCTTAAGAGTAAGATAAATAAACTAGATAGGGTCACTCTAGCAAGTGCAAAACCTGCCACCCAGATTTATGCTACAGTGGATAAAATAAGTATTAAACACGTCACCATTTTTCTCAGTAAATATATTTCTAAAGGTTCCATATATGTGAAATTTTCACCAGATGTCGGTAACAACCCAAGTAATCCATATATGCAAAGAAAACAAAGCAGATAGACTAGAATATAATTCCTTTACTGTCATTATACAGTGGAGCACAAAAAAAAATGGTTGCAACTCTCCTGAAACTGTTATGTCTAATAAAATGGAATGAAACAGGGACAAAAACTATTGAACATGCTTACTGAAAATTAATTAAAACAAAAGCCTTTGTTGGTAGTGACAGCATTAAGATGCATCCTGTATGGAGAAACTACAACCCCTGGCAATAATTATGGAATCACCGGCCTCGGAGGATGTTCATTCAGTTGTTTAATTTTGTAGAAAAAAAGCAGATCACAGACATGACACAAAACTAAAGTCATTTCAAATGGCAACTTTCTGGCTTTAAGAAACACTATAAGAAATCAGGAAAAAAAAATTGTGGCAGTCAGTAACGGTTACTTTTTTAGACCAAGCAGAGGGAAAAAAATATGGACACACTCAATTCTGAGGAATAAATTATGGAATCACCCTGTAAATTTTCATCCCCAAAAACTAACACCTGCATCAAATCAGATCTCCTCGTTAGTCTGCATCTAAAAAGGAGTGATCACACCTTAGAGAGCTGTTGCACCAAGTGGACTGAAATGAATCATAGCGCCAACACGATAGATGTCAATTGAAACCAATGAGAGGATTATCAAACTCTTAAAAGAGGGTAAATCATCACGCAATGTTGCAAAAGATGTTGGTTGTTCACAGTCAGCTGTGTCTACACTCTGGACCAAATACAAACAACATGGGAAGGTTGTTAAAGGCAAACATACTGGTAGACCAAGGAAGACATCAAAGCGTCAAGACAGAAAACTTAAAGCAATATGTCTCAAAAATCGAAAATTCACAACAAAACAAATGAGGAACGAATGGGAGGAAACTGGAGTCAACGTCTGTGACCGAACTGTAAGAAACCATCTAAAGGAAATGGGATTTACATACAGAAAAGCTAAAGAAAAGCCATCATTAACACCTAAACAGAAAAAAACAAGGTTACAATGGGCTAAGGAAAAGCAATCGTGGACTGTGGATGACTGGATGAAAGTCATATTCAGTGATGAATCTCGAATCTGCATTGGGCAAGGTGATGATTTTTGGTGCCGTTCCAATGAGATTTATAAAGATGACTGCCTGAAGAGAACATGTAAATTTCCGCAGTCATTGATGATATGGGGCTGCATGTCAGGTAAAGGCACTGGGGAGATGGCTGTCATTACATCATCAATAAATGCACAAGTTTACGTTGATATTTTGGACACTTTTCTTATCCCATCAATTGAAAGGATGTTTGGGGATGATGAAATCATTTTTCAAGATGATAATGCATCTTGCCATACAGCAAAAACTGTGAAAACATTCCTTGCAAAAAGACACATAGGGTCAGTGTCATGGCCTGCAAATAGTCCGGATCTTAATCCAATTGAAAATCTTTGGTGGAAGTTGAAGAAAATGGTCCATAACAAGGCTCCAACCTGCAAAGCTGATCTGGCAACAGCAATCAGAGAAAGTTGGAGCCAGATTGATGAAGAGTACTGTTTGTCACTCATTACGTCCATGCCTCAGAGACTGCAAGCTGTTATAAAAGCCAGAGGTGGTGCAACAAAATACTAGTGATGTGTTGGAGCGTTCTTTTGTTTTTCATGATTCCATAATTTTTTCCTCAGAATTGAGTGATTCCATATTTTTTTCCCTCTGCTTGGTCTAAAAAAGTAACCGTTACTGACAATTTTTTTTTCCTGATTTTTTTTATAGTGTTTCTTAAAGCCAGAAAGTTGCCATTTGAAATGACTTTAGTTTTGTGTCATGTCTGTGATCTGCTTTTATTCTACAAAATTAAACAACTGAATGAACATCCTCTGAGGCCGGTGATACCATCATTTTTGCCAGGGGTTGTAGTCACATACATTGCTCTGGTGTGATTTTGTCCAATTCTTCCACACAAACAGTCTTCAAATCTTGAAGGTTCTGTGGACCTCTAATATGAACTCTGATCTCTAGACCTTTCTATTGAATTTCTATTGGATTCAAGTCAGGTGATTGGTTGGGCCATTCTAGCAGCTTTATTTTCATTCTCTGAAACCAAATGAGAGTTTCCTTGGCTCTGTGTTTGGGATCACTGTCTTGCTTATATGTCCACCCTCATTTTATTTTCATCATCCTGGTAGATGGCAGCACATTTTATCAACAATTTCTCAGTACAGTTTTCCATTCATCCTTCCTTCAATTATATGAAGCTTGCCAGTGTTGCCTGCTTTAAAAAAAACCCCTCACCATGATGTTCTCACCTCCAAACGTCACTGTCGGTATGGTGATTTTAGGGTGACATGTAGTGCCATTTATGGTGTGTGTTACGGCATCCAAAGAGTTTAATTTTAGTCTCATCTGACCAGACTATATTCTCCCAGTATTCCGCAGGTGTGTCTAAACATTGTCATGGTCGTGGCCGGTTTATGATGAAATAATGTTCTTCCCAATTCTACACAGATTATGGCCCCAACAGTGCTCACTGGAACATTCAGAAGTTTAGAAATCCTTCTGTAACCAATGCCATCAATATGTTTTGCAACAATAAGGTTGCAAAGATCTTGAGAGAGCTCTTTGCTTTTACCCATTATAAGATCTTTCTTGTGTGACACCTTGGTAATGAGACACCTTTATATAGGCCATCATTTGGGGCTCTGGACCTTGGCCTCGATTGGCCATCGTAGTATCTACTGTGTGTATGTATGTCTTACATGTGTATTCATGAATTTGAGATGACTTGTTTGCCCATTTACCAATCCTGTTGCTCCACCACAAAATAGTCATGTCCCAAAAAAATAGTTGTGTTCCCCCACAGATGTTATTAGAATTCCTAAATATCAAATAAATAAATAAGAAACCCCGCCTCGCGCCCTATGACTGCTGGGATAGACCCCAGCACCCCCATCATCGTTAATTGGAGTAAGCAGGTATATAAAATAGATGGATGATATTAATAATATTAATAATGATAAGTAGTATACCTAACAATTTTTGACTGGCTTTTTAATTAAATATTTAATTTATGACAGCTGTCAGATATGTTTCTTGTCCTTGTCCATGATGTCTTACAGTGTGCAGCGCTGGATGGGAAATGTTCCATAAGCTGTGATGATGAGGTCGGTCATCCTTCATTTTCTCAAGCCTTCTTGTCACTTTTACTGCTTGTGTTTGCTTTAAAACATTTTTTTCCCTACTAAACAGAACATTAACTGCTATCTGATTGACAACAATGGCTTCATTTTAGTAGCAGAGGACTATACTCTGGTGAGTCTTACACACACACACACTCACACACATTCTCTAAGACCACTGAAACCACCTGTTATAAAGTAGCAAAATTTCGTTGACTGTAAACATTCTACAAATATATCATGGTTAAAATTAGGTGGTATTATGTCTGCATTTGTCTTTTATTTTCTTTAAAAAAATAGCAGTTTGTTTTTGTTGACTGATTATGGCTAAAAATACTTTAAATGTTAGATGATTGCATTTTAACATGTCCAATATTAGCCCCTTGAACAGTTTAAGGGATTTGGTAACACGTTCAAAACATCTTTTTGTACTTCATTGTAGAGTTGCATCTTTCTTTTTAATCAGGTGTTTTGTTTGGGGGTTTTTGGTGAAAGCAACCATAGGTCTCCTCTAGAACAGACTGCTCCACTGAGGCAAATAGTCCACTCATCTAATCACTTAGCCATATTTACTAACTGTATATGATTTTATTCAGATCATCCATCAACAAAAATGTATTTTGTTCCACAGGATTCAAATTTTTATGATGGATCCACACTACATCCATCACAAATATGGCCTTTTTTTTTTTTTTTTTTTAATTGAAGCCCATTGGTGCTGGTGCATATCTACAGATACTGTGAAGCTCTTGGGAATCTATGGATATGATGGGACCCCAGTCCATCATATCCTCAGCCAAAGCCGCCACCCATTCACAGCTGGGTGGACTGAAACAATGCAGATTGTCCAAGGACACAGACTGGTACTGTGACTGGGAATCAGACCCAGGTCTACATACTGGTAGCCCAACTCCTATCCCACTAAGCTCTCGTCACCATAATAGTGTGATTTTATAAATCTGTCTTTTACACTTTGTAAAAAATGTTTTGAGAAAGATGTCCTGTTCCACATTGTCACTTAAGTTTAAATTAGAAAATTTTCTTTAGGTATAGATCAAAGCACTTCAGGTTATTTGTGCTAAGTGTGTTGTTATTGTGGAACTGGTTTTGGTGGATCTGAAGAGGTCATTCATGAAATTTTAGAAGGCTGAGCAGAAATTTGATTCCATATAGCATTGTTCAGTATTTTCACTATTTCATATTTACTCTGTTATTTAGGCTGATACCACAGTGGCATGATGTTTTTGCGAACATGTCCCCTTTGCATAACTGTCACTTCCACATGCTGTCACTCTGGCTTTGGCTCACTGGCACCTTCCCCAGGCTTTCACTGTCCTTCACTTGCATGTTCTTTTTTTGTAGCACTCACTGTCTAGCTCTTTATTAATGTTGTTTTTCAAAAGCACAAATTCTTGTGTAATAACATATATTATAATATTTTGAAATTGCATGATATGCTTCTTGGTCACTTTATTTTCCAAAGCCTAGGTTTGCTGACCACCAAGGTGACTGCTGTTTGTAAATAATTAAAAACCACAATTTAAAAAGTACAACCAGAGACTGGGCAAAAAAGTACTGTATTTTCCGGAGTATAAGTTGTGGGTTTTATAATAGTTTGGGAGGTCCTGTGACTTATACTACAGTGCAACTTTTATACTGAAAAATCACACATATGTTATTAATAATAATTAGAATGACTATTTATATAGGACTTTCCCAGAAATCAAAGCACAAAACAAAATAAACTCTATTAATAAAAGAATAAATGACATTAATAAAAGAATAAATGACAATAATAAAAAGTACACTATAATAATGCACAAAAATCCCAAATTAAAGAGCTGATAATATAGAGCAAGGTGTGACTTATACTACAATGTGACTTTTACTCCAGTGCGACGTATATATGGCTTTTTCCTGTTCAAGAGGCAGTTTTTAACAGGTGCGACTTGTACTCAGAAAATAACGGTACATACAACTTGTTGGTAGTGTTGTTGTTGAGGGAGTGAACTAGTCAAAAAATTACAATATCAATATATTTGCAAATATTTAGTTAAAACATTTCAGTGATTCCTAACATTTTGTTATGAAACACTTAGGCTTGCTGTTTTACGGCTTAAACATGAACTTTATTACAGATTACTATAAATATACAATATAATATATAATATAATAATAATATAATATACAACCAGTTGTTGGTTATAATTCAATTCAATTTAAATTTATTTCCTTTATATAGCGCCAAATCACAACAGAGTTGCCTCAAGGCGCTTCACACAGGTAAGGTCTAACCTTACCAACCCCCAGAGCAACAGTGGTAAGGAAAAACTCCCTCTGAGGAAGAACCCTCAAGCAGACCAGACTCAAAGGGGTGACCCTCTGCTTGGGCCATGCTACAGACATAAATTACAGAAATAATTCACAGAACAATTCACGGACGAATATACAAGAATTGCTGTTGGTGCACAGGACAGGAGGGTCTCCAGCACAAATACAACTCCCATCTCTGGATGGAGCTGCACCTTACACGGAGAGAAAAAACAGAATCAGGCATCAGAAAGACAAGCAATACTGTATAATTTGCCAGCATTAATCAACAAGAAAAACAGAAGAAATACTAAGGTGATCACCGGCCGCTAGCCCTAAGCTTCACTAAAAGACCCAGAATTTATGTTAAGTTGAGGCCGCGGCCCACTTCAATTACTAATAACATGAATTAAAAGAGTAAAAAGCATAAAACAAAACTGCACCAGTATGCTAGCCATACAAAATGGAAAATAAGTGCGTCTTAAGTCTGGACTTGAAAGTCTCCACAGAATCTGATTGTTTTATTGACGCAGGGAGACCATTCCACAGAACAGGGGCATGATAAGAGAAAGCTCTGTGACCCACAGACTTCTTATTCACCTTAGGGACACAAAGTAGTCCTGCACCCTGAGAACGTAAAGCCCGGGCCGGTACATAAGGTTTAATTAGGTCAGCTAGGTAGGGAGGTGCCAGTCCATGAATAATTTTATAGGTTAGTAGCAGAACCTTAAAATCTGATCTCACTGGGACAGGAAGCCAGTGAAGAGACGCCAAAATGGATGTAATGTGGTCAAACTTTCTGCTTCGTGTCAAAAGTCTGGCTGCAGCATTCTGAACCAATTGGAGACCCTAATGCTAGACTGCGGTAAACCAGAAAATAGAACATTGCAATAGTCCAATCTAGAAGAGATGAATGCATGGATCAGGGTCTCAGCATCAGCCATAGACAGGATGGGACGAATCTTCACTATATTTCGCAGGTGGAAGAAAGCAGTCCTAGTAATATTTCTAATATGGAGACCAAAGGACAACGAAGGATCAAAAATTACCCCAAGCTTCCTCACTTTGTCAGTGTGATGTATGACACACGAGCCTAGGCTGAGTGTTAACTGGTCAAATTGATGCCGATGTCTCACTGGACCAAGAACCATAATTTCAGTCTTTTCAGAGTTTAAAAGTAGGAAGTTTCTAGACATCCAACTTCTCACTGATGCAAGGCAATCTTCTAAGGATTTTATCTGAACAAGATTACCAGCAGTGATCGGCATATATAACTGAGCATCATCTGCATAGCAGTGAAAGGTAATCCCAAAATGCCGCAATATGTGCCCAAGGGGTGCTATATTGTTGGTTATATGTATGTCACACTGCCTGCACTCAGATTGGCAGTTGCCATGTAGCATCGTTCAGCATCTACGTAAAATATGCTTCTGGTCTATTTTGGCTCTGCCAAGCTGGCAGCATAGCAACCACTTGTCTCTTGTTGATGTAATATGGTCCCTCTGATTGAAGATGAATGTCAGCTGGTCGCTTTGCTTTGCCTCTGTCTCTTGACAGCTTTGTAAACAAATGCTGTCAGAAAAACTATGTAATGACACCATTTGCAAAATACAAAGTGTTTTTCTGCAGTTTATTTAGTAAAACAAAAGTTTTCATGTCAGGAAAAATAACACAGATACTGATATGTTCATGAAAAGCTCATATTTGCTGATATTATCAGCCAACAGCTCTATCAGTCACCACTGGAGGAGGTGGCTGAGAGGAGGGTGTTAGCCAAGTTCAAATCCATCATGGACAACTCCTCTCACCCTCTGCACCGGACTATAGTGGAGCTGAACAGCTCGTTCAGTGACAGACTGAGGCACCCTCAGTGCAAGAAGGAATGATATCGCAGGTCATTCCTCCCTGCTGCTGTCAGACTGTACAATAACACTGTGAAATAACCACATGCAATAATATGTCCACAAATCATGTTCAATATTAATATGTCCACAAATCATATGCAATAACAACTTGTTTACAAATCCCAGCACTAATGTCACCTTATCACATCTAAATTCCACTTCACATATTGTAAATAAGATGCACCTATTTTTTTCAATTCCATTCATGTTTATATATGCATATGTACTTATATATTCTATTTCTACCTCATTTTCTTATTTTATTGTATTATTACAAGTATTATTATTATTGCTTATCCTTGTACACGCTGTTTGATGCACATTTTCCTCTACTCGCACCCATCTTGTGTGTTTTTTAAGAGCTGATGTAACATGTGAATTTCTCCACTGTAAGATCAATAAAGTCTTATCTTCAATGTGGACTTTCATATTGTTTTAGGTGTAGCTCTGTTGTTTTCAAGGTAGTTTTGGTTGTATTTTGTTGCAACTTATATTCATAAAGAATCTCAAATTTGTTTTCCTCTCAGACAGGAAAATTTTTTGGAGATGCTGAGGGTGCTGTAATGAGTAAGCTTCTGCAGATGGGTTCTTTTAAGAGGTAAGCACTACAAACAGCACATCTACATGCATGGGTGTTCTTGCATGTGCGCACATGTGTGTATGAGCATAATATCAGACATGTGGCATGGCCACGACATGAGCGCATGTCTCGCTTCCTGCTGACAGCTCTTTAACTCAGCCAATCCTGTTGGGCTATTCAGGGGTGAACTCTGACCCCCCTCCCTTGCTAAGAGCAGTTCTCCATTAGGGGATTACAGCAAATCTTTTCCTGAAACAAAGGAATTAGGAGGAACTTAAAGTCACACACTTTCACAGATACACATCTTGTTAATATGTAGGATCTACCGAAAAATGCCGGGAGTGTTGGACAGCAGCTTTCTGTGCCTAATTAGGAGACCAGGATATTACCAAAGAGATCTGTAAATTTTAATTACCTACACTCAACAAAAATATAAACGCAACACTTTTGGTTTTGCTCCCATTTTGTATGAGATGAACTCAAAGATCTAAAACTTTTTCCACATACACAATATCACCATTTCCGTCAAATATTGTTCACAAACCAGTCTAAATCTGTGATAGTGAGCACTTCTCCTTTGCTGAGATAATCCATCCCACCTCACAGGTGTGCCATACCAAGATGCTGATTAGACACCATGATTAGTGCACAGGTGTGCCTTAGACTGCCCACAATAAAAGGCCACTCTGAAAGGTGCAGTTTTGTTTCATGGGGGGGGATACCAGTCAGTATCTGGTGTGACCACCATTTGCCTCATGCAGTGCAACACATCTCCTTTGCATCATCCGTGAAGAGAACACCTCTCCAATGTGCCAAACACCAGCGAATGTGAGCATTTGCCCACTCAAGTCGGTTACAACGATGAACTGGAGTCAGGTCGAGACCCCGATGAGGATGACGAGCATGCAGATGAGCTTCCCTGAGATGGTTTCTGACAGTTTGTGCAGAAATTCTTTGGTTATGCAAACCGATTGTTTCAGCAGCTGTCCGAGTGGCTGGTCTCAGACGATCTTGGAGGTGAATATGCTGGATGTGGAGGTCCTGGGCTGGTGTGGTTACACGTGGTCTGCGGTTGTGAGGCTGGTTGGATGTACTGCCAAATTCTCTGAAACGCCTTTGGAGACGGCTTATGGTAGAGAAATGAACATTCAATACACGAGCAACAGCTCTGGTTGACATTCCTGCTGTCAGCATGCCAATTGCACGCTCCCTCAAATCTTGCGACATCTGTGGCATTGTGCTGTGTGATAAAACTGCACCTTTCAGAGTGGCCTTTTATTGTGGGCAGTCTAAGGCACACCTGTGCACTAATCATGGTGTCTAATCAGCATCTTGATATGGCACACCTGTGAGGTGGGATGGATTATCTCAGCAAAGGAGAAGTGCTCACTATCACAGATTTAGACTGGTTTGTGAACAATATTTGAGGGAAATGGTGATATTGTGTATGTGGAAAAAGTTTTAGATCTTTGAGTTCATCTCATACAAAATGGGAGCAAAACCAAAAGTGTTGCGTTTATATTTTTGTTGAGTATATAAACTTCATTTCAGCAGTGCTTGCCTTCAGAATATGTATAAATTCTGGGTAAGAAATCATCACAGAAGTGGTCAACCATGCCTATTTATGATATGAATGAAGCTTAGAAGCTTACAGCAAAGTCTTTACCGACCCACTCATGAAATCAAAAAGGCCGACAAGTGCTTTGGCTGACTGTTTTAACGTTGGTTGATGAGGGATTGTTTAAATTTGAGGTCAGCATGTGGTAAATGAATAATTTGATGTGACGCATGAGCATGATGAGTAATGGAGCTCACAGATCATAACGCTAATGAATCCAGCATGATCTGTCAGAACCCGCTTCCATCTGTGGAGAATTAATGCAGGAAGTTAACACACGGTTTTCATTTGATTAAAAACATTAAAGACATTGAGAGTCCAGCGTTTGAAGTGGATGTGAGCAGTATTTATCTGTCATCAGTGACAGTGGAGATGAAGGCAAATGCTGAAAAGCTTTTTCTTTATCTTTCACTGAGTATTTAAAATATGAAATAAAAATGGATTAAAAAAATTAATATTAAGAAGTTTTTTTTTTAATATGCTCAAGCTGGCTTACAGACCAGACTCATAGACAAATGTTATATTGGCATATGTGCTTCGGCATATGTGCTGCTAACTATGTTACATGACCTAAAGTGCTAATTGGTTCCTGGCGGTGTGGCCGTGGGATTTTGGCGGAGAATTCAACATGGCCCTGGGCTGCGGATAGACTTCAGACCTTACACAAGCACACACACACACAGTTGTGCTCGTGTTGTCACACCATGTATTGTAGTGTGTGTTGACATTTCTTCACTTGATATAGGAATGAGTGTCTAGTTTCTCTCTTTGTGTCCAAGAACCTCACCTACACTGAAGCAGACCTCACACCCTGAGGGTTAGTTAAGCCTTTAAATCCTCTGAGATCCACTCAATATCTTCAAATCATCTATGCACACCTACATCACCCTGAGGAACCTCTCAGAATGAGGGATATTTGAGCTGTCTACTTTCAACTTGCTTTTCATCTCTCATTCTTTTCACATTCATCTGACATAATATGTGGAGATAAAACGGCGTTTTCAGGCAAACTGTTGTGTCTTTATTGCTCCCACACTGCAGGCAAGGAAAGGGAAGGTGACTATGTGGAAAAGTAATGACACTGCTTGATGGAGAACATTTCCAGCTTTAAGCAGATATCCAATTCATGCAAATATCTTGCTTGCTACTGAAATAATCGAGTAGGAGGCAGAACTTTTTGGCCAATTCTTGTCTATAATGACACTTGTCTCTGAGAGCAGGAGAAAGACAGAGAGAAAGAAAGAGGGATGGAGCAAGAGGGAGGCAGATACATTGCATTTGCTGTCCCTTCTTTGTCTACAGTGGTTAAAAACAAGCTGTCATATTAATAATCACATTCTTGCAGCTTACTGGCAATGATGTGCAGGCAAGCAGTGTGTACCTACATTTTTAACATGCTTATGTAAAGCATGTCTGAATGTTGTGCTGTTTGTACACCACTTGACAGCACTAGACTTTGGAAAAGGTTTTTGCTGGTCTAAGAGCAAATGCCTTCTTATAGCAGAAGATATCAACACATAAGAGCTGTGCCCAACTACACCTCATTTTTGACAACATGCCCACAGGAGAACAAATGGCATTGTGGTTAACAGCAGTGATTCCCAGCACTGGTCTTCAGGGACCCCCTGACGTATACGTTTTTCATGTCTCCTTCCTCTGCTCACTCAAATGCTAACCAACACCTCAGTGAGCTAAATCAGTTTTTGGCACAGGGAGAGATGGGAAATGTACAGATTAGAGGATCCCTGAAGACCAGACTTGAGAAGCACTGGTTTGGAGAACGCTGGCACTGGGTGTAGAAGTGAGAGCTGTGTCAGGTGGAAGTTAGCAATGACTTGTGCTCGGCTTTGTGTAGCGTTGTACCAGGTGTGCAATAGGGCCATACATGTTTTAGTCCAGGGGTTCAGTGGCTTTTCAAATTTTCTGGCCCCTTTCAAGCTGATTGGCCTACTTCAAAAGATTTATGGAAAATGTTCACAAGTTCTTGCTAAATGCCATGAATGCAGTAATGCATGTGTTTACACACAATCAAACTAAAAAATTGATACAAACTGTACAATTTCAGAAATTAGCTGGTGTGATTGATGTATGTTTTCTGCAAAGGCATGCAGATTACATAGATTTAAAATTAGTATAACAAAGACCCCGCCATGATAATATTTTCTAAAAATTACTGACTTCGATCTAGAAATGAATTTGTTGTGTGTCCAAGTCTGGCAGAAGGCAGAGACCTTACTTAAGATAAGTGGGTCAGTATGAATGCCAAAACCCTGATTGTGAAGATTTAGACCATCGCAGTGTGCACTTTCATTGTAGTGTTCATGTTTTCAATTTTTCTTATGGCCCATTTGTTCAGTGAAATAGGAAGTTTGGTAGCCTACACCGACCCACAGTCCAAGAAGACATTGTGAGGCCGTCGTGCCAGTGTTAATGTCTGCTCTAGGAAATAGTCTAGTTCACTTTAAATAAAAGCACCACAAAAAGATCACATTTTAGTCATGATACATTTATTGAGAATAAAGAGGCACAGCAGCAATATAAGGGGCAGAAATGTCTTGGTTTGTGCGATAATAGGACTTTTGAAATTTTACAAAGCTAAAGAATGTGATAATTACTAATCACTCATAATTAATGTATTTGGATTATAAAGCAATAATCAATGTATTAACATAGCACTTTTAGTGTCTTAATAAGCCCTCATAAATACTTGAGGAAAAAATGCATATGTTGCACAAAGCGTTGTGAATATTTCCAATTTTGCTAAATTTTCTCAAATACAGTAATATACAAAGGTTTGAGGCACCCCAGCATTGTGATAAGTAAAACATAGTGCTGTTATTATATTACTATTCTAGTAGATGAACAGGAGATTAGCTTTGACATATGTTTAAATGTGCCCATTCCAAACAAATCAAGTTTAGTTTTTTGAAATCTTATTTGACTTTATTAAAAATGAACCAGCTATCAAGTTACATACCTTTTGTCAAAATACCCACAAAAAAAATTGAAAATTTGGTTCACAATCAATTAATTAAAAGAAGAAGAAGATATAAACACCTGATTAAATACAACCCATAAACAATCGGAAACCACTTTAAAGAAATGAAGTTTTGAATGTGAAAATTTTGCTTATTTGTATTTATTTATAGACATGACATAGCAGGGGTGGTGGCCAAGTGGTTATGGTGCTTGGTTTTAGTGCGGAAGGCTCCTGGTTTAAGCCCCACCTCTGCCACATTTCTCTGTGGAATGTGAAGTTGCACCAGGAAGGACATCCAGAGGCAGATCCGCTGTGGCGACCCCAATTAGAAAAACAAAGGAGCAGCCGAAGGGACTTACTTGTACTTCAAATAAAAGCACCAACTCCCCATGGTTCTTGTTCTCAGCAATCCAGAAAGAGTTTAGTGGTGAACACTGTCCACAGGCCCATTCAATTCAAAGCAGGTGTAAATTCTTGTTTCAGAATTTGTTGTTGCTGCTAAGCAACATCAGTTACCCCCCTACATACAATATCAGTTTTGGGTATTTTTTCCGCGGGGTCGGGTATGAACGCATGTAATCTTTCCTTTCATGTGTCAGACAGCATCTTTGGGAAAGTTGTATGGTTTATGTTCTTATGTCTCACATCTGTTATGTCTTCAAGAGTAAAATCACCCATGAGCAGAGACTGAGGCACTGTGATTTGTGTTTGCTGAGGCATTGTGTGACATTATTCATTTTATGCTTTGCACCCTGAAAATTTCTGTAAGCAGTGTTACTTACAATATATCAGCCCGTCACACAGCATTTTGGAGTCTGAGTGCTCTGGAGTTTGCGCTTGTGTGTTTTTGTTATCATGGTGAAGCGTCATTATTTTCAAAGTGTCTGTTTACTTCAGTATTCACCTCACGCTGGCGTGTCTCAGCTTTAAGCACTGCAATCTTTTTGTTTTTGGCCGTCGTCTCCAGAGAAGAAGTGGAAATACTTTGACATTTGCAAACAGATCTTTTAAGTGAATTTGAAGATCCAAGTTTTGTTTGCTTGGCTTCACTCTTTCATGGTGTTTTCTTTCACCGTGCTGAAACAAACCATGTGATTCTATGCAAGATGGCAAAAACAGACTTGATGAATGGCGAATCAGATAGCGACGTAATCATGCAAAAACTGCAGCAAATTCACTGATCAGAGAGAAAAGGAATGAGAATAAAGAACCAGCTGGCTCACAGCCTTTTCTTCGGGAAATAAAAGACAATAAACTCTTTGATTGCAGAGCATTAAAAGAAGAACATGCTTTAGATGCAGATTAATTCTTTCCTTGACATTTGACCAGACATGTCCAAATCTGAACTACTTTATCCTTAGCTAAGGGTACTCTCCATGTCCAAGTCAAGTCTGGGAGCATGTGCTGGTGCTGCCCTTCACGACATGCACAACACCATGAAAGCACCCTGGGTCCTGGATGGGAACCACCCAGGCAGACAATCGGTACACTCCCCTCCCTCCCCCCATCTCAAAAGCCTGGTATCACTGTGAAAAAAAGTGTTATCTTTGACTCAGAAGAAAGTGGTCTCATGTAGCACCGTGTGACAGGTTCAAGGACAGCCAGTGTCACACTCTTGCAACCAAAAACAGTCTTGGAAAAATGTCAGGCAATGTTTGAAATTCCACAACCCACGTCTAGAAATGCAGCTAGAAATGAAGCAGTCTAGCCTCTTTTCTGTTGTTGTTTTGTTGATGTGTCCTTTCAATGAAAAAAAAAAAACATTTTAGTGGAATGGAATCTATATTTTAATAGCCAATTGGCTTGTGTGTGTGGGGGGGGGGGGGGGGGGCTTCAATCACAGAGAAACTGGGGAGAGCTGACATTTGCCGTTTGGTATGCTTATGTAAATTTAGGTCAAGGATGAACGCTGCAAAAATGGAAAGTTGATAGGACTAATTTTTTTTTTAATTTATTGTTTTTGTCACTCAATTGGTTTAGCCAGTTTGGTTAAGTGTCATGTTGCCTTTACCATGAGTAGGAAGTCTGCTGCATTTGATGTCTTCCACCACTGTCTCTGTTTGTGAATATGAAAAAAATGACTGAACTTGCTTGGGCAGAATGCAGAAAAGACAAAATGCTCTGGCTCAGTTTTCAATCTTCTGGATAGCTCGCCACGCTATATTAAAAGTGACATGGCATCTGTGCACATGTATGTGTACTTGTGTATAACATTGATCACAGACACGCTGACATTCACCATTTGGTATGTTTACATATTTTGGGTCAAGGATGAATGCTGCCAAAATGCAACATTGATAGGATTAATATTTTTGGAGAAATTATTAACTATTAGCTAACTACACTGAACAAAAAATAATAATATAAATAAATATAAATATCTGGGGGTTTACATCGACAACAACTTAAGCTGGCACATGCAAGTGGATTCGTCGTTTGTGCCCAAATCTACCAGCGCATGCACTTTCTCTGTCGACTCCGATTGTTTGGTGTTTGCAGGAATATTATGTTGATTTTCTACAGAGCAACTATTGAGTCTGTGTTACGGTATGATATTACTACCTGGTTTTGTAATTTAACGGTTAAATCAAAATCTCAAATACTAAATCTGACAAAAATAGCTGGCAAAATCATTGGTATGGTGGTACCTGTAACTCCCCAAGAGTTGTTTGAACAGGCAATTCTCAGGCATGCAGAGAATATCTTATCAGATGCTTCTCATGTACTGTACCCTGAATATATTTTACTTAACTCAAGAAGGAGGTACAGGGTTCCTCTTTGTAAATATAACCGATATAAACGTTAGTTTATTCCATTGTCAGTGAAGCTCATAAATGAGCAGACAGCTCAGGGAATATAGTATAAGGTCATGTGTTGCGGAATTTGCACTAAGATGTTAATATGTTTTTTTTTACTGATTATGTATTTATATTTTAACTTCGACCTACTATGTGGTTGTTTTAGATGCATGGGTGGTATGTGTCGGATGCGTTGTTGTGTAGCAGACCCCTCTGTCAAAGGCAATTTTCTCCTTAGGGAGACAAATAACACTTTGACTTTAACAATGGATGTTGATAATTACATTCTAGACTCACATGCCATTCCAGCAGGGGGCAGTAAATCATCTATATATTCTAAGCGAAGTGGTGTCTCTGTACATATATGTGTGCGTTCATGCATGATTTTATTTTGTAAGTTCAGTGTAAGAACATATGAATGTAACTACATTAAAAATACAAGGATGACACAAGAAAGTGAAAACACTTATTTCCATTGTGGTCCATTTAAAAAAAAAATCAAATGACAAAATAGAAGTAACAATAATAATAATAATAGTAATAATAATAGTAATAGTGTGTGTGCAAGGTCTGTCCCTAAAGTATCGTACCTTTTTATTTTTTTTTAAACTATATGGATTTGACTCATATGTTTTCACGTCAGACAAGCTTGAACCCTCGTGCGCATGCGTGAGTTTTTCCACGCCTGTCGGTAACGTCATTCGCCTGTGAGCACGCCTTGTGGAAGTAGTGGTCCCGCCCCGTCGTCTGATTTTCATTGTCTGGAAATGGCGGAATGATTTGGGGGTTTTTTCCATCAGAATTTTTTCAGAAGCTGTTAGAGACTGGCACCTGGAAACTATTCGAAAAATTTATCTGGCTTTCGGTGAAAATTTTATGGGCTTCACAGAGAATAAGGTCTGTTAGTACAGCTTTAAGGACCTCTTTAAGGACCCCTTGGACATGTCTATCTCGGCTTTCAATGTCATTCCAACCAGTGATGCCAGTAACGCGTTACTCTAATCTGACCACTTTTTTTAGTAACGAGTAATCTAACGCGTTAATCTTTCCAAGTCAGTAATCAGATTAAAGTTACTTCTCCATGTCACTGTGCGTTACTATTATTTTTCATTGTGGGTCGATAGCAGCATTAAACTTGGTCCGTGGGCAGGAGGTCGGGGTTCGACTAAACGTCCCACTTTCAGTGAGCTGTGAGCTTTTCATCCGCGGTTTTTTGCAGCTGCTCGACTCGTCCTCACCTCTTAAAGGGCGGTGATCAGCACACCTGCACTGAGCTTTACGAAGACATTTTTTCCTCCTTTATTTAGAATTCTGAGCTGAGCTGCTCCGTATCGTCTCGTTAAAAACAGCTGATCCTCGGCGACGCGTCAACAACTAACACTATTTTCCACTCAAATGCACCTAAACTCTCTTTCTGAGGACCACATGATGTGAAAACGCAATAAAACTTTCTTACCTGTAAATCTGGTCATGTTTTCTGCATAAATAAATGTTATCCATTCTTTGTGCTCAAACGCCAAAGCAGGGGCGAATCCAGATGGGATGGGGGCATGGGGGAGGGATGTGCCCCCCCCACAACAGCCCTAGATTAAAGGTCCAGTTTTGAAGCCGTTTTTTACTACAACTACTAATACTGCTTAAAATAATAATAATTTCGACAAGTAAAATGTTTAGAGAGAATTTAAATGTTAGAAAAATGTTAGAATTTAATAGTTACATTTATAAACAATGTAGGTTTGAAATTGCAAGTTTTACTGTTACAGTGCTGTCAACAGTTAAATATGAGGTCAAGAAAGAGGTCTTTATTTTACTTTTTATAAAACAAGTATTTATTTTCATTGAAGTCAAGAAAGGGTGACTATAAAGTGAGTTTTGGCAAAACAGGTATCATTGTCATGTTGAGGTGGCAGAGGGTTGTTGTTGGCAGCTGGGGAAAGTAACTAAAAAAGTAACTAGTAATCTAACTTAGTTACTTTTACAATTGAGTAATCAGTAAAGTAACTAAGTTACTTTTTCAAGGAGTAATCAGTAATCAGTAATTGGATTACTTTTTCAAAGTAACTGTGGCAACACTGATTCCAACTCATTGTAGAAACTTTGCATAATTTATTACCACCCTTGAAAAATGTCAGCTACCCATCTAGAGCCTGTGGCTCCCCACTGGCATTGAACTAGTGTATTTCTAATCATCAAATAAAAGTGCCCACACTCATCAGAAACATACAGTATAGCCTGTTTAGTGTGCGATCATAAATGAGCTTTGTTGTCTCTACTGAGAAAAGTTTTCTGTGACATACTGGCAAATACCTGCTTCTTTTTCCATTGTCTCAGTTGACAGGATGACTTGCTGACATTTCACCCCATGATCTATCTGCCACAGCTGGGTGAAGCGCCAAATTCTGATACCCAATTGTGTATGTTTTTTTTGTTTTGTTTTTTTTTAGCACAAAATAAAATAAAAAAAAATCAGATGCCCAATCTGGACCTGAAGTCTGATGTAATCTGTTGCAAAACTTTAATTTTAATTTAACCTTTATTTAACCAGAATTGAACCTTTATTCAACCATTAAAAGTAATGTTGTAGAACAGTGTGAGCAATTGGAGAAGTTTTAAATATGTTTTAAAAAATTCCTGACATCAGGTCATGTGATCAATAGAAAAGTGATCTTTGATTTTATATTACTATTTAAAAGAACCCATTGGTCTTCAACCAGTTCCTCAAAATAGACTTTCTAAATGCCCTTTATATACTGTATAAACATCAGGCTCAAATTTTGACCTTGGCCTGTGACCTTGACATGACTATTCTCAAAATCAAATCACTTTATCCCTGGCTGCCAAATGCTTGGTCCAAATTGTATCAGAACTGTTCAAGATATTTTGTTCATACTACGAAAGATGGATGGACACCCAAGACCAAAAACAGTATTCCCATATGCTCGACATGCACAGATCTACATAACGTGGAAGGTATGAAAGAACAAAGAGCCAAATGACAAAAAGAAAAACGCCCATCTAATTAGCTAAAAAAACAAAAGAAGCAAACAATTTTGAATGGTCCTGATTGTTGGAAATTGGAAAATGTAACACAAATATCAAAAGACATGTGAAATGAACAATTATACTGTGCTTTTCTGGCCGCAGCATGCTGCTGATTAACACTTGGACATTGATGTAGCTGAGTACATCATATCTGCAATATTTTCCAATGAATAAAAAAATGAGTTGTTGAGACAGCAGGAGGTCAACCTGCTTCCCATTCTCCCATTCCATTCCTTCTAGTAAAGGTGAACAATTTGCCATTTGTACACATGGACAGTATAGGTATAGAAAAAAGGCAGACCAATAAAATAAAATTTACTGTCCCTACAACAAACAAAAAAAACATCCTGCTGGTAGACTCAGCTTTTGTTAATTGATAACCCTCAAGTTTTTATGGCGCCCCGAAGTGGCCACACAGAAAAATATATAAACAGAGGCCACGTTTTACTACATTATGTGCACAAATTTCATGCATATGAGATACAGTTCTTGTGCAGTAACCATGTGTTTGACAGAAAGTCATTTCAGTGGTACCCAAGGGTCCTCAGAAGAGTCAGAATACCAAAGACATCTAGTTGTTCCTTTGGTCACTGGTTAGGATCGGAGTTTAATAACCACATAGTAAGATAGGAAGCACCAGGACACTAAAGACATGGAAGTTTGTTCTCCTGCAAAATATTGCCATCACCAAATACCTCTATCTGGCAACCTCATGACTCCTTAAGCTCTGCTTTGGCATCTTCTGATCTCAGAGGGAGAGGACCCAGATACGTGTACATCACTGGTGAGATAGGTGACTGGCTCTACAAGTTCAATGCTTATCACGGAATACAGATACATTTCTGATGGCCAAATTCAGGGAGTCACTAAAAGGCTAGATCTTAGTCTTGTTCCAGGACCATCACAAGACCAGACACTACTCACTCAGCTTCTCAAGTGCAATCTTGTATGCAAAAGACCATAAAAGCGTGCAAAAGAATTAATCAGTACGTGTGCATGACTTATATCTTGTGCGTATGTATGAGATACACGGGGCTCCATGTGTTTCTACTTAACATCTTTTCTAGGGTTTTTAAAAAACAGTGGAAGGAGTGCGCATGAGTTAGAATGCTGACAAATTACTGCAATAAGAAGAAGCGGTTTAAAGTGTAAAATATTTGGAAATGTAGAGATACGTATCTCCTCTTTGTATTTGTTTCCACCTTTTGTTCCTGTTTACTTCTCCATTCTTTCTTTTTCTTCTTTATTGGTTTAGGGTCACACTGTATGACTACCAGGCTCTGTGCTGGGTCTATTCAGAGAGCAGTGACAGTGGACATACAATACTCGATGTAAGTATCACACATTAATATGCCAATGAATCCTTTTTTTGTTGTTGTTTTGTTTTTTGCACAATACCGCCAGTGTGCTGCACATAATGTGTCTTTTTGTTTTGTTGCCTTTCTGCAGCCGTACTTTGCCTTCTTCTCAGCTGTGAAGTGGATCCTCACTGAACTTGTCATGTAAGACCCATATGATTGTTCATGTATGTTGTTTTTCAGGACTCTTAACCGGAACTTCTGCAGTTTGATGAGGTTTACTATGTTTGTGCATACATATTATCTGCATGTTTGTTTGAGTGCCTGCACATGTATGTTGATGCGCTCATCAGCAATCATAAGCAGTAATAGCAACCTGATGTTTCCTTTAGCTTGGGTATTCATTCCGATGGTGCACTGGTGTGGTTGCAATCCCACTGGGTGGTCTGATGCCGATAAGTGCATCATGGGAAAATTGTGTTGTCAGTGCTAATTTTACTTCCTGTCAAGCTACATATGATTTCTTATTTCAGATGTTTCTGATTTTTGACACTGCTTTATTTGCACTTAATTATAAAAGTGCAAATGAAACAGCATCTAAAATCAGGCCTAGTATAATGCAACCTGTCCCCAGCAGATTGTTGGGGACATTACATCCCCATTGGTTAAATAATTTTGATGGTTTTACTAAAGTACAGCAAAGACTTGTTTAATCAGGGTTAACATCCAAAATGTTCAGGTAGAGCAGATCGAAATTAGGGAATAACCCTGTTGTGCCTGATGAATTCCAGACGTTCAAATAAAAATAAGACTTGCATTGTCCTTAGGAAAAATGGCATCAATAACGCCAGTATACACAAAACTGCTGTAAATAAAGGGACAAGCTGTATAGATGTATAACAAAAGCACATGATCTCATTAATATGTATACACATTTTGAGTTGACACTAAATTTAAAGAATACTGATTTAAAAAAAAAAAAATTCTCACCGCTACATGGAAGGGAAGTGTGAGGGCCAAACAATACCAGGACTGTAGCTTACTCAGCAAAACATTGTGATGAATTTTCTGGCACTGCATACTAGGTGGACCCACCTTCTTTACTCTGCATTTGGGATTTTCATTAGTTGTCAGTTATAATCATTAAAATTAAAAGAAATAAACACTTGAAATATATCAGTCTGTGTGTAATGAATAAATATAAAATACAAGTTTCACTTTTTGAATGGAATTACTGAAATAAACTTTTTCATGATATTCTAATTATATGATCAGCACCTGTACAAGCATGTGTTGTAACATTTTTTTTTTTTTTTTTTGGTTTATGTGTTTTCTATATTTAGATTCCTGGTGGAGTTTAATCTGTACAGTTGGTGGTACTCTGACCTCACAGCTAAAGGTAAGAGCACTCTCCGTGGGCACTCTTTCTCAAATGGAACACAGTCAGAATGGATTTGTAATAAGGTGAAGTTTGTGGAACCAGAAGATTTTTACAGTACCATTTAGAAATACTGGATTTACTGAAAAAAGGCAACATATAAAGCAAAGAAGCTGCTAAAATAATGAATGAATAAAGCATCTAAATATTGAATAACGTCCATAAACCATTTCAAGATAAGTTAACTTACATTAGCATTACTTGCATGTCCATCCGTCCATCCATTTTCACCTGTTAGTGCGATATCTCAAGAACCAGTTGACCAGTTTCATTTATATTTAGCATAAGGGTGTACTTGAGTGATCCCCCGACATGAGTCGATTACAGTGACTTTGGGGTAAAATTCAAAGTCACAGTGAGATATTCAAGATATTCTCATTGCCACCCTACTTAGTGCAATATTTCAAGAACCAGTTCACCAATTTCATTGATATTTATCATGAGGGTGTACTTGGGTGATCCCTTGACATTTTGTAATCTGTATATGTTGTTGACATGAACAAGCGAAGCTCTTCAGCATCTCACCAGGTCCTTCAGACTTTTTTTCAGTAAATTCTTCTGGGGAGCATTAGCATGGCTAAAAATGTTCCCAGTAATGTTGACCTTTGACCCAAACCAGTAGTGTTGTTCAAGGTGGACTATGCATCACACATGTGATGTTTACTAATATTCTGATCTTTAGAGTAGGTGTTATTGAACTTCCAAGGAAAATGTATGTTTTGAACTTTGACCTGTTGACACCAAAAATCATGAGGGTTATTGGAGTTGGACAGTGTATGATACATACTGAGTTTAGTTCCATTTTGTTGTTTATAGCAGGCATTATTGTGTTTAAGCACAAATGTTGTATTGAAGAAAATGCTTTCAGTGACCTTGACCTTTGACCCAGTGACCTCAACATCAGGCAGGTTCTGAAAACATGCGGCTTAACATGTAAACCAAGTTTGGTAACAATTTGGTATGCAGTTATGAAAGTTACCACAGTTGATGCTAACAATTATTAACTGCTGTTAGCATCATCTGGAGAATTGCTAACACTAACTTTGATTAGCCTTTTATTTAGAACAGCCTGTCACTAGGCGGCCATAACAAAGGACTGTTTAAATAGTATGATATTATACAACTGAAGATCTAATTAATTTCTGAAAACTAACCACTGGGTTTATATAATATGTATAGCGAAGGTCTTCAGCATCTCACCATGTCATTTAGGTCCTTCACACTTAATTTTCAGTAAATGCTTCTGAGGAGCATTAGCATAGCTACAGACTTTCAGCAAAGCACCCCAGACCTCCCAACTACGGCCTTCTTAACCCCCTGTCATTTTAAGCATTTTCTTTATTTGCATCTCACAACCTGGAAAGTCCTCACCATCTCATTTAGGTCCTTCACATTTTATTTTCAGTAAATGCTTCTGGGCAGCATTACCATGGCTAAAAAACTTCATGCAGTTTACACACTAAATAGTCACTGGCTGACCTCATGTGCTGTCAAGGTGCACGCTGCTTCTAACTTTAGCGTTCCCGGATTCAATGTCGACCCAACATTTAGCATTTCCTGTTTCAGTGCTGACTGTGCACTGAATTCCCATGAGGTCTCCGCTATTCAGATCTCCTCTTTCTCTTTTTTTAAATTTTATTTTCTTTTTTTAAATTGAGAAAAACAAAAAGTTACACAAAAACCTTACAAAGGATAAACATACCAGCGCAAAAACAACATAATGAAAAACTGGTTAATATCCTCTGCTGTAGCTCCAGGAAGTGTTCAACATCTGACATTTCCTGTTTCACTGTGGGCTCAAAATTTGGCACTTCCTGTTTGGGACTCCCTGTATCATGAGTGACCTCACACTGCTTGTGTGGTGCTTCGCTCGTAAAATCAATTATTGTACTCGCAAACAATTTTTTAACAGATCCCCTAATAAGCTTCTATGCTAACCTGCCCCATTCATATCATGAACATTTCACTGGTCAACTAGTGTCAACCCAACAACAACAACAACAAAACAAAACTATATAAACAGCCACAAAACACAACACACAAATGGCAAAACACATTACCTCAAATGACACGATTACCGGAGAGTGTTTCTGAGGCTTACTTGGTTTTATGATCTGTAACACTATGTGTTGTTTTGGCTGTGGGAAGTAATATCCAATTTATGACAGGAGAAAAATAAGGCATCTGTTCTTTTTTCATTCATTCTGTCATTTTCTTCCACTTTTCTCTTAATATATATATATATATATATATATATATATATATATATATATATATACAGACACACACATTTGTGCAATTACTGCAAAGTTATGAAAGCAGAGATGCTTTATGGAGTGTTGCACACTATTTCCCTGACTGGAATCAAAGCCTTCGCCTCGCAATGTCATACTGTAGCATTAATTCCAGCCAAAGCTAATATGAAAATATTTCATACATTAAAAGAGAAAAGACTGGCGCAAGAGAGACGACCACAAATTGAAAGTCTATAAAGTCCTTTCTTTGCACACTCTTATCCCGTATGAAGTGAAGTCGGGCATCGCTGCTTGCCAAGCGGTCGAGACAATTTCACAGCTGGCTAGCCTTAGGTCTTAGCGGCACATTCTATATCTTTTTACAACAGGGACGCGTGCTCATGACACATGACCCAAAGACACGTAACACAATCTGCACACCCTGTGAAGCAGCACTAATCCCAGACGTTTGCACATATACTAGGCTGCATCTCACATACATACAGTGTAGAATACAAACACACACACACACACACCATTGCACAGTTGCTGAGACTCAGAAATTAAACTCATCCACTCATGTAATACACATAATACTCCACCATCTGCAATGAGCGTGCCAATCAAACCCATCACGTCTTCAAACTTTCATCATTAATATGCAAATACGGATATCAGCTGCTTAATCAGGCTTTTTATTTACACTGGTCCAGACTAGAAATTGTCAGGTTTAGCTGATCTTTTTTTCTTGTGGAAACCTTTCAAGCCTCTGGGTGGCAGGAGAGCGTAAGAAAAATTGTGGAGTACACAGGCCAAGATTGAAAGTGGAAAAATCTCTATGAGGACACGTTCTGCTTTAGAAACGTTCCTTTTCTTCAAACGTTCCTGTTTGCAAGGATGTGGTCTGTTTTACTGTTTGCGCACAATTTATTTACAGAAATATTTTAGGCTTATGTTTTGACCTCAAATTTCAAAGTTCAGTATCGTTCTCACTGACTGCTTTGCTTCCTTGCTTGATTCTTTCATTGCATCCTTCCTTCCTTCCTTTCCTCCAGCCCAGAGGGTAGGTCGAACCATGCAGTTGCCATGTGACACAGAGTATCCAGCGTTCATGTCTGAAAGAACAATCAAAGAGAACACAGGCAACATCGACTGCGACGGCTGCATCAAGTATGACACGCACACACACAAAACAATACAAACATCTATTTGTCAGAAAACCAGCTGGAATTCAGCTGGCCAGTGCAAACAATCAGTGAGAAAAGATTTATCCTGTTACCACTCATCTTGGCGAAATATTCTCATTTCTTTAATAACAGATAATTTGAAACATATTTAAATCATTTATTGTCAGTTGAAATCCCTTTTTATCCAGACAGTGCATCAGAGACACGCACACGGACACCCGGCCGGTGTCCTCCGGCAGTTTGAAAAGTAAGGCGTTTAGGGATAAGGGAGAGAGGTGGAAAAAAGTCTTCCTTTTTTTAAATGGGAAAATGAGTGTGGTCCCCATTAACAATTTGGGCTTTTCTGTCAGGCAATTGTGGAGTGTTCTCTGGATCCCTCCAATGGGCCCTTCATTGCTCCCAGCTGTGGAGCTGCCAGGGTGGCTCACATCCCCGATGTGTGAGTGTTTTCCTTGTGTGTCTGCTGCCGGTGCAGCCCCATAAGGTCAGCGGGGTAACCGCTGCACAGGGTGCCAGGAGTGAAATGTGGTTGGAGATGCAGTCAGACCTGCGCGTGCACACACACACACACACACACACACACACGATCACACATTCTCTGCACACAGATGCGAGTACACTTCAGGAGCGCATGTCCTCCATGGGTGACATCGCGACTGGATTCAGCATGTTTCTCCGACCTGTCAGCTTCAAATAAATCTTTTTTAAAGCACAATGAATTTGACAAAGTGAAATGGAGTTTTTAATTTGTATTATATGCGATTTTATAGTTCATATTAGTATAGTAATGGAGGATATTGGCGATAAACATCTGTTTCATGTTACAGGCAGAGTGAGTCGTTTCGCTCATATTTTCATTGGGACACGTGTGTTTTATGCTGAAGGAAATATAATCTGTGCCTGCTAAGCCTCTTTGCAGTATTTTCTCTGTGTTTTTTTTTTCCTCAGTGTGTTTGTGAGGTCACTGTTTGTATTTGTCCATTACTTCGTGCAAAATGAAACAGGCTGTCAGAGCGCAGGAAAGCCGACTGAATGTAATATCATAAGTGGACTTGTTGAATGATTTGATCCCCATTATTGCATCACCTGGCTTCTTTAGACTGGAATATGGTGGCTAACAGGGACCACAACACGAACAAATGCAGAATATATTTTCACATACAAAAATAATAATAATAATAATAATAATAATACCTTCATCAATTCAGTTGCAAGTAGTTGCATCAAAAAACATGTAAATCTTAAAAAAAGAAAAAAAACGCTTGCAAACTCCATTAGATGTTTCATGTCTCCATTAGATCAAGACTTCAAAGGAACTATCAGGACAATATTCAGGGCCTTACGGCCTGCTACTCCAAATGCTTCTCAGATTTTTGTCCTTCTAAGTTATCCATGAAAGAGAGTGGTTCATAGTCACCCACACTGTTATGAGGCACCTACTTATGTCTGCCAACCAAAGCCCAAAACTGGGCCAAGCCAAAACGTGTGGGCCAAGCCCAAGGTGTGGGGTACACTTCAAATTTATAAAGATATAAAATGGTTAATCTGGTTCTTGAACAACACAAGGTAGTTTGTATTTTTGTAATAAAAATTATATTATGTTAAAGTGGTTGCAATAATTATTTTTTATTTGTTTGTTAATTTTGTTTGTATACTTTAACTATAACTCATACTGCATATTCTAATCCAATTACATTTTTTCCGCAAATCTGATTGGTTAATCGTGTGAGATTTCAGACCGTATAATATTGGGTGTAGGGTGGCAAAATATTCAACATTTGGATGATGATATTTTACATTTGGATGTATTACTCCATGCCCTGGTGGCGCACGCTGCTATGCAAATGTCAGTAATGGTGGTGTCAGTTCAGAACGAGAGAAAGTCACGGAGCGATGACAATGCCAAAATGGGTGCTATTGATGTGGATTCTGATACAATATTATTGTTTCACATTTGATGGGTTACTCTGCACCCTGACCACTGTTGGAGCGATGCTGCCTCACTGGAAGCCTCGCCGACTGAATTACAACCCCAATTCCAATGAAGTTGGAACATTGTGTAAAATGTAAATAAAAACAGAATACTATGATTTGCAAATCCTCATCAACTTATATTCAATTGAATACACCACAAAGACAAGATATTTAATGTTCAAACTGATAAACTTAATTGTTTTTGTGCAAATATTTGCTCATTTTGAAATGGATGCCTGCAACATGTTTCAAAAAAGCTGGGACAGTGGTATGTTTATCACTTTCTTACATCACCTTTCCTTCTAATAACACTCAATAAGTGTTTTAGAACTGAGGGCACACACTTCTTTCCCATTCTTGCTTGATGTATGACTTCATTTGTTCAACAGTCCGGCGTCTCCGTTGTCATATTTTGCACTTCATAATTCAAACATTTTCAATGGGCGACAGGTCTGGACTACAAGCAAGCCAGTCTAGTAACCGCACTCTTTTACTACAAAGCCACGTTTTTGTAATAGGTGCAGAATGTGGCTTGACATTGTATTGCTGAAATAGGCAGGGATGTCCCTGATAAAGACATTGCTTGGATGGCAGCATGTGTTGCTCCAAAACCTGGATGTACCTTTCTTTCCACATTGATGGTACCATCACAGATGTGTAAGTTGTCCATGGCATGGGCACTAACACACCCCCATACCATCACAGATGCAGGCTTTTGAAATTTGCACTGGTAACATTCTGGATGGTCTTTTTCCTCTTTTGTCTAGAGGACACAACTTCCATGATTTCCAAAAACAATTTTAAATGTAGACTCATCAGAGCACAGCACATTTTTCCACTTTGCATGTGTCCATTTCAAATGAGCTCGGGCCCAGAGAAAGCAGCGGCATTTCTGGATGTTGTTGATATATGGCTTTCGCTTTGCATGGTAGAGTTTTAACTTGCACTTGTAGATGTAACGACAAACTGTGTTAACTGACAGTGGTTTTCTGAAGTGTTCCTCAGGCCACGCGGTAAGATCCTTTACACAATGTCGGTTATTAATGCAGTGCCACCTGAGGGATCAAAGGTCACGGGCATTCAATGTTGATTTTCGGCCTTGCTGCTTACATGTAGAAAGTTCTCCAGATTCTCTGAATCTTCTAATTATATTATGAACTGTAGATGATGGAATCCCTAAATTCCTTGCAATTGAACATTGAGAAACATTGTTCTTAAACTGTTTGACTATTTTTCACGCAGTTATTCACAAAGTGGTGATCCTCGCCCCATCTTTGCTTGTGAATGGCTGAGCCTTTTGGGGGTGCTCCTTTTATACCCGATTATGAGACTCACCTGTTTCCAATTAACCTGTTCACCTGTGGAATGTTCCAAACAGGTGTTCTTTGAGCATTCATCAACTTTCCCAGTCTTTTGTCCCAACTTTTTTGAAACATGTTGCAGGCATCTGTTTCAAAATTATCAATTATTTGCACAAAAACAAAGTTTATCAGTTTGGACATTAAATATCTTGTCTTTCTGGTGTATTCAACTGAATATAGGTTGAAGAGGATTTGCAAATCATTGCATTCTGTTTTTATTTACATTTCACACAACGTCCCAACTTCATTGGAACCGGGATTGTACCGACAGAAAAATAAACCATGCAAATGATGGAATGGGGAATGACCCCCTTGTGTCTGACGATTCATGCTGGATTACAGTCACAAATATCCATTTTACCGGCTCTGCTGACGTGTCGCCGGTAAAACTCCTTTTTACTGGCACAGTTTGCGACCATATAACCAGCATGAACATCTGCAAATCATGAGACACAACAGGTTATTCCCTAAATATGTAAGTTACAGGCCAAACAAAAAAACAACAACAACAACTAAAAACAAAACTGAATGTACTCTCCATATCGCATAGTTTCCTATGTGCCAATATATGGGCATGTTTCTCCTACTAAGGTGTTGGGCCTATATATCGCATACCAGGTATCATGGATCAGTTTGGATATGTCAAAATACTTGAAGAGGTCATGTTGCCTTATGCTGAAGAGGACATGCCCTTGAAATGAGTGTTTCAACAAGACAATGACCCCAAGCACACTAAACAAGCAAAATCTTGGTTCCAAACCAACAAAATTAATGCCTCGCAGATGTGAAGAAATCATGAAAAACTGTGGTTATACAACTAAATACTAGTTTAGTGATTCACAGGATTCCTTAAAAAGCAGTTTGAACATAATAGTTTTGAGTTTGTAGCGTCAACAGCAGATGCTACTATTATTGTGAACACCCCCTTTTCTACTTTTGTTTTTTACTAATAGCCCAATTTCATAGCCTTAAGAGTGTGCATATCATGAATGCTTGGTCTTGTTGGATTTGTGAGAATCTACTGAATCTACTGGTACCTTGTTTCCCATGTAACAATAAGAAATATACTCAAAACCTGGATTAATCTTTTTAGTCACATAGCACTACTATTATTCTGAATACTACTGTATATTGCGGGAAAATAAGTATATAACAGGCCATTATTTTCTCAGTAAATGTATTTCTAAAGGTGCTATTGACATGGAATTTTTAGCAGATGTTGGTAACAACCCAAGTAATTCATACATGCAAAGATGCAAAAACAAATAAGTACAGAAATTATAGTTAAGTTATGTGTAATAATGTGAAGTGACAGGGAAAAAATATTAAACACCTGAAGAAAGGGAGGTGCAAAGAAGCATGGAAAGCCAAGACATCAGCTGAAATCTATCAGTAATTAGAAAGCAATCCTGCCCCTTCTCAGTGCAAATTAATATCAGCTGGTTCAGTCCAAACTGATGGCCTGTCAAAAGGTGTTTCATTACCAAGGTGTCACACAAGAAACAGCTCATGATGGGTAAAAACAAAGAGCTCTCTCCAGGTTTCACAATCTTATTGTTGTAAAACATACTGATGGCGTTGGTTACAGATGGATTTCTAAACTTCTGAATGTTCCAGTGAGTACTGTTGGGACTATAATCTGAACATGGAAAGAAAATCATTTCACCATAAATGTTGTGTGGGCCGCCAGAAGAGGAGGTACTGCTGGCCCACCACCAGAGGGTGCCCTGCCTGAAGTGCGGGCTTCAGGCACGAGAGGGTGCTGCCGCCACGGACACAGCCGGGGGTGACAGCTGTCACTCATTATCTCCTGACAGCTGTCACTCATTCATGCTTCATCATCTCACTCCATAAAACCCGGACGTCATCTCCACCTCATCGCCGAGATATCGTCAAACCGTTCAGGTAGTATTCTCAGCCTTGAAAGGGAACTGTGTATCAGTCTGAACTCTTTTTTGCAGCCGCTTTCCTGTGGTGTTCCGTGTGTGTGTGACCGGCGTTCGGTGTGTCCAGCAACGGCTCCGCTGCACACCTCTACCAGATAAGTGGGTAGATGGGAGCTGCACGAGTGTGTGTTAGAGGTGGAGGTGGCATTCCCACCGTTGTTGCTACTGGGTGTGCACACACCCATAACGTATTGTCTCTGCTCCCTGCCAACAGTACCAGATCCAACCTTCGAAGACGGTGGCCACCTGGGGACTCGGGACTTGGCGGCTCCAGTATTCTCCGGGTTCGGTGGCGGAGGAAATCGTGTGGTTCCGGTTCATGTCAGGACAGACGTCTTCTATCCTCGAGCCTGCCCACACGTCACCCTTGTGATTGACTGTCTGTTAAATTTCACATTCCTCTGTGTTGTGCTCATTCACAACAGTAAAGTGTTCATATTTGACTCTTTCATTGTCCGTTCATTTGCGCCCCCTGTTGTGGGTCCGTGTCACTACACTTTCCCCAACAATAAAGTGGCTATGGCCAAATGCTCCTCGCAAGATTTCTGACAGAGGAGTGAAAAGAATTACCAGAAGAGTTGTCCAAGAGCCAAGGACCACTTGTGGAGAGCAACTGAACAATTGTTTCAAATAAAAGAATATGTAATGCACTCAACTGCCATGGCCTGTATGTACGCTCACCATGCAAGACTCCATTACTGAAGAAAAAGCATGTTGACGCTCATTTAAAATTTGCTGCAGAACATTGAGACAAGCCTGTGAAATACTGGGAGAACATAGTCTGGTCAGATGAGACCACAATTAAACTTTTTGGATGCCATAATCATTGTTGCCACAGTTACTTTAGTTACATTCAGCAGCTGCTGACAAGTTGTTGGCTGCTGCTGAATGTAACTAATAAAGTAACTTATAATCTATCTTAGGTACTTTTAAAATTGAGTAATCAGTAATGTAATAAGTTATTTTTTCAAGGGGTAATCGATAATTGGATTACTTTTTCAAACTGTGGCAATACTGGCCATAATACACACCGTGTTTGGAGGTCAAATGGCACTGCACATCACCCTAAAAACACTATACCAACAGTGAAGTTTGGAGGTGGGAACATCATGGTGTGTTGCTGTTTTTCAGCATATTACACTGGCAAATGTCATATAATTAATGGAATGAAAAAAATGTACATTCTTGATAAAAATCTGCTGCCATCTAACAGGATGATTAAGATTAAATGAGGGTGGATATTTCAGCAAGACAGTGATCCCAAACACACGGCCACGGAAACTGAAGTGGTTTCAGAGAATGAAAATAAAGCTTCTAGAATAGCCCAGCCAATGACTTGAATCCAATAGAAAATCAATGGAAAGGGCTAAATATCAGAGTTCATAGAAATCCACAAAGCCTTCAAGATTTGAAGACTGTTTATGTGGAAGAATGGGACAAAATCACACCTGAGGAATGCATGAGACTAGTTTCTCCATACAGGACACTTCTTGAAGCTGCGGCTTTTGTACAAAGTATTAAATACATTTCAGTAAGCATGTTCAATATTTTTCCCTCTGTCATTCTGTTTTATTTCACATAACTATTTCTGTATTTATTTGTTTTAATTTCTTTATATCTGTGGATTACGTGGGTTGTTACCGACATCTGGTGAAAATTTCACATCAATAGGACATTTAGAAATACATTTACTGAGAAAATGGTAACGTTCAATACTTAAGTTACCCATTGTGTGTGTGTGTGTGTGTGTGTATATATATATATATATATATATATATATATATATATATATATATATATATATATATATATATATATATAATATAATCCAGATTCCTCTACTCACATTATTCATCTGTTATTGCAGGTCACATTTCAAATTGTAATGACATATTTTTCATACCCATCCAGTGCATATGTAGATGGTCAGTTGTTGTTGTTGTTGTTGTTGTTGTTGTTTATCTTTTGTTTTTGTTTGTTTGTTTTTTATTCGTTATATAATCTAAATAACAGAAAATTATCCTGAAAATTGCGGTCCACCATATCTGAGTACATTATTCATTTTGACGGTTATAAAAATGACACTTTTTCATCAAAAACATTAATAAATACTGTGTAAATTTTTGTTACCTTGGCAGAACTCTAAACTAGAGAACTGGCTTTGGCACAGCTGGAAAGCTCAAACAAATTCATATTTCATAAAAAAAGTGTTAAGTCCTATTATTCAGCCACAGACTGTGTGAGACTTTTTTGCCAGAACCACGAGGAGAAGACAACTTTTTTTTTTTAATCAAACAAACAATCTGGACATGTCGACCTTCCAAAATCTCAAGACCTCATGGCGCTAAGTGACCATGTCGACACTGTGACCTCTATGTGAGCACATACTGTACACATCTGTGTGTATACATTTACACTCTAGGCACCATGGTGCTCCTTTTCCCGGTACTGGGTATGTTCAAGGCCAGCAGCTGCGCTGTCAGGATAGGTTTAAGTCTCTTCTCCAAGAACACTTGCTCTGCTTTCCATCAGCAGGCGGAGCCAGGCTGGCTTGGCGTTCTGCAGGGGCGAGCATGGATTATTAAACATCGGCAGATCCTAATTCAGCCTGATTGGGATTGGCTCAACCTATTTGCCGGGTTGGTGGGGTTTAGTCGCTCATGGTGGGATAACTGTGTTCAGACGCAGCAGGTCGGCGTGCAGATGTGGTCAGGTTAAATCGGTCATGGTATTAAATTAGCACGGGTGAAGATATTTGTGCCATGCCAGCTCCTCCCTCGCTCTGTCTCAGTTTCAGTCGCGCACAGGAATAGAGAAAGCGCATGTGCATATGTCTGGGTCAGTGCATTCGCCTCAGCCACACGTGCATCTTCTCATACGTATCTGATAAATGTCTCACAGTGAACTCCATCAATCAGCCAGCTGTGGCAGGAGAGAGGCTGAGTGAAGTGAGAGATAAAGAGGGTGACAGAAAGAAGAAATCATCTTTATGACCTCTCTTCTTCATAAAGCTTATCCTCTGTTATAAATCACAGAGCAGGGGGCCATGATGAGGTCTGAACCTTCAGGTCAGTAAAGCACAACCGCGGAAAACCGCCAGTACCGGTGTGGTTCTCATTTGTTTCCCTTTGGAGTGTTTTATATTCAGCAACACTTCATTGCCGCTTGCCTCGGATAGGATGTAACAAAGACAAAAGAGACAAGAGCACGGAAGAGAAAGAGATTGTGTGAATTAGAGAAGGTATACTGCGCATGAGTCCAATTGTGTCCATTCACTGACAGCTGGGGTGAGATGTGTCCTTTTCTAGACATGCAGTCTGGAGAGAATGTGAATATGGAAATTTGCGTCGTGCCACAAACCTCGTCGCCCAGCCGGTCCAACCACTTTGCCCCACCCTTTCCCTTCTTCTCCTCTCACCTCTTCTGTCTCTGCTTGTGCTTTGACTGGCAGATCCTTTGTGATCCAGCAGATCCCCAGCAGTAATCTGTTCATGGTGGTCGTGGACAACAAGTGTGACTGCAGCATGTTTGAGCCAATCACCATGGATCCCATCAAAATCATGTATATCCTTCACTGGTCAAAGGGGAAATGCTGTTTGCAGGAGTTGCAGAGTTGAATTTGTGTTGAAGATGCCTGTAAACTGACTTTGTACTGTATTTGAACTATCTCCGGATAGTTATACTACAAGTTAGTAAGATTTGTGACTTGTCACTTTGGCTTAAGAGAGTGGTGAAGTTGAATGGAATTTTTCCAGAAAGGATTATGTCATCACTGCATTGTCCATTTCAGGCAAACAATCTGCAAATCTTGTCACCCTCATGTAAGAAGCTTGTCTCTGTCACAAAAAAATTATTAGATACGGATGTGCTAGCCAGGGGACCCCAGAGATGAGCAGATGAGAGTCTGCCAGTCTAACACACGATACTTTCCCAGCAAATGCTGCTACCCATTTACAGCTGGGTGGATGAAGACAGAAGAACTGGAGTTATGTGAGGCGGTACATCTGCTGTTAAAGTTTTACCAAATCCCAATGTGGATCTGTACCAGATCCAGTGCGGTGACCCTGAGTGACTGGGGACAGCCCATTGAACAACAACAATCGTTTCAAGTTTCTTAAGACAATAGATCATTTTCTGAAGAAATATTTTATTGAGTGTTTCGAGAGGGTCCAGAAAGTGAATCATTATTTCATGTCATTGTTTCATTATGCTCCATGCCTTTAAAAAAAAAGTAGAGAAAGAGAGAATCCCAGCAGTCATGGGGCCTGAGGCAGTGCACACCCTGGATAGGATGGCAAAATATAATTTATATTTAGAATTAATTTGATTCATGATTACAAGATAAGACATAAAGGTGAATTATTTGAAGCAGTTGTTCCATTTAGCGTTTGGAGTATTTCAAAACAAAGTGTTTGTTTATTATTCGTGAAGCAATTGGTCCATTACGCTCAAAATTTGTAAAGCGCTTTGAGCGTCTGATGCAGATGGAAAAGCGCTACATAAATGCAATCCATTTACCATTTAAAATTTCAAGTGTTGTTTGTGCCATCACTTAAAAAAAATATATGTTCCCAAAGTGTTTTAACTGCCAGCATTTTAATCAGGAGGGAAATTTCATGAACTTTTGCAAGTTCTTTCATGTTTTATGGTGCATTTTTTACTTGTGTATCTTTTTGAAGTCTTCAGGTTGAGCTCAGAGTGAAGGAACTGAGTCAGTCACCGCACAACCAGCTCTGGATTCTCCAACAATCTTGCTTTTCTCTAAAATTGTATGCAGTACAGTCACACTGTGTATACACATCGACCACTGTTTATTTTTGTGGACTGTGTGCTGTCACATAAACACTGCTCTTCTGTTGCTACGTGACTTTAGAGAGCCCTCAAATGTGCCACAAAGTTGGCATTTTGCTTTTTTTGCACAATATGCTGTGGGCCTTAAACAGAGTATCTTTCCATGGTGCCTGAAAAAGAAACATTCTTTTTCTGTGTAGACCAAAAATACACACCGGTAGGTGCACATTGTGTTTCATTTGTTGGCTTTAACTTCAGCTGCACATAATGAATCTCTCAAATGTGAGCGACTGAAGTTGCAAAAGGACAGAAGGCGCCCAGATACCTGTCACCCTTTTCATCCAGAGGTATTTGCACCCTTACCACACAAGCTTACACACACACACACACACACACACACAGACATACACATACTAGATACAGTCAATGTCCACTTCATAAGGTATACTTGTTCAGCTGTTCATTATAACAAATGTCTCAACAGTCAATCATGTGGCAGAAATATTATCCATGTAGGTATATAAACACAGTGAAGATGATCTGCTGAAGGTCAATCCAACCATCAGAATGGGGGAAAAAAGGTAATTTAGGTGATTTGGAATGGGTTACAGTTGTTGCTGTCAGATGAGTTGGCTTGAGTATTTCAGAAATAGTGTATCTACTGGCATTTTCATGCACAGTTCCCTCTTGGTAGTGGTGGAAAACCCTGGCTTTAGTGAGTAAAGTTCTATTTGTTCCATTCACAAACTAAACCAGCTGATTCCGGTTAGTTCAACTCTTCAGACAGGTAGAGGAGCTTATCAGTGAAATCACCTGTTTTAGCTACACGGGTAGAAGCAACACCTACAGGGGTGGTGGCCAAGTGGTTAAGTGCACTTGTTTCCAGTATGGCAGTTTTGTGGTTCAAACCCCACACCTACCCATTCCCCCTGTAACAAGGAGTTGCACCAGGAAAGGCATCCAGTGTAAACCTTGTGCCAAATCAACAGGTAGATCCATCTCAGATCTGCTGTGGCAACCCTGAGTGAAAACAACGGAGCAGCTGAAGGACAATGGACCAAAAAAGAAAAACATTCAGTGAGCGGCAGTTGGAGATAGAGAATGGCCAGACTCTTACAAGCTGATTGAAAGGAGCAATTAACTCAAATGACCACTCATTAGAACTAAGGTATGCTGTAAAAAAGCAGTTCTGAGCCATCAAACCTTAAAACAGATGGGCTACACCAGAAGAACACTGCACCAGATGCTACTCCTGTCAGCAGCATAGATTCATGCTGCATTGTACCAACAATTCAAACTGGTGGTCATGGTGTAATGTGCATAATGCTCATGCTCCAATTTTCCTTTGGAGTGACAAAAGACAGGTTTCCATTACCATCCAAATTGCAGAATTTGAAGTATATAATTGAAAATATGCTTAATGGAAAGGCATGTATTTTGGGAAAAACCCTGAAATATTACAAAAACGTTTTATGCGTGTATGAGATAGTTTTTCGGGCAATTCAAGAAAGTATTATTTCCAAGATTTGGAGTGGTAAATATCAGAGGCAGTACAGTTTTGGTGACAGATGGTGAGATGATTTGGGCATGTGCAGGTGGGATGGGAGTGGGGTATATTTGGAGAAGGATGTCTGAGTTGATGGAGCTACCAGGTAGGAGGAGAAGAGGGAGGCCAAAGAGGAGATTCATGTATGTGATAAGAGAGGACATGTAAGTTGTTGTGTGATGGAGGAAGATGAATAGGACAGGGTGAAATGGAGATAATTCATCTGCTGTGGCTACCCCTAATGGAAGCAGTCAGAAAAAGTAGTAGTAGTTGTAGTTTGGTGTAGCAATTGCATGATGCTGTCATGTCAATATGGGCCAAAACCACTGAGGAATGTTTACAGCACCTTGCTGAATCAATGCAGTTGAAGCAGTTATGAAGACCAAAGGGAGCCCAACACTTTGCTGATGCAGTGTACCTAATGCACTGACTGTGGCATGTCCTCACCATTACACAGTAAAACAATCTATTATCTATTGATTCTGTCCTTTTATTTGAAGTATATTATATACAATTATAGACTTTTGATGAGGTGTCCCAATGATTATGCAGACCTGGTCAGGATGGGGTTCACCTCGCCCACCCCATCCTGGACAGACACAAACCTCCTAATAGACACAAACCTGTCTTCTGCCATCTTGTCAACAAACTGACAGCCAAAGTAGGCGTTGTATTGCATTATCTGATTGGTCGTTATCGATAGAAGGTGTCACTCGATTAGCTGGCACTACGTTGCACACAAGGTACTCGTTTTGCACGCCCTCTACTCGGCTCCACCAGCAGTCAACTCTGCATGTGGTACAGCCATGGAGCTGTATATGAGTACTAGAGCGCGCACTCCCAGTGCTGCACACTAAACAAAATCGTCCCTTCATGGACAGCGACATGACATCTCCTAACCGGGCAAAATATTGATGAAGTACCCGGATGTTAATGCATTTTCAATGGAGATTCGCGACTGAACACACTCAGAAAAATGCTCACAAAATACGTGTTAAAATGCCATTTTGACCTGGATATCGAGCCAGTAAAACTAATTACATTAAATTATGTCAGGAAAGTATTGAACTTCTAACTCAAGTTTAGTTTTATCCGCGACCCGACTCCGGATAAAGCGGAAGAAAAATGGAAGTATTAAACTTACTCTGACACACACACATCCCCAAATATTAGTGTTGAAAGTTACACGGATCTGCGCTGTTACGCTACGCTGCTAGGCTGAGGTGCTGCTGTGTTCAACGCAGCGCAGCTCCTAAAACCATTACAATACATTTATATATATATTTTTTACACAATTATCCTTTATTGACCGAGTTTCATTCATGAAGTCAGTGGTGTGGGTACACATCTGTATGTGTGGGTGTGACTGTGAGCGGCATAGCGAGGGTCATTATAATCTCATTATTTTAAGGTGCAAATTAAAAAAAAAATCCCCAGTCTTGTCGAACAATTTTAATCACTAACGACAAGTATTTTAACTAGACATTGGTCTAGCAGTGGAAAATATCAACTAGACATAAGTGAAGAGTTAATGGTCCGTGTCATCGGGTGACACGGCAGGAAACATACAGCTGTTTATCATCCAAATATCACGGACAAAGTGACAAGGATAACCAAAACCACTTACTTATGGAAGGAAATATTGTCTCCCTTGTTCCTCCGTTTGTGGCTTTGCCAACATGCGCAGCTTTCCGGCATATTCCACCTGCTTCTTGAACTTCTATGCACGCTAATCACTAACTTGCCCGGAATTAAAATGGCGATCACGCCTCCTTGTCGGCACACGGCTCAGCGCTACTGCGCTTTCTAGTTCTTATATACAGCTCCATGGGTACAGCTCAGAAAGTGGCGAATGGGCCATTCAGAAGTTGGCAAAATCCCATACCATATAATAATGATGTATATGATCCTTTCTTTAGGAGAACTCAATGGAGTGTGGAGGAGCTGTGTTTCTGACCCCGTCTTTTGCAGCACGACTGCTTTGCGTCCTCCTGGCACTGTTCCCTAGGTGACCGGAGTTGGCCACATCTCTCCATCTACTGACTGACTCAGATCGGCTTGGCTCAGCATGCAAAAGAATCTCTACGAGGCCTCAGATACCAATAACAAAATAAAGATCATGTCTCCACAAAAGTTGTGTGCAATTCCAAAGTCCACTTCCCCTACGGCCCTCCAGCTTCCTCCCCGTCAGGTCCTTACTTGGAAGGATTAACATCGGATTGTTTTTGCAGCTGCTAAGTAGTAACCAATAAGGTGCTTTAGCAGTACGAGAGGAGCTGCACAAAGGGTTTTTATTTGTTCAAATTTTAAAAAAAAGAAAAAAAAAGGTAGTAACCTGATTCTAAAAATGCATTTAAGACCTAAAAAAACATGCGAGTGGGACAGTAATAACCACTGACTCAGTTCAATCCTTCCCAGTAGCAGCTAAGGGTCTGTATCTGGGCTTGGAACTGGGCATTAGAACTGCATAATGGTGGTGAATGACAGACACACCTTCCCCTGGTCTACGTAGAGTTTTCATGGACCTTTATGATTCCGAAGAAAAAAAAACATTGATGATAAAGATTGACTGTGATTGGGATTGTCATGATGTTTGTCAAATGCTCCTTTTTCAAAAGGAAAAGTTACAGTGTATACATCAATTTTAAAAAAAGTTTTATTTATGATTTGCAAGTGGTACCTATAAACTGTGACTTTGAGATTTTGAGTCCTCTGATGTGAGTGGTTGTTAATATTTGAGCTTTGCCTTATTGAACGATATTAGTCCTGTTTGTGTACTTTTGAAATAAAACTGTGTCTAAAATTTATGCTCCTCCTGAAAACCATTTTGTTAAAAGGCAAGATTATGCAACACAGATGTAGAAAAGAACAATAGAGTTAATATGAAGCATCAGCACTCATCCCTATAGAGTGTTCGGTGGTTGCTGACATATTTGACTGATTAACACAGTGTCTGTTCTCAGTGTTTGGCTTCAAGGGAATGTTTCATTTTTGCCTCCACATAAACACAAATGTGTGCATGTGTGTGCGCGCATCTGGCATTTTCACTCTTCTGTCAATCAGACTGAACAATGATAAATGATTCAAGTGATTATAAGATGTCTGTGAACAATATTGCTTTTTCCCAGAGTAGATACAGTGGCTTGAAAATGTTTAGTAACCCTTCAGCTTTTAAACAACTTATTTTTTTTAAATAAAGGAATTTAGATGTCTCCACATTAAAATTTTTAACATTCCACCCTTAAAAGTCACAGTGAAACAAATCTGTACAACATTATACGTATATTTAATAAAAAGGCCAAAGCCAAAATAATGCAATGCATGAGTATGGCACCCATTGATATATTAAAATTAAATTGTAGCTTTTACAGTTTTTTGGGGGATGGATCTATGAACATTTGGAAGTCAATGAATATGTCTTGGAGTAAATTTATAAGAAACAGAAACTGTGTGGTACTGTATGATAGATCTGTGTGGAGTAGGTAGCTCTCAAAAACAGTGAACCCGGAAGAAGATAAGTGAGGGAAGCCACCAAGACCGTAACAACTTTGAAGGAGTTAATAACACCTGTGGCTGTTTCTGAGACTCCCAAAACCAAAGGTAACATCAATTGCTTATCTTGTCCAATCTCAGTATATCCAATTTTATGATAGAAAACAGAGGAGTGTGACTAAACATGAAAAAGTGCTGATAGGAGTGGACTTCAATGGGCATGTTGGCGAAGGGAACAGAGGTAATGAGGAAGTAATGGATAGATATGGTATCAAGGACAAGAATGCAGAAGAACAGATGGTAGTTGATTTTGCAAAAAGGATGGAAATGGCTGTAGTGAATACCGACTTTTAGAAAAGGGAGAAGCACAGGTTGACATGAGTGGAGAAAGGGGCACACAGGTGGACTACATTCTTTGTAGGAGATGCAAGCTAAAAGAAATTGGAGACTAAGGTGGTGGCAGGAGAGAGTGTAGCTTGACAGCAAAGGGTGGTGATTTGTAGGATGGCTTTAGAGGTTAAGAAGAAGAGGAGAGTGAGAGCTCAAAGGATCAGATGATGGAAGCTGACAGAGGAAGACTGTTGTGTTAAATTCAGGTGAGAGAGGCACTGAATGGAGGGGAGACAATTTTGGACAACTGGAAAAGTACTGCAGATGTAGTGAGGGAGACACCTACGAAGGTACTGGGTGAGACATCTGGACAGCAGAAAGAAAATGAGAATTGGTGGTGGAACAAACATGTCCAGGAAAGCATCAGGAGAAAGAGATTGGTGAAAAAAATTTGGGATAGTCACAGAGATGAAGAAAGACAGGAGTACGATGAAGCGGCATGCGATTGGCATGGCAAAAGCGAAGGAAAACACATATTGTGAGCTGTACAAGAAGTTGAATAGTAGGGAAGGAGAAAAGGCCAGATTGGCCAATTGGCCAAACAGAGTGACAGAGCTGTAAAGAATGTGCAGCAGGTTAGTGATAAAGCATACAGATGGTAAAGTGCTGAGAAGTGAGGAGTGTGTTGAGAAGGTGGAGGGAATACTTTGAGGAGCTGATGAATGAAGAAAATGAGAGAAAAAAGGCTGGAAAGTAAATTAGGAAGTGTAAGAGATTAAGGATGAAGCAAAGGCAGCTATGAAGAAGAAGAAGAGTGGAAAGGCCGTTAGTTCAGATTACATTCCAGTGAAGGCATGGGAATGTCTAGGAGAGATTGCAGTGAAGTGTCTAACCCAATTGTTTAATAAAATCTTGGTGAGAGGATGCCTGAGGAGTGGAGACGAAGTGTGCTGGTTCAAGGATGATGTGCAGAGGTGCAGTAACTACAGAGGCATAAAGTTGGTCAGCCACAACATTATGGGAAAGAGTGGTAGGCGCTAGGCTTAGAAAACAGGTGAATATCTGTGAGCAGCAATATGGTTTCATGCTGAGAAAGAGCACAACATATGCAACATTTTATGTTGCTTTTTAATTATGTTTGTGAAGCGCCTAGATTTAGCGCCATATAAATTAATACATTTGATTTTGATTTGATGCAATGTTTGCTCGAAGAAGACTGATGGAGAAGTATAGAGAAGGTCAGAAGGAGTTACATTGTGTGTTTGTGGATTTAGAGAAAACTTATGACACTGTGCCGAGGAGAGTTGTGGTATTGTATGAGGAAGTCTGGAGTGGCAGAGAAGCATATGAGGGTAGTGCAGGACATGTACAAGGATAGTGTGACAGCGGTGAGATGTGCAGTAGAAATGACACTCATTCAAGGTGGAGGTGGGTTTGCACCAAGGATCAGCTCTGAGTCTGTTCTTGTTTGCCTTGGTGATGGACAGGAGTCTCCATGGACTATGATACTTGCAAATGGAAATATGCTCTAGAGAGAAGGGGAATGAAAGTCGGTAGGAGCAAGACTGAGCACGTGTGTGAATGAGAGGGAGGCCAGTGGAATAGTGCGGTGACAACGAGCTGGAGTGATGAAAGTTGAGTTTAAAAACTTGGGGTCAGCTGTCCAAAGTAATGGCGAGTGTGGTAGAGAGGCGAAGAAGAGAGTACAGGCAGGGTGGAGAAAGGTGGCAGGAGTGATTTGTAATCAAAGTATAGCTGCAAGAGTGAAGGGGAAAGTCTGCAAGACAGTAGTGAGACCAGCTATGTTGTGCGGCTTAGAGACGGTGGCACCAACAAAAAGACAGGACAGAGAGCTGGAGGTGGCAGAGTTGAAGATGATGTGATTCTCTTTGGAAGTGAAGAGAATGGACACCATTACCCTTACCAAAAAGTAGTACATGCAAGTATGTTTCAAGTATACTTCCAGTTTACTTTTTATATACTTATCAGTACTACTTTTTGCTAAGGGTAGGAATGAAATATCAGAGGGCCAGCTCAGGTGGGACAGTTTGGAGACAACATCAGAGAGGCAGTCTGGTTTAGACATGTGCAGAGGAGGGACCCAGGTTATATAGGGAGAAGGATGCTGAGGATGGAGCCACCAGACAGGAGGAGGAGAGGGAGGCCAAAGAGGAGGTTTATGGATGTGGTGAGGATGTTTGGTGTGACAGAAGTTAAAGAGGACAAGCTAAGATTGATCTGCTGTGGCGACCCCAAACGGAAGCAGCCGAAAAAAGAAGATATAAAACAGAAAATTATCAAATATTCATTTTACAAATTTGAAAACTTTTGTTATATATAAATAAATACTTTTCAAAATAGAAAATGATTATCAACAAATTCTACAGTTGGTGGTGCGTGCTGTTGTGTACAGAGAATTTTGAAATGTTAAAAAAAATTGTAGCAGGAGGAAGAATATAATATGTGTTTTAGGATATGTGAAATCATCACTTGTGAATAATTTTACCTCAAATACCGGGGACACCACCTATGACTGAATGATATGTATGTACATACATTTGGATTACTTAACATAGCATTAACATTTTCTCACTTTTCTCTCCTGTGTAAACACTCTCAAAGTTCAAACCTTAGTAGAAAAATAAGTAGAATGAATGATTATTATTATTATTATTTATTATTTATTATTGATTATTATTATAGAATGAAACCAAAGATCAAAACCTGTTTTCAGGTCCAAACATTTTTTTGAGAAATAAAAATAGAATGTTTTCCTATAAATAATTATGATGGCTTTTAGAACTAACAAATTTAATTTTAATGATCAACCTGCGAGGTTGGACACATAAGAAATTATTAATAGTGACTCACCAGTATTTGACAGTTCCTCTGACCACGCCTCTTTGTCCTGGCACCGCTCCGCTGTAGCGTCTTTTTCCACTGAGTGAAGAACACAGTTATGGGTAGTTGTTGGCACTCTTTTTTCTTCTGGGCGAGAAGATTATAAACAGACACATGCAGAACACAATGCACATGCTCTCCCTTCGCTCACTGCCTCTGGTGTTACCGTTGCGGGATACGGATGCGGGCCCCGCAAAGAATCCAAGTCATTAAAAAGATGCAAACCTCTCTCAGTGGTCACGGAGTTCTGTGGCTGCGGTTACCAAGACCATGCAGCGCTGCGGATTTTTCTGCAAGAAGTCTCGCTTACCAAGCCTGCAGACTCGGTAAGTGTATCGGAGGCAGTGAGAGCAATCGCGGTGATGCCGACCGGTGCCGCGACCTGCCCACCTGATAAGGACACAGAACACAATGTGCTGTTAAAAAAAAAAGAAGATGATGCATGCAAAATTGCACTAAAAAAATCTGCGAAACTGCGAGGCCGCGAAACTGTGAGGCCGCGAAAGGTGAACTGCGTTATAGCGAGGGACCACTGTATTTATTAACGGGAGATATTGTTAATGAAGGTAAATAGAATTAAAATAAATCCACTCTGTTTTTATCTGACACCGTAGCCCGGTCTTACTTTGGAGGCGCTGTGCAGATCGGTCTCCGAAGGTCATGTGCTGTGAATCGTCTCATTTTCAGTCGATAATCCATCCATCACACAGCTGCTTCAGAGACCTTGACAAAGAGACTCTGCTGGTCACCCCGCCCCGTTTCGTGGGTTACCGGGGACGCTTTCCATTGTTAGGCTGTGACTTGTGGCGGCAGTTCAAATTGCTGTTGATGTCTCAGCTGACCTGGGTGTTTTATCTCTGCAGTGCTTGTAGTCTGGGATCGTCAGAATAAAGGCTGTCTTTATTATTCTATTTGCCAAAACAAAAATTCGTCTTTCGTCGTCGTCTTTGGAAGCCAGATCAAATCACACAACTCAATACAAAAATAGCTGACTTTGTAAGAAAAATTTTTGCGAGATGAATTTGGAGTTCAAGAAGAAAAAGGTTTTAACTTGAAAAATCGCAAAAGGAAGTTAAATGCGCTTGCACGTTTAACTTTACAAAAGGTATCTGTAGAAAAAAGGAAAAAGGAATTTCTTGTTGGTGCACACAAAAAGAAATAAGTTTACACAGCTTGTGGTTGCAGACAAAGGGTCATAATTTTGGACAGCTAGGCCGCGTCTCAAGACCCAAGAAACGACAAAGAGAAGAAGAGAGTAAGGGTGCGTAAGAGAAAGCACCGAAGGAAGAGGACGATTCCCTGGGGGCGCCTGCTTTTAAAGGGTTAAAAGCTCCACCCCCAGGAATTTCTGGGTACTGTAGTTTTCTTCTTCGTTCCTTTGTCTAGTTTTATAATAAATCAGCGTCTGTTATTCTTAAATTCCTGCTTACAAACCAAGCAAGTCCTGTATTGCAAAACTCTAGTAAACAATGTCCTCAGAACTATCACATACACGATTATATCTGAAAAAGGCACATTGGATAAACTTTCTACAATCTATGATCAGAGCACAAACTACCAGATATATCAATTTCATGTGTGAGGTTAATCACGTTTGTTTCCTTTTCCTCTTTTTTTCTGCTGGTTGCAACAGCAAAGTACAACTTTTTAAAGGTGGTTAAACTTTATAATACTGTACAAATTAGCTACATGCCCTTCCCCAATTTGTCCAACAGGGGTCACTCTTGGTTCACGGACTGGAAGGGACTGTGTTTTGGATTTCATTGTAAAATATTATATGTGTCAATCCTGCATCGATTTGAGCCAGACAAACTGCAGTGTGATTCCCAAGTTCAATCAATCAACTTTTTTCTTATATAGCGCCAAATCACAACAAACAGTTGCCCCAAGGCGCCTGACCCCAAGTTGATGGCAGTCATCTGTGGTATGGTTTTACATGAATCTTGTTGTAAAGGCATATAGTTTAGACTTTGGGAAAAGTAGGTCTTTCTGGGGTCTGTGTTGTTTTAGATGAGAAAGGAGTTGGCAACATCTGGTTTCGGACTGATAAGGGGATTCACAGCTCCGTGAGGAATGCACTTTAGAGAATCTTAAATCCTGTTAGTGGTGGGGGTTGATGACAGTTGGCCATCCTGTGCTATGGTCAGGAAAGCCTCCTTTTGGCAACTTGATATTTCCCAGGTCTTGAGCTGTCTTTGAAGAAATTTTATGACTTTTGCTTAATGCAAACTTAGGAGATTGTTGAATGCAGGCTCCTCGCAACAAAATCGTTCACACACAAATGTCATGCTATGTGGCATGATCTAATCTCCAACACTACATGCAGCTCAAGTGGATTAAAGAAGTGCACAGAGCGAGTGGTGACTTCAGCAGATCGCATCAGAGCGCAGCTCATCTGAAGGATTATAACATGAAGTTAAATCTGTTATAAACATACTTTAACAGCTGCAAACAAGAAGGAAAGAACACACAACTGTTTTATCAAGCCTTTTTAGATGGCTCAAAATGCTTTCTGCAGCTTGTTAGGCACACACGTGCGCGCGAACGGCTCCGGCTGCAGCCTCCTCTGTGATTCAGGAAGTGATTACAGCCATTTTCAGCGGCCAATTTGCAGAAAAAAGGAGGCTAATCCACCACGAAATAATTATTTTATATACGCACTGTCCAGCGCAGAGCACGTGGCACCCGGTAGAACAAAGAATAGCATCCAGCTGTGAACACAGCGTGTGGTATTCTCACGACACAGTTCATGCTATTGCGTAAGTCTCAGGCATGCTCGTGTCAGTGCACCTTTATTTACCGGCACTTAGGAGGTTAGGTTTTTGTTGCCATTTGTCTGTTTGCTAGTAGTAATATGTCTATGAACAAGCAAAGCTCTTCAGGATCTCACCATGTCATTTTGGTCCTTCAGAATTTTATTCAGTAAATTCTTCTGGAGAGCATTAGCATAGCTACAGCCGTCTTAACCCCTGCCACTTTAAGCATTTTCTTTATTTGCATTCTCACAAGCCTGGAAAGAGAGTCCTCACCATCTCATTTATGTCCATCACACTTTATTTTCAGTAAATATGCTGGGAACATAAGCATGGCAAAAAAATCTTTTGCTTCTGGTGGGCTTTGCTCCCCAGACTCCATAACTATGGCCCTCTTAATCGCCACCTTTTTAAGTGTTTCCTTTACTTGCAACTCGCATGCCTGGAAAAGTCCTCACCATGTAATTTAGGTCCTTCAAACTTCAAAGACCTGTTAGTCCGCCTCTAAAAAGTCCACCTCCACTCCACTTATTATTCCAAATTAGAAGCACCTATTTGAGGTTGTTTGCCGCATAAAGACACCTGTCCACCCCACACAATCAGTAAGACTCCAACTACTAACATGGCTAAGACCAAAGAGCTGTCCAAAGACACCAGAGACAAAATTGTAGACCTCCACAAGGCTGGAAAGGGCTACGGGGCAATTGCCAAGCAGCTTGGTGAAAAAATATCAACTGCTGGAGCAATTATTAGAAAATGGAAGAAGCTAAACATGACTGTCAATCTCCCTCGGACTGGGGCTCCATATGAGATCCCACCTCGTGGTGTATCAATGATCCTAAGAAAGGTGAGGAATCAGCCCAGAACGGCACGGGAGGACCTGGTCAATGACCTGAAGAGAGCTGGCACCACTGTTTCCAAGGTTACTGTGGGTAATACACTAAAACGTCATGGGTTAAAATCATGCATGGCACGGAAGGTTCCCCTGCTTAAATCAGCACACGTCCAGGCCTGTATTAAGTTTGCCCATGACCATTTGGATGATCCAGAGGAGTCATGGGAGAAAGTTATGTGGTCAGATGAGACCAAAATAGAATTTATGGGCCTAATTCCACTTGCTGTGTTTGGACGAAGAAGAATGCTGAGTGCCATCCCAAAAACACCATCCCTACTGTGAAGCATGGGGGTGGACGCATCATGTTTTGGGGGTGTTCTTCTGCACATGGGACAGGACGACTGCACTGTATTAAGGAGAGGATGACCAGGGCCATGTATTGCGAGATTTTGGGGAACAACTTCCTTCCCTCATTTAGAGCACTGAAGATGGGTTGTGGATGGGTCTTCCAACATGACAATGACCCGAAGCACACAGCCAGGATAACCAAGGAGTGGCTCCGTAAGAAACATATCAAGGTTCTGGAGTGGCCTACCCAGTCTCCAGACCTAAACCCAATAGAAAATCTTTGGAGGGAGCTCAAACTCTGTGTTTCTCAGCGACAGCCCAGTAAGTTGACTGATCTAGAGAAGATCGATGTGGAGGAATGGGCCAAAATCCCTGCTGCAGTGTGTGCAAACCTGGTGAAAAACTACACGAAACATTTGACCTCTGAAATTGAAAACAAAGGCTATTGTAGCAAATATTTACATTGATTTTCGCAGGTGTTCAAATACTTATTTGCAGCAGTAGCATACAAATAAATTATTAAAAAGTCATACATTGTGATTTCCGGATTTTTTTTTTTTAGATTGTCTCTCACAATGGACATGCACCTAAGATGAAAATTTCAGACCCATTCATGATTTCTAAGTGGGAGAGCTTGCGAAATCGCAGGGTGTTCAAATACTTATTTTCCTCACTGTGTGTATATGTATGTGTGTGTATATATATATATATATATATATATATATATATATATATATATATATATATATATATATATATATATATATACGAGGTCTGTCCAAAAAGTATCGGACCTCTTTATTTTTTGCAAAAACCATATGGATTTGAATCACATGTGATTGCATCAGCCAAGCTTGAACCTTCGTGCGCATGCATGAGTTTTTTCACGCCTGTCGGTTGCGTCATTCACCTGTGAGCAGGCTTTGTTTGAGCAGTGGTCCACCCCTCTCGTCGGATTTTTATTGCGAATAAATGTCTGAACGATTTGGAGCTTTGCTGCATCAAATTTTTCCAGAAACTGTGAGAGACCTCCAGCTGGACACCATTCGGAAAATTTAGATGGCTTTCAGCAACGATTTTATGGGGATTACACAGATTAAGGAGTGCTCCAGCCGGTTTAAAGACAGCCCACAGCTGCTGAGAGCGCGCCACGCTCCGAGCGCTGATCGACAGGCTCAAACCCCGCTGAAACAACCAGATAATTTCCAGCGTGAAGGCTTTGTTGATCCGGGACGTCGTCTGACTTTCACAAAAAAAGCAGAATGCGTGGACATCAGCACTTTTTCAGCACATTCTACTGTTTACAGTAGTTTTGTTTATGGAAAGAGAAGCGGAGGATTGCACCACCGTGCCGCTCATGGCGCGGGACAAAACCACCTCCGTGTTGGTCTCACAGGATGGCTTTCAGGTGGCTTTCAGACGGCTTCCAGTTGCTTTTCAGTCATGTGAGTATCCGAGAAATTGTGCATGAGCTGGACATGCCCCAACATGTCCTGTGAGGCTTCATCACGGCGTTGCTTTGCACCATGCGGCTCCGCCACGACACGCAGAATTCCTCCGTACGTCTCTCTCAATGTGCCGAAAAAGTGCTGATGTCCACGTCTTCCGCAATTCCTGTGCTAGTCAGATGACATACCGGATTAAGACAGCGTCCAGTTTAGAAATGAACGGCACATTCCACTGTTACAGGAGTTTTTGTCATGGAAAGAGGAGCGGAGGAATTCCGCACATCGCGGCGGAGCCGCATGGTGCAAAGCAACGCCGTGATGAAGCCTCACAGGACATGTTGGGGCATGTCCAGCTCATGCACAATTTCTCTGATACTCACATGACTGAAAAGCAACCAGAAGCCGTCTGAAAGCCACCTGAAAGCCGTCCTGTGAGACCAACACGGAGGTGGTTTTGTCCCGCACCATGAACGGCACAGTGGTGCAATCCGCCGCTTCTCTTTCCATGGAAAAAAACTCCTGTAACAGTAGAATGTGCCGAAAAAGTGCTGATGTCCACGTCTTGCCTTTTTTGTGAAAGTCAGACGACGTCCCGGATCAACAAAGCCTTCACACTGGAAATGATCTGGTTGTTTCAGCGGGGTTTGAGCCTGTCGATCGGTGCTCGGAGAACGGCGCACTCTCAGCAGCTGTGGGCGATCTTTAACCCCTTAACACCCGAATTTATATAGCTGTATATAAAAAAATGTTTTGTGTGTGTTTTTGCCTTTAAGTAGATGGTAAATAATGTTGAGATTATTAATTTCACTTTTGCACAAAAACTAGATAGTAATATTGGGTATTCTGGTAATGACTTTATGTTATAATGTTGTAATAATAATGATGGTATGTTGCAAATTTGCGACAACGGGTATACAGGTCAATTTAGACATTCAGACATTTAGACATTCAGACATTTATTCGCAATAAAAATCCGACGAGAGGGGTGGACCACTGCTCACACAAAGCCTGCTCACAGGCGAATGACGCAACCGACAGGCGTGAAAAAACCCACGCATGCGCACGAAGGTTCAAGCTTGGCTGATGCAATCACACGTGATTCAAATCCATATGGTTTTTGCAAAAAATAAAGAGGTCCGATACTTTTTGGACAGACCTCGTATATATATATATATATATATATATATATATATATATATATATATATATATATATATATATATATATATATATATACACACACATACATATACACACAGTGAGGAAAATAAGTATTTGAACACCCTGCGATTTCGCAAGCTCAGATGGTGGGTAAAAGGAGGAGGAAAAAATAGAATCAAAACCCCGATAAGGGTCCAATCCTGACAGTGATTGCACACTTTGCTGCTTTCAGTCCTTCATCTCTCGTCATATTTTAATAGTTTTTACAGTGCATATGCAGATAACATTTTGATAATGGATCAAATCAACTTCAACTTCAATCAACTTTTTTCTTGTATAGCGCCAAATCACAACAAACAGTTGCCCCAAGGCGCTCCACATTGAAAGGCAAGGCCATACAATAATTATGAAACACAGTCTAAAGCAACATAACCAAGGGATGGTCCAGGGTCACCCGATCCAGCCCTAACTATAAGCCTTAGCGAAAAGGAAAGTTTTAAGCCTAATCTTAAAAGTAGAGAGGGTATCTGTCTCCCTGATCTGAATTGGGAGCTGGTTCCACAGGAGAGGAGCCTGAAAGCTGAAGGCTCTGCCTCCCATTCTACTCTTACAAACCCTAGGAACTACAAGTAAGCCCGCAGTCTGAGAGCGAAGCGCTCTAATGGGGTAATATGGTACTATGAGGTCCCTAAGATAAGATGGGACCTGATTATTCAAAACCTTATAAGTAAGAAGAAGAATTTTAAATTCTATTCTAGCATTAACAGGAAGCCAATGAAGGGAGGCCAACACGGGTGAGATATGCTCTCTCCTGCTAGTCCCCGTCAGTACTCTAGCTGCAGCATTCTGAACCAACTGAAGGCTTTTTAGGGAACTTTTAGGACAACCTGATAATAATGAATTACAATAGTCCAGCCTAGAGGAAACAAATGCATGAATTAGTTTTTCAGCATCACTCTGAGACAAGACCTTTCTGATTTTAGAGATATTGCGTAAATGCAAAAAGGCAGTCCTACATATTTGTTTAATATGCGCTTTGAATGACATATCCTGATCAAAAATAACTCCAAGATTTCTCACAGTATTACTAGAGATCAGGGAAATGCCATCCAGAGTAACGATCTGGTTAGACACCATGCTTCTAAGATTTGTGGGGCCAAGTACAATAACTTCAGTTTTATCTGAGTTTAAAAGCAGGAAATTAGAGGTCATCCATGTCTTTATGTCTGTAAGACAATCCTGCAGTTTAGCTAATTGGTGCGTATCCTCTGGCTTCATGGATAGATAAAGCTGGGTATCATCTGCGTAACAATGAAAATTTAAGCAATACCGTCTAATAATACTGCCCAAGGGAAGCATGTATAAAGTGAATAAAATTGGTCCTAGCACAGAACCTTGTGGAACTCCATAATTAACTTTAGTCTGTGAAGAAGATTCCCCATTTACATGATCAAACTGTAATCTATTAGACAAATATGATTCAAACCACCGCAGCGCAATGCCTTTAATACCTATGACATGCTCTAATCTCTGTAATAAAATTTTATGGTCAACAGTATCAAAAGCAGCACTGAGGTCCAACAGAACAAGCACAGAGATAAGTCCACTGTCCGAAGCCATAAGAAGATCATTTGTAACCTTCACTAATGCTGTTTCTGTACTATGATGAATTCTAAAACCTGACTGAAACTCTTCAAATAGACCATTCCTCTGCAGGTGATCAGTTAGCTGTTTTACAACTACCCTCTCAAGAATCTTTGAGAGAAAAGGAAGGTTGGAGATTGGCCTATAATTAGCTAAGATAGCTGGGTCAAGTGATGGCTTTTTAAGTAATGGTTTAATTACTGCCACCTTAAAGGCCTGTGGTACATAACCAACTAACAAAGATAGATTGATCATATTTAAGATTGAAGCATTAAATAATGGTAGGACTTCCTTGAGCAGCCTGGCAGGAATGGGGTCTAATAAGCATGTTGATGGTTTGGATGAAGTAACTAATGAAAATAACTCAGACAGAACAATCGGAGAGAAAGAGTCTAACCAAATACCGGCATCACTGAAAGCAGCCAAAGATAACGATACATCTTTGGGATGGTTATGAGTAATTTTTTCTCTAATAGTCAAAATTTTGTTAGCAAAGAAAGTCATGAAGTCATTACTAGTTAAAGTTAATGGAATACTCAGCTCAATAGAGCTCTGACTCTTTGTCAGCCTGGCTACAGTGCTGAAAAGAAACCTGGGGTTGTTCTTATTTTCTTCAATTAGTGATGAGTAGAAAGATGTCCTAGCTTCACGAAGGGCTTTCTTATAGAGCAACAAACTCTTTTTCCAGGCTAAGTGAAGATCTTCTAAATTAGTGAGACGCCATTTCCTCTCCAACTTACGGGTTATCTGCTTTAAGCTACGAGTTTGTGAGTTATACCACGGAGTCAGACACTTCTGATTTAAAGCTCTCTTTTTCAGAGGAGCTACAGCATCCAAAGTTGTCTTCAATGAGGATGTAAAACTATTGACAAGATACTCTAACTCCCTTACAGAGTTTAGGTAGCTACTCTGCTCTGTGTTGGTATATGACATTAGAGAACATAAAGAAGGAATCATATCCTTAAACCTAGTTACAGCGCTTTCTGAAAGACTTCTAGTGTAATGAAACTTATTCCCCACTGCAGGGTAGTCCATCAGGGTAAATGTAAATGTTATTAAAAAATGATCAGACAAAAGGGAGTTTTCAGGGAATACTGTTAAGTCTTCTATTTCCATACCATAAGTCAGAACAAGATCTAAAATATGATTAAAGTGGTGGGTGGACTCATTTACTTTTTGAGCAAAGCCGATAGAGTCTAATAATAGATTAAATGCAGTGTTGAGGCTGTCATTCTCAGCATCTGTGTGGATCAAATACATTTGGCAGAAAAAAAATTCAGAGGAAATTTTGACCTGGTCATTAATGAGGTGCAGGTCCCAATGTAGGATTCCCATAGATGTTCTGTGCCTCCTGACTGTAACTAATCCATTATATACATATGGCTCACATCGGATAAACGTCCTGTCTGATTACAATGTATTTCCATTAAAAACCCTGAGCAGTCTGGACGTGCAGAGGTACAAATTAAAGTTCAGCTCTGACACTTGCCGATTTGTGGAAAGTGGGATCGGAGTCATTTCTGTGATTAAAAGTCTGACCATTTATTTTTTCAAACCGTGTTCAGACTGGGACCTGAAGCCTAACATGTAGCTGTTAAATCAGACACAAAAGGCTGTGATTTGACAGTTTTCTCCTTTTAGTCCTTCATCTCCCATCACGTTATATGGTGGCACGCTGATAAATGAATCAGAAAAGTCTGCACATTTACAACACAAAGTCGGTAAAAGCGGAAAATGTACAGCTTACCTTTGATTTGGAGGTGGTGATTGTAGAAAGAAAAGCTCGTTGAGGATTAAATTAGTCCATAATAAAGTATAATCCAGAGACTGAGAACTTTAAAACCGTCACGCACGTCATTGCATGACATGGAGTTACAGAGCTGCAGCTGCATAAATCAGGCTTTAAATTAATTAAATAAATCATCATAAATTGTAAAATTATGTAAATTTGATAGCTTAACTATTTTTATATTTATTTTGATAGTACCTGTACCTGGATGTGTTGCTGTATGTGGTTAAATGATTTTTTAAAAAATGTTGAAAACATTAAAGGTCCATTCAGTAGTTCAGCGCAGTTGGACCCAAAATGACACCATGTTCTGAGTTGACGCCACTCTCCAAACAAGGCACTCTAAAGACAACCCTTGAGCCTGGTAACTTCCACCCTTATTACAGGATCAAAGCAAATATGAAAGAAACAGGAGCAAAAACATCACCTTTTAGGCAAGGATCAAAGATCCTGGTCCATTCTGTGTGGATTTTGCATGTGGAGTTGGTCCCCGAGTGCCAGACTGTGGCTGCCCACTGCTCCTAGTGGTTGGATTGTGTCTGAAGGAGGATTCTGATGCCACACTGTCTTTGTGTTCATACAAAGAAGCCCAGTCAGCAAAGACAGAGAAATGCCCCTGTTGGATAAAGCAGGGGACGTTTTGTGTCAGCACCAAAATCCCTGCGGTCAACAATGAGATGTGCTTCATCTCTCCCTCATTCCTCACCTCTAAACCATAAAGTTCCACTAACATCGACTTCCTCCTCTACTGACAAAGTAAAACAGAGTCCTACAGCTGTCTCATCTATAACCTCCTGTGTCACTAGTCTTGTAGTCTTGCAAAACAAGGCAAATCTCTAATCATTCCCTGTTCCTCCTCCTCTTTGTATGGTCCAAAGATTCTTGACTCACTGGTAGGTCATTTATCACTCTATTATAGGATTGGAGCGGTTTTGGGTCAAGGCACATCCAAGCCAGTCTGTGATTTCATCCTGTTTGCCAGATGAGTTGAAAGGAAATGCACAAAAGATGTGGAAAAGCAGTCTTCTTCTTTATGGGGTTGTGCCACAGTGGAGGTCCTGTTGTCACCTCCAGGCCCTGTGAGTAATAAACGCTCATGTCTTCTTTCACATAATTGTTTTCCCCACAATGTGAGGAGAAGCATAACTCACATACAAAGACATACTCATTCCAAATTTCCCCTACCCACAGCCCTGAGAACGACACATCTGACTGCCAGCTTCAGTTGGTTATCACAGCAGTATAACTATATAAGGGCAAATGCCTTGCATTATAATGAGGTGCTTACTCATAATTGTTCCAAGTGTTATGCACCACTGTCCAACACATGGCTCTGTTTCTGTGAACACTGAACCTTCTTGAGGAAAGTGGCTATTCATGGGGTATTGTTTCTCATTGAATTAATATGGGAAATATGTAGGAGTACCCCTTCAAATGTGTCCAACTTGTTTTTCTATACCTTTTACAATCACAATTACAATATACTGTTCGGGTTTCATCCTCAAAGTCCTACAGTTCTATGAGTGTGCATGTAGAAATCAGCAACAAGGAAATTTAGGAATGTTTTCAGCTTCTATGACAAAGTCCATTTTCATTGCAAGAATTTGCAGGCCATTTTAGGAGGTCCAGCAACTTTGTGTGTGTTCACCACAGAGGCCACCCTTGAAAAGTGATGTTTCTGAACCTCTTCAGAGCCAGGTAAGTCCCTGCTGGGTATATACTTCTGAGTTCATACCCAGGATTTGAAAATCCTCTTCCACGTATATTCAATTGAATACACCACAAAGACAAGATATTTAATGTTCAAACTGATAGACTTTGTTGTTTTTGTACAAATATTTGCTCATTTTGAAATGGATGCCTGCAACACGTTTCAAAAAAGTTGGGATGGGGCAACAAAAGACTGGGAAAGTTGATAAATGTTCAAAGAACATCGAATTGGAAACAGGTGAGTGTCATGACTGGGTATAAAAGGAGTATCCCTAAAGATGGGGCGAGGATCACCACTTTGTGAACAACTGTGTGAAAAAAATAGTCCAACAGTTTAAGAACAATCTTTGTCAATGTTCACTTGCAAGGAATTTAGGGATTCCATCATCTATGGTCCAAAATATAATCAGAAGATTCAGAGAATCTGGAAAACTTCCACACATAAATGGCAAGGCCAAAAACCAATATTGAATCCCCGTAACCTTCAATCCCTCAGGCAGCAGTGCATTAAAAACCGACATCATTGTGTGAAGGATCTTACTGCGTGGGCTCAGGAACACTTCAGAAAACGTGCATGTTACAACAACGTGGCTTCATAGTAAAAGAGTGCAGGTACTAGACTGCCTGCCTGCAGTCCAGACCTGTTGCCCATTGAAAATGTGTGGTGCATTATTAACACTTACTGAGGTATTGCTGGGCCGATAGCATAGATTTACATTTACACTACCTGTGTGTATCTGCCCGCAGTAACTTTATGCGTGCTTTGCATAAAGTGATGAAGTCATAGCATGCGCAACCCAAGTCCACTGATGTTAACATGAAGAGGTGAGAAGTGTGTGTTGGTCCCAATATGGATATTCCGGATGATTTTATCATGGATAGTCCAACAATGAACAGCAGCCAAAGCAGCCAGCTTGATGAAGACGGCCTGGCGAATTTGGAGAGCAGCGCGGTACCAGCCAACACGGGAAAAGTTAAAGTGAGACAACTTTTTATGTATGCGTTTGCTGGGTATCATGCATTTTGAATTGACATAAAGGCTAATCTCAATTCTACCCCTCAGCCCTTCCCCTTACCCCTTCCCCTCTGTTTTGCGTGTGCATGAGAGACAAGGGGGGTCTCAATTCTCTTTTTGGAGCGAGGCGGAGGGCTACAAACCCCTCCAAATGGAGTGTGCATCCAGATTCACTCCATTTACCGCTGTCTCCAAAGAAACAAACATGGCACCGAAAGAGCCGCACAAATGTAAGCTGCTTTCATTACAAATTACACTGTTTAGAAAGTTATAACTTGCCAAAAAACTTTACAGGCAATTGCCTATGACAACAACGTGTATGCTGCTGGATGCATGTTACGTATATTGATGTTCTGAGGAATACTGTAACTTTGCTTGTGTGCTGAGGCGTTATAATGCATATACACACGAACGCTATGATAAGACACTTTTATATCTCACAATGGAGAAAATCATGATAAAGGATAAGCATGTTAATTTGTATGTTCATAAATCTTTGGATAATATCAATCCCTGCTGTTGGATTTCAAGGTCTGTAATGTGTGTGTGGGTCTGTATCATGTGTGTATTTTGTAAACAAACAGGGAGCCCTGAACACACTCGTCTCCTAATAAAGCTAAAGCTTTCATCCAGAAAATGAGAAGTTTCATCAATGGGAGTAAGGTGGAAAATACGAGATCTGTGAGAAAAGTATCGGACCTTTTTATTTTTTTCAAAAACTATATGGGTTTGAATCACGTGTGATTACATCAGACAAGCTTGAACCCTCGTGGGCATGCGAGAGTTTTTTCACGCCTGTCGGTTACGTTATTCGCCTGTGGGCAGGCTTTGAGTGAGGAGTGGTCCAGCCCTCTGGTCGGAATTCCTTTGTCTAACAACTTGCTGAGAGACTGGCGCTTTACTTTATCAAAATTTTTTCAGAACCTGTGAGGCAGATCGAAGTGGACACCATTCGAGAAATTCAGCTGGTTTTCGGTGAAACTTTTAACGACTGATGAGAGATTATGGAGTGGTAGTGTCGCTTTAAGGACAGCCCACGGAGTGGGATGTCACGCAGCGCTCTGAGGCGCCGTCGTCAGCCTGTTTCGAGCTGAAAACCTCCAAATGTAAGCCTCTGTTGACCCAGGACGTCGTGAGAGAACAGAGAAGTTTCAGAAGAGCTCAGGATCAGCAGTTTATCCGGACATTCCACTGTTAAAGGAGATTTTGTAATGAAAGACGTGCGGACGGATTGGCGCGTCGGCAGGCAGGTGGCGCGGCACGCCGCCACAGGAAAAACACCTCCGTTGGAAGCCTTAAGGACAAGTTGGGACATCTCCAGCTGTTAAACAATTTCTCAGATACTCACTCTACTGAAAGCCATCAAAAGCCGCCTGGTTTTTACAAATGATTATCAACACGGACTTGAGGGAGCGTGCAGTTGGCATGCTGACAGCAGGAATGTCAACCAGAGCTGTTGCTCGTGTACTGAATGTTTATTTCTCTACCATAAGCCGTCTCCAAAGGCGTTTCAGAGAATTTGGCAGTACATCCAACCAGCCTCACAACCGCAGACCACGTGTAACCACACCAGCCCAGGACCTCCACATCCAGCATGTTCACCTCCAAGATCATCTGAGACCAGCCACTCGGACAGCTGCTGAAACAATCGGTTTGCATAACCGAAGAATTTCTGCACAAACTGTCAGAAACCGTCTCAGGGAAGCTCATCTGCATGCTTGTCGTCCTCATCGGGGTCTCAACCTGACTCCAGTTCGTCGTCGTAACCGACTTGAGTGGGCAAATGCTCACATTCACTGGCGTTTGGCACGCTGGAGAGGTGGTCTCTTCACGGATGAATCCCGGTTCACACTGTCCAGGGCAGATGGCAGACAGAGTGTGTGGCGTCGTGTGGGTGAGCAGTTTTCTGATGTCAATGTTGTGGATCGAGTGGCCCATGGTGGCGGTGGGGTTATGGTATGGGCAGGCGTCTGTTATGGATGAAGAACACAGGTGTGTTTTATTGATGGCATTTTGAATGCACAGAGATACCGTGACGAGATCCTGAGGCCCATTGTTGTGCCATCCAAGAACCTCACCTCATGTTGCAGCAGGATAATGCACGGCCCCATGTTGCAAGGATCTGTACACAATTCTTGGAAGCTGAAAATGTCCCAGTTCTTGCATGGCCGGCATACTCACCGGACATGTCACCCATTGAGCATGTTTGGGATGCTCTGGACCGGCGTATACGACAGCGTGTACCAGTTCCTGCCAATATCCAGTAACTTCGCACAGCCATTGAAGAGGAGTGGACCAACATTCCACAGGCCACAATTGACAACCTGATCAACTCTATGCGAAGGAGATGTGTTGCACTGCATGAGACAAATGGTGGTCAAACCAGATACTGACTGGTATCCCCCCCCCAATAAAACAAAACTGCACCTTTCAGAGTGGCCTTTTATTGTGGACAGTCTAAGGCACACCTGTGCACTAATCATGGTGTCTAATCAGCATCTTGGTATGGCACACCTGTGAGGTGGGATGGATTATCTCAGCAAAGGAGAAGTGCTCACTATCACAGATTTAGACTGGTTTGTGAACAATATTTGAGGGGAAATGGTGATATTGTGTATGTGGAAAAACTTTTAGATCTTTGAGTTCATCTCATACAAAATGGGAGCAAAACCAAAAGTGTTGAGTTTATATTTTTGTTGAGTGTAGATGCAGCCCATAATATACATACAGATGCTGCATATAATTAGAATATCATGAAAAAGTTTGTTTATTTCAGTAATTCCATTCAAAAAGTGAAAGTTGAATAATGTATACATTCATTCCACACAGACTGATAAAGTTAATTAATTAATTAATTACTAATCAATCAATTATTGATTAATCAATTATCAATATGAATTATTACTGTTATTACCGATTAATTATTATTATTAGTAGTAGTATATTAACATTAATTAATTAGTAATTAATTAATTATTAATGCTATTAATTATCATTCTTGCAGGGGTGGTGGCCAAGTGGTTAATGCGCTTCTTTTCAGTTCAGAAGGCTCCGGGTTCAAATCCCACCCCTGCCACATTTCTCCATGTAATGTGGAGTTGCGTCAGGAAGGGCATCCGGCGTAAAACCTGTGCCAATTCAACATGCAGATCCACCTTGGATTTGCTGTGGCGACCCCGAGTGCAAACAAGGGAGCAGCCGAAGGGACTTACTGCTATTAATTATCATTCTTATTATAAATTATCAATTAATTAAATTAATTATTAGTACCACAAAATTCTCAGACATGATTGCGATGCGTCGATGAAATCTGTGACTTCTTCTGTTTCTTTGCATTTATGCAGAAAGGCGAGAACATAAAAAGAACAAACAGGCTAGTGCAACAAGTTTCGCTTCGGTTGCCATGTTGACAAACAGTGAAGACGGCAGTTTGAGACGGGCAGTTTTTTTTTTTTCTCCTAAGGCGGAGGGGTGTCTCAATTCATAGGGCTAGAGGCATACCCCTTCGCCTTACCCCTTGTTTAAAGGGGTAGGCGTAAGGGTAGGGGTAGGGCCAAGGGGAAGGGGTACAAAAGATAATTGAGAGTGGGCCTAAGTATTGTTAATGTGATTCCACGTGTTGTGTTTCTTAGTAAGTGATAATAATGCAAATAACATGCAGTTGTCGTGCAGTATGCAATTTCAGAGTCCCTCCGTCCATGTCCAGTCGCCCTCAATGGCAGATATTTGCCCTTGTCTAACTCGTGTGAATATCGGTCATTTTGGGCGACTGGGCATGGATGGAGAGACTCTGAAAATGCATACTGCACAACAACTGCATGTTATTGTATTATTATGAAGCATAAAATACAACAGAGGCCCCGGACTGTTGAACAACTTTAGTCATACAGTAGTGTTCAGAATAATAGTAGTGCTATGTGACTAAAAAGATTAATCCAGGTTTTGAGTATATTTCTTATTGTTACATGGGAAACAAGGTACCAGTAGATTCAGTAGATTCTCACAAATCCAACAAGACCAAGCATTCATGATATGCACACTCTTAAGGCTATGAAATTGGGCTATTAGTAAAAAAAAAAAGTAGAAAAGGGGGTGTTCACAATAATAGTAGTGTGGCATTCAGTCAGAGAGTTCGTCAATTTTGTGGAACAAACAGGTGTGAATCAGGTGTCCCCTGTGTAAGAATGAAGCCAGCAGCTGTTGAACATGCCTTTCTCTTTGAAAGCCTGAGGAAAATGGGATGTTTAAGACCTTGTTCAGAAGAACAGCGTAGTTTGATTAAAAAGTTGACTGGAGAGGGGAAAACTTATACGCAGGTGCAAAAAATTATATAGGCTGTTCATCTACAATGACCTCCAATGCTTTAAAATGGACAAAAAAAACCAGAGACACGTGGAAGAAAACGGAAAACAACCATCAAAATGGATAGAAGAATAACCAGAATGGCAAAGGCTCACCCATTGATCAGCTCCAGGATGATCAAAGACAGTCTGGAGTTACCTGTAAGTGCTGTGACAGTTAGAAGACGCCTGTGTGAAGCTAATTTATTTGCAAGAATCCCCCGTAAAGTCTCTCTGTTAAATAAAAGACGTGCAGAAGAGGTTACAATTTGCCAAAGAACACATCAACTGGCCTAGAGAGAAATGGAAGAATATTTTGTGGACTGATGAGAGTAAAATTGTTCTTTTTGGGTCCAAGGGCCGCAGATAGTTTGTGAGATGACCCCAAACTCTGAATTCAAGCCACAGTTCACAGTGAAGACAGTGAAGCATGGTGGTGCAAGCATCATGATATGGGCATGTTTCTCCTACTATGGTGTTGGGCCTATATATCGCATACCAGGTATCATGGATCAGTTTGGATATGTCAAAATACTTGAAGAGGTCATGTTGCCTTATGCTGAAGAGGACATGCCCTTGAAATGAGTGTTTCAACAAGACAATGACCCCAAGCACACTAGTAAACAAGCAAAATCTTGGTTCCAAACCAACAAAATTAATGCCTTGCAGATGTGAAGAAATCATGAAAAACTGTGGTTATACAACTAAATACTAGTTTAGTGATTCACAGGATTGCTAAAAAAGCAGTTTGAACATAATAGTTTTGAGTTTTTAGCATCAACAGCAGATGCTACTATTATTGTGAACACCCCCTTTTCTACTTTATTTACTAATAGCCCAATATCATAGCCTTAAGAGTGTGCATATCATGAATGCTTGATCATGTTGGATTTGTGAGAATCTACTGGTACCTTGTTTCCCATGTAACAATAAGAAATATACTCAAAACCTGGATTAATCTTTTTCGTCACATAGCACTACTATTATTCTGAACACAAAGATAAGTAATGTTCAGTGAAAATTATCTAAAAAAAAGAATTCAGAAACTGAAAAAGTAAAAAAACAAACAAACCTGACAACACCACAAAAAAGCTTTGATTCAAGTGCATGAACTAAACACATACCTATGACATTTGATCACATTTAATTTAGCTTATGAAAAGTCACTTCTTACGGAGCCCTGGAAGTGTCATTGCAAAATGTTTTGCATGTTGAGAGAATGTGCACACGTTTTGTTATATTGTGCCCACGTTTTATTATTTTATTATTAAAGTGTCATTGCAAAATGTTTTGCAATGTGGAGAGAACATTTTGTTATATTATGCGCTTGTTTTATGTGTGCATGTTTTATTATATTGTGCACACATTTTAAGCATCATTTGAGTAAAACGAGGGCAAGATCTACTTAAACGTGGCCACAATTTCTAAAACGTGCACTCAGTATAAATGTTGGTTATTACAAGCCAGGAGACAGTGTAATACATTTCCTCATCAGAAATGGATCTTATCAGGGTATATCATGGTATGGGCATGACATACAAGGACATATTGAGAACTCTAGCTACCCAGCATGGCATCATCTGTTGTGTGGGCCGCTGAAGAGGAGGTACTGCTGGCCCACCACCAGAGGGCGCCCTGCCTGAAGTGCGGGCTTCAGGCACAAGAGGGCACCAGAGCAACCGGGAGTGACAGCTGTCACTCATCAACAGCACCAGCTGTCACTCATCTTCACCTCAAACCACTTCACCATAAAAGCCGGGCAGCATCTTCACCTCGCTGCCGAGAAATCGTCTACATGTCAGGTAAACCGCTCAGCCTGAGTAAACACAACAGTAGTAACGTCTTTGCTTCTGTGTGTAACATTACTTTTGCAGACGAACCTGTTTGTACCTAAGGAGTAGTCGTGTGTTGGGGAGTTGGCGTACTCCGCTCCTCGGTTGGGGACTACTAAGTATACCAACAAGATCTGCACTTAATTCTGGAATATTGTGATTAAGAGGTGGAGGTGTTTCCCACCCTCTTCTGACTGTTTGCTGGGTGTTCACGCACCCACCATCACCTGTCTGTTCTTCCTGCCAGCAGTACCAGATCTGACAGCCGGAGGCAGTGGCCACCTGGGGACTCAGCGATTGGTGGCTCCGGGGTGCTCCAGATCCGCTGGCAGTGGAAAGCGTGTGGGATCCGGCTCTTCTCTGGACAGGTGTCTTCTATCCTCAAGCCTGCCCACACGTCACCTTGACTTATTGACTGCTGTTCTAA